>NC_091755.1:21918170-22581504 GCF_043380555.1 Nothobranchius furzeri
ACTGGACTACTTCTTTAAAGTGACACCAGGCCCGGTGACCTTTGGGACATGGTTTGACCCCCTTAGGAAAGTGCTATCATCATGAAACGTTCAGATCACTTACAACTCAGTAGATTCTACCTTCCTGTAACGTTTCAGCCTGATTGGACCTTGTTTTCACACAAATGAACCCAGAATGATGTGAAATTGAGCTTCTTCAACATAATTCTGGGTGCCATTCTGGGTGATCTGAACGTTTCATGGTGATAGCACTTTCCTAAGGGGGTCAAACCTTGTCCCAAAGGTCACCGGATCTGGTGTCAATTTAAAGAAGTAGTCCAGTTACACATTTGTGGGCTTATAACGTGGCTTCTGAATGTCCTAGAGAGATCAGGTTTGTTTTAGTATACTCCAATCAACAGCCCCTACAACCACAAAAAGGAATGGAGTCATTAGCACTTATGGTTTTTAAATGGCACCCAGAATTATGTTGCACGAAGCACAATTTCACATCATTCTGGGTTCATTTGTGTGAAAACAACGTCCAATCAGGCTGAAACGTTACAGGAAGGTAGAATCTATTGAGTTGTAAGTGATCTGAACGTTTCATGTTGATAGCACTTTCCTAAGGGGGTCAAACCATGTCCCAATGGTCACCGGATCTGGTGTCAATTTAAAGAAGTAGTCCAGTTACACATTTGTGGGCTTATAACTTGGCTTCTGAATGTCCTAGAGAGATCAGGTTTGTTTTAATGTACTCCAATCAACAGCCCCTACAACCACAAAAAGGAATGGAGTCATTAGCACTTATGGTTCATAAATGGCACCCAGAATTATGTTTCACTAAGCACAATTTCACATCATTCTGGGTTCATTTGTGTGAAAACAAGGTCCAATCAGGCTGAAACGTTACAGGAAGGTAGAATCTATTGAGTTGTAAGTGATCTGAACGTTTCAAGATGATCTCACATTCCTATAGGGGGTAAAACCATGTCCCAAAGGTCACCGGGCCTGGTGTCACTTTAAAGAAGTAGTCCAGTGACACATTTGTGGGCTTATAACTTGGCTTAAGAAGTCCTAGAGAGATCAGGTTTGTTTTAGTGTACTCCAATCAACAGCCCCTACAACCACAAAAAGGAATGGAGTCATTAGCACTTATGGTTTAAATGGCACCCAGAATTATGTTGCATGAAGCACAATTTCACATCATTCTGGGTCCATTTGTGTGAAAACAAGCTCCAATCAGGCTGAAACGTTACAGGAAGGTAGAATCCATTGAGTTGTAAGTGATCTGAACGTTTCATGATGATAGCACTTTCCTAAGGGGGTCAAACCATGTTCCAAATGTCACCGGATCTGGTGTCAATTTAAAGAAGTAGTCCAGTTACACATTTGTGGGCTTATAACGTGGCTTCTGAATGTCCTAGAGAGATCAGGTTTGTTTTAGTATACTCCAATCAACAGCCCCTACAACCACAAAAAGGAATGGAGTCATTAGCACTTATGGTTTTTAAATGGCACCCAGAATTATGTTGCACGAAGCACAATTTCACATCATTCTGGGTTCATTTGTGTGAAAACAAGGTCCAATCAGGCTGAAACGTTACAGGAAGGTAGAATCTGTTGCGTTGTAAGTGATCTGAACGTTTCATGATGGTAGCACTTTCCTAAGGGGGTCAAACCATGTCCCAAAGGTCACCGGATCTGGTGTCAATTTAAAGAAGTAGTCCAGTTACACATTTGTGGGCTTAAACCTTGGCTTCTGAATGTCCTAGAGCGATCAGGTTTGTTTTAGTGTACTCCAATCAACAGCCCCTACAATCACAAAAAGGAATGGAGACATTAGCACTTATGGTTTTTAAATGGCACCCAGAATTATGTTCCACGAAGCACAATTTCACATCATTCTGGGTTCATTTGTGTAAAAACAAGGTCCAATCAGGCTGAAACAATACAGGAAGGTAGAATCTATTGAGTTGTAAGTGATCTGAACGTTTCAAGATGATCGCACATTCCTATAGGGGGTCAAACCATGTCCCAAAGGTCACCGGGCCTGGTGTCACTTTAAAGAAGTAGTCCAGTTACACCTTTGTGGGCTTATAACTTGGCTTCTGAATGTCCTAAAGAGGTTAGGTTTGTTTTAGTGTACTCCAATCAAAAGCCCCTACAACCACAAAAAGGAATGGAGTCATTAGCACTTATGGTTTGTAAATGGCACCCAGTATTATGTTGCACGAAGCACAATTTCAGATCATTCTGGGTTCATTTGTATGAAAACAAGGTCCAGTCAGGCTTAAACGTTACAGGAAGGTAGAATCTATTGAGTTGTAAGTGATCTGAACGTTTCATGATGATAGCACTTTCCTAAGGGGGTCAAACCATGTCCCAAAGGTCACCGGATCTGGTGTCAATTTAAAGAAGTAGTCCAGTTACACATTTGTGGGCTTATAACTTGGCTTCTGAATGTCCTAGAGAGATCAGGTTTGTTTTAGTGTACTCCAATCAACAGCCCCTACAACCACAAAAAGGAATGGAGTCATTAGCACTTATGGTTTGTAAATGGCACCCAGAATTATGTTGCACGAAGCACAATTTCACATCATTCTGGGTTCATTTGTGTAAAAACAAGGTCCAATCAGGCTGAAACAATACAGGAAGGTAGAATCTATTGAGTTGTAAGTGATCTGAACGTTTCAAGATGATCGCACATTCCTATAGGGGGTCAAACCATGTCCCAAAGGTCACCGGGCCTGGTGTCACTTTAAAGAAGTAGTCCAGTTACACCTTTGTGGGCTTATAACTTGGCTTCTGAATGTCCTAAAGAGGTTAGGTTTGTTTTAGTGTACTCCAATCAAAAGCCCCTACAACCACAAAAAGGAATGGAGTCATTAGCACTTATGGTTTGTAAATGGCACCCAGTATTATGTTGCACGAAGCACAATTTCACATCATTCTGGGTTCATTTGTATGAAAACAAGGTCCAGTCAGGCTTAAACGTTACAAGAAGGTAGAATCTATTGAGTTGTAAGTGATCTGAACGTTTCATGATGATAGCACTTTCCTAAGGGGGTCAAACCATGTCCCAAAGGTCACCGGATCTGGTGTCAATTTAAAGAAGTAGTCCAGTTACACATTTGTGGGCTTATAACTTGGCTTCTGAATGTCCTAGAGAGATCAGGTTTGTTTTAGTGTACTCCAATCAACAGCCCCTACAACCACAAAAAGGAATGGAGTCATTAGCACTTATGGTTTGTAAATGACACCCAGAATTATGTTGCACGAAGCACAGTTTCACATCATTCTGGGTCCATTTGTGTGAAAACAAGGTCCAATCAGGCTGAAACATTACAGGAAGGTAGAATCTATTAAGTTGTAAGTGATCTGAACGTTTCATGATGATAGCACTTCCCTAAGGGGTCAAACCATGTCCCAAAGGTCACCAGATCTGGTGTCTAAAGAAGTAGTCCAGTTACACATTTGTGGGCTTATAACTTGGCTTCTGAATGTCCTAGAGAGATCAGGTTTGTTTTAGTATACTCCAATCAACAGCCCCTACAACCACAAAAAGGAATGGAGTCATTAGCACTTATGGTTTTTAAATGGCACCCAGAATTATGTTGCACAAAGCACAATTTCACATCATTCTGGGTTCATTTGTGTGAAAACAAGGTCCAATCACTCTGAAACGTTACAGGAAGGTAGAATCTATTGAGTTGTAAGTGATCTGAACTGTTGGGGTTATTAGGAGCGAACAATTTGTAAGCTTTAACTTACTTTTGGATTCTTCAATAAATTCTGTAAATATGGGAATATTTACTGATTTATTAATTAATTAAGATATTCTTAGATATACGGGGCACCATTCCCCTTCAACCGGGGAAAAATTGAATCCAAAACTCTTATCAGTCTTTCTTGAAGTTCGTAGAATCCTTGGAGCAGAGACTTCTCTTCGACACAACAAAGCTACTGGAGACGAAAATCTGAATTTTATAACGTTTAATTAACAATTTGTCAAATGAATAAACAGTGGCATAAATGAATAATAACCATGTGATATAATAAAAGGATGTATATTCAAAATAATGTTCAAGGTGTTTTGTGTGTATGTATGTGTGTGTGTGTTTCTAAAATGGAGTCTGTATGCAAGATGGCTGACCCCTTTGTCTGGCTAAAGTGTGGGTGGCAACTTGCACTTTAACTTCCAAAGCACTTAGAATCAGTAGTAACTTAACCTTAAATCACTCAAAACATTTCAAAGGATCATGAAACAACACAAAAGATTAATCACAAGTTAATATCTTTTAGTTTATCAGCCTGGCCATGGCCGAGAACATTTAAAGATACCAAACAATGATCAATAAGCAGTTTATTTATTCATAATGACCCGGCGGACGTGTTTTGGGAGCGAAAGAGGAAGACACGAAGCTACTTTTTAAGCAATAGCGCGGTTTTATTGCTTATTCTGGACTATAGAGGAAACGGGAGGAGAAAAGGAGAGAGAAAAATGAGTTTTCTGATCACCAGAAGAGCAAGGCGTCCCCCGCTGTTTTGATTTGACGGTTCTCCGTGTTTCTCCGTTGTTCGTCGGTTTGATGCTTTCTCCGTTGTTTACCTCCACGAGTGTTTCTCCACGGGCTGGACACAAAGAGAACAAAGTTTCTTTTGTGCTGAGTTTGACAACTTACAGCGTCTCTGAGAGCTGGATGGAGCTCCGCTCGTTCCCAGTCAGGTCCTGATGGAGTTCGAGTGGCTTTGTAGCGGTTTCGTGGCTCAACTTGGGCACTTAGAGCTTCCGCGTGCTCAAGTTGTCGGAGCGTTCGACAAGCGTGTCCTTACCGCCAGGTATCCTGGGCAAAAGAATGAGGTTTCTTTGTCTCATTCATGATTTATAGTCTTTGAAGTCGCGGGAAAGCTGTCCAAGCTCCCGCCTCCCGCAGATCGTGTTTCTGGTATTAGGCGGTGACGTCATCCCAATGCTTCCGTGTGCAAAGCATCATGGGAAACGAAGTTTCTTGGCGCTGATGTGATTATTTGCTTTTCAGAGCAATTTAAGCACAGTCATTTTGGAGAAAATCACTGCATAGTAATTTCCTCATGAGGTCAGACCCTCAACATTCCCCCTTTTGGTTTCGGGGATCGCGCCCAACGCTCGATCGTCGGAAGCACAGATGGGTTTGTTCCTCATGAACGTAGGTCGACTTGATTGTCGGAAGCACAGGTGGGTTTGTCCCTTAGGATGTTGGTCTCCTTGGACGCCTTTGTCTTTGGTCTTTGTCTTGGATCCTGGCGCCTTTGGTCTTTGTCTTGGATCCTGGCGCCTTTGGTCTTTGATCCTGGTCAGGCACAAAGAGGATAGGAAACGGGATAGTCCCCAACGCGCATAACGAGAAGAAGCTACTCACGCAGGTGGTACGCAATGATGATGTCGTCCATGCGAGAGGTAGTAGTGTAGAAGGAGGAAGGTCGGTGGGCGGTTAAACTCCACGAGGGGACACAAAGGCATCTCACCGCCGGCCATACAGTTCAGTTTATGGAGCACGCGGTGATGTACGAGGTCCATAGTTCGCAAACGCGCATTGACCTATGTGGTCCCAAGATTCCCCCCTTTTTGGTCCAAAGGGTGGATCAGGACAGTCTTTGGGCTAAAACAAGGACCATAAAACTAAGAGGTACTACAATGTGCTGGTGCGTCAGACAGAGTCATTGACAGACTGAGCTGGGCCGGCACATAACCACTAGTTAATATGTGACCAAGTAAGAAACAAAAATACAGAAAACCCAAAAAAAATTAAAACATATAACATCCAAGAAATTCATAGCAACCTTGAGGTCTCATAAAATACAGTCTTAGGTCATACATTCAGTGTGTAGCCTATAAAGAATGTGACATACTGCAACACTCAGATAAATATGTGAGGTAGACTAAAATGAGAACTACTCGTAGGGTTACAAAATAACAAAGAAAATGTTGCTCACCCCCTTTAGACAGGTGTGGTACATTCACGCTTGGAGTCTCCCCGAACGCGGTCACGAGGCACACCGTAGGTGAGCAAGTGCATCTTATCTTGGAGTTTCTTAACACGCCTGTAGGCGGAATAAGCAATCACGGCCGTGATGAGCCATCCCATCCCCAGGGCGACCAATGTGCAGATTAAGGTGGTATAATCTGTGTCAATGTAGCGTCTTGGGCGTCAAAGTAAGTTCACGTGGGGTTTGTGTGAACTTAACAAATTTGGTTCCTTCAATCAGTAATTGTTGGTCAATTTCTAAATCGAAGGCAAAGTTATAACCCCGGAAAGCGTCCATGATCTCAATCTCTGAGTCATGCTGTTTGAGGTTGAGATGATGGCGTGCCAGGTTTCTAGTTCAAAGTGGAAATGCCTACCGTCCTTTCAAATACCAATGTTAAGCATCGACTTAAACCTATAGATGTGCTGTGTCACAATTATGGGAACATGTAACAGGAAACCGAGTTCTAATTTTCCTGCATCAACATGAATGGGAATTGCACTGCCTAGGCTGTACGCTAGGTGGATTTGTGAAAGGTGCACAGTAGAGGGGTAGCAGCTGTCAAGCTAACTTTGAGCAGGTCCAGTGGTACCAAGTACGGGGAAATACGTCTTTCAACCAAGCTGTCCAGCGTGGAACTTACTTCCCTGAGCAGGTCCTGCATCAAATCTCTCACCACTCATGTGTACACAATATCCTGAGGTATGGTTTCAGACAAAGTCTTGATTGCACGTAGAGATTCATTAAGCAGAGCAGAATGTAGGTTGACAGTAACATGAGTACCCTGTAAGGTTTTAGTGAGTACATCCTGTTAGCGGTCTAGGAAGGAGTTTCTCTTGGTTAGTGAAAGTGACGGCGGGGGGGGGGGGGGGGGGGGGGGGCTGGTTCTTTGTCGGTTAGTACATGTTAGTGGGTTAAACGTGCACTTTCCCCCCTTTCCATTTCCATGCATAGAACTATGTAGAGACTACGTCGACCTCCTGCGGGGAGTCTGGTCTCTGTACCCGCGGGGATGGTTTGACGTAGGGTTTGATTTGGTTTGCATGCACCCATTTGTAGACAGGATCCTGTCTTGCTTTGGTGATGCGTAACCTGTATGCAACTGGAAAGAGTTTTGCCACGATCTCAAATGGTCCTGACCAGCAGGGCAGGAACTTCTTAGCTTTGCGTGCCGGTTGGGCGAACCGAAAGTAGAATACTTTGTCACCCACCTCGTATTCGCGGCTGGTTGTCTTTTGGTCGTAGTAGGCTTTAGCGCCTTCTACGTTGGTCTCCAGTTTCTTCTGAGCATGCGCGAACATAGCTCTGAGGTGTGTTTTCAAGTCTGCCACATACTGATGAGCGGTATAGGCAGTGGCAACACTGACATCCTCTGGGTGATACAGGAGGTGCAGTGGTAGAGTCATCAGTCTGCCGGTCATCATCTCAAAGGGCGTAACCCCCGTGGATCTCTGGGGAGTGCACCGTATGGCCATCAGGACCAGAGGGAGCTTGACGTCCCAGTCCTTCCCAGTGGAGCAGACGTACTTTTTGAGCATAGAGACGACCGTGCGGTTCATCCGTTCGACCTGTCCGGAAGACTGTGGGTGATAGGGGAGGTGGAATCTCACTTCCACTCCCAGAAGTTCAAACAGGGACGTCATTACACTGGATGTGAAATGAGTTCCCCGGTCAGAGTCAATGCAGAGTGGAAGTCCCCATCGACTGAAAACGTGGTTAATCAGCAGTACAGCGGTTGTGACGGCTGTATCGTTTGGCGCTGGAAGGCATTCCACCCACTTTGTGAAACTGCAAGTTACAGTTAGCATATATTTGTTTCCTCTTGCCGATTTGGGAACCGGTCCAACCCAGTCGATCTGCAGGTGGGACCAAGGGAAGGTTATTCCCCTGCGTTGCAGTGGTGCTCTAGCAAGCGGCTGGGAGGGTTGAAACTGGGCACAGATGAGGCAGCCTTGGACATAGCTGTGTACGTCCTTGGACATCGACGGCCAATATGCTACTTCTGTCAGTGACGCGAGGGTAGCTTTTGCTCCGCGGTGACCTCCAACCGGAGTGTCGTGGGCGTAGGCAAGCATCACTCCTCTGTGGTCGAGTGGAACAACCCAGCGTGGCGGGCTGTGATCGTCACGCATGTAGACTAACAAATCATTTTGTAGTTTCAGGTGCGCGAGTTGACGATGCAGGGTTACCAAATCTCGGCTTGCGCCAGTAGGTGGTGACGGTTGTTCAGGCATCGGGCCCTTTTGGAGAAGCTCGCGGATGAGCTTCAGGTCAGGATCTTGTTCCTGCATGGTGACTAGGTCCGCGTCATGTGGTTGTCTGCCTAGAAACACGGGTACCTCAACGGTCCGAGGTTCGTCTGCCTGTTTAGCATGGCGACGAGTAATCGCACAGACCTCGTGAACGGCCTTGGGTGGAAGCCACTCGTCTTTGAATTCCCAACAGGTTCCCTGGTCAGCACCGAGCTTAGCAAGGCGGTCCGCTTCGTCATTACCATCTTTCTCCGGACCTAGGGTCCTGGAGTGACCTTTGACCTTTTTCCAGTAGACCATTATGCCTTTCTCAGTGGTGAGCAGATCACACGCTAGGAATAACTCCGAGTGTTTCACGTCTCTGTTCCTGGCGTTTTTCATGTGGTTCTCCTTCCACATGGGGAAGTGAGAAATGAAGCTGTGTCTAGCGTAGTTTGAATCAGAGCAAAGGACGATTTGAGTGATGTCCAAGGCTGCCGCCTGCTGGAGGGTTATCAACACTGCAGCGATTTCGGCGTACTGACTAGACTTTTGGCCCAACCGGTAGTGATTTGGTTGCTTAGTGTCACAGTCCACCCAAACAACTCCAACCCCAGCACGGAGCTGGCCTTCGTGAAGGTAGGCGCATCCGTCAGTGTAAACTTTCGGAAGCCCTTGGCAAACATTCTCATCAAAGTAGCGATGATTGGATGCGGTTGGGTAGACTGCGGCAGGTGTGTCCAGGGGGCCCCTGACGGAGTCAGAGTCACAGTGCTGGCAGCCTGCTAGCCCTTGTCCTAGCGCTAGCTTGGTGTTCTGACCATACTTGACCTCAATGTTGTATCCTTGGAGCACCATCATCCACGTCACAATGCGGCTGTTTGACACTCTTCCTTCGCGCAGTCGCTGGCTGTTTAGGAAGGTGACAGGCTGATGACACGTTTCAATGATCACTTTCTGTCCACCGATGTAACTACGAAAGTGTTCGACGGCCCAGACTGTAGAGAGGAGAGCTCTCTCGCAGTCTGAGAACTGGAGTTCCACCTTGCTCAGAGGCTTGCTGGCGTATGCCACAACTCTCATGTCCTGGTCGTGTTTCTGCTTCAAAGCAGCGCTCAGACAGTGAGAGGAGAAAGTAGCCTCTATGTAGAACTCTTTATCCTTGTCTGGGTAAGCCAGACAGGGTGCGGACGCCAACTTCTGTTTTAGGAACTGGAAGGAGAGTTCTTGGGGTCTGTCCCCCACGAAAGGTGTGTCGTTCCGAAGCAGCTCAGTGAGGGGCCTCGCTGTTTCAGCGTACTCCTCAATGAACTGCCTGGAGTAGTTGCAGACTCCGAGGAAGCTCCTGAGTTCAGTCAGGTTAGCTGGGGCTTTGATGTCCTGAATGGCTCTAATGCGTCCCGCTTGGGGCTCGACTCCATTAGGGCCAACCAGCAGTCCAACATACTCCACTTTGGTTCGACACCACTGTCCCTTGAGAATCGCCAATTTAGCTCCTGCGTCAGCGAGCTGTTGCAGCACATGACGGAGCTCAACCAGGTGCTCCTCGAAGGTTCGACTCCTCATCAAGATGTCATCGACATATATGAGGTTCCCTCTAGAAGCAGCATCTGACATGGCTTTGTGGAGGAAGATGTTGAACTCTGCAGGTGAGTTAGAGTAGCCAAAGGGGCAGCGGTTCCAAGTATATTGGCGATTTCCAAAGGAGAAAGCCAGTTTATACTGGTCCGCCGACTCAACCTTCATGGTCCAGAAGCCGTTGGCTACGTCAACCGTAGAGAAGAAACGAGCATCTCTGACTCTGGCTAGCTCTTGATCTAAATGGATCATAGGCCACCTGGAGAGAGGTACTTGTTTGTTCAGTGCACGATAGTCTATGGTGAGACGCCATTTCCCAGTCGGTTTCAGAACCGGCCAGATGGGAGAGTTGTAAGTGGAGTTACACTCTCTGATGATGTTTTTCTCCTCCAGCTGATTGAGGATCTCCTGGATCAACTCATAAGCAGCGAGGGGAATCTTGTACTGACGTACAAAAGTAGGAGGGGCATTCGGGTTCGTCGGAATGCGAACCGTGTGCAGGTTTGTGAGTCCACAGTCCAGGGAGTCCCTGGATAAGACGGACTGAAACTCATAGAACAGGCTTCTAAGCTCTGCTCTCTGCTCCTCTGACTCCAGCGCATCCGCTTTGTCAAGCTGCTGGCTGACTTTGGCCTCAAAGCCGTCATAAGGTTCAGAGGAGGAGGGTCTCTGGTGTTCCGGGCTTTCAACCGGTGACTCAGAGGGTTGAGTATTTATTGCAAAAACCGTTAGACACTGACCGCCGTCAGTATCTAAGGTTGCACTGCAAATGGGTTCCTCAGGAAGGGCTTCATGCCGCTTGATGGTAATCATTTGTGAGGGGAAAGTACTGAATGTGTCTACACCAACCTGTCTGTCGTTCAAGAACAACGGAAGTTGTCCGATCACGGGGACTGAAAGTTCGAAGTCATGGAATGAGCTATCTATCAGCATGCCCAAGGGCTTTCCTGCCGGCATGTGGATAGGACTCCGGGTCGGATTTTCGACCAACAAGTAGGCAGAACGATTGTTCAGCTCCAAGAGTGGCGTGCCACAGATGGCTAAGTTGAGCTCCAAGAAGTGTGGTGATGGCTGGAAGAAGGCCTGTGTGCCTGGCAGCTTCTGATGCTTCATCAGAGTCAGACGAACAGGCACTCCTTTGACCTGTGGGGGCAGAATCGTGCTGGCCTCAACCACCGCAAGGCAGGCCTGTGGAATGGTCTGACCGGACAGCAAGTGTTCATGGCCTTCTGAGCAAGGCTCAGAGGATGGTGTGGCCCGGGCCCAAAGGACTTGATTTCAAGTGTCCAGCTGGGCACCGAGTCGAACCAGCAGATCTGCTCCGATGAGTGCAGGTGGATCAAGCTGTGGTATGATGCTGAATGTATGCGTGAGCTGTCTTGCTCCAAGTTGGATAGTCAGAGAGCAGACTTCTGGCGCTTTCAGGAGCCTCTGCGGCCAAGTAGGTGACAAGAGCCGATGGCTACATGTCACACTGACCAGAAGGGGGTCCTTCTGACGCGGGTGTTCAAACGTCTGCTGGCTGATGGCTGACTTTTCCGACCAAAAAGCAAGGCGAGCATCTGAGATGTGGGTGCAGTTGATGGTAAGACCACCAACTATGTGTGGTGCATATGGCTGCAGGCTGACGTTCTTCAGCGAGCAGAGAAAAGATGAATGTGTGCGGAGCGGAGTTCCAGGAGCGGTTTTGTGCCTTTGCAGGCGGTCATCGTCTGTGGGAGCCGTAGGGAGGGGCATGACCTTGGAACAAGGGTTTTGCGGCTCACTTATGCTGACTTCAAGAATGGAGGATGGTCCGCTGCTATCCGGGTTCCAGGGCTTAGGTGTGTCCACCTGAGCCCACAGTTGACCCTTCTGGCAGTCGATGAGGGGAGCTAGACGTTCAAGCAGGTCCTGACCAATGAGAAGTGGTTCAGTGTCTAGCTGGCAGACATAAAACGGGTGAACCAGAGTCATGTCTTGGAAGGTGATGTCCAGCCACGCCCGGTGAGTGATACACTCCCGGGTCTGGGTGTAGCTGGTGATTTTCAGGTCACAGGGTTCTACCTGGACTGGTTTCCCGAGCAACCGCATGGTGTCAGACACGCGACGGAACAGTGTGGAGCACATCAGGGTGATTTCTGAGCCGGTATCCAGCAGAGCATCAACCTGTATGCATCCACCTACGTTGGTGCTATAGTACAAACGGCGAGCATGATCATGGTTTGTTAAGTCACCAAGGAACTTCAGAAATTTAGTATCAGGTTTCTCTGGGGGGTAGATTTCAGGAGACTCCTGTGATCTACCAGTAGTGTTCCCCCAGCTGATTAGGTAGGTCCTGGCCACGCTGGGGGGTTGAGCCACGCCTAGTCATGCGGACGTTGGCTCCGGGTCTGGCTTCTTAGAAGAAGACTTTGGTGCAGGGATTTCTTCTGCAGATCTCAGTTGTTCCTTCTGTTTAGCTAGGAAATGCTGAAAAATCTCCTGGAGGTCGGCTTTGGTCAAGTACTCACCTGCGGACTCGCGTTCGGGACCTACCTGTGGGCGGCACTCCTTAAACCTGCCACTGTTCCGACCTGCCTGCCGTTGGTTTTGGTTGGGCCACTTCCTGTCTGATCGTCCAGACCTAGGCGGCCAATCAGCACCCCCCTTCCCCTGTTGAGGAGATTGGGACTGCTTTTGCGGTTTAGCAGGTCTAGGTTTAGCAGATTTTGGCTTAGTGGGATGGAGCTTCTGTGCCTTCGAGCTCCAAACGCGGCTCGGTGTCGGGAGCTAGGTGCATGACGCGGTGATGTGCGTCAGGCTTTTGGGGCTTTCCGCCGGCTTCCCAAGCCTGTTGAGCGTATCTCCTAATCTCCTGAGTTGTCAGTTTTTTCATCCGACAATACATTGAGACTTCGGAGCGAACACACTCGTGCAGGTTGTGAATGAAAAGGGATCTGAAGGCAGGGTCTTCCTCGAGCCCAGGGCCGTTTCGACCTTGAAAATAAGCACTTTTGAGTCGGCGATAATACTCTCTGGGGGGTTCGTTCCTCCAGTGTTTGATGGAGAAGGCCCCCATTGTAGCTGACGCAGAGTCTGCATACGTGGCGTATTCATCTCTCAACGCTCGGCAGAGCGAGGAGTACCGATCTCGAATGTCAGATGGTAGAGTTTCCATGAAACCGTGCACCGTTCTAGATGTGGTTTTCCAAATTAGCTTGAGCTTTTCCCTTGAAGAGGGTGCTGGAAGATCAAGCAGACAACGTTCTATCTCCCTGAGATAATCGTCGACGTTGGATTCATTGGTGTTAGGATCAAAGCGTTCTATGTCTTTAGCTAGCGATTCAATTTGGCGTACACGGAGTCCTGACTCACGGTACGGCGCGTCATCCTCTGACTCTGACCCACGGTCTGTCTCAGAGTGAGCTGGATATCGCTGGTGTGGTCTGGGCACCCAATGTTGACTCCTGGGGCCCAAATCGGGGTCCGGCATGTTGTGGCGGGCTGCTGGCACGTCACGTGGGTGTCCTGGGAGGTCCTCCTCCCGGGGCACGTCTGCGTAGTACGCTCTGTCATGCAGCTGGTTGCCGGCATGCCGAATACCGGTGTAGCTAGGATGGGTGGATGGTTGAGGTGCAGGTTGGGGTGCATAACCCCAATCAGCACCTTGCACCCTTCGTGGACTGGGGGAGCGGTCTAAATAGAGGTGCCGCTCAGCTGGTCGACTTCTCACTGATTGAGAAGGCCGTGAAGATGAGGGTGGTGGTCCAACCTGGGGTTCAAGGGCGAATTGCCCTCGGCCCCTAGGTGGTCCTGAATGCCCTATAGTGTGTGTAGGGAACGGGGCCGAAGGTTGGGACAGATAAGCTTCATCTCTCCCCTGCGGCGTGCGTCCGTCCAGAGAGTCAAAAACCACATACTGTTGATTATCGTACGGAGATGTATCAGGAGAAGGCCTACCTTTACGGCGGGACGGCGGTCCCTCGCTTCCTCGGGTGGAGGAAACCAATTGGTCTTTGGCGATCGTCCTGGGCAGACCCTGGTTGGCTTTGCCGGCTTGCTTTCGTACCGGTGTGGGAAAGCACTCTGGCTCAGCCTCAGAGTCACGGTGTTCCCCCCCTTCCCACTGTCTGTTGTCATCAGCAGAAGGGGGCGGGGTCTTCTCCCCATCTTCCCCAGAATCGGTGCTGGTGTCGTCTTCCTCCTCATCCTTCAGACTTCCAATTCGCTGTTTTTCAGCTAGCATACTCTGGAGGTTCATGATCTCTCGATCATGTTGGAGTTCTCTCTGATAGAGGATCAGGGCTAACTTAGCCAAGTGAACCTGGATTGGTTTTTTACCATCCGGGTTTTCTATTTGATCAAGTACAGCTTCTAGCTCGTCGCTAAGCTGTTCTTCAGTGAAATCCCTAGAAGGGTAGTCGGGTTCTCGAGCAACCGTGACCAGTTTGGACAATATTTGTCCAGAAAGTAGGCCAGGTTCACATTTGTGGGCCGCAGCGCCACCTGGTTGCTGGGAGTTGGTCAGTTCACTACTCTGGCCCTCCATTTTAACAACCGAACCAAAAATAGCCTAGTAGAGCTTCTGCAGATAGCTCAAACTGCACCTTTTTGCAGCAAACTGCTAGCTTTGTAGCAGAAAAACACTAAATTAACCTTTGTGCGCACAGGTTTTAGCGTTTTAAGATTGCACGGAATGCCGTGACTGACGCTTAAAATACTATTCCTTTCAGTATTTTAGCAAAAGCTGGTGCGTTGCCGTAGCAACGTCTTACAACACTTGAGTGTTAAATATGCTAGTTATTCCTTCAGAATATTAGCAAACAGGGTGTTATCAGTCTTTGAGTGAAGGTTTCAGTTTGTTATAATAGCCACTGTGAGTTAAAGTCGCTAAATTAGCAGTTAATTTTAGCCTAAAAGGGTTAGTCAGAATCACTTACATACTGCACCTTTAATGAGGAACTGAATTTTAACCTAAAAGGTTAGCCAGAATTAATTACACGTTTCACCTTTAAGGAAAAACTGAATTTTAACCTAAAAGTCAACCAGAATTAATTTACACGTTGCACCTTTAAAGAAGCACTGAGTTTTAACGTAAAAGGTCAACAAGAATTAATTTACACGTTGCACCTTTAAATAAGCACTGAGTTACTGGTGAGAGTTCGATGCAGCTTCCTGCTCAGCGAAATCAGCACCACTCTGTTGCTGGTTCAAGGCTGAACAACTGATTATTTTTAATATAGGCTCTTTGGATTTATTTGTTTGTTTGTGTCGGATAGAAATCTCTGTGTATCCAAGCCTCACACGGGGCACCAATTAATGTTGGGGTTATTAGGAGCGAACAATTTGTAAGCTTTAACTTACTTTTGGATTCTTCAATAAATTCTGTAAATATGGGAATATTTACTGATTTATTAATTAATTAAGATATTCTTAGATATACGGGGCACCATTACCCTTCAACCGGGGAAAAATTGAATCCAAAACTCTTATCAGTCTTTCTTGAAGTTCGTAGAATCCTTGGAGCAGAGACTTCTCTTCGACACAACAAAGCTACTGGAGACGAAAATCTGAATTTTATAACGTTTAATTAACAATTTGTCAAATGAATAAACAGTGGCATAAATGAATAATAACAATGTGATATAATAAAAGGATGTATATTCAAAATAATGTTCAAGGTGTTTTGTGTGTATGTATGTGTGTGTGTGTTTCTAAAATGGAGTCTGTATGCAAGATGGCTGACCCCTTTGTCTGGCTAAAGTGTGGGTGGCAACTTGCACTTTAACTTCCAAAGCACTTAGAATCAGTAGTAACTTAACCTTAAATCACTCAAAACATTTCAAAGGATCATGAAACAACACAAAAGATTAATCACAAGTTAATATCTTTTTATTTATCAGCCTGGCCATGGCCGAGAACATTTAAAGATACCAAACAATGGTCAATAAGCAGTTTATTTATTCAAAATGACCAGGCGGACGTGTTTTGGGAGCGAAAGAGGAAGACACGAAGCTACTTTTTAAGCAATAGCGCGGTTTTATTGCTTATTCTGGACTATAGAGGAAACGGGAGGAGAAAAGGAGAGAGAAAAATGAGTTTTCTGATCACCAGAAGAGCAAGGCGTCCCCCGCTGTTTTGATTTGACGGTTCTCCGTGTTTCTCCGTTGTTCGTCGGTTTGATGCTTTCTCCGTTGTTTACCTCCACGAGTGTTTCTCCACGGGCTGGACACAAAGAGAACAAAGTTTCTTTTGTGCTGAGTTTGACAACTTACAGCGTCTCTGAGAGCTGGATGGAGCTCCGCTCGTTCCCAGTCAGGTCCTGATGGAGTTCGAGTGGCTTTGTAGCGGTTTCGTGGCTCAACTTGGGCACTTAGAGCTTCCGCGTGCTCAAGTTGTCGGAGCGTTCGACAAGCGTGTCCTTACCGCCAGGTATCCTGGGCAAAAGAACGAGGTTTCTTTGTCTCATTCATGATTTATAGTCTTTGAAGTCGCGGGAAAGCTGTCCAAGCTCCCGCCTCCCGCAGATCGTGTTTCTGGTATTAGGCGGTGACGTCATCCCAATGCTGCCGTGTGCAAAGCATCATGGGAAACGAAGTTTCTTGGCACTGATGTGATTATTTGCTTTTCAGAGCAATTTAAGCACAGTCATTTTGGAGAAAATCACTGCATAGTAATTTCCTCATGAGGTCAGACCCTCAACAGAACGTTTCATGATGATAGCACTTTCCTAAGGGGGTCAAACAATGTCCCAAAGGTCACCGGATCTGGTGTCACTTTAAAGAAGTAGTCCAGTTACACATTTGTGGGCTTATAACTTGGCTGCTGAATGTCCTAGAGAGGTCAGGGTTGTTTAGTGTACTCCAATCAACAGCCCCTACAACCACAAAAAGGAATGGAGTCATTAGCACTTATGGTTTGTAAATGGCACCCAGAATTATGTTGCACGAAGCACAATTTCACATCATTCTGGGTCAATTTGTGTGAAAACAAGGTCCAATCAGGCTGAAACGTTACAGGAAGGTAGAATCTATTGAGTTGTAAGTGATCTGAACGTTTCATGATGATAGCACTTTCCTAAGGGGGTCACACCATGTCCCAAAGGTCACCGGATCTGGTGTCAATTTAAAGAAGTAGTCCAGTTACACATTTGTGGGCTTATAACTTGGCTTCTGAATGTCCTAGAGAGATCAGGTTTGTTTTAGTGTACTCCAATCAACAGCCCCTACAACCACAAAAAGGAATGGAGTCATTAGCACTTATGGTTTGTAAATGGCACCCAGAATTATGTTGCACGAAGCACAATTTCACATCATTCTGGGTCCATTTGTGTGAAAACAAGGTCCAATCTGGCTGAAACGCTACAAGAAGGTAGAATCTATTGAGTTGTAAGTGATCTGAACGTTTCAAGATGATAGCACTTTCCTAAGGGGGTCACACCATGTCCCAAAGGTCACCGGATCTGGTGTCAATTTAAAGAAGTAGTCCAGTTACACATTTGTGGGCTTATAACTTGGCTTCTGAATGTCCTAGAGAGATCAGGTTTGTTTTAGTGTACTCCAATCAACAGCCCCTACAACCACAAAAAGGAATGGAGTCATTAGCACTTATGGTTTGTAAATGGCACCCAGAATTATGTTGCACGAAGCACAATTTCACATCATTCTGGGTCCATTTGTGTGAAAACAAGGTCCAATCAGGCTGAAACGCTACAAAAAGGTATAATCTATTGAGCTGTAAGTGATCTGAACGTTTCAAGATGATCGCACATTCCTATAGGGGGTAAAACCATGTCCCAAAGGTCACCGGGCCTGGTGTCACATTAAAGAAGTAGTCCAGTTACAGCTTTGTGGGCTTATAACTTGGCTTCTGAATATCCTAGAGAGGTTAGGTTTGTTTTAGTGTACTCCAATCAACAGCCCCTACAACCACAAAAAGGAATGGCGTCATTAGCACTTATGGTTTGTAAATGGCACCCAGAATTATGTTGCACGAAGCACAATTTCACATCATTCTGGGTCCATTTGTGTGAAAACAAGGTCCAATCAGGCTGAAACGTTACAGGAAGGTAGAATCTATTGAGTTGTAAGTGATCTGAACGTTTCATGATGATAGCACTTTCCTAAGGGGGTCACACCATGTCCCAAAGGTCACCGGATCTGGTGTCAATTTAAAGAAGTAGTCCAGTTACACATTTGTGGGCTTATAACTTGGCTTCTGAATGTCCTAGAGAGATCAGGTTTGTTTTAGTGTACTCCAATCAACAGCCCCTACAACCACAAAAAGGAATGGAGTCATTAGCACTTATGGTTTGTAAATGGCACCCAGAATTATGTTGCACGAAGCACAATTTCACATCATTCTGGGTCCATTTGTGTGAAAACAAGGTCCAATCAGGCTGAAACGCTACAAGAAGGTAGAATCTATTGAGTTGTAAGTGATCTGAACGTTTCAAGATGATCGCACATTCCTATTGGGGGTAAAACCATGTCCCAAAGGTCACCGGGCCTGGTGTCACTTTAAAGAAGTAGTCCAGTTACACCTTTGTGGGCTTATAACTTGGCTTCTGAATGTCCTAGAGAGGTTAGGTTTGTTTTAGTATACTCCAATCAACAGCCCCTACAACCACAAAAAGGATTGGAGTCATTAGCACTTATGGTTTATAAATGGCACCCAGAATTATGTTGCACGAAGCACAATTTCACATCATTCTGGGTCCATTTGTGTGAAAACAAGGTCCAATCAGGCTGAAACGTTACAGGAAGGTAGAATCTATTGAGTTGTAAGTGATCTGAACGTTTCATGATGATAGCACTTTCCTAAGGGGGTCAAACCATGTCCCAAAGGTCACCGGATCTGGTGTCAATTTAAAGAAGTAGTCCAGTTACACATTTGTGGGCTTATAACTTGGCTTCTGAATGTCCTAGAGAGATCAGGTTTATTTTAGTGTACTCCAATCAACAGCCCCTACAACCACAAAAAGGAATGGAGTCATTAGCACTTATGGTTTTTAAATGGCACCCAGAATTATGTTGCACGAAGAACAATTTCACATCATTCTGGGTCCATTTGTGTGAAAACAAGGTCCAATCAGGCTGAAACATTACAGGAAGGTAGAATCTATTGAGTTGTAAGTGATCTGAACGTTTCATGATGATAGCACTTTCCTAAGGGGGTCAAACCATGTCCCAAAGGTCACCGGATCTGGTGTCACTTTAAAGAAGTAGTCCAGTTACACATTTGTGGGCTTATAACTTGGCTTCTGAATGTCCTAGAGAGGTTAGGTTTGTTTTAGTGTACTCCAATCAACAGCCCCTACAACAACAAAAAGGAATGGAGTCATTAGCACTTATGGTTTGTAAATGGCACTCAGAATTATGTTGCACGAAGCACAATTTCACATCATTCTGGGTCCATTTGTGTGAAAACAAGGTCCAATCAGGCTGAAACGCTACAAGAAGGTAGAATCTATTGAGTTGTAAGTGATCTGAACGTTTCAAGATGATCGCACATTCCTATAGGGGGTAAAACCATGTCCCAAAGGTCACCGGGCCTGGTGTCACTTTAAAGAAGTAGTCCAGTTACACCTTTGTGGGCTTATAACTTGGCTTCTGAATGTCCTAGAGAGGTTAGGTTTGTTTTAGTATACTCCAATCAACAGCCCCTACAACCACAAAAAGGAATGGAGTCATTAGCACTTATGGTTTGTAAATGGCACCCAGAATTATGTTGCACGAAGCACAATTTCACATCATTCTGGGTTCATTTGTGTGAAAACAAGGTCCAATCAGGCTGAAACGTTACAGGAAGGCAGAATCTATTGAGTTGTAAGTGATCTGAACGTTTCATGATGATAGCACTTTCCTAAGGGGGTCAAACCATGTCCCAAAGGTCACCGGATCTGGTGTCACTTTAAAGAAGTAGTCCAGTTACACATTTGTGGGCTTATAACTTGGCTTCTGAATGTCCTAGAGAGGTCAGATTTGTTTTAGTGTACTCCAATCAACAGCCCCTACAACCACAAAAAGGAATGGAGTCATTAGCACTTATGGTTTGTAAATGGCACTCAGAATTATGTTGCACGAAGCACAATTTCACATCATTCTGGGTCCATTTGTGTGAAAACAAGGTCCAATCAGGCTGAAACATTACAGGAAGGTAGAATCTATTAAGTTGTAAGTGATCTGAACGTTTCATGATGATAGCACTTCCCTAAGGGGGTCAAACCATGTCCCAAAGGTCACGGGATCTGGTGTCAATCTAAAGAAGTAGTCCAGTTACAAATTTGTGGGCTTATAACTTGGCTTCTGAATGTCCTAGAGAGATCAGGTTTGTTTTAGTATACTCCAATCAACAGCCCCTACAACCACAAAAAGGAATGGAGTCATTAGACTTATGGTTTTTAAATGGCACCCAGAATTATGTTGCACGAAGCACAATTTCACATCATTCTGGGTTCATTTGTGTGAAAACAAGGTCCAATCAGGCTGAAACGTTACAGGAAGGTAGAATCTATTGTGTTGTAAGTGATCTGAACGTTTCATGATGATAGCACTTTCCTAAGGGGGTCAAACCATGTCCCAAAGGTCACCGGATCTGGTGTCAATTTAAAGAAGTAGTCCAGTTACACATTTGTGGGCTTAAACCTTGGCTTCTGAATGTCCTAGAGCGATCAGGTTTGTTTTAGTGTACTCCAATCAACAGCCCCTACAACCACAAAAAGGAATGTAGACATTAGCACTTATGGTTTTTAAATGGCACCCAGAATTATGTTGCAAGAAGCACAATTTCACATCATTCTGGGTTCATTTGTGTAAAAACAAGGTCCAATCAGGCTGAAACAATACAGGAAGGTAGAATCTATTGAGTTGTAAGTGATCTGAACGTTTCAAGATGATCGCACATTCCTAAAGGGGGTCAAACCATGTCCCAAATGTCACCGGGCCTGGTGTCACTTTAAAGAAGTAGTCCAGTTACACCTTTGTCGGCTTATAACTTGGCTTCTGAATGTCCAAGAGAGGTTAGGTTTGTTTTAGTGTACTCCAATCAAAAGCCCCTACAACCACAAAAATGAATGGAGTCATTAGCACTTATGGTTTGTAAATGGCACCCAGAATTACGTTGCACGAAGCACAATTTCACATCATTCTGGGTTCATTTGTATGAAAACAAGGTCCAATCAGGCTGAAATGTTACAGGAAGGTAGAATCTATTGAGTTGTAAGTGATCTGAACGTTTCATGATGATAGCACTTTCCTAAGGGGGTCAAACCATGTCCCAAAGGTCACCGGATCTGGTGTCAATTTAAAGAAGTTGTCCAGTTACACATTTGTGGGCTTATAACTTGGCTTCTGAATGTCCTAGAGCGATCAAGTTTGTTTTAGTGTACTCCAATCAACAGCCCCTAAAACCACAAAAAGGAATGGAGTCATTAGCACTTATGGTTTTTAAATGGCACCCAGAATTATGTTGCACGAAGCACAATTTCACATCATTCTGGGTTCATTTGTGTGAAAACAAGGTCCAATCAGGCTGAAACGTTACAGGAAGGTAGAATCTATTGAGTTGTAAGTGATCTGAACGTTTCATGATGATAGCACTTTCCTAAGGGGGTCAAACCATGTCCCAAAGGTCACCGGATCTGGTGTCAATTTAAAGAAGTAGTCCAGTTACACATTTGTGGGCTTATAACTTGGCTTCTGAATGTTCTAGAGAGATCAGGTTTGTTTTAGTGTACTCCAATCAACAGCCCCTACAACCACAAAAAGGAATGGAGTCATTAGCACTTATGGTTTGTAAATGGCACCCAGAATTATGTTGCACAAAGCACAATTTCACATCATTCTGGGTCCATTTGTGTGAAAACAAGGTCCAATCAGGCTGAAACGCTACAAGAAGGTAGAATCTATTGAGTTGTAAGTGATCTGAACGTTTCAAGATGATCGCACATTCCTATAGGGGGTAAAACCATGTCCCAAAGGTCACCGGGCCTGATGTCACTTTAAAGAAGTAGTCCAGTTACACCTTTGTGGGCTTATAACTTGGCTTCTGAATGTCCTAGAGAGGTTAGGTTTGTTTAAGTATACTCCAATCAACAGCCCCTACAACCACAAAAAGGATTGGAGTCATTAGCACTTATGGTTTGTAAATGGCACCCAGAATTATGTTGCACGAAGCACAATTTCACATCATTCTGGGTCCATTTGTGTGAAAACAAGGTCCAATCAGGCTGAAACGTTACAGGAAGGTAGAATCTATTGAGTTGTAAGTGATCTGAACGTTTCATGATGATAGCACTTTCCTAAGGGGGTCAAACCATGTCCCAAAGGTCACCGGATCTGGTGTCATTTTAAAGAAGTAGTCCAGTTACACAATTGTGGGCTTATAACTTGGCTTCTGAATGTCCTAGAGAGATCAGGTTTATTTTAGTGTACTCCAATCAACAGCCCCTACAACCACAAAAAGGAATGGAGTCATTAGCACTTATGGTTTTTAAATGGCACCCAGAATTATGTTGCACGAAGAACAATTTCACATCATTCTGGGTCCATTTGTGTGAAAACAAGGTCCAATCAGACTGAAACGTTACAGGAAGGTAGAATCTATTGAGTTGTAAGTGATCTGAACGTTTCATGATGATAGCACTTTCCTAAGGGGGTCAAACCATGTCCCAAAGGTCACCGGATCTGGTGTCACTTTAAAGAAGTAGTCCAGTTACACCTTTGTGGGCTTATAACTTGGCTTCTGAATGTCCTAGAGAGGTTAGGTTTGTTTTAGTGTACTCCAATCAACAGCCCCTACAACAACAAAAAGGAATGGAGTCATTAGCACTTATGGTTTGTAAATGGCACCCAGAATTATGTTGCACGAAGCACAATTTCACATCATTCTGGGTTCATTTGTGTGAAAACAAGGTCCAATCAGGCTGAAACGTTACAGGAAGGCAGAATCTATTGAGTTGTAAGTGATCTGAACGTTTCATGATGATAGCACTTTCCTAAGGGGGTCAAACCATGTCCCAAAGGTCACCGGATCTGGTGTCACTTTAAAGAAGTAGTCCAGTTACACATTTGTGGGCTTATAACTTGGCTTCTGAATGTCCTAGAGAGGTCAGATTTGTTTTAGTGTACTCCAATCAACAGCCCCTACAACCACAAAAAGGAATGGAGTCATTAGCACTTATGGTTTGTAAATGGCACTCAGAATTATGTTGCACGAAGCACAATTTCACATCATTCTGGGTCCATTTGTGTGAAAACAAGGTCCAATCAGGCTGAAACATTACAGGAAGGTAGAATCTATTAAGTTGTAAGTGATCTGAACGTTTCATGATGATAGCACTTCCCTAAGGGGGTCAAACCATGTCCCAAAGGTCACGGGATCTGGTGTCAATCTAAAGAAGTAGTCCAGTTACAAATTTGTGGGCTTATAACTTGGCTTCTGAATGTCCTAGAGAGATCAGGTTTGTTTTAGTATACTCCAATCAACAGCCCCTACAACCACAAAAAGGAATGGAGTCATTAGACTTATGGTTTTTAAATGGCACCCAGAATTATGTTGCACGAAGCACAATTTCACATCATTCTGGGTTCATTTGTGTGAAAACAAGGTCCAATCAGGCTGAAACGTTACAGGAAGGTAGAATCTATTGTGTTGTAAGTGATCTGAACGTTTCATGATGATAGCACTTTCCTAAGGGGGTCAAACCATGTCCCAAAGGTCACCGGATCTGGTGTCAATTTAAAGAAGTAGTCCAGTTACACATTTGTGGGCTTAAACCTTGGCTTCTGAATGTCCTAGAGCGATCAGGTTTGTTTTAGTGTACTCCAATCAACAGCCCCTACAACCACAAAAAGGAATGTAGACATTAGCACTTATGGTTTTTAAATGGCACCCAGAATTATGTTGCAAGAAGCACAATTTCACATCATTCTGGGTTCATTTGTGTAAAAACAAGGTCCAATCAGGCTGAAACAATACAGGAAGGTAGAATCTATTGAGTTGTAAGTGATCTGAACGTTTCAAGATGATCGCACATTCCTATAGGGGGTCAAACCATGTCCCAAATGTCACCGGGCCTGGTGTCACTTTAAAGAAGTAGTCCAGTTACACCTTTGTCGGCTTATAACTTGGCTTCTGAATGTCCAAGAGAGGTTAGGTTTGTTTTAGTGTACTCCAATCAAAAGCCCCTACAACCACAAAAATGAATGGAGTCATTAGCACTTATGGTTTGTAAATGGCACCCAGAATTACGTTGCACGAAGCACAATTTCACATCATTCTGGGTTCATTTGTATGAAAACAAGGTCCAATCAGGCTGAAATGTTACAGGAAGGTAGAATCTATTGAGTTGTAAGTGATCTGAACGTTTCATGATGATAGCACTTTCCTAAGGGGGTCAAACCATGTCCCAAAGGTCACCGGATCTGGTGTCAATTTAAAGAAGTTGTCCAGTTACACATTTGTGGGCTTATAACTTGGCTTCTGAATGTCCTAGAGCGATCAAGTTTGTTTTAGTGTACTCCAATCAACAGCCCCTAAAACCACAAAAAGGAATGGAGTCATTAGCACTTATGGTTTTTAAATGGCACCCAGAATTATGTTGCACGAAGCACAATTTAACATCATTCTGGGTTCATTTCTGTGAAAACAAGGTCCAATCAGGCTGAAACGTTACAGGAAGGTAGAATCTATTGAGTTGTAAGTGATCTGAACGTTTCATGATGATAGCACTTTCCTAAGGGGGTCAAACCATGTCCCAAAGGTCACCGGATCTGGTGTCAATTTAAAGAAGTAGTCCAGTTACACATTTGTGGGCTTATAACTTGGCTTCTGAATGTTCTAGAGAGATCAGGTTTGTTTTAGTGTACTCCAATCAACAGCCCCTACAACCACAAAAAGGAATGGAGTCATTAGCACTTATGGTTTGTAAATGGCACCCAGAATTATGTTGCACAAAGCACAATTTCACATCATTCTGGGTCCATTTGTGTGAAAACAAGGTCCAATCAGGCTGAAACATTACAGGAAGGTAGAATCGATTAAGTTGTAAGTGATCTGAACGTTTCATGATGATAGCACTTCCCTAAGGGGGTCAAACCATGTCCCAAAGGTCACCGGATCTGGTGTCACTTTAAAGAAGTAGTCCAGTTACACCTTTGTGGGCTTATAACTTGGCTTCTGAATGTCCTAGAGAGGTCAGGGTTGTTTTAGTGTACTCCAATCAACAGCCCCTACAACCACAAAAAGGAATGGAGTCATTAGCACTTATGGTTTTTAAATGGCACCCAGAATTATGTTGCACGAAGCACAATTTCACATCATTCTGGGTTCATTTGTGTGAAAACAAGGTCCAATCAGGCTGAAACGTTACAGGAAGGTAGAATCTACTGAGTTGTAAGTGATCTGAACGTTTCATGATGATAGCACTTTCCTAAGGGGGTCAAACCATGTCCCAAAGATCACCGGATCTGGTGTCAATTTAAAGAAGTAGTCCAGTTACACATTTGTGGGCTTATAACTTGGCTTCTGAATGTCCTAGAGCGATCAGGTTTGTTTTAGTGTACTCCAATCAACAGCCCCTACAACCACAAAAAGGAATGTAGACATTAGCACTTATGGTTTTTAAATGGCACCCAGAATTATGTTGCAAGAAGCACAATTTCACATCATTCTGGGTTCATTTGTGTAAAAACAAGGTCCAATCAGGCTGAAACAATACAGGAAGGTAGAATCTATTGAGTTGTAAGTGATCTGAACGTTTCAAGATGATCGCACATTCCTATAGGGGGTCAAACCATGTCCCAAGTGTCACCGGGCCTGGTGTCACTTTAAAGAAGTAGTCCAGTTACACCTTTGTGGGCTTATAACTTGGCTTCTGAATGTCCAAGAGAGGTTAGGTTTGTTTTAGTGTACTCCAATCAAAAGCCCCTACAACCACAAAAATGAATGGAGTCATTAGCACTTATGGTTTGTAAATGGCACCCAGAATTACGTTGCACGAAGCACAATTTCACATCATTCTGGGTTCATTTGTATGAAAACAAGGTCCAATCAGGCTGAAATGTTACAGGAAGGTAGAATCTATTGAGTTGTAAGTGATCTGAACGTTTCATGATGATAGCACTTTCCTAAGGGGGTCAAACCATGTCCCAAAGGTCACCGGATCTGGTGTCAATTTAAAGAAGTTGTCCAGTTACACATTTGTGGGCTTATAACTTGGCTTCTGAATGTCCTAGAGCGATCAGGTTTGTTTTAGTGTACTCCAATCAACAGCCCCTAAAACCACAAAAAGGAATGGAGTCATTAGCACTTATGGTTTTTAAATGGCACCCAGAATTATGTTGCACGAAGCACAATTTCACATCATTCTGGGTTCATTTGTGTGAAAACAAGGTCCAATCAGGCTGAAACGTTACAGGAAGGTAGAATCTATTGAGTTGTAAGTGATCTGAATGTTTCATGATGATAGCACTTTCCTAAGGGGGTCAAACCATGTCCCAAAGGTCACCGGATCTGGTGTCAATTTAAAGAAGTAGTCCAGTTACACATTTGTGGGCTTATAACTTGGCTTCTGAATGTCCTAGAGAGGTTAGGTTTGTTTTAGTGTACTCCAATCAACAGCCCCTACAACCACAAAAAGGAATGGAGTCATTAGCACTTTTGGTTTGTAAATGGCACCCAGAATTATGTTGCACGAAGCACAATTTCACATCATTCTGGGTCCATTTGTGTGAAAACAAGGTCCAATCAGGCTGAAACGTTACAGGAAGGTAGAATCTATTGAGTTGTAAGTGATCTGAACGTTTCATGATGATAGCACTTTCCTATAGGGGGTAAAACCATGTCCCAAAGGTCACCGGATCTGGTGTCAATTTAAAGAAGTAGTCCAGTTACACATTTGTGGGCTTATAACTTGGCTTCTGAATGTCCTAGAGAGGTAAGGTTTGTTTTAGTGTACTCCAATCAACAGCCCCTACAACCACAAAAAGGAATGGAGTCATTAGCACTTTTGGTTTGTAAATGGCACCCAGAATTATGTTGCACGAAGCACAATTTCACATCATTCTGGGTCCATTTGTGTGAAAACAAGGTCCAATCAGGCTGAAACGTTACAGGAAGGTAGAATCTATTGAGTTGTAAGTGATCTGAACGTTTCATGATGATAGCACTTTCCTAAGGGGGTCAAACCATGTCCCAAAGGTCACCGGATCTGGTGTCAATTTAAAGAAGTAGTCCAGTTACACATTTGTGGGCTTATAACTTGGCTTCTGAATGTCCTAGAGAGATCAGGTTTATTTTAGTGTACTCCAATCAACAGCCCCTACAACCACAAAAAGGAATGGAGTCATTAGCACTTATGGTTTTTAAATGGCACCCAGAATTATGTTGCACGAAGCACAATTTCACATCATTCTGGGTTCATTTGTGTGAAAACAAGGTCCAATCAGGCTGAAACGTTACAGGAAGGTAGAATCTATTGAGTTGTAACTGATCTGAACGTTTCATGATGATAGCACTTTCCTAAGGGGGTCAAACCATGTCCCAAAGGTCACTGGATCTTGTGTCAATTTAAAGAAGTAGTCCAGTTACACATTTGTGGGCTTATAACTTGGCTTCTGAATGTCCTAGAGAGATCAGGTTTGTTTTAATGTACTCCAATCAACAGCCCCTACAACCACAAAAAGGAATGGAGTCATTAGCACTTATGGTTTTTAAGTGGCACCCAGAATTATGTTGCACGAAGCACAATTTCACATCATTCTGGGTCAATTTGTGTGAAAACAAGGTCCAATCCGGCTGAAACGCTACAAGAAGGTAGAATCTATTGAGTTGTAAGTGATCTGAACGTTTCAAGATGATCGCACATTCCTATAGGGGGTCAAACCATGTCCCAAAGGTCACCGGGCCAAGTGTCACTTTAAAGAAGTAGTCCAGTTACACCTTTGTGGGCTTATAACTTGGCTTCTGAATGTCCTAGAGAGGTTAGGTTTGTTTTAATGTACTCCAATCAATAGCCCCTACAACCACAAAAAGGAATGGAGTCAGTAGCACTTATGGATTGTAAATGGCACCCAGAATTATTTTGCACGAAGCACAATTTCACATCATTCTGGGTTCATTTGTGTGAAAACAAGGTCCAATCAGGCTGAAACGTTACTGGAAGCTAGAATCTATTGAGTTGTAAGTGATCTGAACGTTTCATGATGATAGCGCTTTCCTAAGGGGGTCAAACCATGTCCCAAAGGTCACCGGATCTGGTGTCAATTTAAAGAAGTAGTCCAGTTACACATTTGTGGGCTTATAACTTGGCTTCTGAATGTCCTAGAGAGATCAGGTTTGTTTTAGTATACTCCAATCAACAGCCCCTACAACCACAAAAAGGAATGGAGTCATTAGCACTTATGGTTTGTAAATGGCACCCAGAATTTTGTTGCACGAAGCACAATTTCACATCATTCTGGGTCCATTTGTGTGAAAACAAGGTCCAATCAGGCTGATACGTTACAAGAAGGTAGAATCTATTGAGTTGTAATTGATATGAACTTTTCATGATGATAGCACTTTCCTAAGGGGGTCAAACCATGTCCCAAAGGTCACCGGATCTGGTGTCAATTTAAAGAAGTAGTCCAGTTACACATTTGTGGGCTTATAACTTGGCTTCTGAATGTCCTAGAGAGATCAGGTTTGTTTTAGTGTACTCCAATCAACAGCCCCTACAACCACAAAAGGAACGGAGTCATTAGCACTTATGGTTTGTAAATGGCACCCAGAATTATGTTGCACGAAGCACAATTTCACATGATTCTGGCTCCATTTGTGTGAAAACAAGGTCCAATCAGGCTGATACGTTACAAGAAGGTAGAATCTATTGAGTTGTAAGTGATCTGAACTTTTCATGATGATAGCACTTTCCTAAGGGGGTCAAACCATGTCCCAAAGGTCACCGGATCTGGTGTCAATTTAAAGAAGTAGTCCAGTTACACATTTGTGGGCTTATAACTTGGCTTCTGAATGTCCTAGAGATATCAGGTTTGTTTTAATGTACTCCAATCAACAGCCCCTACAACCACAAAAAGGAATGGAGTCATTAGCACTTATGGTATGTAAATGGCACCCAGAATTATGTTGCACGAAGCACAATTTCACATCATTCTGGGTTCATTTGTGTGAAAACAAGGTCCAATCAGGCTGAAACGTTACAGGAAGGTAGAATCTATTGAGTTGTAAGTGATCTGAACGTTTCATGATGATAGCACTTCCCTAAGGGGGTCAAACCATGTCCCAAAGGTCACCAGATCTGGTGTCTAAAGAAGTAGTCCAGTTACACATTTGTGGGCTTATAACTTGGCTTCTGAATGTCCTAGAGAGATCAGGTTTGTTTTAGTATACTCCAATCAACAGCCCCTACAACCACAAAAAGGAATGGAGTCATTAGCACTTATGGTTTTTAAATGGCACCCAGAATTATGTTGCACAAAGCACAATTTCACATCATTCTGGGTTCATTTGTGTGAAAACAAGGTCCAATCACTCTGAAACGTTACAGGAAGGTAGAATCTATTGAGTTGTAAGTGATCTGAACTGTTGGGGTTATTAGGAGCGAACAATTTGTAAGCTTTAACTTACTTTTGGATTCTTCAATAAATTCTGTAAATATGGGAATATTTACTGATTTATTAATTAATTAAGATATTCTTAGATATACGGGGCACCATTCCCCTTCAACCGGGGAAAAATTGAATCCAAAACTCTTATCAGTCTTTCTTGAAGTTCGTAGAATCCTTGGAGCAGAGACTTCTCTTCGACACAACAAAGCAACTGGAGACGAAAATCTGAATTTTATAACGTTTAATTAACAATTTGTCAAATGAATAAACAGTGGCATAAATGAATAATAACCATGTGATATAATAAAAGGATGTATATTCAAAATAATGTTCAAGGTGTTTTGTGTGTATGTATGTGTGTGTGTGTTTCTAAAATGGAGTCTGTATGCAAGATGGCTGACCCCTTTGTCTGGCTAAAGTGTGGGTGGCAACTTGCACTTTAACTTCCAAAGCACTTAGAATCAGTAGTAACTTAACCTTAAATCACTCAAAACATTTCAAAGGATCATGAAACAACACAAAAGATTAATCACAAGTTAATATCTTTTAGTTTATCAGCCTGGCCATGGCCGAGAACATTTAAAGATACCAAACAATGATCAAAAAGCAGTTTATTTATTCATAATGACCCGGCGGACGTGTTTTGGGAGCGAAAGAGGAAGACACGAAGCTACTTTTTAAGCAATAGCGCGGTGTTATTGCTTATTCTGGACTATAGAGGAAACGGGAGGAGAAAAGGAGAGAGAAAAATGAGTTTTCTGATCACCAGAAGAGCAAGGCGTCCCCCGCTGTTTTGATTTGACGGTTCTCCGTGTTTCTCCGTTGTTCGTCGGTTTGATGCTTTCTCCGTTGTTTACCTCCACGAGTGTTTCTCCACGGGCTGGACACAAAGAGAACAAAGTTTCTTTTGTGCTGAGTTTGACAACTTACAGCGTCACTGAGAGCTGGATGGAGCTCCGCTCGTTCCCAGTCAGGTCCTGATGGAGTTCGAGTGGCTTTGTAGCGGTTTCGTGGCTCAACTTGGGCACTTAGAGCTTCCGCGTGCTCAAGTTGTCGGAGCGTTCGACAAGCGTGTCCTTACCGCCAGGTATCCTGGGCAAAAGAACGAGGTTTCTTTGTCTCATTCATGATTTATAGTCTTTGAAGTCGCGGGAAAGCTGTCCAAGCTCCCGCCTCCCGCAGATCGTGTTTCTGGTATTAGGCGGTGACGTCATCCCAATGCTGCCGTGTGCAAAGCATCATGGGAAACGAAGTTTCTTGGCACTGATGTGATTATTTGCTTTTCAGAGCAATTTAAGCACAGTCATTTTGGAGAAAATCACTGCATAGTAATTTCCTCATGAGGTCAGACCCTCAACAGAACGTTTCATGATGATAGCACTTTCCTAAGGGGGTCAAACAATGTCCCAAAGGACACCGGATCTGGTGTCACTTTAAAGAAGTAGTCCAGTTACACATTTGTGGGCTTATAACTTGGCTTCTGAATGTCCTAGAGAGGTCAGGGTTGTTTTAGTGTACTCCAATCAACAGCCCCTACAACCACAAAAAGGAATGGAGTCATTAGCACTTATGGTTTGTAAATGGCACCCAGAATTATGTTGCACGAAGCACAATTTCACATCATTCTGGGTCCATTTGTGTGAAAACAAGGTCCAATCAGGCTGAAACGTTACAGGAAGGTAGAATCTATTGAGTTGTAAGTGATCTGAACGTTTCATGATGATAGCACTTTCCTAAGGGGGTCACACCATGTCCCAAAGGTCACCGGATCTGGTGTCAATTTAAAGAAGTAGTCCAGTTACACATTTGTGGGCTTATAACTTGGCTTCTGAATGTCCTAGAGAGATCAGGTTTGTTTTAGTGTACTCCAATCAACAGCCCCTACAACCACAAAAAGGAATGGAGTCATTAGCACTTATGGTTTGTAAATGGCAACCAGAATTATGTTGCACGAAGCACAATTTCACATCATTCTGGGTCCATTTGTGTGAAAACAAGGTCCAATCTGGCTGAAACGCTACAAGAAGGTAGAATCTATTGAGTTGTAAGTGATCTGAACGTTTCAAGATGATAGCACTTTCCTAAGGGGGTCAAACCATGTCCCAAAGGTCACCGGATCTGGTGTCAATTTAAAGAAGTAGTCCAGTTACACCTTTGTGGGCTTATAACTTGGCTTCTGAATGTCCTAGAGAGGTTAGGTTTGTTTTAGTGTACTCCAATCAACAGCCCCTACAACCACAAAAAGGAATGGAGTCATTAGCACTTTTGGTTTGTAAATGGCACCCAGAATTATGTTGCACGAAGCACAATTTCACATCATTCTGGGTCCATTTGTGTGAAAACAAGGTCCAATCAGGCTGAAACGTTACAGGAAGGTAGAATCTATTGAGTTGTAAGTGATCTGAACGTTTCATGATGATAGCACTTTCCTATAGGGGGTAAAACCATGTCCCAAAGGTCACCGGATCTGGTGTCAATTTAAAGAAGTAGTCCAGTTACACATTTGTGGGCTTATAACTTGGCTTCTGAATGTCCTAGAGAGGTTAGGTTTGTTTTAGTGTACTCCAATCAACAGCCCCTACAACCACAAAAAGGAATGGAGTCATTAGCACTTTTGGTTTGTAAATGGCACCCAGAATTATGTTGCACGAAGCACAATTTCACATCATTCTGGGTCCATTTGTGTGAAAACAAGGTCCAATCAGGCTGAAACGTTACAGGAAGGTAGAATCTATTGAGTTGTAAGTGATCTGAACGTTTCATGATGATAGCACTTTCCTAAGGGGGTCAAACCATGTCCCAAAGGTCACCGGATCTGGTGTCAATTTAAAGAAGTAGTCCAGTTACACATTTGTGGGCTTATAACTTGGCTTCTGAATGTCCTAGAGAGATCAGGTTTATTTTAGTGTACTCCAATCAACAGCCCCTACAACCACAAAAAGGAATGGAGTCATTAGCACTTATGGTTTTTAAATGGCACCCAGAATTATGTTGCACGAAGCACAATTTCACATCATTCTGGGTTCATTTGTGTGAAAACAAGGTCCAATCAGGCTGAAACGTTACAGGAAGGTAGAATCTATTGAGTTGTAACTGATCTGAACGTTTCATGATGATAGCACTTTCCTAAGGGGGTCAAACCATGTCCCAAAGGTCACTGGATCTTGTGTCAATTTAAAGAAGTAGTCCAGTTACACATTTGTGGGCTTATAACTTGGCTTCTGAATGTCCTAGAGAGATCAGGTTTGTTTTAATGTACTCCAATCAACAGCCCCTACAACCACAAAAAGGAATGGAGTCATTAGCACTTATGGTTTTTAAGTGGCACCCAGAATTATGTTGCACGAAGCACAATTTCACATCATTCTGGGTCAATTTGTGTGAAAACAAGGTCCAATCCGGCTGAAACGCTACAAGAAGGTAGAATCTATTGAGTTGTAAGTGATCTGAACGTTTCAAGATGATCGCACATTCCTATAGGGGGTAAAACCATGTCCCAAAGGTCACCGGGCCAAGTGTCACTTTAAAGAAGTAGTCCAGTTACACCTTTGTGGGCTTATAACTTGGCTTCTGAATGTCCTAGAGAGGTTAGGTTTGTTTTAATGTACTCCAATCAATAGCCCCTACAACCACAAAAAGGAATGGAGTCAGTAGCACTTATGGATTGTAAATGGCACCCAGAATTATTTTGCACGAAGCACAATTTCACATCATTCTGGGTTCATTTGTGTGAAAACAAGGTCCAATCAGGCTGAAACGTTACTGGAAGCTAGAATCTATTGAGTTGTAAGTGATCTGAACGTTTCATGATGATAGCGCTTTCCTAAGGGGGTCAAACCATGTCCCAAAGGTCACCGGATCTGGTGTCAATTTAAAGAAGTAGTCCAGTTACACATTTGTGGGCTTATAACTTGGCTTCTGAATGTCCTAGAGAGATCAGGTTTGTTTTAGTGTACTCCAATCAACAGCCCCTACAACCACAAAAAGGAATGGAGTCATTAGCACTTATGGTTTGTAAATGGCACCCAGAATTTTGTTGCACGAAGCACAATTTCACATCATTCTGGGTCCATTTATGTGAAAACAAGGTCCAATCAGGCTGATACGTTACAAGAAGGTAGAATCTATTGAGTTGTAATTGATATGAACTTTTCATGATGATAGCACTTTCCTAAGGGGGTCAAACCATGTCCCAAAGGTCACCGGATCTGGTGTCAATTTAAAGAAGTAGTCCAGTTACACATTTGTGGGCTTATAACTTGGCTTCTGAATGTCCTAGAGAGATCAGGTTTGTTTTAGTGTACTCCAATCAACAGCCCCTACAACCACAAAAGGAATGGAGTCATTAGCACTTATGGTTTGTAAATGGCACCCAGAATTATGTTGCACGAAGCACAATTTCACATGATTCTGGCTCCATTTGTGTGAAAACAAGGTCCAATCAGGCTGAAACGTTACAAGAAGGTAGAATCTATTGAGTTGTAAGTGATCTGAACGTTTCATGATGATCTCACATTCCCATAGGGGGTCAAACCATGTCCCAAAGGTCACCGGGCCTGGTGTCACTTTAAAGAAGTAGTCCAGTTACACCTTTGTGGGCTTATAACTTGGCTTCTGAATGTCCTAGAGAGGTCAGTTTTTTTTAGTGTACTCCAATCAACAGCCCCTACAACCACAAAAAGGAATGGAGTCATTAGCACTTATGGTTTGTAAATGGCACCCAGAATTATGTTGCACGAAGCACAATTTCACATCATTCTGGGTCCATTTGTGTGAAAACAAGGTCCAATCAGGCTGATACGTTACAAGAAGGTAGAATCTATTGAGTTGTAAGTGATCTGAACTTTTCATGATGATAGCACTTTCCTAAGGGGGTCAAACCATGTCCCAAAGGTCACCGGATCTGGTGTCAATTTAAAGAAGTAGTCCAGTTACACATTTGTGGGCTTATAACTTGGCTTCTGAATGTCCTAGAGATATCAGGTTTGTTTTAATGTACTCCAATCAACAGCCCCTACAACCACAAAAAGGAATGGAGTCATTAGCACTTATGGTATGTAAATGGCACCCAGAATTATGTTGCACGAAGCACAATTTCACATCATTCTGGGTTCATTTGTGTGAAAACAAGGTCCAATCAGGCTGAAACGTTACAGGAAGGTAGAATCTATTGAGTTGTAAGTGATCTGAACGTTTCATGATGATAGCACTTCCCTAAGGGGGTCAAACCATGTCCCAAAGGTCACCAGATCTGGTGTCTAAAGAAGTAGTCCAGTTACACATTTGTGGGCTTATAACTTGGCTTCTGAATGTCCTAGAGAGATCAGGTTTGTTTTAGTATACTCCAATCAACAGCCCCTACAACCACAAAAAGGAATGGAGTCATTAGCACTTATGGTTTTTAAATGGCACCCAGAATTATGTTGCACAAAGCACAATTTCACATCATTCTGGGTTCATTTGTGTGAAAACAAGGTCCAATCACTCTGAAACGTTACAGGAAGGTAGAATCTATTGAGTTGTAAGTGATCTGAACTGTTGGGGTTATTAGGAGCGAACAATTTGTAAGCTTTAACTTACTTTTGGATTCTTCAATAAATTCTGTAAATATGGGAATATTTACTGATTTATTAATTAATTAAGATATTCTTAGATATACGGGGCACCATTCCCCTTCAACCGGGGAAAAATTGAATCCAAAACTCTTATCAGTCTTTCTTGAAGTTCGTAGAATCCTTGGAGCAGAGACTTCTCTTCGACACAACAAAGCAACTGGAGACGAAAATCTGAATTTTATAACGTTTAATTAACAATTTGTCAAATGAATAAACAGTGGCATAAATGAATAATAACCATGTGATATAATAAAAGGATGTATATTCAAAATAATGTTCAAGGTGTTTTGTGTGTATGTATGTGTGTGTGTGTTTCTAAAATGGAGTCTGTATGCAAGATGGCTGACCCCTTTGTCTGGCTAAAGTGTGGGTGGCAACTTGCACTTTAACTTCCAAAGCACTTAGAATCAGTAGTAACTTAACCTTAAATCACTCAAAACATTTCAAAGGATCATGAAACAACACAAAAGATTAATCACAAGTTAATATCTTTTAGTTTATCAGCCTGGCCATGGCCGAGAACATTTAAAGATACCAAACAATGATCAAAAAGCAGTTTATTTATTCATAATGACCCGGCGGACGTGTTTTGGGAGCGAAAGAGGAAGACACGAAGCTACTTTTTAAGCAATAGCGCGGTGTTATTGCTTATTCTGGACTATAGAGGAAACGGGAGGAGAAAAGGAGAGAGAAAAATGAGTTTTCTGATCACCAGAAGAGCAAGGCGTCCCCCGCTGTTTTGATTTGACGGTTCTCCGTGTTTCTCCGTTGTTCGTCGGTTTGATGCTTTCTCCGTTGTTTACCTCCACGAGTGTTTCTCCACGGGCTGGACACAAAGAGAACAAAGTTTCTTTTGTGCTGAGTTTGACAACTTACAGCGTCTCTGAGAGCTGGATGGAGCTCCGCTCGTTCCCAGTCAGGTCCTGATGGAGTTCGAGTGGCTTTGTAGCGGTTTCGTGGCTCAACTTGGGCACTTAGAGCTTCCGCGTGCTCAAGTTGTCGGAGCGTTCGACAAGCGTGTCCTTACCGCCAGGTATCCTGGGCAAAAGAACGAGGTTTCTTTGTCTCATTCATGATTTATAGTCTTTGAAGTCGCGGGAAAGCTGTCCAAGCTCCCGCCTCCCGCAGATCGTGTTTCTGGTATTAGGCGGTGACGTCATCCCAATGCTGCCGTGTGCAAAGCATCATGGGAAACGAAGTTTCTTGGCCCTGATGTGATTATTTGCTTTTCAGAGCAATTTAAGCACAGTCATTTTGGAGAAAATCACTGCATAGTAATTTCCTCATGAGGTCAGACCCTCAACAGAACGTTTCATGATGATAGCACTTTCCTAAGGGGGTCAAACAATGTCCCAAAGGTCACCGGATCTGGTGTCACTTTAAAGAAGTAGTCCAGTTACACATTTGTGGGCTTATAACTTGGCTTCTGAATGTCCTAGAGAGGTCAGGGTTGTTTTAGTGTACTCCAATCAACAGCCCCTACAACCACAAAAAGGAATGGAGTCATTAGCACTTATGGTTTGTAAATGGCACCCAGAATTATGTTGCACGAAGCACAATTTCACATCATTCTGGGTCCATTTGTGTGAAAACAAGGTCCAATCAGGCTGAAACGTTACAGGAAGGTAGAATCTATTGAGTTGTAAGTGATCTGAACGTTTCATGATGATAGCACTTTCCTAAGGGGGTCACACCATGTCCCAAAGGTCACCGGATCTGGTGTCAATTTAAAGAAGTAGTCCAGTTACACATTTGTGGGCTTATAACTTGGCTTCTGAATGTCCTAGAGAGATCAGGTTTGTTTTAGTGTACTCCAATCAACAGCCCCTACAACGAATGGAGTCATTAGCACTTATGGTTTGTAAATGGCACCCAGAATTATGTTGCACGAAGCACAATTTCACATCATTCTGGGTCCATTTGTGTGAAAACAAGGTCCAATCTGGCTGAAACGCTACAAGAAGGTAGAATCTATTGAGTTGTAAGTGATCTGAACGTTTCAAGATGATAGCACTTTCCTAAGGGGGTCAAACCATGTCCCAAAGGTCACCGGATCTGGTGTCAATTTAAAGAAGTAGTCCAGTTACACCTTTGTGGGCTTATAACTTGGCTTCTGAATGTCCTAGAGAGGTTAGGTTTGTTTTAGTGTACTCCAATCAACAGCCCCTACAACCACAAAAAGGAATGGAGTCATTAGCACTTTTGGTTTGTAAATGGCACCCAGAATTATGTTGCACGAAGCACAATTTCACATCATTCTGGGTCCATTTGTGTGAAAACAAGGTCCAATCAGGCTGAAACGTTACAGGAAGGTAGAATCTATTGAGTTGTAAGTGATCTGAACGTTTCATGATGATAGCACTTTCCTATAGGGGGTAAAACCATGTCCCAAAGGTCACCGGATCTGGTGTCAATTTAAAGAAGTAGTCCAGTTACACACTTGTGGGCTTATAACTTGGCTTCTGAATGTCCTAGAGAGGTTAGGTTTGTTTTAGTGTACTCCAATCAACAGCCCCTACAACCACAAAAAGGAATGGAGTCATTAGCACTTATGGTTTGTAAATGTCACCCAGAATTATGTTGCACGAAGCACAATTTCACATCATTCTGGGTCCATTTGTGTGAAAACAAGGTCCAATCAGGCTGAAACGTTACAGGAAGGTAGAATCTATTGAGTTGTAAGTGATCTGAACGTTTCATGATGATAGCACTTTCCTAAGGGGGTCACACCATGTCCCAAAGGTCACCGGATCTGGTGTCAATTTAAAGAAGTAGTCCAGTTACACATTTGTGGGCTTATAACTTGGCTTCTGAATGTCCTAGAGAGATCAGGTTTGTTTTAGTGTACTCCAATCAACAGCCCCTAACACCACAAAAAGGAATGGAGTCATTAGCACTTATGGTTTGTAAATGGCACCCAGAATTATGTTGCACGAAGCACAACTTCACATCATTCTGGGTCCATTTGTGTAAAAACAAGGTCCAATCAGGCTGAAACGCTACAAGAAGGTAGAATCTATTGAGTTGTAAGTGATCTGAACGTTTCAAGATGATCGCACATTCCTATTGGGGGTAAAACCATGTCCCAAAGGTCACCGGGCCTGGTGTCACTTTAAAGAAGTAGTCCAGTTACACCTTTGTGGGCTTATAACTTGGCTTCTGAATGTCCTAGAGAGGTTAGGTTTGTTTTAGTATACTCCAATCAACAGCCCCTACAACCACAAAAAGGATTGGAGTCATTAGCACTTATGGTTTATAAATGGCACCCAGAATTATGTTGCACGAAGCACAATTTCACATCATTCTGGGTCCATTTGTGTGAAAACAAGGTCCAATCAGGCTGAAACGTTACAGGAAGGTAGAATCTATTGAGTTGTAAGTGATCTGAACGTTTCATGATGATAGCACTTTCCTAAGGGGGTCAAACCATGTCCCAAAGGTCACCGGATCTGGTGTCAATTTAAAGAAGTAGTCCAGTTACACATTTGTGGGCTTATAACTTGGCTTCTGAATGTCCTAGAGAGATCAGGTTTATTTTAGTGTACTCCAATCAACAGCCCCTACAACCACAAAAAGGAATGGAGTCATTAGCACTTATGGTTTGTAAATGGCACCCAGAATTATGTTGCACGAATTACAATTTCACATCATTCTGGGTCCATTTGTGTGAAAACAAGGTCCAATCAGGCTGAAACGCTACAAGAAGGTAGAATCTATTGAGTTGTAAGTGATCTGAACGTTTCAAGATGATCGCACATTCCTATAGGGGGTAAAACCATGTCCCAAAGGTCACCGGGCCTGGTGTCAATTTAAAGAAGTAGTCCAGTTACACCTTTGTGGGCTTATAACTTGGCTTCTGAATGTCCAAGAGAGGTTAGGTTTGTTTTAGTGTACTCCAATCAAAAGCCCCTACAACCACAAAAATGAATGGAGTCATTAGCACTTATGGTTTGTAAATGGCACCCAGAATTACGTTGCACGAAGCACAATTTCACATCATTCTGGGTTCATTTGTATGAAAACAAGGTCCAATCAGGCTGAAATGTTACAGGAAGGTAGAATCTATTGAGTTGTAAGTGATCTGAACGTTTCATGATGATAGCACTTTCCTAAGGGGGTCAAACCATGTCCCAAAGGTCACCGGATCTGGTGTCAATTTAAAGAATTTGTCCAGTTACACATTTGTGGGCTTATAACTTGGCTTCTGAATGTCCTAGAGCGATCAGGTTTGTTTTAGTGTACTCCAATCAACAGCCCCTAAAACCACAAAAAGGAATGGAGTCATTAGCACTTATGGTTTTTAAATGGCACCCAGAATTATGTTGCACGAAGCACAATTTCACATCATTCTGGCTTCATTTGTGTGAAAACAAGGTCCAATCAGGCTGAAACGTTACAGGACGGTAGAATCTATTGAGTTGTAAGTGATCTGAACGTTTCATGATGATAGCACTTTCCTAAGGGGGTCAAACCATGTCCCAAAGGTCACCGGATCTGGTGTCAATTTAAAGAAGTAGTCCAGTTACACATTTGTGGGCTTATAACTTGGCTTCTGAATGTCCTAGAGAGATCAGGTTTATTTTAGTGTACTCCAATCAACAGCCCCTACAACCACAAAAAGGAATGGAGTCATTAGCACTTATGGTTTGTAAATGGCACCCAGAATTATGTTGCACGAATTACAATTTCACATCATTCTGGGTCCATTTGTGTGAAAACAAGGTCCAATCAGGCTGAAACGCTACAAGAAGGTAGAATCTATTGAGTTGTAAGTGATCTGAACGTTTCAAGATGATCGCACATTCCTATAGGGGGTAAAACCATGTCCCAAAGGTCACCGGGCCTGGTGTCAATTTAAAGAAGTAGTCCAGTTACACCTTTGTGGGCTTATAACTTGGCTTCTGAATGTCCAAGAGAGGTTAGGTTTGTTTTAGTGTACTCCAATCAAAAGCCCCTACAACCACAAAAATGAATGGAGTCATTAGCACTTATGGTTTGTAAATGGCACCCAGAATTACGTTGCACGAAGCACAATTTCACATCATTCTGGGTTCATTTGTATGAAAACAAGGTCCAATCAGGCTGAAATGTTACAGGAAGGTAGAATCTATTGAGTTGTAAGTGATCTGAACGTTTCATGATGATAGCACTTTCCTAAGGGGGTCAAACCATGTCCCAAAGGTCACCGGATCTGGTGTCAATTTAAAGAAGTTGTCCAGTTACACATTTGTGGGCTTATAACTTGGCTTCTGAATGTCCTAGAGCGATCAGGTTTGTTTTAGTGTACTCCAATCAACAGCCCCTAAAACCACAAAAAGGAATGGAGTCATTAGCACTTATGGTTTTTAAATGGCACCCAGAATTATGTTGCACGAAGCACAATTTCACATCATTCTGGCTTCATTTGTGTGAAAACAAGGTCCAATCAGGCTGAAACGTTACAGGACGGTAGAATCTATTGAGTTGTAAGTGATCTGAACGTTTCATGATGATAGCACTTTCCTAAGGGGGTCAAACCATGTCCCAAAGGTCACCGGATCTGGTGTCAATTTAAAGAAGTAGTCCAGTTACACATTTGTGGGCTTATAACTTGGCTTCTGAATGTTCTAGAGAGATCAGGTTTGTTTTAGTGTACTCCAATCAACAGCCCCTACAACCACAAAAAGGAATGGAGTCATTAGCACTTATGGTTTGTAAATGGCACCCAGAATTATGTTGCACAAAGCACAATTTCACATCATTCTGGGTCCATTTGTGTGAAAACAAGGTCCAATCAGGCTGAAACGTTACAGGAAGGTAGAATCGATTAAGTTGTATGTGATCTGAACGTTTCATGATGATAGCACTTCCCTAAGGGGGTCAAACCATGTCCCAAAGGTCACCGGATCTGGTGTCACTTTAAAGAAGTAGTCCAGTTACACATTTGTGGGCTTATAACTTGGCTTCTGAATGCCCTAGAGAGGTCAGGGTTGTTTTAGTGTACTCCAATCAACAGCCCCTACAACCACAAAAAGGAATGGAGTCATTAGCACTTATGGTTTTTAAATGGCACCCAGAATTATGTTGCACGAAGCACAATTTCACATCATTCTGGGTTCATTTGTGTGAAAACAAGGTCCAATCAGGCTGAAACGTTACAGGAAGGTAGAATCTACTGAGTTGTAAGTGATCTGAACGTTTCATGATGATAGCACTTTCCTAAGGGGGTCAAACCATGTCCCAAAGATCACCGGATCTGGTGTCAATTTAAAGTAGTCCAGTTACACATTTGTGGGCTTATAACTTGGCTTCTGAATGTCCTAGAGCGATCAGGTTTGTTTGAGTGTACTCCAATCAACAGCCCCTACAACCACAAAAAGGAATGTAGACATTAGCACTTATGGTTTTTAAATGGCACCCAGAATTATGTTGCAAGAAGCACAATTTCACATCATTCTGGGTTCATTTGTGTAAAAACAAGGTCCAATCAGGCTGAAACAATACAGGAAGGTAGAATCTATTGAGTTGTAAGTGATCTGAACGTTTCAAGATGATCGCACATTCCTATAGGGGGTCAAACCATGTCCCAAATGTCACCGGGCCTGGTGTCACTTTAAAGAAGTAGTCCAGTTACACCTTTGTGGGCTTATAACTTGGCTTCTGAATGTCCAAGAGAGGTTAGGTTTGTTTTAGTGTACTCCAATCAAAAGCCCCTACAACCACAAAAATGAATGGAGTCATTAGCACTTATGGTTTGTAAATGGCACCCAGAATTACGTTGCACGAAGCACAATTTCACATCATTCTGGGTTCATTTGTATGAAAACAAGGTCCAATCAGGCTGAAATGTTACAGGAAGGTAGAATCTATTGAGTTGTAAGTGATCTGAACGTTTCATGATGATAGCACTTTCCTAAGGGGGTCAAACCATGTCCCAAAGGTCACCGGATCTGGTGTCAATTTAAAGAAGTTGTCCAGTTACACATTTGTGGGCTTATAACTTGGCTTCTGAATGTCCTAGAGCGATCAGGTTTGTTTTAGTGTACTCCAATCAACAGCCCCTAAAACCAAAAAAAGGAATGGAGTCATTAGCACTTATGGTTTTTAAATGGCACCCAGAATTATGTTGCACGAAGCACAATTTCACATCATTCTGGGTTCATTTGTGTGAAAACAAGGTCCAATCAGGCTGAAACGTTACAGGAAGGTAGAATCTATTGAGTTGTAAGTGATCTGAATGTTTCATGATGATAGCACTTTCCTAAGGGGGTCAAACCATGTCCCAAAGGTCACCGGATCTGGTGTCAATTTAAAGAAGTAGTCCAGTTACACATTTGTGGGCTTATAACTTGGCTTCTGAATGTCCTAGAGAGATCAGGTTTGTTTTAGTGTACTCCAATCAACAGCCCCTACAACCACAAAAAGGAATGGAGTCATTAGCACTTATGGTTTGTAAATGGCACCCAGAATTATGTTGCACAAAGCACAATTTCACATCATTCTGGGTCCATTTGTGTGAAAACAAGGTCCAATCAGGCTGAAACATTACAGGAAGGTAGAATCGATTAAGTTGTAAGTGATCTGAACGTTTCATGATGATAGCACTTCCTTAAGGGGGTCAAACCATGTCCCAAAGGTCACCGGATCTGGTGTCACTTTAAAGAAGTAGTCCAGTTACACCTTTGTGGGCTTATAACTTGGCTTCTGAATGTCCTAGAGAGGTCAGGGTTGTTTTAGTGTACTCCAATCAACAGCCCCTACAACCACAAAAAGGAATGGAGTCATTAGCACTCATGGTTTTTAAATGGCACCCAGAATTATGTTGCACAAAGCACAATTTCACATCATTCTGGGTTCATTTGTGTGAAAACAAGGTCCAATCAGGCTGAAACGTTACATGAAGGTAGAATCTACTGAGTTGTAAGTGATCTGAACGTTTCATGATGATAGCACTTTCCTAAGGGGGTCAAACCATGTCCCAAAGATCACCGGATCTGGTGTCAATTTAAAGAAGTAGTCCAGTTACACATTTGTGGGCTTATAACTTGGCTTCTGAATGTCCTAGAGAGATCAGGTTTGTTTTAGTGTACTCCAATCAACAGCCCCTACAACCACAACAAGGAATGGAGTCATTAGCACTTATGGTTTGTAAATGGCACCCAGAATTATGTTGCACGAAGCACAATTTCACATCATTCTGGGTCCATTTGTGTGAAAACAAGGTCCAATCAGGCTGAAACGCTACAAGAAGGTAGAATCTATTGAGTTGTAAGTGATCTGAACGTTTCAAGATGATCGCACATTCTTATAGGGGGTAAAACCATGTCCCAAAGGTCACCGGGCCTGGTGTCACATTAAAGAAGTAGTCCAGTTACACCTTTGTGGGCTTATAACTTGGCTTCTGAATGTCCTAGAGAGGTTAGGTTTGTTTTAGTGTACTCCAATCAACAGCCCCTACAACCACAAAAAGGAATGGAGTCATTAGCACTTGTGGTTTGTAAATGGCACCCAGAATTATGTTGCACGAAGCACAATTTCACATCATTCTGGGTCCATTTGTGTGAAAACAAGGTCCAATCAGGCTGAAACGTTACAGGAAGGTAGAATCTATTGAGTTGTAAGTGATCTGAACGTTTCGTGATGATAGCACTTTCCTAAGGGGGTCAAACCATGTCCCAAAGGTCACCGGATCTGGTGTCAATTTAAAGAAGTAGTCCAGTTACACATTTGTGGGCTTATAACTTGGCTTCTGAATGTCCTAGAGAGATCAGGTTTATTTTAGTGTACTCTAATCAACAGCCCCTACAACCACAAAAAGGAATGGAGTCATTAGCCCTTATGGTTTTTAAATGGCACCCAGAATTATGTTGCACGAAGCACAATTTCACATCATTCTGGGTTCATTTGTGTGAAAACAAGGTCCAATCAGGCTGAAACGTTACAGGAAGGTAGAATCTATTGAGTTGTAACTGATCTGAACGTTTCATGATGATAGCACTTTCCTAAGGGGGTCAAACCATGTCCCAAAGGTCACTGGATCTTGTGTCAATTTAAAGAAGTAGTCCAGTTACACATTTGTGGGCTTATAACTTGGCTTCTGAATGTCCTAGAGAGATCAGGTTTGTTTTAATGTACTCCAATCAACAGCCCCTACAACCACAAAAAGGAATGGAGTCATTAGCACTTATGGTTTGTAAGTGGCACCCAGAATTATGTTGCACGAAGCACAATTTCACATCATTCTGGGTCAATTTGTGTGAAAACAAGGTCCAATCCGGCTGAAACGCTACAAGAAGGTAGAATCTATTGAGTTGTAAGTGATCTGAACGTTTCAAGATGATTGCACATTCCTATAGGGGGTCAAACCATGTCCCAAAGGTCACCGGGCCTGGTGTCACTTTAAAGAAGTAGTCCAGTTACACCTTTGTGGGCTTATAACTTGGCTTCTGAATGTCCTAGAGAGGTCAGGTTTTTTTAGTGTACTCCAATCAACAGCCCCTACAACCACAAAAAGGAATGGAGTCATTAGCACTTATGGTTTGTAAATGGCACCCAGAATTATGTTGCACGAAGCACAATTTCACATCATTCTGGGTCCATTTGTGTGAAAACAAGGTCCAATCAGGCTGATACGTTACAAGAAGGTAGAATCTATTGAGTTGTAAGTGATCTGAACTTTTCATGATGATAGCACTTTCCTAAGGGGGTCAAACCATGTCCCAAAGGTCACCGGATCTGGTGTCAATTTAAAGAAGTAGTCCAGTTACACATTTGTGGGCTTATAACTTGGCTTCTGAATGTCCTAGAGATATCAGGTTTGTTTTAATGTACTCCAATCAACAGCCCCTACAACCACAAAAAGGAATGGAGTCATTAGCACTTATGGTATGTAAATGGCACCCAGAATTATGTTGCACGAAGCACAATTTCACATCATTCTGGGTTCATTTGTGTGAAAACAAGGTCCAATCAGGCTGAAACGTTACAGGAAGGTAGAATCTATTGAGTTGTAAGTGATCTGAACGTTTCATGATGATAGCACTTTCCTAAGGGGGTCAAACCATGTCCCAAAGGTCACCGGATCTGGTGTCAATTTAAAGAAGTAGTCCAGTTACACATTTGTGGGCTTATAACTTGGCTTCTGAATGTCCTAGAGAGATCAGGTTTGTTTTAATGTACTCCAATCAAGAGCCCCTACAAACACAAAAAGGAATGGAGTCATTAGCACTTATGGTTTGTAAATGGCACCCAGAATTATGTTGCACGATGCACAATTTCACATCATTCTGGGTTCATTTGTGTGAAAACAAGGTCCAATCAGCCTGAAACGTTACAGGAAGGTAGAATCTACTGAGTTGTAAGTGATCTGAACGTTTCATGATGATAGCACTTTCCTAAGGGGGTCAAACCATGTCCCAAAGATCACCGGATCTGGTGTCAATTTAAAGAAGTAGTCCAGTTACACATTTGTGGGCTTATAACTTGGCTTCTGAATGTCCTAGAGAGATCAGGTTTGTTTTAGTGTACTCCAATCAACAGCCCCTACAACCACAAAAAGGAATGGAGTCATTAGCACTTATGGTTTGTAAATGGCACCCAGAATTATGTTGCACGAAGCACAATTTCACATCATTCTGGGTCCATTTGTGTGAAAACAAGGTCCAATCAGGCTGATACGTTACAAGAAGGTAGAATCTATTGAGTTGTAATTGATCTGAACTTTTCATGATGATAGCACTTTCCTAAGGGGGTCAAACCATGTCCCAAAGGTCACCGGATCTGGTGTCAATTTAAAGAAGTAGTCCAGTTACACATTTGTGGGCTTATAACTTGGCTTCTGAATGTCCTAGAGAGATCAGGTTTGTTTTAGTGTACTCCAATCAACAGCCCCTACAACCACAAAAGGAATGGAGTCATTAGCACTTATGGTTTGTAAATGGCACCCAGAATTATGTTGCACGAAGCACAATTTCACATCATTCTGGGTCCATTTGTGTGTAAACAAGGTCCAATCAGGCTGAAACGTTACAAGAAGGTAGAATATATTGAGTTGTAAGTGATCTGAACGTTTCATGATGATCTCACATTCCCATAGGGGGTCAAACCATGTCCCAAAGGTCACCGGATCTGGTGTCACTTTAAAGAAGTAGTCCAGTTACACCTTTGTGGGCTTATAACTTGGCTTCTGAATGTCCTAGAGAGGTCAGGTTTTTTTAGTGTACTCCAATCAACAGCCCCTACAACCACAAAAAGGAATGGAGTCATTAGCACTTATGGTTTGTAAATGGCACCCAGAATTATGTTGCACGAAGCACAATTTCACATCATTCTGGGTCCATTTGTGTGAAAACAAGGTCCAATCAGGCTGATACGTTACAAGAAGGTAGAATCTATTGAGTTGTAAGTGATCTGAACTTTTCATGATGATAGCACTTTCCTAAGGGGGTCAAACCATGTCCCAAAGGTCACCGGATCTGGTGTCAATTTAAAGAAGTAGTCCAGTTACACATTTGTGGGCTTATAACTTGGCTTCTGAATGTCCTAGAGAGATCAGGTTTGTTTTAATGTACTCCAATCAAGAGCCCCTACAAACACAAAAAGGAATGGAGTCATTAGCACTTATGGTTTGTAAATGGCACCCAGAATTATGTTGCACGATGCACAATTTCACATCATTCTGGGTCCATTTGTGTGAAAACAAGGTCCAATCAGGCTGAAACGCTACAAGAAGGTAGAATCTCTTGAGTTGTAAGTGATCTGAATGTTTCAAGATGATCGCACATTCCTATAGGGGGAAAAACCATTTCCCAAAGGTCACCGGGCCTGGTGTCACTTTAAAGAAGTAGTCCAGTTACACCTTTGTGGGCTTATAACTTGACTTCTGAATGTCCTAGATAGGTTAGGTTTGTTTTAATGTACTCCAATCAAAGCCCCTACAACCACAAAAAGGAATGGAGTCATTAGCACTTATGGTTTGTAAATGGCACCCAGAATTATGTTGCACGAAGCACAATTTCACATCATTCTGGGTTCATTTGTGTGAAAACAAGGTCCAATCCGGCTGAAACGTTACAGGAAGGTAGAATCTACTGAGTTGTAAGTGATCTGAACATTTCATGATGATAGCACTTTCCTAATGGGGTCAAACCATGTCCCAAAGGTCACCGGAACTGGTGTCAATTTAAAGAAGTAGTCCAGTTACACATTTGTGGGCTTATAACTTGGCTTCTGAATGTCCTAGAGAGCTCAGGTTTGTTTTAGCGTACTCCAATTAACAGCCCCCATTACCCCAAAAAGGAATGGAGTCATTAGCACTTATGGTTTGTAAATGGCACCTAGAATTATGTTGCACGAAGCACAATTTCACATCATTCTGGGTCCATTTGTGTGAAAACAGGGTCCAATCAGGCTGAAACGCTACAAGAAGGTAGAATCTATTGAGTTGTAAGTGATCTGAACGTTTCAAGATGATCGCACATTCCTATAGGGGGTAAAACCATGTCCCAAAGGTCACCGGGCCTGGTGTCACTTTAAAGTAGTAGTCCAGTTACACCTTTGTGGGCTTATAACTTGGCTTCTGAATGTCCTAGAGAGGTTAGTTTGTTTTAGTGTACTCCAATCAACAGCCCCTACAACCACAAAAAGGAATGGAGTCATTAGCACTTATGGTTTGTAAATGGCACCCAGAATGATGTTGCACGAAGCACAATTTCACATCATTCTGGGTTCATTTGTGTGAAAACAAGGTCCAATCAGGCTGAAACGTTACAGGAAGGTAGAATCTATTGAGTTGTAAGTGATCTGAACGTTTCATGATGATAGCACTTTCCTAAGGGGGTCAAACCATGTCCCAAATGTCACGGATCTGGTGTCACTTTAAAGAAGTAGTCCAGTTACACATTTGTGGGCTTATAACTTGGCTTCTGAATGTCCTAGAGAGGTCAGGTTTGTTTTAGTGTACTCCAATCAACAGCCTCTACAACCACAAAAAGGAATGGAGTCATTAGCACTTATGGTTTGTAAATGGCACCTAGAATTATGTTGCACGAAGCACAATTTCACATCATTCTGGGTCCATTTGTGTGAAAACAAGGTCCAATCAGGCTGAAACGTTACAGGAAGGTAGAATCTATTGAGTTGTAAGTGAGCTGAACATTTCATGATGATAGCACTTTCCTAAGGGGGTCAAACCATGTCCCAAAGGTCACAGGATCTGGTGTCAATTTAAAGAAGTAGTCCAGTTACACATTTGTGGGCTTATAACTTGGCTTCTGAATGTCCTAGAGAGATCAGGTTTAATTTAGTGTACTCCAATCAACAGCCCCTACAACCACACAAAGGAATGGAGTCATTAGCACTTAAGGTTTGTAAATGGCACCCAGAATTATGTTGCACGAAGCACAATTTCACATCATTCTGGGTTCATTTGTGTGAAAACAAGGTCCAATCAGGCTGAAACGTTACAGGAAGGTAGAATCTGTTGAGTTGTAAGTGATCTGAAGGTTTCAAGATGATCGCACATTCTTATAGGGGGTAAAACCATGTCCCAAAGGTCACCGGGCCTGGTGTCACTTTAAAGAAGTTGTCCAGTTACACCTTTGTGGGCTTATAACTTGGCTTCTGAATGTCCTAGAGAGATCAGGTTTATTTTAGTGTACTCCAATCAACAGCCCCTACATCCACAAAAAGGAATGGAGTCATTAGCACTTATGGTTTGTAAATGGCACCGAGAATTATGTTGCACGAAGCACAATTTCACATCATTCTGGGTTCATTTGTGTGAAAACAAGGTCCAATCAGGCTGAAACGTTACAGGAAGGTAGAATCTATTGAGTTGTAAGTGATCTGAACGTTTCATGATGATCGCACATTCCTATAGGGGGTCAAACCGTGTCCCAAAGGTCACAATGCCTGGTGTCACTTTAAAGAAGTAGTCCAGTTACACATTTGTGGGCTTATAACTTGGCTTCTGAATGTCCTAGAGCGATCAGATTTGTTTTAGTGTACTCCAATCAACAGCCCCTACAACCACAAAAAGGAATGGAGTCATTAGCACTTATGGTTTTTAAATGGCACCCAGAATTATGTTGCACGAAGCACAATTTCCAATCATTCTGGGTCCATTTGTGTGAAAACAAGGTCCAATCAGGCTGAAACGTTACTGGAAGCTAGAATCTATTGAGTTGTAAGTGATCTGAACGTTTCATGGTGATAGCGCTTTCCTAAGGGGGTCAAACCATGTCCCAAAGGTCACCGGATCTGGTGTCAATTTAAAGAAGTAGTCCAGTTACACATTTGTGGGCTTATAACCTGGCTTCTGAATGTCCTAGAGAGATCAGGTTTGTTTTAGTATACTCCAATCAACAGCCCCTACAACCACAAAAAGGAATGGAGTCATTAGCACTTATGGTTTCTAAATGGAACCCAGAATTATGTTGCACAAAGCACAACTTCACATCATTCTGGGTCCATTTGTGTGAAAACAAGGTCCAATCAGGCTGAAACGTTACAAGAAGGTAGAATCTATTGAGTTGTAAGTGATCTGAACGTTTCATGATGATCTCAAATTCCTATAGGGGGTCAAACCATGTCCCAAAGGTCACCGGGCCTGGTGTCACTTTAAAGAAGTAGTCCAGTTACACCTTTGTGGGCTTATAACTTGGCTTCTGAATGTCCTATAGAGGTCAGGTTTGTTTTAGTGTACTCCAATCAACAGCCCCTACAACCACAAAAAGGAATGGAGTCATTAGCACTTATGGTTTGTAAATGGCACCCAGAATTATGTTGCACGAAGCACAATTTCACATCATTCTGGGTCCATTTGTGTGAAAACAAGGTCCAATCAGGCTGAAACGTTACAGGAAGGTAGAATCTATTGAGTTTTAAGGGATCTGAACGTTTCATGATGATAGCACTTTCCTAAGGGGGTCAAACCATGTCCCAAACGTCACCGGATCTGGTGTCAATTTAAAGAAGTAGTCCAGTTACACATTTGTGGGCTTATAACTTGGCTTCTGAATGTCCTAGAGAGATCAGGTTTGTTTTAATGTACTCCAATCAACAGCCCCTAAAACCACAAAAAGGAATGGAGTCATTAGCATTTATGGTTTGTAAATGGCACCCAGAATTATGTTGCACGAAGCACAATTTCACATCATTCTGGGTTCATTTGTGTGAAAACAAGGTCCAATCAGGCTGAAACGTTACAGGAAGGTAGAATCTATTTAGTTGTAAGTGATCTGAATGTTTCATGATGATAGCGCTTTCCTAAGGGGATCAAACCATGTCCCAAAGGTCACTGGATCTGGTGTCAATTTAAAGAAGTAGTCCAGTTACACATTTGTGGGCTTATAACTTGGCTTCTGAATGTCCTAGAGAGATCAGGTTTGTTTTAATGTACTCCAATCAACAGCCCCTACAACCACAAAAAGGAATGGAGTCATTAGCACTTATGGTTTGTAAGTGGCACCCAGAATTATGTTGCACGAATCACAATTTCACATCATTCTGGGTCAATTTGTGTGAAAACAAGGTCCAATCTGGCTGAAACGCTACAAGAAGGTAGAATCTATTGAGTTGTAAGTGATCTGAACGTTTCAAGATGATCGCACATTCCTATAGGGGGTCAAACCATGTCCCAAAGGTCACCGGGCCAAGTGTCACTTTAAAGAAGTAGTCCAGTTACACCTTTGTGGGCTTATAACTTGGCTTCTGAATGTCCTAGAGAGGTTAGGTTTGTTTTAGTGTACTCCAATCAACAGCCCCTACAACCACAAAAAGGAATGGAGTCATTAGCACTTATGGTTTGTAAATGGCACCCAGAATTATTTTGCACGAAGCACAATTTCACATCATTCTGGGTTCATTTGTGTGAAAACAAGGTCCAATCAGGCTGAAACGTTACTGGAAGCTAGAATCTATTGAGTTGTAAATGATCTGAACGTTTCATGATGATAGCGCTTTCCTAAGGGGGTCAAACCATGTCCCAAAGGTCACCGGATCTGGTGTCAATTTAAAGAAGTAGTCCAGTTACACATTTGTGGGCTTATAACCTGGCTTCTGAATGTCCTAGAGAGATCAGGTTTGTTTTAGTATACTCCAATCAACAGCCCCTACAACCACAAAAAGGAATGGAGTCATTAGCACTTATGGTTTGTAAATGGCACCCAGAATTATGTTGCACGAAGCACAACTTCACATCATTCTGGGTCCATTTGTGTGAAAACAAGGTCCAATCAGGCTGAAACGTTACAAGAAGGTAGAATCTATTGAGTTGTAAGTGATCTGAACGTTTCATGATGATCTCAAATTCCTATAGGGGGTCAAACCATGTCCCAAAGGTCACCGGGCCTGGTGTCACTTTAAAGAAGTAGTCCAGTTACACCTTTGTGGGCTTATAACTTGGCTTCTGAATGTCCTATAGAGGTCAGGTTTGTTTTAGTGTACTCCAATCAACAGCCCCTACAACCACAAAAAGGAATGGAGTCATTAGCACTTATGGTTTGTAAATGGCACCCAGAATTATGTTGCACGAAGCACAATTTCACATCATTCTGGGTCCATTTGTGTGAAAACAAGGTCCAATCACGCTGAAACGTTACAGGAAGGTAGAATCTATTGAGTTGTAAGTGATCTGAACGTTTCATGATGATAGCACTTTCCTAAGGGGGTCAAACCATGTCCCAAACGTCACCGGATCTGGTGTCAATTTAAAGAAGTAGTCCAGTTACACATTTGTGGGCTTATAACTTGGCTTCTGAATGACCTAGAGAGATCAGGTTTGTTTTAATGTACTCCAATCAACAGCCCCTACAACCACAAAAAGGAATGGAGTCATTAGCATTTATGGTTTGTAAATGGCACCCAGAATTATGTTGCACGAAGCACAATTTCACATCATTCTGGGTTCATTTGTGTGAAAACAAGGTCCAATCAGGCTGAAACGTTACAGGAAGGTAGAATCTATTTAGTTGTAAGTGATCTGAATGTTTCATGATGATAGCGCTTTCCTAAGGGGATCAAACCATGTCCCAAAGGTCACCGGATCTGGTGTCAATTTAAAGAAGTAGTCCAGTTACACATTTGTGGGCTTATAACTTGGCTTCTGAATGTCCTAGAGAGATCAGGTTTGTTTTAGTGTACTCCAATCAACAGCCCCTACAACCACAAAAGGAATGGAGTCATTAGAACTTATGGTTTGTAAATGGCACCCAGAATTATGTTGCACGAAGCACAATTTCACATCATTCTGGGTCCATTTGTGTGAAAACAAGGTCCAATCAGGCTGAAACGTTACAAGAAGGTAGAATCTATTGAGTTGTAAGTGATCTGAACGTTTCATGATGATCTCACATTCCTAAGGGGGTCTAACGATGTCCCTTAAGGTCACCGGATCTGGTGTCAATTTAAAGAAGTAGTCCAGTTACTCATTTGTGGGCTTATAACTTGGCTTCTGAATGTCCTAGAGAGATCAGGGTTGTTTTAGTATACTCCAATCAACAGCCCCTACAACCACAAAAAGGAATGGAGTCATTAGCACTTATGGTTTTTAATGGCACCCAGAATTATGTTGCACGAAGCACAATTTCACATCATTCTGGGTTCATTTGTGTGAAAACAAGGTCCAATCAGGCTGAAACGTTACAGGAAGGTAGAATCTATTGAGTTGTAAGTGATCTGAACGTTTCATGATGATAGCACTTTCCTAAGGGGGTCAAACCATGCCGCAAAGGTTACCGGATCTGGTGTCAATTTAAAGAAGTAGTCCAGTTACACATTTGTGGGCTTATAACTTGGCTTCTGAATGTCCTAGAGATATCTGGTTTGTTTTAATGTACTCCAATCAACAGCCCCTACAACCACAAAAAGGAATGGAGTCATTAGCACTTATGGTATGTAAATGGCACCCAGAATTATGTTGCACGAAGCACAATTTCACATCCTTCTGGGTTCATTTGTGTGAAAACAAGGTCCAATATGGCTGAAACGTTACAGGAAGGTAGAATCTATTGAGTTGTAAGTGATCTGAATGTTTCATGATGATAGCACTTTCCTAAGGGGGTCAAACCAAGTCCCAAAGGTCACCGGATCTGGTGTCAATTTAAAGAAGTAGTCCAGTTACACATTTGTGGGCTTATAACTTGGCTTCTGAATGTCCTAGAGAGATCAGGTTTGTTTTAATGTACTCCAATCAAGAGACCCTACAAACACAAAAAGGAATGGAGTCATTAGCACTTATGGTTTGTAAGTGGCACCCAGAATTATGTTGCACGAAGCACAATTTCACATCATTCTGGGTCAATTTGTGTGAAAACAAGGTCCAATCTGGCTGAAACGCTACAAGAAGGTAGAATCTATTGAGTTGTAAGTGATCTGAACGTTTCATGATGATCGCACATTCCTATAGGGGGTCAAACCATGTCCCAAAGGTCACCGGGCCAAGTGTCACTTTAAAGAAGTAGTCCAGTTACACCTTTGTGGGCTTATAACTTGGCTTCTGAATGTCCTAGAGAGGTTAGGTTTGTTTTAGTGTACTCAAATCAACAGCCCCTACAACCACAAAAAGGAATGGAGTCATTAGCACTTATGGTTTGTAAATGCCACCCAGAATTATTTTGCACGAAGCACAATTTCACATCATTCTGGGTTCATTTGTGTGAAAACAAGGTCCAATCAGGCTGAAACGTTACTGGAAGCTAGAATCTATTGAGTTGTAAGTGATCTGAACGTTTCATGATGATAGCGCTTTCCTAAGGGGGTCAAACCATGTCCCAAAGGTCACCGGATCTGGTGTCAATTTAAAGAAGTAGTCCAGTTACACATTTGTGGGCTTATAACCTGGCTTCTGAATGTCCTAGAGAGATCAGGTTTGTTTTAGTATACTCCAATCAACAGCCCCTACAACCACAAAAAGGAATGGAGTCATTAGCACTTATGGTTTGTAAATGGCACCCAGAATTATGTTGCACGAAGCACAACTTCACATCATTCTGGGTCCATTTGTGTGAAAACAAGGTCCAATCAGGCTGAAACGCTACAAGAAGGTAGAATCTATTGAGTTGTAAGTGATCTGAACGTTTCATGATGATCTCAAATTCCTATAGGGGGTCAAACCATGTCCCAAAGGTCACCGGGCCTGGTGTCTCTTTAAAGAAGTAGTTCAGTTACACCTTTGTGGGCTTATAACTTGGTTTCTGAATGTCCTAGAGAGGTTAGGTTTGTTTTAGTGTACTCAAATCAACAGCCCCTACAACCACAAAAAGGAATGGAGTCATTAGCACTTATGGTTTGTAAATGCCACCCAGAATTATTTTGCACGAAGCACAATTTCACATCATTCTGGGTTCATTTGTGTGAAAACAAGGTCCAATCAGGCTGAAACGTTACTGGAAGCTAGAATCTATTGAGTTGTAAGTGATCTGAACGTTTCATGATGATAGCGCTTTCCTAAGGGGGTCAAACCATGTCCCAAAGGTCACCGGATCTGGTGTCAATTTAAAGAAGTAGTCCAGTTACACATTTGTGGGCTTATAACCTGGCTTCTGAATGTCCTAGAGAGATCAGGTTTGTTTTAGTATACTCCAATCAACAGCCCCTACAACCACAAAAAGGAATGGAGTCATTAGCACTTATGGTTTGTAAATGGCACCCAGAATTATGTTGCACGAAGCACAACTTCACATCATTCTGGGTCCATTTGTGTGAAAACAAGGTCCAATCAGGCTGAAACGCTACAAGAAGGTAGAATCTATTGAGTTGTAAGTGATCTGAACGTTTCATGATGATCTCAAATTCCTATAGGGGGTCAAACCATGTCCCAAAGGTCACCGGGCCTGGTGTCACTTTAAAGAAGTAGTTCAGTTACACCTTTGTGGGCTTATAACTTGGCTTCTGAATGTCCTATAGAGGTCAGGTTTGTTTTAGTGTACTCCAATCAACAGCCCCTACAACCACAAAAAGGAATGGAGTCATTAGCACTTATGGTTTGTAAATGGCACCCAGAATTATGTTGCACGAAGCACAATTTCACATCATTCTGGGTCCATTTGTGTGAAAACAAGGTCCAATCAGGCTGAAACGTTACAGGAAGGTAGAATCTATTGAGTTGTAAGTGATCTGAATGTTTCATGATGATAGCACTTTCCTAAGGGGGTCAAACCATGTCCCAAAGGTCACCGGATCTGGTGTCAATTTAAAGAAGTAGTCCAGTTACACATTTGTGGGCTTATAACTTGGCTTCTGAATGTCCTAGAGAGATCAGGTTTATTTTAATGTACTCCAATCAACAGCCCCTACAACCACAAAAAGGAATGGAGTCATTAGCATTTATGGTTTGTCAATGGCACCCAGAATTATGTTGCACGAAGCACAATTTCACATCATTCTGGGTTCAATTGTGTGAAAACAAGGTCCAATCAGGCTGAAACGTTACAGGAAGGTAGAATCTATTTAGTTGTAAGTGATCTGAACGTTTCATGATGATAGCACTTTCCTAAGGGGGTCAAACCATGTCCCAAACGTCACCGGATCTGGTGTCAATTTAAAGAAGTAGTCCAGTTACACATTTGTGGGCTTATAACTTGGCTTCTGAATGTCCTAGAGAGATCAGGTTTGTTTTAGTGTACTCCAATCAACAGCCCCTACAACCACAAAAAGGAATGGAGTCATTAGCACTTATGGTTTGTAAATGGCACCCAGAATTATTTTGCACGAAGCACAATTTCACATAATTCTGGGTTCATTTGTGTGAAAACAAGGTCCAATCAGGCTGAAACGTTACTGGAAGCTAGAATCTACTGAGTTGTAAGTGATCTGAACGTTTCATGATGATAGCACTTTCCTAAGGGGGTCAAACCATGTCCCAAAGATCACCGGATCTGGTGTCAATTTAAAGAAGTAGTCCAGTAACACATTTGTGGGCTTATAACTTGGCTTCTGAATGTCCTAGAGAGATCAGGTTTGTTTTAGTGTACTCCAATCAACAGCCCCTACAACCACAAAAAGGAATGGAGTCATTAGCACTTATGGTTTGTAAATGGCACCCAGAATTATGTTGCACGAAGCACAATTTCACATCATTCTGGGTCCATTTGTGTGAAAACAAGGTCCAATCAGGCTGATACGTTACAAGAAGGTAGAATCTATTGAGTTGTAATTGATCTGAACTTTTCATGATGATAGCACTTTCCTAAGGGGGTCAAACCATGTCCCAAAGGTCACCGGATCTGGTGTCAATTTAAAGAAGTAGTCCAGTTACACATTTGTGGGCTTATAACTTGGCTTCTGAATGTCCTAGAGAGATCAGGTTTGTTTTAGTGTACTCCAATCAACAGCCCCTACAACCACAAAAGGAATGGAGTCATTAGCACTTATGGTTTGTAAATGGCACCCAGAATTATGTTGCACGAAGCACAATTTCACATCATTCTGGGTCCATTTGTGTGAAAACAAGGTCCAATCAGGCTGAAACGTTACAAGAAGGTAGAATCTATTGATTTGTAAGTGATCTGAACGTTTCATGATGATCTCACATTCCCATAGGGGGTCAAACCATGTCCCAAAGGTCACCGGGCCTGGTGTCACTTTAAAGAAGTAGTCCAGTTACACCTTTGTGGGCTTATAACTTGGCTTCTGAATGTCCTAGAGAGGTCAGGTTTTTTTAGTGTACTCCAATCAACAGCCCCTACAACCACAAAAAGGAATGGAGTCATTAGCACTTATGGTTTGTAAATGGCACCCAGAATTATGTTGCACGAAGCACAATTTCACATCATTCTGGGTCCATTTGTGTGAAAACAAGGTCCAATCAGGCTGATACGTTACAAGAAGGTAGAATCTATTGAGTTGTAAGTGATATGAACTTTTCATGATGATAGCACTTTCCTAAGGGGGTCAAACCATGTCCCAAAGGTCACCGGATCTGGTGTCAATTTAAAGAAGTAGTCCAGTTACACATTTGTGGGCTTATAACTTGGCTTCTGAATGTCCTAGAGATATCAGGTTTGTTTTAATGTACTCCAATCAACAGCCCCTACAACCACAAAAAGGAATGGAGTCATTAGCACTTATGGTATGTAAATGGCACCCAGAATTATGTTGCACGAAGCACAATTTCACATCATTCTGGGTTCATTTGTGTGAAAACAAGGTCCAATCAGGCTGAAACGTTACAGGAAGGTAGAATCTATTGAGTTGTAAGTGATCTGAACGTTTCATGATGATAGCACTTTCCTAAGGGGGTCAAACCATGTCCCAAAGGTCACCGGATCTGGTGTCAATTTAAAGAAGTAGTCCAGTTACACATTTGTGGGCTTATAACTTGGCTTCTGAATGTCCTAGAGAGATCAGGTTTGTCTTAATGTACTCCAATCAACAGCCCCTACAACCACAAAAAGGAATGGAGTCATTAGCATTTATGGTTTGTAAATGGCACCCAGAATTATGTTGCACGAAGCACAATTTCATATCATTCTGGGTTCATTTGTGTGAAAACAAGGTCAAATCAGGCTGAAACGTTACAGGAAGGTAGAATCTATTTAGTTGTAAGTGATCTGAATGTTTCATGATGATAGCGCTTTCCTAAGGGGATCAAACCATGTCCCAAAGGTCACCGGATCTGGTGTCAATTTAAAGAAGTAGTCCAGTTACACATTTGTGGGCTTATAACTTGGCTTCTGAATGTCCTAGAGAGATCAGGTTTGTTTTAGTGTACTCCAATCAACAGCCCCTACAACCACAAAAGGAATGGAGTCATTAGCACTTATGGTTTGTAAATGGCACCCAGAATTATGTTGCACGAAGCACAATTTCACATCATTCTGGGTCCATTTGTGTGAAAACAAGGTCCAATCAGGCTGAAACGTTACAAGAAGGTAGAATCTATTGAGTTGTAAGTGATCTGAACGTTTCATGATGATCTCAAATTCCTATAGGGGGTCAAACCATGTCCCAAAGGTCACCGGGCCTGGTGTCACTTTAAAGAAGTAGTCCAGTTACACATTTGTGGGCTTATAACTTGGCTTCTGAATGTCCTAGAGATGTCAGGTTTGTTTTAGTATACTCCAATCAACAGCCCCTACAACCACAAAAAGGAATGGAGTCATTAGCACTTATGGTTTGTAAATGGCACCCAGAATTATGTTGCACGAAGCACAATTTCACATCATTCTGGGTCCATTTGTGTGAAAACAAGGTCCAATCAGGCTGAAACGTTACAGGAAGGTAGAATCTATTGAGTTGTAAGTGATCTGAATGTTTCATGATGATAGCACTTTCCTAAGGGGGTCAAACCATGTCCCAAAGGTCACCGGATCTGGTGTCAATTTAAAGAAGTAGTCCAGTTACACATTTGTGGGCTTATAACTTGGCTTCTGAATGTCCTAGAGAGATCAGGTTTATTTTAATGTACTCCAATCAACAGCCCCTACAACCACAAAAAGGAATGGAGTCATTAGCATTTATGGTTTGTCAATGGCACCCAGAATTATGTTGCACGAAGCACAATTTCACATCATTCTGGGTTCAATTGTGTGAAAACAAGGTCCAATCAGGCTGAAACGTTACAGGAAGGTAGAATCTATTTAGTTGTAAGTGATCTGAACGTTTCATGATGATAGCACTTTCCTAAGGGGGTCAAACCATGTCCCAAACGTCACCGGATCTGGTGTCAATTTAAAGAAGTAGTCCAGTTACACATTTGTGGGCTTATAACTTGGCTTCTGAATGTCCTAGAGAGATCAGGTTTGTTTTAGTGTACTCCAATCAACAGCCCCTACAACCACAAAAAGGAATGGAGTCATTAGCACTTATGGTTTGTAAATGGCACCCAGAATTATTTTGCACGAAGCACAATTTCACATAATTCTGGGTTCATTTGTGTGAAAACAAGGTCCAATCAGGCTGAAACGTTACTGGAAGCTAGAATCTACTGAGTTGTAAGTGATCTGAACGTTTCATGATGATAGCACTTTCCTAAGGGGGTCAAACCATGTCCCAAAGATCACCGGATCTGGTGTCAATTTAAAGAAGTAGTCCAGTAACACATTTGTGGGCTTATAACTTGGCTTCTGAATGTCCTAGAGAGATCAGGTTTGTTTTAGTGTACTCCAATCAACAGCCCCTACAACCACAAAAAGGAATGGAGTCATTAGCACTTATGGTTTGTAAATGGCACCCAGAATTATGTTGCACGAAGCACAATTTCACATCATTCTGGGTCCATTTGTGTGAAAACAAGGTCCAATCAGGCTGATACGTTACAAGAAGGTAGAATCTATTGAGTTGTAATTGATCTGAACTTTTCATGATGATAGCACTTTCCTAAGGGGGTCAAACCATGTCCCAAAGGTCACCGGATCTGGTGTCAATTTAAAGAAGTAGTCCAGTTACACATTTGTGGGCTTATAACTTGGCTTCTGAATGTCCTAGAGAGATCAGGTTTGTTTTAGTGTACTCCAATCAACAGCCCCTACAACCACAAAAGGAATGGAGTCATTAGCACTTATGGTTTGTAAATGGCACCCAGAATTATGTTGCACGAAGCACAATTTCACATCATTCTGGGTCCATTTGTGTGAAAACAAGGTCCAATCAGGCTGAAACGTTACAAGAAGGTAGAATCTATTGATTTGTAAGTGATCTGAACGTTTCATGATGATCTCACATTCCCATAGGGGGTCAAACCATGTCCCAAAGGTCACCGGGCCTGGTGTCACTTTAAAGAAGTAGTCCAGTTACACCTTTGTGGGCTTATAACTTGGCTTCTGAATGTCCTAGAGAGGTCAGGTTTTTTTAGTGTACTCCAATCAACAGCCCCTACAACCACAAAAAGGAATGGAGTCATTAGCACTTATGGTTTGTAAATGGCACCCAGAATTATGTTGCACGAAGCACAATTTCACATCATTCTGGGTCCATTTGTGTGAAAACAAGGTCCAATCAGGCTGATACGTTACAAGAAGGTAGAATCTATTGAGTTGTAAGTGATATGAACTTTTCATGATGATAGCACTTTCCTAAGGGGGTCAAACCATGTCCCAAAGGTCACCGGATCTGGTGTCAATTTAAAGAAGTAGTCCAGTTACACATTTGTGGGCTTATAACTTGGCTTCTGAATGTCCTAGAGATATCAGGTTTGTTTTAATGTACTCCAATCAACAGCCCCTACAACCACAAAAAGGAATGGAGTCATTAGCACTTATGGTATGTAAATGGCACCCAGAATTATGTTGCACGAAGCACAATTTCACATCATTCTGGGTTCATTTGTGTGAAAACAAGGTCCAATCAGGCTGAAACGTTACAGGAAGGTAGAATCTATTGAGTTGTAAGTGATCTGAACGTTTCATGATGATAGCACTTTCCTAAGGGGGTCAAACCATGTCCCAAAGGTCACCGGATCTGGTGTCAATTTAAAGAAGTAGTCCAGTTACACATTTGTGGGCTTATAACTTGGCTTCTGAATGTCCTAGAGAGATCAGGTTTGTTTTAATGTACTCCAATCAAGAGCCCCTACAAACACAAAAAGAAATGGAGTCATTAGCACTTATGGTTTGTAAATGGCACCCAGAATTATGTTGCACGATGCACAATTTCACATCATTCTGGGTTCATTTGTGTGAAAACAAGGTCCAATCAGGCTGAAACGTTACAGGATGGTAGAATCTACTGAGTTGTAAGTGATCTGAACATTTCATGATGATAGCACTTTCCTAAGGGGGTCAAACCATGTCCCAAAGATCACCGGATCTGGTGTCAATTTAAAGAAGTAGTCCAGTTACACATTTGTGGGCTTATAACTTGGCTTCTGAATGTCCTAGAGAGATCAGGTTTGTTTTAGTGTACTCCAATCAACAGCCCCTACAACCACAAAAAGGAATGGAGTCATTAGCACTTATGGTTTGTAAATGGCACCCAGAATTATGTTGCACGAAGCACAATTTCACATCATTCTGGGTCCATTTGTGTGAAAACAAGGTCCAATCAGGCTGATACGTTACAAGAAGGTAGAATCTATTGAGTTGTAATTGATCTGAACTTTTCATGATGATAGCACTTTCCTAAGGGGGTCAAACCATGTCCCAAAGGTCACCGGATCTGGTGTCAATTTAAAGAAGTAGTCCAGTTACACATTTGTGGGCTTATAACTTGGCTTCTGAATGTCCTAGAGAGATCAGGTTTGTTTTAGTGTACTCCAATCAACAGCCCCTACAACCACAAAAGGAATGGAGTCATTAGCACTTATGGTTTGTAAATGGCACCCAGAATTATGTTGCACGAAGCACAATTTCACATCTATCTGGGTCCATTTGTGTGAAAACAAGGTCCAATCAGGCTGAAACGTTACAAGAAGGTAGAATCTATTGAGTTGTAAGTGATCTGAACGTTTCATGATGATCTCACATTTCCATAGGGGGTCAAACCATGTCCCAAAGGTCACCGGGCCTGGTGTCACTTTAAAGAAGTAGTCCAGTTACACCTTTGTGGGCTTATAACTTGGCTTCTGAATGTCCTAGAGAGGTCAGGTTTTTTTAGTGTACTCCAATCAACAGCCCCTACAACCACAAAAAGGAATGGAGTCATTAGCACTTATGGTTTGTAAATGGCACCCAGAATTATGTTGCACGAAGCACAATTTCACATCATTCTGGGTCCATTTGTGTGAAAACAAGGTCCAATCAGGCTGATACGTTACAAGAAGGTAGAATCTATTGAGTTGTAAGTGATCTGAACTTTTCATGATGATAGCACTTTCCTAAGGGGGTCAAACCATGTCCCAAAGGTCACCGGATCTGGTGTCAATTTAAAGAAGTAGTCCAGTTACACATTTGTGGGCTTATAACTTGGCTTCTGAATGTCCTAGAGATATCAGGTTTGTTTTAATGTACTCCAATCAACAGCCCCTACAACCACAAAAAGGAATGGAGTCATTAGCACTTATGGTATGTAAATGGCACCCAGAATTATGTTGCAAGAAGCACAATTTCACATCATTCTGGGTTCATTTGTGTGAAAACAAGGTCCAATCAGGCTGAAACGTTACAGGAAGGTAGAATCTATTGAGTTGTAACTGATCTGAACGTTTCATGATGATAGCACTTTCCTAAGGGGGTCAAACCATGTCCCAAAGGTCACCGGATCTGGTGTCAATTTAAAGAAGTAGTCCAGTTACACATTTGTGGGCTTATAACTTGGCTTCTGAATGTCCTAGAGAGATCAGGTTTGTTTTAATGTACTCCAATCAAGAGCCCCTACAAACACAAAAAGGAATGGAGTCATTAGCACTTATGGTTTGTAAATGGCACCCAGAATTATGTTGCACGAAGCACAATTTCACATCATTCTGGGTCCATTTGTGTGAAAACAAGGTCCAATCAGGCTGAAACGTTACAAGAAGGTAGAATCTATTGAGTTGTAAGTGATCTGAACGTTTCATGATGATCTCACATTCCCATAGGGGGTCAAACCATGTCCCAAAGGTCACCGGGCCTGGTGTCACTTTAAAGAAGTAGTCCAGTTACACCTTTGTGGGCTTATAACTTGGCTTCTGAATGTCCTAGAGAGGTCAGTTTTTTTTAGTGTACTCCAATCAACAGCCCCTACAACCACAAAAAGGAATGGAGTCATTAGCACTTATGGTTTGTAAATGGCACCCAGAATTATGTTGCACGAAGCACAATTTCACATCATTCTGGGTCCATTTGTGTGAAAACAAGGTCCAATCAGGCTGATACGTTACAAGAAGGTAGAATCTATTGAGTTGTAAGTGATCTGAACTTTTCATGATGATAGCACTTTCCTAAGGGGGTCAAACCATGTCCCAAAGGTCACCGGATCTGGTGTCAATTTAAAGAAGTAGTCCAGTTACACATTTGTGGGCTTATAACTTGGCTTCTGAATGTCCTAGAGATATCAGGTTTGTTTTAATGTACTCCAATCAACAGCCCCTACAACCACAAAAAGGAATGGAGTCATTAGCACTTATGGTATGTAAATGGCACCCAGAATTATGTTGCACGAAGCACAATTTCACATCATTCTGGGTTCATTTGTGTGAAAACAAGGTCCAATCAGGCTGAAACGTTACAGGAAGGTAGAATCTATTGAGTTGTAAGTGATCTGAACGTTTCATGATGATAGCACTTTCCTAAGGGGGTCAAACCATGTCCCAAAGGTCACCGGATCTGGTGTCAATTTAAAGAAGTAGTCCAGTTACACATTTGTGGGCTTATACCTTGGCTTCTGAATGTCCTAGAGAGATCAGGTTTGTTTTAATGTACTCCAATCAAGAGCCCCTACAAACACAAAAAGAAATGGAGTCATTAGCACTTATGGTTTGTAAATGGCACCCAGAATTATGTTGCACGATGCACAATTTCACATCATTCTGGGTTCATTTGTGTGAAAACAATGTCCAATCAGGCTGAAACGTTACAGGAAGGTAGAATCTACTGAGTTGTAAGTGATCTGAACATTTCATGATGATAGCACTTTCCTAAGGGGGTCAAACCATGTCCCAAAGATCACCGGATCTGGTGTCAATTTAAAGAAGTAGTCCAGTTACACATTTGTGGGCTTATAACTTGGCTTCTGAATGTCCTAGAGAGATCAGGTTTGTTTTAGTGTACTCCAATCAACAGCCCCTACAACCACAAAAAGGAATGGAGTCATTAGCACTTATGGTTTGTAAATGGCACCCAGAATTATGTTGCACGAAGCACAATTTCACATCATTCTGGGTCCATTTGTGTGAAAACAAGGTCCAATCAGGCTGATACGTTACAAGAAGGTAGAATCTATTGAGTTGTAATTGATCTGAACTTTTCATGATGATAGCACTTTCCTAAGGGGGTCAAACCATGTCCCAAAGGTCACCGGATCTGGTGTCAATTTAAAGAAGTAGTCCAGTTACACATTTGTGGGCTTATAACTTGGCTTCTGAATGTCCTAGAGAGATCAGGTTTGTTTTAGTGTACTCCAATCAACAGCCCCTACAACCACAAAAGGAATGGAGTCATTAGCACTTATGGTTTGTAAATGGCACCCAGAATTATGTTGCACGAAGCACAATTTCACATCATTCTGGGTCCATTTGTGTGAAAACAAGGTCCAATCAGGCTGATACGTTACAAGAAGGTAGAATCTATTGAGTTGTAATTGATCTGAACTTTTCATGATGATAGCACTTTCCTAAGGGGGTCAAACCATGTCCCAAAGGTCACCGGGCCTGGTGTCACTTTAAAGAAGTAGTCCAGTTACACCTTTGTGGGCTTATAACTTGGCTTCTGAATGTCCTAGAGAGGTCAGGTTTTTTTTAGTGTACTCCAATCAACAGCCCCTACAACCACAAAAAGGAATGGAGTCATTAGCACTTATGGTTTGTAAATGGCACCCAGAATTATGTTGCACGAAGCACAATTTCACATCATTCTGGGTCCATTTGTGTGAAAACAAGGTCCAATCAGGCTGATACGTTACAAGAAGGTAGAATCTATTGAGTTGTAAGTGATCTGAACTTTTCATGATGATAGCACTTTCCTAAGGGGGTCAAACCATGTCCCAAAGGTCACCGGATCTGGTGTCACTTTAAAGAAGTAGTCCAGTTACACCTTTGTGGGCTTATAACTTGGCTTCTGAATGTCCTAGAGAGGTTAGGTTTGTTTTAGTGTACTCCAATCAACAGCCCCTACAACCACAAAAAGGAATGGAGTCATTAGCACTTATGGTTTGTAAATAGCACCCAGAATTATTTTGCACGAAGCACAATTTCACATCATTCTGGGTTCATTTGTGTGAAAACAAGGTCCAATCAGGCTGAAACGTTACTGGAAGCTAGAATCTATTGAGTTGTAAGTGATCTGAACGTTTCATGATGATAGCGCTTTCCTAAGGGGGTCAAACCATGTCCCAAAGGTCACCGGATCTGGTGTCAATTTAAAGAAGTAGTCCAGTTACACATTTGTGGGCTTATAACTTGGCTTCTGAATATCCTAGAGAGATCAGGTTTGTTTTAATGTACTCCAATCAAGAGCCCCTACAAACACAAAAAGGAATGGAGTCATTAGCACTTATGGTTTGTAAATGGCACCCAGAATTATGTTGCACGATGCACAATTTCACATCATTCTGGGTCCATTTGTGTGAAAACAAGGTCCAATCAGGCTGAAACGCTACAAGAAGGTAGAATCTCTTGAGTTGTAAGTGATCTGAATGTTTCAAGATGATCGCACATTCCTATAGGGGGAAAAACCATTTCCCAAAGGTCACCGGGCCTGGTGTCACTTTAAAGAAGTAGTCCAGTTACACCTTTGTGGGCTTATAACTTGACTTCTGAATGTCCTAGAGAGGTTAGGTTTGTTTTAGTGTACTCCAATCAAAGCCCCTACAACCACAAAAAGGAATGGAGTCATTAGCACTTATGGTTTGTAAATGGCACCCAGAATTATGTTGCACGAAGCACAATTTCACATCATTCTGGGTTCATTTGTGTGAAAACAAGGTCCAATCCGGCTGAAACGTTACAGGAAGGTAGAATCTACTGAGTTGTAAGTGATCTGAACATTTCATGATGATAGCACTTTCCTAAAGGGGTCAAACCATGTCCCAAAGGTCACCGGAACTGGTGTCAATTTAAAGAAGTAGTCCAGTTACACATTTGTGGGCTTATAACTTGGCTTCTGAATGTCCTAGAGAGATCAGGTTTGTTTTAGCGTACTCCAATTAACAGCCCCCATTACCCCAAAAAGGAATGGAGTCATTAGCACTTATGGTTTGTAAATGGCACCCAGAATTATGTTGCACGAAGCACAATTTCACATCATTCTGGGTCCATTTGTGTGAAAACAGGGTCCAATCAGGCTGAAACGCTACAAGAAGGTAGAATCTATTGAGTTGTAAGTGATCTGAACGTTTCAAGATGATCGCACATTCCTATAGGGGGTAAAACCATGTCCCAAAGGTCACCGGGCCTGGTGTCACTTTAAAGTAGTAGTCCAGTTACACCTTTGTGGGCTTATAACTTGGCTTCTGAATGTCCTAGAGAGGTTAGTTTGTTTTAGTGTACTCCAATCAACAGCCCCTAAAACCACAAAAAGGAATGGAGTCATTAGCACTTATGGTTTGTAAATGGCACCCAGAATGATGTTGCACGAAGCACAATTTCACATCATTCTGGGTTCATTTGTGTGAAAACAAGGTCCAATCAGGCTGAAACGTTACAGGAAGGTAGAATCTATTGAGTTGTAAGTGATCTGAACGTTTCATGATGATAGCACTTTCCTAAGGGGGTCAAACCATGTCCCAAATGTCACGGATCTGGTGTCACTTTAAAGAAGTAGTCCAGTTACACATTTGTGGGCTTATAACTTGGCTTCTGAATGTCCTAGAGAGGTCAGGTTTGTTTTAGTGTACTCCAATCAACAGCCCCTACAACCACAAAAAGGAATGGAGTCATTAGCACTTATGGTTTGTAAATGGCACCTAGAATTATGTTGCACGAAGCACAATTTCACATCATTCTGGGTCCATTTGTGTGAAAACAAGGTCCAATCAGGCTGAAACGTTACAGAAAGGTAGAATCTATTGAGTTGTAAGTGATCTGAACATTTCATGATGATAGCACTTTCCTAAGGGGGTCAAACCATGTCCCAAAGGTCACCGGATCTGGTGTCAATTTAAAGAAGTAGTCCAGTTACACATTTGTGGGCTTATAACTTGGCTTCTGAATGTCCTAGAGAGATCAGGTTTAATTTAGTGTACTCCAATCAACAGCCCCTACAACCACAAAAGGAATGGAGTCATTAGAACTTATGGTTTGTAAATGGCACCCAGAATTATGTTGCACGAAGCACAATTTCACATCATTCTGGGTCCATTTGTGTGAAAACAAGGTCCAATCAGGCTGAAACGTTACAGGAAGGTAGAATCTATTGAGTTGTAAGTGATCTGAACGTTTCATGATGATAGCACTTTCCTAAGGGGGTCAAACCATGTCCCAAACGTCACCGGATCTGGTGTCAATTTAAAGAAGTAGTCCAGTTACACATTTGTGGGCTTATAACTTGGCTTCTGAATGTCCTAGAGAAATCAGGTTTGTTTTAATGTACTCCAATCAACAGCCCCTACAACCACAAAAAGGAATGGAGTCATTAGCATTTATGGTTTGTAAATGGCACCCAGAATTATGTTGCACGAAGCACAATTTCACATCATTCTGGGTTCATTTGTGTGAAAACAAGGTCCAATCAGGCTGAAACGTTACAGGAAGGTAGAATCTATTTAGTTGTAAGTGATCTGAATGTTTCATGATGATAGCCCTTTCCTAAGGGGATCAAACCATGTCCCAAAGGTCACTGGATCTGGTGTCAATTTAAAGAAGTAGTCCAGTTACACATTTGTGGGCTTATAACTTGGCTTCTGAATGTCCTAGAGAGATCAGGTTTGTTTTAATGTACTCCAATCAACAGCCCCTACAACCACAAAAAGGAATGGAGTCATTAGCACTTATGGTTTGTAAGTGGCACCCAGAATTATGTTGCACAAAGCACAATTTCACATCATTCTGGGTCAATTTGTGTGAAAACAAGGTCCAATCTGGCTGAAACGCTACAAGAAGGTAGAATCTATTGAGTTGTAAGTGATCTGAACGTTTCAAGATGATCGCACATTCCTATAGGGGGCCAAACCATGTCCCAAAGGTCACCGGGCCAAGTGTCACTTTAAAGAAGTAGTCCAGTTACACCTTTGTGGGCTTATAACTTGGCTTCTGAATGTCCTAGAGAGGTTAGGTTTGTTTTAGTGTACTCCAATCAACAGCCCCTACAACCACAAAAAGGAATGGAGTCATTAGCACTTATGGTTTGTAAATGGCACCCAGAATTATTTTGCACGAAGCACAATTTCACATCATTCTGGGTTCATTTGTGTGAAAACAAGGTCCAATCAGGCTGAAACGTTACTGGAAGCTAGAATCTATTGAGTTGTAAGTGATCTGAACGTTTCATGATGATAGCGCTTTCCTAAGGGGGTCAAACCATGTCCCAAAGGTCACCGGATCTGGTGTCAATTTAAAGAAGTAGTCCAGTTACACATTTGTGGGCTTATAACCTGGCTTCTGAATGTCCTAGAGAGATCAGGTTTGTTTTAGTATACTCCAATCAACAGCCCCTACAACCACAAAAAGGAATGGAGTCATTAGCACTTATGGTTTGTAAATGGCACCCAGAATTATGTTGCACGAAGCACAACTTCACATCATTCTGGGTCCATTTGTGTGAAAACAAGGTCCAATATGGCTGAAACGTTACAAGAAGGTAGAATCTATTGAGTTGTAAGTGATCTGAACGTTTCATGATGATCTCAAATTCCTATAGGGGGTCAAACCATGTCCCAAAGGTCACCGGGCCTGGTGTCACTTTAAAGAAGTAGTCCAGTTACACCTTTGTGGGCTTATAACTTGGCTTCTGAATGTCCTATAGAGGTCAGGTTTGTTTTAGTGTACTCCAATCAACAGCCCCTACAACCACAAAAAGGAATGGAGTCATTAGCACTTATGGTTTGTAAATGGCACCCAGAATTATGTTGCACGAAGCACAATTTCACATCATTCTGGGTCCATTTGTGTGAAAACAAGGTCCAATCAGGCTGAAACGTTACAGGAAGGTAGAATCTATTGAGTTGTAAGTGATCTGAACGTTTCATGATGATAGCACTTTCCTAAGGGGGTCAAACCATGTCCCAAACGTCACCGGATCTGGTGTCAATTTAAAGAAGTAGTCCAGTTACACATTTGTGGGCTTATAACTTGGCTTCTGAATGTCCTAGAGAGATCAGGTTTGTTTTAATGTACTCCAATCAACAGCCCCTACAACCACAAAAAGGAATGGAGTCATTAGCATTTATGGTTTGTAAATGGCACCCAGAATTATGTTGCACGAAGCACAATTTCACATCATTCTGGGTTCATTTGTGTGAAAACAAGGTCCAATCAGGCTGAAACGTTACAAGAAGGTAGAATCTATTTAGTTGTAAGTGATCTGAATGTTTCATGATGATAGCGCTTTCCTAAGGGGATCAAACCATGTCCCAAAGGTCACCGGATCTGGTGTCAATTTAAAGAAGTAGTCCAGTTACACATTTGTGGGCTTATAACTTGGCTTCTGAATGTCCTAGAGAGATCAGGTTTGTTTTAGTGTACTCCAATCAACAGCCCCTACAACCACAAAAGGAATGGAGTCATTAGAACTTATGGTTTGTAAATGGCACCCAGAATTATGTTGCACGAAGCACAATTTCACATCATTCTGGGTCCATTTGTGTGAAAACAAGGTCCAATCAGGCTGAAACGTTACAAGAAGGTAGAATCTATTGAGTTGTAAGTGATCTGAACGTTTCATGATGATCTCACATTCCTATAGGGGGTCAAACCATGTCCCAAAGGTCACCGGGCCTGGTGTCACTTTAAAGAAGTAGTCCAGTTACACATTTGTGGGCTTATAACTTGGCTTCTGAATGTCCTAGAGATGTCAGAATTGTTTTAGTGTACTTCAATCAACAGCCCCTACAACCACAAAAAGGAATGGAGTCATTAGCACTTATGGTTTGTAAATGGCACCCAGAATTATGTTGCATGAAGCACAAATTCACATCATTCTGGGTCCATTTGTGTGAAAACAAGGTCCAATCAGGCTGAAACGTTACAGGAAGGTAGAATCTATCGAGTTGTAAGTGATCTGAACGTTTCATGATGATAGCACTTTCCTAAGGGGGTCAAACCATGTCCCAAAGGTCACCTGATCTGGTGTCAATTTAAAGAAGTAGTCCAGTTACACATTTGTGGGCTTATAACTTGGCTTCTGAATGTCCTAGAGAGATCAGATTTGTTTTAATGTACTCCAATCAACAGCCCCTACAACCACAAAAAGGAATGGAGTCATTAGCATTTATGGTTTGTAAATGGCACCCAGAATTATGTTGCACGAAGCACAATTTCACATCATTCTGGGTTCATTTGTGTGAAAACAAGGTCCAATCAGGCTGAAACGTTACAGGAAGGTAGAATCTATTTAGTTGTAAGTGATCTGAACGTTTCATGATGATAGCGCTTTCCTAAGGGGATCAAACCATGTCCCAAAGGTCACCGGGCCTGGTGTCACTTTAAAGAAGTAGTCCAGTTACACTTTTGTGGGCTTATAACTTGGCTTCTGAATGTCCTAGAGAGGTCAGGTTTGTTTTAGTGTATTCCAATCAACAGCCCCTACAACCACAAAAAGGAATGGAGTCATTAGCACTTATGGTTTGTAAATGGCACCCAGAATTATGTTGCATGAAGCACAATTTCACATCATTCTGCGTTCATTTGTGTGAAAACAAGGTCCAATCAGGCTGACACCTTACAGGAAGGTAGAATCTATTGAGTTGTAAGTGATCTGAACGTTTCATGATGATAGCACTTTCCTAAGGGGGTCTAACGATGTCCCTTAAGGTCACCGGATCTGGTGTCAATTTAAAGAAGTAGTCCAGTTACTCATTTGTGGGCTTATAACTTGGCTTCTGAATGTCCTAGAGAGATCAGGGTTGTTTTAGTATACTCCAATAAACAGCCCCTACAACCACAAAAAGGAATGGAGTCATTAGCACTTATGGTTTTTAATGGCACCCAGAATTATGTTGCACGAAGCACAATTTCACATCATTCTGGGTTCATTTGTGTGAAAACAAGGTCCAATCAGGCTGAAACGTTACAGGAAGGTAGAATCTATTGAGTTGTAAGTGATCTGAACGTTTCATGATGATAGCACTTTCCTAAGGGGGTCAAACCATGCCGCAAAGGTTACCGGATCTGGTGTCAATTTAAAGAAGTAGTCCAGTTACACATTTGTGGGCTTATAACTTGGCTTCTGAATGTCCTAGAGATATCAGGTTTGTTTTAATGTACTCCAATCAACAGCCCCTACAACCACAAAAAGGAATGGAGTCATTAGCACTTATGGTATGTAAATGGCACCCAGAATTATGTTGCACGAAGCACAATTTCACATCATTCTGGGTTCATTTGTGTGAAAACAAGGTCCAATATGGCTGAAACGTTACAGGAAGGTAGAATCTATTGAGTTGTAAGTGATCTGAACGTTTCATGATGATAGCACTTTCCTAAGGGGGTCAAACCATGTCCCAAAGGTCACCGGATCTGGTGTCAATTTAAAGAAGTAGTCCAGTTACACATTTGTGGGCTTATAACTTGGCTTCTGAATGTCCTAGAGAGATCAGGTTTGTTTTAATGTACTCCAATCAAGAGACCCTACAAACACAAAAAGGAATGGAGTCATTAGCACTTATGGTTTGTAAGTGGCACCCAGAATTATGTTGCACGAAGCACAATTTCACATCATTCTGGGTCAATTTGTGTGAAAACAAGGTCCAATCTGGCTGAAACGCTACAAGAAGGTAGAATCTATTGAGTTGTAAGTGATCTGAACGTTTCAAGATGATCGCACATTCCTATAGGGGGTCAAACCATGTCCCAAAGGTCACCGGGCCAAGTGTCACTTTAAAGAAGTAGTCCAGTTACACCTTTGTGGGCTTATAACTTGGCTTCTGAATGTCCTAGAGAGGTTAGGTTTGTTTTAGTGTACTCAAATCAACAGCCCCTACAACCACAAAAAGGAATGGAGTCATTAGCACTTATCGTTTGTAAATGGCACCCAGAATTATTTTGCACGAAGCACAATTTCACATCATTCTGGGTTCATTTGTGTGAAAACAAGGTCCAATCAGGCTGAAACGTTACTGGAAGCTAGAATCTATTGAGTTGTAAGTGATCTGAACGTTTCATGATGATAGCGCTTTCCTAAGGGGGTCAAACCATGTCCCAAAGGTCACCGGATCTGGTGTCAATTTAAAGAAGTAGTCCAGTTACACATTTGTGGGCTTATAACCTGGCTTCTGAATGTCCTAGAGAGATCAGGTTTGTTTTAGTATACTCCAATCAACAGCACCTACAACCACAAAAAGGAATGGAGTCATTAGCACTTATGGTTTGTAAATGGCACCCAGAATTATGTTGCACGAAGCACAACTTCACATCATTCTGGGTCCATTTGTGTGAAAACAAGGTCCAATCAGGCTGAAACGTTACAAGAAGGTAGAATCTATTGAGTTGTAAGTGATCTGAACGTTTCATGATGATCTCAAATTCCTATAGGGGGTCAAACCATGTCCCAAAGGTCACCGGGCCTGGTGTCACTTTAAAGAAGTAGTCCAGTTACACCTTTGTGGGCTTATAACTTGGCTTCTGAATGTCCTATAGAGGTCAGGTTTGTTTTAGTGTACTCCAATCAACAGCCCCTACAACCACAAAAAGGAATGGAGTCATTAGCATTTATGGTTTGTAAATGGCACCCAGAATTATGTTGCACGAAGCACAATTTCACATCATTCTGGGTCCATTTGTGTGAAAACAAGGTCCAATCAGGCTGAAACGTTACAGGAAGGTAGAATCTATTGATTTGTAAGTGATCTGAACGTTTCATGATGATAGCACTTTCCTAAGGGGGTCAAACCATGTCCCAAACGTCACCGGATCTGGTGTCAATTTAAAGAAGTAGTCCAGTTACACATTTGTGGGCTTATAACTTGGCTTCTGAATGTCCTAGAGAGATCAGGTTTGTCTTAATGTACTCCAATCAACAGCCCCTACAACCACAAAAAGGAATGGAGTCATTAGCATTTATGGTTTGTAAATGGCACCCAGAATTATGTTGCACGAAGCACAATTTCACATCATTCTGGGTTCATTTGTGTGAAAACAAGGTCCAATCAGGCTGAAACGTTACAGGAAGGTAGAATCTATTTAGTTGTAAGTGATCTGAATGTTTCATGATGATAGCGCTTTCCTAAGGGGATCAAACCATGTCCCAAAGGTCACCGGATCTGGTGTCAATTTAAAGAAGTAGTCCAGTTACACATTTGTGGGCTTATAACTTGGCTTCTGAATGTCCTAGAGAGATCAGGTTTGTTTCAGTGTACTCCAATCAACAGCCCCTACAACCACAAAAGGAATGGAGTCATTAGCACTTATGGTTTGTAAATGGCACCCAGAATTATGTTGCACGAAGCACAATTTCACATCATTCTGGGTCCATTTGTGTGAAAACAAAGTCCAATCAGGCTGAAACGTTACAAAAAGGTAGAATCTATTGAGTTGTAAGTGATCTGAACGTTTCATGATGATCTCACATTCCTATAGGGGGTCAAACCATGTCCCAAAGGTCACCGGGCCTGGTGTCACTTTAAAGAAGTAGTCCAGTTACACATTTGTGGGCTTATAACTTGGCTTCTGAATGTCCTAGAGATGTCAGGTTTGTTTTAGTGTACTCCAATCAACAGCCCCTACAACCACAAAAAGGAATGGAGTCATTAGCACTTATGGTTTGTAAATGGCACCCAGAATTATGTTGCACGAAGCACAATTTCACATCATTCTGGGTCCATTTGTGTGAAAACAAGGTCCAATCAGGCTGAAACGTTACAGGAAGGTAGAATCTATTGAGTTGTAAGTGATCTGAATGTTTCATGATGATAGCACTTTCCTAAGGGGGTCAAACCATGTCCCAAAGGTCACCGGATCTGGTGTCAATTTAAAGAAGTAGTCCAGTTACACATTTGTGGGCTTATAACTTGGCTTCTGAATGTCCTAGAGCGATCAGGTTTGTTTTAATGTACTCCAATCAACAGCCCCTACAACCACAAAAAGGAATGGAGTCATTAGCATTTATGGTTTGTAAATGGCACCCAGAATTATGTTGCACGAAGCACAATTTCACATCATTCTGGGTTCATTTGTGTGAAAACAAGGTCCAATCAGGCTGAAACGTTACAGGAAGGTAGAATCTATTTAGTTGTAAGTGATCTGAACGTTTCATGATGATAGCACTTTCCTAAGGGGGTCAAACCATGTCCCAAACGTCACCGGATCTGGTGTCAATTTAAAGAAGTAGTCCAGTTACACATTTGTGGGCTTATAACTTGGCTTCTGAATGTCCTAGAGAGATCAGGTTTGTTTTAGTGTACTCCAATCAACAGCCCCTACAACCACAAAAAGGAATGGAGTCATTAGCACTTATGGTTTGTAAATGGCACCCAGAATTATTTTGCACGAAGCACAATTTCACATAATTCTGGGTTCATTTGTGTGAAAACAAGGTCCAATCAGGCTGAAACATTACTGGAAGCTAGAATCTATTGAGTTGTAAGTGATCTGAACGTTTCATGATGATAGCGCTTTCCTAAGGGGGTCAAACCATGTCCCAAAGGTCACCGGGCCTGGTGTCACTTTAAAGAAGTAGTCCAGTTACACCTTTGTGGGCTTATAACTTGGCTTCTGAATGTCCTATAGAGGTCAGGTTTGTTTTAGTGTACTCCAATCAACAGCCCCTACAACCACAAAAAGGAATGGAGTCATTAGCACTTATGGTTTGTAAATGGCACCCAGAATTATGTTGCACGAAGCACAATTTCACATCATTCTGGGTCCATTTGTGTGAAAACAAGGTCCAATCAGGCTGAAACGTTACAGGAAGGTAGAATCTATTGAGTTGTAAGTGATCTGAACGTTTCATGATGATAGCACTTTCCTAAGGGGGTCAAACCATGTCCCAAACGTCACCGGATTTGGTGTCAATTTAAAGAAGTAGTCCAGTTACACATTTGTGGGCTTATAACTTGGCTTCTGAATGTCCTAGAGAGATCAGGTTTGTTTTAATGTACTCCAATCAACAGCCCCTACAACCACAAAAAGGAATGGAGTCATTAGCATTTATGGTTTGTAAATGGCACCCAGAATTATGTTGCACGAAGCACAATTTCACATCATTCTGGGTTCATTTGTGTGAAAACAAGGTCCAATCAGGCTGAAACGTTACAGGAAGGTAGAATCTATTTAGTTGTAAGTGATCTGAATGTTTCATGATGATAGCGCTTTCCTAAGGGGATCAAACCATGTCCCAAAGGTCACCGGATCTGGTGTCAATTTAAAGAAGTAGTCCAGTTACACATTTGTGGGCTTATAACTTGGCTTCTGAATGTCCTAGAGGGATCAGGTTTGTTTTAGTGTACTCCAATCAACAGCCCCTACAACCACAAAAGGAATGGAGTCATTAGCACTTATGGTTTGTAAATGGCACCCAGAATTATGTTGCACGAAGCACAATTTCACATCATTCTGGGTCCATTTGTGTGAAAACAAGGTCCAATCAGTCTGAAACGTTACAAGAAGGTAGAATCTATTTAGTTGTAAGTGATCTGAACGTTTCATGATGATCTCACATTCCTATAGGGGGTCAAACCATGTCCCAAAGGTCACCGGGCCTGGTGTCACTTTAAAGAAGTAGTCCAGTTACACATTTGTGGGCTTATAACTTGGCTTCTGAATGTCCTAGAGATGTCAGGTTTGTTTTAGTGTACTCCAATCAACAGCCCCTACAACCACAAAAAGGAATGGAGTCATTAGCACTTATGGTTTGTAAATGGCACCCAGAATTATGTTGCACGAAGCACAATTTCACATCATTCTGGGTCCATTTGTGTGAAAACAAGGTCCAATCAGGCTGAAACGTTACAGGAAGGTAGAATCTATTGAGTTGTAAGTGATCTGAACGTTTCATGATGATAGCACTTTCCTAAGGGGGTCAAACCATGTCCCAAAGGTCACCGGATCTGGTGTCAATTTAAAGAAGTAGTCCAGTTACACATTTGTGGGCTTATAACTTGGCTTCTGAATGTCCTAGAGAGATCAGGTTTGTTTTAATGTACTCCAATCAACAGCCCCTACAACCACAAAAAGGAATGGAGTCATTAGCATTTATGGTTTGTAAATGGCACCCAGAATTATGTTGCACGAAGCACAATTTCACATCATTCTGGGTTCATTTGTGTGAAAACAAGGTCCAATCAGGCTGAAACGTTACAGGAAGGTAGAATCTATTTAGTTGTAAGTGATCTGAACGTTTCATGATGATAGCGCTTTCCTAAGGGGATCAAACCATGTCCCAATGGTCATCGGATCTGGTGTCAATTTAAAGAAGTAGTCCAGTTACACATTTGTGGGCTTATAACTTGGCTTCTGAATGTCCTAGAGAGATCAGGTTTGTTTTAGTGTACTTCAATCAACAGCCCCTACAACCACAAAAGGAATGGAGTCATTAGCACTTATGTTTGTAAATGGCACCCAGAATTATGTTGTACGAAGCACAATTTCACATCATTCTGGGTCCATTTGTGTGAAAACAAGGTCCAATCAGGCTGAAACGTTACAAGAAGGTAGAATCTATTGAGTTGTAAGTTATCTGAACGTTTCATGATGATCGCACATTCCTATAGGGGGTAAAACCATGTCCCAAAGGTCACCGGGCCTGGTGTCACTTTAAAGAAGTAGTCCAGTTACACCTTTGTGGGCTTATAACTTGGCTTCTGAATGTCCTAGAGAGGTCAGGTTTGTTTTAGTGTATTCCAATCAACAGCCCCTACAACCACAAAAAGGAATGGAGTCATTAGCACTTATGGTTTGTAAATGGCACCCAGAATTATGTTGCACGAAGCACAATTTCACATCATTCTGGGTTCATTTGTGTGAAAACAAGGTCCAATCAGGCTGACACCTTACAGGAAGGTAGAATCTATTGAGTTGTAAGTGATCTGAACGTTTCATGATGATAGCACTTTCCTAAGGGGGTCTAACGATGTCCCTTAAGGTCACCGGATCTGGTGTCAATTTAAAGAAGTAGTCCAGTTACTCATTTGTGGGCTTATAACTTGGCTTCTGAATGTCCTAGAGAGATCAGGGTTGTTTTAGTATACTCCAATCAACAGCCCCTACAACCACAACAAGGAATGGAGTCATTAGCACTTATGGTTTTTAATGGCACCCAGAATTATGTTGCACGAAGCACAATTTCACATCATTCTGGGTCCATTTGTGTGAAAACAAGGTCCAATCAGGCTGAAACGTTACAAGAAGGTAGAATCTATTTAGTTGTAAGTGATCTGAACGTTTCATGATGATCTCACATTCCTATAGGGGGTCAAACCATGTCCCAAAGGTCACCGGGCCTGGTGTCACTTTAAAGAAGTAGTCCAGTTACACATTTGTGGGCTTATAACTTGGCTTCTGAATGTCCTAGAGATGTCAGGTTTGTTTTAGTGTACTCCAATCAACAGCCCCTACAACCACAAAAAGGAATGGAGTCATTAGCACTTATGGTTTGTAAATGGCACCCAGAATTATGTTGCACGAAGCACAATTTCACATCATTCTGGGTCCATTTGTGTGAAAACAAGGTCCAATCAGGCTGAAACGTTACAGGAAGGTAGAATCTATTGAGTTGTAAGTGATCTGAACGTTTCATGATGATAGCACTTTCCTAAGGGGGTCAAACCATGTCCCAAAGGTCACCGGATCTGGTGTCAATTTAAAGAAGTAGTCCAGTTACACATTTGTGGGCTTATAACTTGGCTTCTGAATGTCCTAGAGAGATCAGGTTTGTTTTAATGTACTCCAATCAACAGCCCCTACAACCACAAAAAGGAATGGAGTCATTAGCATTTATGGTTTGTAAATGGCACCCAGAATTATGTTGCACGAAGCACAATTTCACATCATTCTGGGTTCATTTGTGTGAAAACAAGGTCCAATCAGGCTGAAACGTTACAGGAAGGTAGAATCTATTTAGTTGTAAGTGATCTGAACGTTTCATGATGATAGCGCTTTCCTAAGGGGATCAAACCATGTCCCAATGGTCACCGGATCTAGTGTCAATTTAAAGAAGTAGTCCAGTTACACATTTGTGGGCTTATAACTTGGCTTCTGAATGTCCTAGAGAGATCAGGTTTGTTTTAGTGTACTTCAATCAACAGCCCCTACAACCACAAAAGAAATGGAGTCATTAGCACTTATGGTTTGTAAATGGCACCCAGAATTATGTTGTACGAAGCACAATTTCACATCATTCTGGGTCCATTTGTGTGAAAACAAGGTCCAATCAGGCTGAAACGTTACAAGAAGGTAGAATCTATTGAGTTGTAAGTTATCTGAACGTTTCATGATGATCGCACATTCCTATAGGGGGTAAAACCATGTCCCAAAGGTCACCGGGCCTGGTGTCACTTTAAAGAAGTAGTCCAGTTACACCTTTGTGGGCTTATAACTTGGCTTCTGAATGTCCTAGAGAGGTCAGGTTTGTTTTAGTGTATTCCAATCAACAGCCCCTACAACCACAAAAAGGAATGGAGTCATTAGCACTTATGGTTTGTAAATGGCACCCAGAATTATGTTGCACGAAGCACAATTTCACATCATTCTGGGTTCATTTGTGTGAAAACAAGGTCCAATCAGGCTGACACCTTACAGGAAGGTAGAATCTATTGAGTTGTAAGTGATCTGAACGTTTCATGATGATAGCACTTTCCTAAGGGGGTCTAACGATGTCCCTTAAGGTCACCGGATCTGGTGTCAATTTAAAGAAGTAGTCCAGTTACTCATTTGTGGGCTTATAACTTGGCTTCTAAATGTCCTAGAGAGATCAGGGTTGTTTTAGTATACTCCAATCAACAGCCCCTACAACCACAAAAAGGAATGGAGTCATTAGCACTTATGGTTTTTAATGGCACCCAGAATTATGTTGCACGAAGCACAATTTCACATCATTCTGGGTTTGTGTGAAAACAAGGTCCAATCAGGCTGAAACGTTACAGGAAGGTAGAATCTATTGAGTTGTAAGTGATCTGAACGTTTCATGATGATAGCACTTTCCTAAGGGGGTCAAACCATGCCGCAAAGGTCACCGGATCTGGTGTCAATTTAAAGAAGTAGTCCAGTTACACATTTGTGGGCTTATAACTTGGCTTCTGAATGTCCGAGAGATATCAGGTTTGTTTTAATGTACTCCAATCAACAGCCCCTACAACCACAAAAAGGAATGGAGTCATTAGCACTTATGGTATGTAAATGGCACCCAGAATTATGTTGCACGAAGCACAATTTCACATCATTCTGGGTTCATTTGTGTGAAAACAAGGTCCAATATGGCTGAAACGCTACAAGAAGGTAGAATCTATTGAGTTGTAAGTGATCTGAACGTTTCAAGATGATCGCACATTCCTATAGGGGGTAAAACCATTTCCCAAAGGTCACCGGGCCTGGTGTCACTTTAAAGAAGTAGTCCAGTTACACCTTTGTGGGCTTATAACTTGGCTTCTGAATGTCCTAGAGAGGTTAGGTTTGTTTTAGTGTACTCCAATCAAAGCCCCTACAACCACAAAAAGGAATGGAGTCATTAGCACTTATGGTTTGTAAATGGCACCCAGAATTATGTTGCACGAAGCACAATTTCACATCATTCTGGGTTCATTTGTGTGAAAACAAGGTCCAATCAGGCTGAAACGTTACAGGAAGGTAGAATCTATTGAGTTGTAAGTGATCTGAACGTTTCATGATGATAGCACTTTCCTAAGGGGGTCAAACCATGTCCCAAAGGTCAACCGATCTGGTGTCAATTTAAAGAAGCAGTCCAGTTACACATTTGTGGGCTTATAACTTGGCTTCTGAATGTCCTAGAGAGATCAGGTTTGTTTTAATGTACTCCAATCAACAGCCCCTACAACCACAAAAAGGAATGGAGATATTAGCACTTATGGTTTGTAAATGGCACCCAGAATTATGTTGCACGAAGCACAATTTCACATCATTCTGGGTTCATTTGTGTGAAAACAAGGTCCAATCAGGCTGAAACGTTACAGGAAGGTAGAATCTATTGAGTTGTAAGTGATCTGAACGTTTCATGATGATAGCACTTTCCTAATGGGGTCAAACCATGTCCCAAAGGTCACCGGAACTGGTGTCAATTTAAAGAAGTAGTCCAGTTACACATTTGTGGGCTTATAACTTGGCTTCTGAATGTCCTAGAGAGATCAGGTTTGTTTTAGCGTACTCCAATTAACAGCCCCCATTACCCCAAAAAGGAATGGAGTCATTAGCACTTATGGTTTTTAAATGGCACCCAGAATTATGTTGCACGAAGCACAATTTCACATCATTCTGGGTTCATTTGTGTGAAAACAAGGTCCAATCAGGCTAAAACGTTACAGGAAGGTAGAATCTATTTAGTTGCAAGTGATCTGAACATTTCATGATGATAGCGCTTTCCTAAGGGGGTGAAACCATGTCCCAAAAGTCACCGGATCTGGTGTCAATTTAAAGAAGTAGTCCAGTTACACATTTGTGGGCTTATAACTTGGCTTCTGAATGTCCTAGAGAGATCAGGTTTGTTTTAGTGTACTCCAATCAACAGCCCCTACAACCACAAAAAGGAATGGAGTCATTAGCACTTATGGTTTGTAAATGGCACCCAGAATTATGTTGCACGAAGCACAATTTCACATCATTCTGGGTCCATTTGTGTGAAAACAAGGTCCAATCAGGCTGAAACGCTACAAGAAGGTAGAATCTATTGAGCTGTAAGTGATCTGAATGTTTCAAGATGATCGCACATTCCTATAGGGGGTAAAACCATGTCCCAAAGGTCACCGGGCCTGGTGTCACTTTAAAGTAGTAGTCCAGTTACACCTTTGTGGGCTTATAACTTGGCTTCTGAATGTCCTAGAGAGGTTAGTTTGTTTTAGTGTACTCCAATAAACAGCCCCTAAAACCACAAAAAGGAATGGAGTCATTAGCACTTATGGTTTGTAAATGGCACCCAGAATTGTGTTGCACGAAGCACAATTTCACATCATTCTGGGTTCATTTGTGTGAAAACAAGGTCCAATCAGGCTGAAACGTTACAGGAAGGTAGAATCTATTGAGTTGTAAGTGATCTGAACGTTTCATGATGATAGCACTTTCCTAAGGGGGTCAAACCATGTCCCAAATGTCACCGGATCTGGTGTCACTTTAAAGAAGTAGTCCAGTTACACCTTTGTGGGCTTATAACTTGGCTTCTGAATGTCCTAGAGAGGTCAGGTTTGTTTTAGTGTACTCCAATCAACAGCCCCTACAACCACAAAAAGGAATGGAGTCATTAGCACTTATGGTTTGTAAATGGCACCCAGAATTATGTTGCACGACGCACAATTTCACATCATTCTGGGTCCATTTGTGTGAAAACAAGGTCCAATCAGGCTGAAACGTTACAGGAAGGTAGAATCTATTGAGTTGTAAGTGATCTGAACGTTTCATGATGATAGCACTTTCCTAAGGGGGTCAAACCATGTCCCAAAGGTCACCGGATCTGGTGTCAATTTAAAGAAGTAGTCCAGGTACACATTTGTGGGCTTATAACTTGGCTTCTGAATGTCCTAGAGAGATCAGGTTTGTTTTAGTGTACTCCAATCAACAGCCCCTACAACCACAAAAAGGAATGGAGTCATTAGCACTTAAGGTTTGTAAATGACACCCAGAATTATTTTGCACGAAGCACAATTTCACATCATTCTGGGTCCATTTGTGTGAAAACAAGGTCCAATCAGGCTGAAACGCTACAAGAAGGTAGATTCTATTGAGTTGTAAGTGATCTGAACGTTTCAAGATGATCGCTCATTCCTATAGGGGGTAAAACCATGTCCCAAAGGTCACCGGGCCTGGTGTCACTTTAAAGAAGTAGTCCAGTTACACCTTTGTGGGCTTATAACTTGGCTTCTGAATGTCCTAGAGAGATCAGGTTTGTTTTAGTGTACTCCAATCAACAGCCCCTACAACCACAAAAAGGAATGGAGTCATTAGCACTTATGGTTTGTAAATGGCACCCAGAATTATGTTGCACGAAGCACAATTTCACATCATTCTGGGTCCATTTGTGTGAAAACAAGGTCCAATCAGGCTGAAACGCTACAAGAAGGTAGAATCTATTGAGCTGTAAGTGATCTGAGTGTTTCAAGATGATCGCACTTTCCTAAAGGGGTCAAACCATGTCCCAAATGTCACCGGATCTGGTGTCACTTTAAAGAAGTAGTCCAGTTACACCTTTGTGGGCTTATAACTTGGCTTCTGAATGTCCTAGAGAGGTCAGGTTTGTTTTAGTGTACTCCAAATCAACAGCCCCTACAACCACAAAAAGGAATGGAGTCATTAGCACTTATGGTTTGTAAATGGCACCCAGAATTATGTTGCACGACGCACAATTTCACATCATTCTGGGTCCATTTGTGTGAAAACAAGGTCCAATCAGGCTGAAACGTTACAGGAAGGTAGAATCTATTGAGTTGTAAGTGATCTGAACGTTTCATGATGATAGCACTTTCCTAAGGGGGTCAAACCATGTCCCAAAGGTCACCGGATCTGGTGTCACTTTAAAGAAGTAGTCCAGTTACACCTTTGTGGGCTTATAACTTGGCTTCTGAATGTCCTAGAGAGGTTAGGTTTGTTTTGGTGTTCTCCAATCAACAGCCCCTACAACCACAAAAAGGAATGGAGTCATTAGCACTTATGATTTGTAAATGGCTCCCAGAATTATTTTGCAGGAAGCACAATTTCACATCATTCTGGGTTCATTTGTGTGAAAACAAGTTCCAATCAGGCTGAAACGTTACAGGAAGGTATAATCTATTGAGTTGTAAGTGATCTGAACGTTTCAAGATGATTGCACATTCCTATAGGGGGTAAAACCATGTCCCAAAGGTCACCGGGCCTGGTGTCACTTTAAAGAAGTAGTCCAGTTACACCTTTGTGGGCTTATAACTTGGCTTCTGAATGTCCTAGAGAGGTCAGGTTTGTTTTAGTGTACTCCAATCAACAGCCCCTACAACCACAAAAAGGAATGGAGTCATTAGCACTTGTAAATGGTACCCAGAATTATGTTGCACGAATCACAATTTCACATCATTCTGGGTTCATTTGTGTGAAAACAAGGTCCAATCAGGCTGAAACGTTACAGGAAGGTTGAATGTATTGAGTTGTAAGTGATCTGAACGTTTCATGATGATAGCACTTTCCTAAGGGGGTCAAACCATGTCCCAAAGGTCACCGGATCTGGTGTCAATTTAAAGAAGTAGTCCAGTTACACATTTGTGGGCTTATAACTTGGCTTCTGAATGTCCTAGAGAGATCAGGTTTGTTGTAATGTACTCCAATCAAGAGCCCCTACAAACACAAAAAGGAATGGAGTCATTAGCACTTATGGTTTGTAAATGGCACCCAGAATTATGTTGCACGATGCACAATTTCACATCATTCTGGGTCCATTTGTGTGAAAACAAGGTCCAATCAGGCTGAAACGTTACAGGAAGGTAGAATCTATTGAGTTGTAAGTGATCTGAACGTCTCATGATGATAGCACTTTCCTAAGGGGGTCAAACCATGTCCCAAAGGTCACCGGATCTGGTGTCAATTTAAAGAAGTAGTCCAGTTACACATTTGTGGGCTTATAACTTGGCTTCTGAATGTCCTAGAGAGATCAGGTTTGTTTTAATGTACTCCAATCAAAAGCCCCTACAAACACAAAAACGAATGGAGTCATTAGCACTTATGGTTTGTAAATGGCACCCAGAATTATGTTGCACGATGCACAATTTCACATCATTCTGGGTCCATTTGTGTGAAAACAAGGTCCAATCAGGCTGAAACGTTACAGGAAGGTAGAATCTATTGAGTTGTAAGTGATCTGAACGTTTCATGATGATAGCACTTTCCTAAGGGGGTCAAACCATGTCCCAAAGGTCACCGGATCTGGTGTCAATTTAAAGAAGTAGTCCAGTTACACATTTGTGGGCTTATAACTTGGCTTCTGAATGTCCTAGAGAGATCAGGTTTGTTTTAGCGTACTCCAATTAACAGCCCCCATTACCCCAAAAAGGAATGGAGTCATTAGCACTTATGGTTTTTAAATGGCACCCAGAATTATGTTGCACGAAGCACAATTTCACATCATTCTGGGTTCATTTGTGTGAAAACAAGGTCCAATCAGGCTAAAACGTTACAGGAAGGTAGAATCTATTTAGTTGCAAGTGATCTGAACATTTCATGATGATAGCGCTTTCCTAAGGGGGTGAAACCATGTCCCAAAAGTCACCGGATCTGGTGTCAATTTAAAGAAGTAGTCCAGTTACACATTTGTGGGCTTATAACTTGGCTTCTGAATGTCCTAGAGAGATCAGGTTTGTTTTAGTGTACTCCAATCAACAGCCCCTACAACCACAAAAAGGAATGGAGTCATTAGCACTTATGGTTTGTAAATGGCACCCAGAATTATGTTGCACGAAGCACAATTTCACATCATTCTGGGTCCATTTGTGTGAAAACAAGGTCCAATCAGGCTGAAACGCTACAAGAAGGTAGAATCTATTGAGCTGTAAGTGATCTGAATGTTTCAAGATGATCGCACATTCCTATAGGGGGTAAAACCATGTCCCAAAGGTCACCGGGCCTGGTGTCACTTTAAAGTAGTAGTCCAGTTACACCTTTGTGGGCTTATAACTTGGCTTCTGAATGTCCTAGAGAGGTTAGTTTGTTTTAGTGTACTCCAATAAACAGCCCCTAAAACCACAAAAAGGAATGGAGTCATTAGCACTTATGGTTTGTAAATGGCACCCAGAATTGTGTTGCACGAAGCACAATTTCACATCATTCTGGGTTCATTTGTGTGAAAACAAGGTCCAATCAGGCTGAAACGTTACAGGAAGGTAGAATCTATTGAGTTGTAAGTGATCTGAACGTTTCATGATGATAGCACTTTCCTAAGGGGGTCAAACCATGTCCCAAATGTCACCGGATCTGGTGTCACTTTAAAGAAGTAGTCCAGTTACACCTTTGTGGGCTTATAACTTGGCTTCTGAATGTCCTAGAGAGGTCAGGTTTGTTTTAGTGTACTCCAATCAACAGCCCCTACAACCACAAAAAGGAATGGAGTCATTAGCACTTATGGTTTGTAAATGGCACCCAGAATTATGTTGCACGACGCACAATTTCACATCATTCTGGGTCCATTTGTGTGAAAACAAGGTCCAATCAGGCTGAAACGTTACAGGAAGGTAGAATCTATTGAGTTGTAAGTGATCTGAACGTTTCATGATGATAGCACTTTCCTAAGGGGGTCAAACCATGTCCCAAAGGTCACCGGATCTGGTGTCAATTTAAAGAAGTAGTCCAGGTACACATTTGTGGGCTTATAACTTGGCTTCTGAATGTCCTAGAGAGATCAGGTTTGTTTTAGTGTACTCCAATCAACAGCCCCTACAACCACAAAAAGGAATGGAGTCATTAGCACTTAAGGTTTGTAAATGACACCCAGAATTATTTTGCACGAAGCACAATTTCACATCATTCTGGGTCCATTTGTGTGAAAACAAGGTCCAATCAGGCTGAAACGCTACAAGAAGGTAGATTCTATTGAGTTGTAAGTGATCTGAACGTTTCAAGATGATCGCTCATTCCTATAGGGGGTAAAACCATGTCCCAAAGGTCACCGGGCCTGGTGTCACTTTAAAGAAGTAGTCCAGTTACACCTTTGTGGGCTTATAACTTGGCTTCTGAATGTCCTAGAGAGATCAGGTTTGTTTTAGTGTACTCAAATCAACAGCCCCTACAACCACAAAAAGGAATGGAGTCATTAGCACTTATGGTTTGTAAATGGCACCCAGAATTATGTTGCACGAAGCACAATTTCACATCATTCTGGGTCCATTTGTGTGAAAACAAGGTCCAATCAGGCTGAAACGCTACAAGAAGGTAGAATCTATTGAGCTGTAAGTGATCTGAGTGTTTCAAGATGATCGCACATTCCTATAGGGGGTAAAACCATGTCCCAAAGGTCACCGGGCCTGGTGTCACTTTAAAGTAGTAGTCCAGTTACACCTTTGTGGGCTTATAACTTGGCTTCTGAATGTCCTAGAGAGGTTAGTTTGTTTTAGTGTACTCCAATAAACAGCCCCTAAAACCACAAAAAGGAATGGAGTCATTAGCACTTATGGTTTTTAAATGGCACCCAGAATTGTGTTGCACGAAGCACAATTTCACATCATTCTGGGTTCATTTGTGTGAAAACAAGGTCCAATCAGGCTGAAACGTTACAGGAAGGCAGAATCTATTGAGTTGTAAGTGATCTGAACGTTTCATGATGATAGCACTTTCCTAAGGGGGTCAAACCATGTCCCAAATGTCACCGGATCTGGTGTCACTTTAAAGAAGTAGTCCAGTTACACCTTTGTGGGCTTATAACTTGGCTTCTGAATGTCCTAGAGAGGTCAGGTTTGTTTTAGTGTACTCCAAATCAACAGCCCCTACAACCACAAAAAGGAATGGAGTCATTAGCACTTATGGTTTGTAAATGGCACCCAGAATTATGTTGCACGACGCACAATTTCACATCATTCTGGGTCCATTTGTGTGAAAACAAGGTCCAATCAGGCTGAAACGTTACAGGAAGGTAGAATCTATTGAGTTGTAAGTGATCTGAACGTTTCATGATGATAGCACTTTCCTAAGGGGGTCAAACCATGTCCCAAAGGTCACCGGATCTGGTGTCACTTTAAAGAAGTAGTCCAGTTACACCTTTGTGGGCTTATAACTTGGCTTCTGAATGTCCTAGAGAGGTTAGGTTTGTTTTGGTGTTCTCCAATCAACAGCCCCTACAACCACAAAAAGGAATGGAGTCATTAGCACTTATGATTTGTAAATGGCTCCCAGAATTATTTTGCACGAAGCACAATTTCACATCATTCTGGGTTCATTTGTGTGAAAACAAGTTCCAATCAGGCTGAAACGTTACAGGAAGGTAGAATCTATTGAGTTGTAAGTGATCTGAACGTTTCAAGATGATTGCACATTCCTATAGGGGGTAAAACCATGTCCCAAAGGTCACCGGGCCTGGTGTCACTTTAAAGAAGTAGTCCAGTTACACCTTTGTGGGCTTATAACTTGGCTTCTGAATGTCCTAGAGAGGTCAGGTTTGTTTTAGTGTACTCCAATCAACAGCCCCTACAACCACAAAAAGGAATGGAGTCATTAGCACTTGTAAATGGTACCCAGAATTATGTTGCACGAATCACAATTTCACATCATTCTGGGTTCATTTGTGTGAAAACAAGGTCCAATCAGGCTGAAACGTTACAGGAAGGTTGAATGTATTGAGTTGTAAGTGATCTGAACGTTTCATGATGATAGCACTTTCCTAAGGGGGTCAAACCATGTCCCAAAGGTCACCGGATCTGGTGTCAATTTAAAGAAGTAGTCCAGTTACACATTTGTGGGCTTATAACTTGGCTTCTGAATGTCCTAGAGAGATCAGGTTTGTTGTAATGTACTCCAATCAAGAGCCCCTACAAACACAAAAAGGAATGGAGTCATTAGCACTTATGGTTTGTAAATGGCACCCAGAATTATGTTGCACGATGCACAATTTCACATCATTCTGGGTCCATTTGTGTGAAAACAAGGTCCAATCAGGCTGAAACGTTACAGGAAGGTAGAATCTATTGAGTTGTAAGTGATCTGAACGTCTCATGATGATAGCACTTTCCTAAGGGGGTCAAACCATGTCCCAAAGGTCACCGGATCTGGTGTCAATTTAAAGAAGTAGTCCAGTTACACATTTGTGGGCTTATAACTTGGCTTCTGAATGTCCTAGAGAGATCAGGTTTGTTTTAATGTACTCCAATCAAAAGCCCCTACAAACACAAAAACGAATGGAGTCATTAGCACTTATGGTTTGTAAATGGCACCCAGAATTATGTTGCACGATGCACAATTTCACATCATTCTGGGTCCATTTGTGTGAAAACAAGGTCCAATCAGGCTGAAACGTTACAGGAAGGTAGAATCTATTGAGTTGTAAGTGATCTGAACGTTTCATGATGATAGCACTTTCCTAAGGGGGTCAAACCATGTCCCAAAGGTCACCGGATCTGGTGTCAATTTAAAGAAGTAGTCAAGTTACACATTTGTGGGCTTATAACTTGGCTTCTGAATGTCCTAGAGAGATCAGGTTTGTTTTAGTGTACTCCAATCAACAGCCCCTACAACCACAAAAAGGAATGGAGTCATTAGCACTTAAGGTTTGTAAATGACACCCAGAATTATTTTGCACGAAGCACAATTTCACATCATTCTGGGTCCATTTGTGTGAAAACAAGGTCCAATCAGGCTGAAACGCTACAAGAAGGTAGAATCTATTGAGTTGTAAGTGATCTGAACGTTTCAAGATGATCGCTCATTCCTATAGGGGGTAAAACCATGTCCCAAAGGTCACCGGGCCTGGTGTCACTTTAAAGAAGTAGTCCAGTTACACCTTTGTGGGCTTATAACTTGGCTTCTGAATGTCCTAGAGAGGTTAGGTTTGTTTTGGTGTTCTCCAATCAACAGCCCCTACAACCACAAAAAGGAATGGAGTCATTAGCACTTATGATTTGTAAATGGCTCCCAGAATTATGTTGCACGAAGCACAATTTCACATCATTCTGGGTTCATTTGTGTGAAAACAAGGTCCAATCAGGCTGAAACGTTACAGGAAGGTAGAATCTATTGAGTTGTAAGTGATCTGAACGTTTCATGATGATAGCACTTTCCTAAGGGGGTCAAACCATGTCCCAAAGGTCACCGGATCTGGTGTCAATTTAAAGTAGTAGTCCAGTTACACATTTGTGGGCTTATAACTTGACTTCTGAATGTCCTAGAGAGATCAGGTTTGTTTTAATGTACTCCAATCAACAGCCCCTACAACCACAAAAAGGAATGGAGTCATTAGCACTTATGGTTTGTAAATGGCACCCAGAATTATGTTGCACTAAGCACAATTTCACATCATTCTGGAGCCATTTGTGTGAAAACAAGGTCCAATCAGGCTGAAACGCTACAAGAAGGTAGAATCTATTGAGTTGTAAGTGATCTGAACGTTTCAAGATGATCGCACATTCCTATAGGGGGTAAAACCATGTCCCAAAGGTCACCGGGCCTGGTGTCACTTTAAAGAAGTAGTCAAGTTACACCTTTGTGGGCTTATAACTTGGCTTCTGAATGTCCTAGAGAGGTCAGGTTTGTTTTAGTGTACTCCAATCAACAGCCCCTACAACCACAAAAAGGAATGGAGTCATTAGCACTTATGGTTTGTAAATGGTACCCAGAATTATGTTGCACGAAGCACAATTTCACATCATTCTGGGTTCATTTGTGTGAAAACAAGGTCCAATCAGGCTGAAACGTTACAGGAAGGTAGAATCTATTGAGTTGTAAGTGATCTGAACGTTTCATGATGATAGCACTTTCCTAATGGGGTCAAACCATGTCCCAAAGGTCACCGGAACTGGTGTCAATTTAAAGAAGTAGTCCAGTTACACATTTGTGGGCTTATAACTTGGCTTCTGAATGTCCTAGAGAGATCAGGTTTGTTTTAGCGTACTCCAATTAACAGCCCCCATTACCCCAAAAAGGAATGGAGTCATTAGCACTTATGGTTTTTAAATGGCACCCAGAATTATGTTGCACGAAGCACAATTTCACATCATTCTGGGTTCATTTGTGTGAAAACAAGGTCCAATCAGGCTAAAACGTTACAGGAAGGTAGAATCTATTTAGTTGCAAGTGATCTGAACATTTCATGATGATAGCGCTTTCCTAAGGGGGTGAAACCATGTCCCAAAAGTCACCGGATCTGGTGTCAATTTAAAGAAGTAGTCCAGATACACATTTGTGGGCTTATAACTTGGCTTCTGAATGTCCTAGAGAGATCAGGTTTGTTTTAGTGTACTCCAATCAACAGCCCCTACAACCACAAAAAGGAATGGAGTCATTAGCACTTATGGTTTGTAAATGGCACCCAGAATTATGTTGCACGAAGCACAATTTCACATCATTCTGGGTCCATTTGTGTGAAAACAAGGTCCAATCAGGCTGAAACGCTACAAGAAGGTAGAATCTATTGAGCTGTAAGTGATCTGAATGTTTCATGATGATAGCACTTTCCTAATGGGGTCAAACCATGTCCCAAAGGTCACCGGAACTGGTGTCAATTTAAAGAAGTAGTCCAGTTACACATTTGTGGGCTTATAACTTGGCTTCTGAATGTCCTAGAGAGATCAGGTTTGTTTTAGCGTACTCCAATTAACAGCCCCCATTACCCCAAAAAGGAATGGAGTCATTAGCACTTATGGTTTTTAAATGGCACCCAGAATTATGTTGCACGAAGCACAATTTCACATCATTCTGGGTTCATTTGTGTGAAAACAAGGTCCAATCAGGCTAAAACGTTACAGGAAGGTAGAATCTATTTAGTTGCAAGTGATCTGAACATTTCATGATGATAGCGCTTTCCTAAGGGGGTGAAACCATGTCCCAAAAGTCACCGGATCTGGTGTCAATTTAAAGAAGTAGTCCAGTTACACATTTGTGGGCTTATAACTTGGCTTCTGAATGTCCTAGAGAGATCAGGTTTGTTTTAGTGTACTCCAATCAACAGCCCCTACAACCACAAAAAGGAATGGAGTCATTAGCACTTAAGGTTTGTAAATGACACCCAGAATTATTTTGCACGAAGCACAATTTCACATCATTCTGGGTCCATTTGTGTGAAAACAAGGTCCAATCAGGCTGAAACGCTACAAGAAGGTAGATTCTATTGAGTTGTAAGTGATCTGAACGTTTCAAGATGATCGCTCATTCCTATAGGGGGTAAAACCATGTCCCAAAGGTCACCGGGCCTGGTGTCACTTTAAAGAAGTAGTCCAGTTACACCTTTGTGGGCTTATAACTTGGCTTCTGAATGTCCTAGAGAGATCAGGTTTGTTTTAGTGTACTCCAATCAACAGCACCTACAACCACAAAAAGGAATGGAGTCATTAGCACTTATGGTTTGTAAATGGCACCCAGAATTATGTTGCACGAAGCACAATTTCACATCATTCTGCGTCCATTTGTGTGAAAACAAGGTCCAATCAGGCTGAAACGCTACAAGAAGGTAGAATCTATTGAGCTGTAAGTGATCTGAGTGTTTCAAGATGATCGCACATTCCTATAGGGGGTAAAACCATGTCCCAAAGGTCACCGGGCCTGGTGTCACTTTAAAGTAGTAGTCCAGTTACACCTTTGTGGGCTTATAACTTGGCTTCTGAATGTCCTAGAGAGGTTAGTTTGTTTTAGTGTACTCCAATAAACAGCCCCTAAAACCACAAAAAGGAATGGAGTCATTAGCACTTATGGTTTTTAAATGGCACCCAGAATTGTGTTGCACGAAGCACAATTTCACATCATTCTGGGTTCATTTGTGTGAAAACAAGGTCCAATCAGGCTGAAACGTTACAGGAAGGCAGAATCTATTGAGTTGTAAGTGATCTGAACGTTTCATGATGATAGCACTTTCCTAAGGGGGTCAAACCATGTCCCAAATGTCACCGGATCTGGTGTCACTTTAAAGAAGTAGTCCAGTTAAACCTTTGTGGGCTTATAACTTGGCTTCTGAATGTCCTAGAGAGGTCAGGTTTGTTTTAGTGTACTCCAAATCAACAGCCCCTACAACCACAAAAAGGAATGGAGTCATTAGCACTTATGGTTTGTAAATGGCACCCAGAATTATGTTGCACGACGCACAATTTCACATCATTCTGGGTCCATTTGTGTGAAAACAAGGTCCAATCAGGCTGAAACGTTACAGGAAGGTAGAATCTATTGAGTTGTAAGTGATCTGAACGTTTCATGATGATAGCACTTTCCTAAGGGGGTCAAACCATGTCCCAAAGGTCACCGGATCTGGTGTCACTTTAAAGAAGTAGTCCAGTTACACCTTTGTGGGCTTATAACTTGGCTTCTGAATGTCCTAGAGAGGTTAGGTTTGTTTTGGTGTTCTCCAATCAACAGCCCCTACAACCACAAAAAGGAATGGAGTCATTAGCACTTATGATTTGTAAATGGCTCCCAGAATTATTTTGCACGAAGCACAATTTCACATCATTCTGGGTTCATTTGTGTGAAAACAAGGTCCAATCAGGCTGAAACGTTACAGGAAGGTAGAATCTATTGAGTTGTAAGTGATCTGAACGTTTCAAGATGATTGCACATTCCTATAGGGGGTAAAACCATGTCCCAAAGGTCACCGGGCCTGGTGTCACTTTAAAGAAGTAGTCCAGTTACACCTTTGTGGGCTTATAACTTGGCTTCTGAATGTCCTAGAGAGGTCAGGTTTGTTTTAGTGTACTCCAATCAACAGCCCCTACAACCACAAAAAGGAATGGAGTCATTAGCACTTGTAAATGGTACCCAGAATTATGTTGCACGAATCACAATTTCACATCATTCTGGGTTCATTTGTGTGAAAACAAGGTCCAATCAGGCTGAAACGTTACAGGAAGGTTGAATGTATTGAGTTGTAAGTGATCTGAACGTTTCATGATGATAGCACTTTCCTAAGGGGGTCAAACCATGTCCCAAAGGTCACCGGATCTGGTGTCAATTTAAAGAAGTAGTCCAGTTACACATTTGTGGGCTTATAACTTGGCTTCTGAATGTCCTAGAGAGATCAGGTTTGTTGTAATGTACTCCAATCAAGAGCCCCTACAAACACAAAAAGGAATGGAGTCATTAGCACTTATGGTTTGTAAATGGCACCCAGAATTATGTTGCACGATGCACAATTTCACATCATTCTGGGTCCATTTGTGTGAAAACAAGGTCCAATCAGGCTGAAACGTTACAGGAAGGTAGAATCTATTGAGTTGTAAGTGATCTGAACGTCTCATGATGATAGCACTTTCCTAAGGGGGTCAAACCATGTCCCAAAGGTCACCGGATCTGGTGTCAATTTAAAGAAGTAGTCCAGTTACACATTTGTGGGCTTATAACTTGGCTTCTGAATGTCCTAGAGAGATCAGGTTTGTTTTAATGTACTCCAATCAAGAGCCCCTACAAACACAAAAACGAATGGAGTCATTAGCACTTATGGTTTGTAAATGGCACCCAGAATTATGTTGCACGATGCACAATTTCACATCATTCTGGGTCCATTTGTGTGAAAACAAGGTCCAATCAGGCTGAAACGTTACAGGAAGGTAGAATCTATTGAGTTGTAAGTGATCTGAACGTTTCATGATGATAGCACTTTCCTAAGGGGGTCAAACCATGTCCCAAAGGTCACCGGATCTGGTGTCAATTTAAAGAAGTAGTCCAGTTACACATTTGTGGGCTTATAACTTGGCTTCTGAATGTCCTAGAGAGATCAGGTTTGTTTTAGTGTACTCCAATCAACAGCCCCTACAACCACAAAAAGGAATGGAGTCATTAGCACTTAAGGTTTGTAAATGACACCCAGAATTATTTTGCACGAAGCACAATTTCACATCATTCTCGGTCCATTTGTGTGAAAACAAGGTCCAATCAGGCTGAAACGCTACAAGAAGGTAGAATCTATTGAGTTGTAAGTGATCTGAACGTTTCAAGATGATCGCTCATTCCTATAGGGGGTAAAACCATGTCCCAAAGGTCACCGGGCCTGGTGTCACTTTAAAGAAGTAGTCCAGTTACACCTTTGTGGGCTTATAACTTGGCTTCTGAATGTCCTAGAGAGGTTAGGTTTGTTTTGGTGTTCTCCAATCAACAGCCCCTACAACCACAAAAAGGAATGGAGTCATTAGCACTTATGATTTGTAAATGGCTCCCAGAATTATGTTGCACGAAGCACAATTTCACATCATTCTGGGTTCATTTGTGTGAAAACAAGGTCCAATCAGGCTGAAACGTTACAGGAAGGTAGAATCTATTGAGTTGTAAGTGATCTGAACGTTTCATGATGATAGCACTTTCCTAAGGGGGTCAAACCATGTCCCAAAGGTCACCGGATCTGGTGTCAATTTAAAGTAGTAGTCCAGTTACACATTTGTGGGCTTATAACTTGACTTCTGAATGTCCTAGAGAGATCAGGTTTGTTTTAATGTACTCCAATCAACAGCCCCTACAACCACAAAAAGGAATGGAGTCATTAGCACTTATGGTTTGTAAATGGCACCCAGAATTATGTTGCACGAAGCACAATTTCACATCATTCTGGGTCCATTTGTGTGAAAACAAGGTCCAATCAGGCTGAAACGCTACAAGAAGGTAGAATCTATTGAGTTGTAAGTGATCTGAACGTTTCAAGATGATCGCACATTCCTATAGGGGGTAAAACCATGTCCCAAAGGTCACCGGGCCTGGTGTCACTTTAAAGAAGTAGTCAAGTTACACCTTTGTGGGCTTATAACTTGGCTTCTGAATGTCCTAGAGAGGTCAGGTTTGTTTTAGTGTACTCCAATCAACAGCCCCTACAACCACAAAAAGGAATGGAGTCATTAGCACTTATGGTTTGTAAATGGTACCCAGAATTATGTTGCACGAAGCACAATTTCACATCATTCTGGGTTCATTTGTGTGAAAACAAGGTCCAATCAGGCGTAAACGTTACAGGAAGGTAGAATCTATTGAGTTGTAAGTGATCTGAACGTTTCATGATGATAGCACTTTCCTAATGGGGTCAAACCATGTCCCAAAGGTCACCGGAACTGGTGTCAATTTAAAGAAGTAGTCCAGTTACACATTTGTGGGCTTATAACTTGGCTTCTGAATGTCCTAGAGAGATCAGGTTTGTTTTAGCGTACTCCAATTAACAGCCCCCATTACCCCAAAAAGGAATGGAGTCATTAGCAGTTATGGTTTTTAAATGGCACCCAGAATTATGTTGCACGAAGCACAATTTCACATCATTCTGGGTTCATTTGTGTGAAAACAAGGTCCAATCAGGCTAAAACGTTACAGGAAGGTAGAATCTATTTAGTTGCAAGTGATCTGAACATTTCATGATGATAGCGCTTTCCTAAGGGGGTGAAACCATGTCCCAAAAGTCACCGGATCTGGTGTCAATTTAAAGAAGTAGTCCAGATACACATTTGTGGGCTTATAACTTGGCTTCTGAATGTCCTAGAGAGATCAGGTTTGTTTTAGTGTACTCCAATAAACAGCCCCTAAAACCACAAAAAGGAATGGAGTCATTAGCACTTATGGTTTGTAAATGGCACCCAGAATTGTGTTGCACGAAGCACAATTTCACATCATTCTGGGTTCATTTGTGTGAAAACAAGGTCCAATCAGGCTGAAACGTTACAGGAAGGTAGAATCTATTGAGTTGTAAGTGATCTGAACGTTTCATGATGATAGCACTTTCCTAAGGGGGTCAAACCATGTCCCAAATGTCACCGGATCTGGTGTCACTTTAAAGAAGTAGTCCAGTTACACCTTTGTGGGCTTATAACTTGGCTTCTGAATGTCCTAAAGAGGTCAGGTTTGTTTTAGTGTACTCCAATCAACAGCCCCTACAACCACAAAAAGGAATGGAGTCATTAGCACTTATGGTTTGTAAATGGCACCCAGAATTATGTTGCACGACGCACAATTTCACATCATTCTGGGTCCATTTGTGTGAAAACAAGGTCCAATCAGGCTGAAACGTTACAGGAAGGTAGAATCTATTGAGTTGTAAGTGATCTGAACGTTTCATGATGATAGCACTTTCCTAAGGGGGTCAAACCATGTCCCAAAGGTCACCGGATCTGGTGTCAATTTAAAGAAGTAGTCCAGGTACACATTTGTGGGCTTATAACTTGGCTTCTGAATGTCCTAGAGAGATCAGGTTTGTTTTAGTGTACTCCAATCAACAGCCCCTACAACCACAAAAAGGAATGGAGTCATTAGCACTAAAGGTTTGTAAATGACACCCAGAATTATTTTGCACGAAGCACAATTTCACATCATTCTGGGTCCATTTGTGTGAAAACAAGGTCCAATCAGGCTGAAACGCTACAAGAAGGTAGAATCTATTGAGTTGTAAGTGATCTGAACGTTTCAAGATGATCGCTCATTCCTATAGGGGGTAAAACCATGTCCCAAAGGTCACCGGGCCTGGTGTCACTTTAAAGAAGTAGTCCAGTTACACCTTTGTGGGCTTATAACTTGGCTTCTGAATGTCCTAGAGAGATCAGGTTTGTTTTAGTGTACTCCAATCAACAGCCCCTACAACCACAAAAAGGAATGGAGTCATTAGCACTTATGGTTTGTAAATGGCACCCAGAATTATGTTGCACGAAGCACAATTTCACATCATTCTGGGTCCATTTTTGTGAAAACAAGGTCCAATCAGGCTGAATCGCTACAAGAAGGTAGAATCTATTGAGCTGTAAGTGATCTGAGTGTTTCAAGATGATCGCACATTCCTATAGGGGGTAAAACCATGTCCCAAAGGTCACCGGGCCTGGTGTCACTTTAAAGTAGTAGTCCAGTTACACCTTTGTGGGCTTATAACTTGGCTTCTGAATGTCCTAGAGAGGTTAGTTTGTTTTAGTGTACTCCAATAAACAGCCCCTAAAACCACAAAAAGGAATGGAGTCATTAGCACTTATGGTTTTTAAATGGCACCCAGAATTGTGTTGCACGAAGCACAATTTCACATCATTCTGGGTTCATTTGTGTGAAAACAAGGTCCAATCAGGCTGAAACGTTACAGGAAGGTAGAATCTATTGAGTTGTAAGTGATCTGAACGTTTCATGATGATAGCACTTTCCTAAGGGGTTCAAACCATGTCCCAAATGTCACCGGATCTGGTGTCACTTTAAAGAAGTAGTCCAGTTACACCTTTGTGGGCTTTTAACTTGGCTTCTGAATGTCCTAGAGAGGTCAGGTTTGTTTTAGTGTACTCCAATCAACAGCCCCTACAACCACAAAAAGGAATGGAGTCATTAGCACTTATGGTTTGTAAATGGCACCCAGAATTATGTTGCACGACGCACAATTTCACATCATTCTGGGTCCATTTGTGTGAAAACAAGTTCCAATCAGGCTGAAACGTTACAGGAAGGTAGAATCTATTGAGTTGTAAGTGATCTGAACGTTTCATGATGATAGCACTTTCCTAAGGGGGTCAAACCATGTCCCAAAGGTCACCGGATCTGGTGTCACTTTAAAGAAGTAGTCCAGTTACACCTTTGTGGGCTTATAACTTGGCTTCTGAATGTCCTAGAGAGGTTAGGTTTGTTTTGGTGTTCTCCAATCAACAGCCCCTACAACCACAAAAAGGAATGGAGTCATTAGCACTTATGGTTTGTAAATGGTACCCAGAATTATGTTGCACGAAGCACAATTTCACATCATTCTGGGTTCATTTGTGTGAAAACAAGGTCCAATCAGGCTGAAACGTTACAGGAAGGTAGAATCTATTGAGTTGTAAGTGATCTGAACGTTTCATGATGATAGCACTTTCCTAATGGGGTCAAACCATGTCCCAAAGGTCACCGGAACTGGTGTCAATTTAAAGAAGTAGTCCAGTTACACATTTGTGGGCTTATAACTTGGCTTCTGAATGTCCTAGAGAGATCAGGTTTGTTTTAGCGTACTCCAATTAACAGCCCCCATTACCCCAAAAAGGAATGGAGTCATTAGCAGTTATGGTTTTTAAATGGCACCCAGAATTATGTTGCACGAAGCACAATTTCACATCATTCTGGGTTCATTTGTGTGAAAACAAGGTCCAATCAGGCTAAAACGTTACAGGAAGGTAGAATCTATTTAGTTGCAAGTGATCTGAACATTTCATGATGATAGCGCTTTCCTAAGGGGGTGAAACCATGTCCCAAAAGTCACCGGATCTGGTGTCAATTTAAAGAAGTAGTCCAGATACACATTTGTGGGCTTATAACTTGGCTTCTGAATGTCCTAGAGAGATCAGGTTTGTTTTAGTGTACTCCAATAAACAGCCCCTAAAACCACAAAAAGGAATGGAGTCATTAGCACTTATGGTTTGTAAATGGCACCCAGAATTGTGTTGCACGAAGCACAATTTCACATCATTCTGGGTTCATTTGTGTGAAAACAAGGTCCAATCAGGCTGAAACGTTACAGGAAGGTAGAATCTATTGAGTTGTAAGTGATCTGAACGTTTCATGATGATAGCACTTTCCTAAGGGGGTCAAACCATGTCCCAAATGTCACCGGATCTGGTGTCACTTTAAAGAAGTAGTCCAGTTACACCTTTGTGGGCTTATAACTTGGCTTCTGAATGTCCTAAAGAGGTCAGGTTTGTTTTAGTGTACTCCAATCAACAGCCCCTACAACCACAAAAAGGAATGGAGTCATTAGCACTTATGGTTTGTAAATGGCACCCAGAATTATGTTGCACGACGCACAATTTCACATCATTCTGGGTCCATTTGTGTGAAAACAAGGTCCAATCAGGCTGAAACGTTACAGGAAGGTAGAATCTATTGAGTTGTAAGTGATCTGAACGTTTCATGATGATAGCACTTTCCTAAGGGGGTCAAACAATGTCCCAAAGGTCACCGGATCTGGTGTCAATTTAAAGAAGTAGTCCAGGTACACATTTGTGGGCTTATAACTTGGCTTCTGAATGTCCTAGAGAGATCAGGTTTGTTTTAGTGTACTCCAATCAACAGCCCCTACAACCACAAAAAGGAATGGAGTCATTAGCACTAAAGGTTTGTAAATGACACCCAGAATTATTTTGCACGAAGCACAATTTCACATCATTCTGGGTCCATTTGTGTGAAAACAAGGTCCAATCAGGCTGAAACGCTACAAGAAGGTAGAATCTATTGAGTTGTAAGTGATCTGAACGTTTCAAGATGATCGCTCATTCCTATAGGGGGTAAAACCATGTCCCAAAGGTCACCGGGCCTGGTGTCACTTTAAAGAAGTAGTCCAGTTACACCTTTGTGGGCTTATAACTTGGCTTCTGAATGTCCTAGAGAGATCAGGTTTGTTTTAGTGTACTCCAATCAACAGCCCCTACAACCACAAAAAGGAATGGAGTCATTAGCACTTATGGTTTGTAAATGGCACCCAGAATTATGTTGCACGAAGCACAATTTCACATCATTCTGGGTCCATTTTTGTGAAAACAAGGTCCAATCAGGCTGAATCGCTACAAGAAGGTAGAATCTATTGAGCTGTAAGTGATCTGAGTGTTTCAAGATGATCGCACATTCCTATAGGGGGTAAAACCATGTCCCAAAGGTCACCGGGCCTGGTGTCACTTTAAAGTAGTAGTCCAGTTACACCTTTGTGGGCTTATAACTTGGCTTCTGAATGTCCTAGAGAGGTTAGTTTGTTTTAGTGTACTCCAATAAACAGCCCCTAAAACCACAAAAAGGAATGGAGTCATTAGCACTTATGGTTTTTAAATGGCACCCAGAATTGTGTTGCACGAAGCACAATTTCACATCATTCTGGGTTCATTTGTGTGAAAACAAGGTCCAATCAGGCTGAAACGTTACAGGAAGGTAGAATCTATTGAGTTGTAAGTGATCTGAACGTTTCATGATGATAGCACTTTCCTAAGGGGGTCAAACCATGTCCCAAATGTCACCGGATCTGGTGTCACTTTAAAGAAGTAGTCCAGTTACACCTTTGTGGGCTTTTAACTTGGCTTCTGAATGTCCTAGAGAGGTCAGGTTTGTTTTAGTGTACTCCAATCAACAGCCCCTACAACCACAAAAAGGAATGGAGTCATTAGCACTTATGGTTTGTAAATGGCACCCAGAATTATGTTGCACGACGCACAATTTCACATCATTCTGGGTCCATTTGTGTGAAAACAAGTTCCAATCAGGCTGAAACGTTACAGGAAGGTAGAATCTATTGAGTTGTAAGTGATCTGAACGTTTCATGATGATAGCACTTTCCTAAGGGGGTCAAACCATGTCCCAAAGGTCACCGGATCTGGTGTCACTTTAAAGAAGTAGTCCAGTTACACCTTTGTGGGCTTATAACTTGGCTTCTGAATGTCCTAGAGAGGTTAGGTTTGTTTTGGTGTTCTCCAATCAACAGCCCCTACAACCACAAAAAGGAATGGAGTCATTAGCACTTATGATTTGTAAATGGTACCCAGAATTATGTTGCACGAAGCACAATTTCACATCATTCTGGGTTCATTTGTGTGAAAACAAGGTCCAATCAGGCTGAAACGTTACAGGAAGGTAGAATCTATTGAGTTGTAAGTGATCTGAACGTTTCATGATGATAGCACTTTCCTAATGGGGTCAAACCATGTCCCAAAGGTCACCGGAACTGGTGTCAATTTAAAGAAGTAGTCCAGTTACACATTTGTGGGCTTATAACTTGGCTTCTGAATGTCCTAGAGAGATCAGGTTTGTTTTAGCGTACTCCAATTAACAGCCCCCATTACCCCAAAAAGGAATGGAGTCATTAGCAGTTATGGTTTTTAAATGGCACCCAGAATTATGTTGCACGAAGCACAATTTCACATCATTCTGGGTTCATTTGTGTGAAAACAAGGTCCAATCAGGCTAAAACGTTACAGGAAGGTAGAATCTATTTAGTTGCAAGTGATCTGAACATTTCATGATGATAGCGCTTTCCTAAGGGGGTGAAACCATGTCCCAAAAGTCACCGGATCTGGTGTCAATTTAAAGAAGTAGTCCAGATACACATTTGTGGGCTTATAACTTGGCTTCTGAATGTCCTAGAGAGATCAGGTTTGTTTTAGTGTACTCCAATCAACAGCCCCTACAACCACAAAAAGGAATGGAGTCATTAGCACTTATGGTTTGTAAATGGCACCCAGAATTATGTTGCACGAAGCACAATTTCACATCATTCTGGGTCCATTTGTGTGAAAACAAGGTCCAATCAGGCTGAAACGCTACAAGAAGGTAGAATCTATTGAGCTGTAAGTGATCTGAATGTTTCAAGATGATCGCACATTCCTATAGGGGGTAAAACCATGTCCCAAAGGTCACCGGGCCTGGTGTCACTTTAAAGTAGTAGTCCAGTTACACCTTTGTGGGCTTATAACTTGGCTTCTGAATGTCCTAGAGAGGTTAGTTTGTTTTAGTGTACTCCAATAAACAGCCCCTAAAACCACAAAAAGGAATGGAGTCATTAGCACTTATGGTTTGTAAATGGCACCCAGAATTGTGTTGCACGAAGCACAATTTCACATCATTCTGGGTTCATTTGTGTGAAAACAAGGTCCAATCAGGCTGAAACGTTACAGGAAGGTAGAATCTATTGAGTTGTAAGTGATCTGAACGTTTCATGATGATAGCACTTTCCTAAGGGGGTCAAACCATGTCCCAAATGTCACCGGATCTGGTGTCACTTTAAAGAAGTAGTCCAGTTACACCTTTGTGGGCTTATAACTTGGCTTCTGAATGTCCTAAAGAGGTCAGGTTTGTTTTAGTGTACTCCAATCAACAGCCCCTACAACCACAAAAAGGAATGGAGTCATTAGCACTTATGGTTTGTAAATGGCACCCAGAATTATGTTGCACGACGCACAATTTCACATCATTCTGGGTCCATTTGTGTGAAAACAAGGTCCAATCAGGCTGAAACGTTACAGGAAGGTAGAATCTATTGAGTTGTAAGTGATCTGAACGTTTCATGATGATAGCACTTTCCTAAGGGGGTCAAACCATGTCCCAAAGGTCACCGGATCTGGTGTCAATTTAAAGAAGTAGTCCAGGTACACATTTGTGGGCTTATAACTTGGCTTCTGAATGTCCTAGAGAGATCAGGTTTGTTTTAGTGTACTCCAATCAACAGCCCCTACAACCACAAAAAGGAATGGAGTCATTAGCACTAAAGGTTTGTAAATGACACCCAGAATTATTTTGCACGAAGCACAATTTCACATCATTCTGGGTCCATTTGTGTGAAAACAAGGTCCAATCAGGCTGAAACGCTACAAGAAGGTAGAATCTATTGAGTTGTAAGTGATCTGAACGTTTCAAGATGATCGCTCATTCCTATAGGGGGTAAAACCATGTCCCAAAGGTCACCGGGCCTGGTGTCACTTTAAAGAAGTAGTCCAGTTACACCTTTGTGGGCATATAACTTGGCTTCTGAATGTCCTAGAGAGATCAGGTTTGTTTTAGTGTACTCCAATCAACAGCCCCTACAACCACAAAAAGGAATGGAGTCATTAGCACTTATGGTTTGTAAATGGCACCCAGAATTATGTTGCACGAAGCACAATTTCACATCATTCTGGGTCCATTTTTGTGAAAACAAGGTCCAATCAGGCTGAATCGCTACAAGAAGGTAGAATCTATTGAGCTGTAAGTGATCTGAGTGTTTCAAGATGATCGCACATTCCTATAGGGGGTAAAACCATGTCCCAAAGGTCACCGGGCCTGGTGTCACTTTAAAGTAGTAGTCCAGTTACACCTTTGTCGGCTTATAACTTGGCTTCTGAATGTCCTAGAGAGGTTAGTTTGTTTTAGTGTACTCCAATAAACAGCCCCTAAAACCACAAAAAGGAATGGAGTCATTAGAACTTATGGTTTTTAAATGGCACCCAGAATTGTGTTGCACGAAGCACAATTTCACATCATTCTGGGTTCATTTGTGTGAAAACAAGGTCCAATCAGGCTGAAACGTTACAGGAAGGTAGAATCTATTGAGTTGTAAGTGATCTGAACGTTTCATGATGATAGCACTTTCCTAAGGGGGTCAAACCATGTCCCAAATGTCACCGGATCTGGTGTCACTTTAAAGAAGTAGTCCAGTTACACCTTTGTGGGCTTTTAACTTGGCTTCTGAATGTCCTAGAGAGGTCAGGTTTGTTTTAGTGTACTCCAATCAACAGCCCCTACAACCACAAAAAGGAATGGAGTCATTAGCACTTATGGTTTGTAAATGGCACCCAGAATTATGTTGCACGACGCACAATTTCACATCATTCTGGGTCCATTTGTGTGAAAACAAGGTCCAATCAGGCTGAAACGTTACAGGAAGGTAGAATCTATTGAGTTGTAAGTGATCTGAACGTTTCATGATGATAGCACTTTCCTAAGGGGGTCAAACCATGTCCCAAAGGTCACCGGATCTGGTGTCACTTTAAAGAAGTAGTCCAGTTACACCTTTGTGGGCTTATAACTTGGCTTCTGAATGTCCTAGAGAGGTTAGGTTTGTTTTGGTGTTCTCCAATCAACAGCCCCTACAACCACAAAAAGGAATGGAGTCATTAGCACTTATGATTTGTAAATGGCTCCCAGAATTATTTTGCACGAAGCACAATTTCACATCATTCTGGGTTCATTTGTGTGAAAACAAGGTCCAATCAGGCTGAAGCGTTACAGGAAGGTAGAATCTATTGAGTTGTAAGTGATCTGAACGTTTCAAGATGATTGCACATTCCTATAGGGGGTAAAACCATGTCCCAAAGGTCACTGGGCCTGGTGTCACTTTAAAGAAGTAGTCCAGTTACACCTTTGTGGGCTTATAACTTGGCTTCTGAATGTCCTAGAGAGGTCAGGTTTGTTTTAGTGTACTCCAATCAACAGCCCCTACAACCACAAAAAGGAATGGAGTCATTAGCACTTGTAAATGGTACCCAGAATTATGTTGCACGAATCACAATTTCACATCATTCTGGGTTCATTTGTGTGAAAACAAGGTCCAATCAGGCTGAAACGTTACAGGAAGGTTGAATGTATTGAGTTGTAAGTGATCTGAACGTTTCATGATGATACCACTTTCCTAAGGGGGTCAAACCATGTCCCAAAGGTCACCGGATCTGGTGTCAATTTAAAGAAGTAGTCCAGTTACACATTTGTGGGCTTATAACTTGGCTTCTGAATGTCCTAGAGAGATCAGGTTTGTTGTAATGTACTCCAATCAAGAGCCCCTACAAACACAAAAAGGAATGGAGTCATTAGCACTTATGGTTTGTAAATGGCACCCAGATTTATGTTGCACGATGCACAATTTCACATCATTCTGGGTCCATTTGTGTGAAAACAAGGTCCAATCAGGCTGAAACGTTACAGGAAGGTAGAATCTATTGAGTTGTAAGTGATCTGAACGTTTCATGATGATAGCACTTTCCTAAGGGGGTCAAACCATGTCCCAAAGGTCACCGGATCTGGTGTCAATTTAAAGAAGTAGTCCAGTTACACATTTGTGGGCTTATAACTTTGCTTCTGAATGTCCTAGAGAGATCAGGTTTGTTTTAATGTACTCCAATCAAGAGCCCCTACAAACACAAAAAGGAATGGAGTCATTAGCACTTATGGTTTGTAAATGGCACCCAGAATTATGTTGCACGAAGCACAATTTCACATCATTCTGGGTTCATTTGTGTGAAAACAAGGTCCAATCAGGCTGAAACGTTACAGGAAGGTAGAATCTATTGAGTTGTAAGTGATCTGAACGTTTCATGATGATAGCACTTTCCTAAGGGGGTCAAACCATGTCCCAAAGGTCACCGGATCTGGTGTCACTTTAAAGAAGTAGTCCAGTTACACCTTTGTGGGCTTATAACTTGGCTTCTGAATGTCCTAGAGAGGTTAGGTTTGTTTTAGTGTACTCCAAATCAACAGCCCCTACAACCACAAAAAGGAATGGAGTCATTAGCACTTATGGTATGTAAATGGCACCCAGAATTATGTTGCACGAAGCACAATTTCACATCATTCTGGGTTCATTTGTGTGAAAACAAGGTCCAATCAGGCTGAAACGCTACAAGAAGGTAGAATCTATTGAGTTGTAAGTGATCTGAACGTTTCAAGATGATCGCACATTCCTATAGGGGGTAAAACCATGTCCCAAAGGTCACCGGGCCTGGTGTCACTTTAAAGAAGTAGTCAAGTTACACCTTTGTGGGCTTATAACTTGGCTTCTGAATGTCCTAGAGAGGTCAGGTTTGTTTTAGTGTACTCCAATCAACAGCCCCTACAACCACAAAAAGGAATGGAGTCATTAGCACTTATGGTTTGTAAATGGTACCCAGAATTATGTTGCACGGAGCACAATTTCACATCATTCTGGGTTCATTTGTGTGAAAACAAGGTCCAATCAGGCTGAAACGTCACAGGAAGGTAGAATCTATTGAGTTGTAAGTGATCTGAACGTTTCATGATGATAGCACTTTCCTAAGGGGGTCAAACCATGTCCCAAAGGTCACCGGATCTGGTGTCAATTTAAAGAAGTAGTCCAGTTAAACATTTGTGGGCTTATAACTTGGCTTCTGAATGTCCTAGAGAGATCAGGTTTGTTTTAGTGTACTCCAATCAACATCCCCTACAACCTCAAAAATGAATGGAGTCATTAGCACTTATGGTTTTTAAATGGCACCCAGAATTATGCTGCACTAAGCACAATTTCACATCATTCTGGGTTCATTTGTGTGAAAACAAGGTCCAATCAGGCTGAAACGTTACAGCAAGGTAGAATCTATTGAGTTGTAAGTGATCTGAACGTTTCATGATGATAGCCCTTTCCTAATGGGGTCAAACCATGTCCCAAAGGTCACCGGATCTGGTGTCAATTTAAAGAAGTAGTCCAGTTACACATTTGTGGGCTTATAACTTGGCTTCTGAATGTCCTAGAGAGATCAGGTTTGTTTTAATGTACTCCAATCAAGAGCCCCTACAAACACAAAAAGGAATGGAGTCATTAGCGCTTATGGTTTGTAAATGGCACCCAGAATTATGTTGCACGATGCACAATTTCACATCATTCTGGGTCCATTTGTGTGAAAACAAGGTCCAATCAGGCTGAAACGTTACAGGAAGGTAGAATCTATTGAGTTGTAAGTGATCTGAATGTTTCAAGATGATCGCACATTCCTATAGGGGGTAAAACCATGTCCCAAAGGTCACCGGGCCTGGTGTCACTTTAAAGTAGTAGTCCAGTTACACCTTTGTGGGCTTATAACTTGGCTTCTGAATGTCCTAGAGAGGTTAGTTTGTTTTAGTGTACTCCAATAAACAGCCCCTAAAACCACAAAAAGGAATGGAGTCATTAGCACTTATGGTTTGTAAATGGCACCCAGAATTGTGTTGCACGAAGCACAATTTCACATCATTCTGGGTTCATTTGTGTGAAAACAAGGTCCAATAAGGCTGAAACGTTACAGGAAGGTAGAATCTATTGAGTTGTAAGTGATCTGAACGTTTCATGATGATAGCACTTTCCTAAGGGGGTCAAACCATGTCCCAAATGTCACCGGATCTGGTGTCACTTTAAAGAAGTAGTCCAGTTACACCTTTGTGGGCTTATAACTTGGCTTCTGAATGTCCTAGAGAGGTCAGGTTTGTTTTAGTGTACTCCAATCAACAGCCCCTACAACCACAAAAAGGAATGGAGTCATTAGCACTTATGGTTTGTAAATGGCACCCAGAATTATGTTGCACTACGCACAATTTCACATCATTCTGGGTCCATTTGTGTGAAAACAAGGTCCAATCAGGCTGAAACGTTACAGGAAGGTAGAATCTATTGAGTTGTAAGTGATCTGAACGTTTCATGATGATAGCACTTTCCTAAGGGGGTCAAACCATGTCCCAAAGGTCACCGGATCTGGTGTCAATTTAAAGAAGTAGTCCAGTTACACATTTGTGGGCTTATAATTTGGCTTCTGAATGTCCTAGAGAGATCAGGTTTGTTTTAGTGTACTCCAATCAACAGCCCCTACAACCACAAAAAGGAATGGAGTCATTAGCACTTAAGGTTTGTAAATGACACCCAGAATTATTTTGCACGAAGCACAATTTCACATCATTCTGGGTCCATTTGTGTGAAAACAAGGTCCAATCAGGCTGAAACGCTACAAGAAGGTAGAATCTATTGAGTTGTAAGTGATCTGAACGTTTCAAGATGATCGCTCATTCCTATAGGGGGTAAAACCATGTCCCAAAGGTCACCGGGCCTGGTGTCACTTTAAAGAAGTAGTCCAGTTACACCTTTGTGGGCTTATAACTTGGCTTCTGAATGTCCTAGAGAGGTTAGGTTTGTTTTGGTGTTCTTCAATCAACAGCCCCTACAACCACAAAAAGGAATGGAGTCATTAGCACTTATGATTTGTAAATGGCTCCCAGAAATATGTTGCACGAAGCACAATTTCACATCATTCTGGGTTCATTTGTGTGAAAACAAGGTCCAATCAGGCTGAAACGTTACAGGAAGGTAGAATCTATTGAGTTGTAAGTGATCTGAACGTTTCATGATGATAGCACTTTCCTAAGGGGGTCAAACCATGTCCCAAAGGTCACCGGATCTGGTGTCAATTTAAAGTAGTAGTCCAGTTACACATTTGTGGGCTTATAACTTGACTTCTGAATGTCCTAGAGAGATCAGGTTTGTTTTAATGTACTCCAATCAACAGCCCCTACAACCACAAAAAGGAATGGAGTCATTAGCACTTATGGTTTGTAAATGGCACCCAGAATTATGTTGCACGAAGCACAATTTCACATCATTCTGGGTCCATTTGTGTGAAAACAAGGTCCAATCAGGCTGAAACGCTACAAGAAGGTAGAATCTATTGAGTTGTAAGTGATCTGAACGTTTCAAGATGATCGCACATTCCTATAGGGGGTAAAACCATGTCCCAAAGGTCACCGGGCCTGGTGTCACTTTAAAGAAGTAGTCAAGTTACACCTTTGTGGGCTTATAACTTGGCTTCTGAATGTCCTAGAGAGGTCAGGTTTGTTTTAGTGTACTCCAATCAACAGCCCCTACAACCACAAAAAGGAATGGAGTCATTAGCACTTATGGTTTGTAAATGGTACCCAGAATTATGTTGCACGGAGCACAATTTCACATCATTCTGGGTTCATTTGTGTGAAAACAAGGTCCAATCAGGCTGAAACGTCACAGGAAGGTAGAATCTATTGAGTTGTAAGTGATCTGAACGTTTCATGATGATAGCACTTTCCTAAGGGGGTCAAACCATGTCCCAAAAGTCACCGGATCTGGTGTCAATTTAAAGAAGTAGTCCAGTTAAACATTTGTGGGCTTATAACTTGGCTTCTGAATGTCCTAGAGAGATCAGGTTTGTTTTAGTGTACTCCAATCAACATCCCCTACAACCTCAAAAATGAATGGAGTCATTAGCACTTATGGTTTTTAAATGGCACCCAGAATTATGCTGCACTAAGCACAATTTCACATCATTCTGGGTTCATTTGTGTGAAAACAAGGTCCAATCAGGCTGAAACGTTACAGCAAGGTAGAATCTATTGAGTTGTAAGTGATCTGAACGTTTCATGATGATAGCCCTTTCCTAATGGGGTCAAACCATGTCCCAAAGGTCACCGGATCTGGTGTCAATTTAAAGAAGTAGTCCAGTTACACATTTGTGGGCTTATAACTTGGCTTCTGAATGTCCTAGAGAGATCAGGTTTGTTTTAATGTACTCCAATCAAGAGCCCCTACAAACACAAAAAGGAATGGAGTCATTAGCGCTTATGGTTTGTAATTGGCACCCAGAATTATGTTGCACGATGCACAATTTCACATCATTCTGTGTCCATTTGTGTGAAAACAAGGTCCAATCAGGCTGAAACGCTACAAGAAGGTAGAATCTATTGAGTTGTAAGTGATCTGAACGTTTCAAGATGATCGCACATTCCTATAGGGGGTAAAACCATTTCCCAAAGGTCACCGGGCCTGGTGTCACTTTAAAGAAGTAGTCCAGTTACACCTTTGTGGGCTTATAACTTGGCTTCTGAATGTCCTAGAGAGGTTAGGTTTGTTTTAGTGTACTCCAATCAAAGCCCCTACAACCACAAAAAGGAATGGAGTCATTAGCACTTATGGTTTGTAAATGGCACCCAGAATTATATTGCACGAAGCACAATTTCACATCATTCTGGGTTCATTTGTGTGAAAACAAGGTCCAATCAGGCTGAAACGTTACAGGAAGGTAGAATCTATTGAGTTGTAAGTGATCTGAACGTTTCATGATGATAGCTCTTTCCTAAGGGGGTCAAACCATGTCCCAAAGGTCACCGGATCTGGTGTCAATTTAAAGAAGCAGTCCAGTTACACATTTGTGGGCTTATAACTTGGCTTCTGAATGTCCTAGAGAGATCAGGTTTGTTTTAATTTACTCCAATCAACAGCCCCTACAACCACAAAAAGGAATGGAGATATTAGCACTTATGGTTTGTAAATGGCACCCAGAATTATGTTGCACGAAGCACAATTTCACATCATTCTGGGTTCATTTGTGTGAAAACAAGGTCCAATCAGGCTGAAACGTTACAGGAAGGTAGAATCTACTGAGTTGTAAGTGATCTGAACGTTTCATGATGATAGCACTTTCCTAAAGGGGTCAAACCATGTCCCAAAGGTCACCGGATCTGGTGTCAATTTAAAGAAGCAGTCCAGTTACACCTTTGTGGGCTTATAACTTGGCTTCTGAATGTCCTAGAGAGGTCAGGTTTGTTTTAGTGTACTCCAATCAACAGCCCCTACAACCACAAAAAGGAATGGAGTCATTAGCACTTATGGTTTGTAAATGGCACCCAGAATTATGTTGCACGACGCACAATTTCACATCATTCTGGGTCCATTTGTGTGAAAACAAGGTCCAATCAGGCTGAAACGTTACAGGAAGGTAGAATCTATTGAGTTGTAAGTGATCTGAACGTTTCATGATGATAGCACTTTCCTAAGGGGGTCAAACCATGTCCCAAAGGTCACCGGATCTGGTGTCAATTTAAAGAAGTAGTCCAGTTACACATTTGTGGGCTTATAACTTGGCTTCTGAATGTCCTAGAGAGATCAGGTTTGTTTTAGTGTACTCGAATCAACAGCCCCTACAACCACAAAAAGGAATGGAGTCATTAGCACTTAAGGTTTGTAAATGACACCCAGAATTATTTTGCACGAAGCACAATTTCACATCATTCTGGGTCCGTTTGTGTGAAAACAAGGTCCAATCAGGCTGAAACGCTACAAGAAGGTAGAATCTATTGAGTTGTAAGTGATCTGAACGTTTCAAGATGATCGCTCATTCCTATAGGGGGTAAAACCATGTCCCAAAGGTCACCGGGCCTGGTGTCACTTTAAAGAAGTAGTCCAGTTACACCTTTGTGGGCTTATAACTTGGCTTCTGAATGTCCTAGAGAGATCAGGTTTGTTTTAGTGTACTCCAATCAACAGCCCCTACAACCACAAAAAGGAATGGAGTCATTAGCACTTATGGTTTGTAAATGGCACCCAGAATTATGTTGCACGAAGCACAATTTCACATCATTCTGGGTCCATTTGTGTGAAAACAAGGTCCAATCAGGCTGAAACGCTACAAGAAGGTAGAATCTATTGAGCTGTAAGTGATCTGAATGTTTCAAGATGATCGCACATTCCTATAGGGGGTAAAACCATGTCCCAAAGGTCACCGGGCCTGGTGTCACTTTAAAGTAGTAGTCCAGTTACACCTTTGTGGGCTTATAACTTGGCTTCTGAATGTCCTAGAGAGGTTAGTTTGTTTTAGTGTACTCCAATAAACAGCCCCTAAAACCACAAAAAGGAATGGAGTCATTAGCACTTATGGTTTGTAAATGGCACCCAGAATTGTGTTGCACGAAGCACAATTTCACATCATTCTGGGTTCATTTGTGTGAAAACAAGGTCCAATCAGGCTGAAACGTTACAGGAAGGTAGAATCTATTGAGTTGTAAGTGATCTGAACGTTTCATGATGATAGCACTTTCCTAAGGGGGTCAAACCATGTCCCAAATGTCACCGGATCTGGTGTCACTTTAAAGAAGTAGTCCAGTTACACCTTTGTGGGCTTATAACTTGGCTTCTGAATGTCCTAGAGAGGTCAGGTTTGTTTTAGTGTACTCCAATCAACAGCCCCTACAACCACAAAAAGGAATGGAGTCATTAGCACTTATGGTTTGTAAATGGCACCCAGAATTATGTTGCACTACGCACAATTTCACATCATTCTGGGTCCATTTGTGTGAAAACAAGGTCCAATCAGGCTGAAACGTTACAGGAAGGTAGAATCTATTGAGTTGTAAGTGATCTGAACGTTTCATGATGATAGCACTTTCCTAAGGGGGTCAAACCATGTCCCAAAGGTCACCGGATCTGGTGTCACTTTAAAGAAGTAGTCCAGTTACACCTTTGTGGGCTTATAACTTGGCTTCTGAATGTCCTAGAGAGGTTAGGTTTGTTTTGGTGTTCTCCAATCAACAGCCCCTACAACCACAAAAAGGAATGGAGTCATTAGCACTTATGATTTGTAAATGGCTCCCAGAATTATTTTGCACGAAGCACAATTTCACATCATTCTGGGTTCATTTGTGTGAAAACAAGGTCCAATCAGGCTGAAACGTTACAGGAAGGTAGAATCTATTGGGTTGTAAGTGATCTGAACGTTTCAAGATGATTGCACATTCCTATAGGGGGTAAAACCATGTCCCAAAGGTCACCGGGCCTGGTGTCACTTTAAAGAAGTAGTCCAGTTACACCTTTGTGGGCTTATAACTTGGCTTCTGAATGTCCTAGAGAGGTCAGGTTTGTTTTAGTGTACTCCAATCAACAGCCCCTACAACCACAAAAAGGAATGGAGTCATTAGCACTTGTAAATGGTACCCAGAATTATGTTGCACGAATCACAATTTCACATCATTCTGGGTTCATTTGTGTGAAAACAAGGTCCAATCAGGCTGAAACGTTACAGGAAGGTAGAATCTATTGAGTTGTAAGTGATCTGAACGTTTCATGATGATAGCACTTTCCTAAGGGGGTCAAACCATGTCCCAAAGGTCACCGGATCTGGTGTCAATTTAAAGAAGTAGTCCAGTTACACATTTGTGGGCTTATAACTTGGCTTCTGAATGTCCTAGAGAGATCAGGTTTGTTTTAGTGTACTCCAATCAACAGCCCCTACAACCACAAAAAGGAATGGAGTCATTAGCACTTAAGGTTTGTAAATGACACCCAGAATTATTTTGCACGAAGCACAATTTCACATCATTCTGGGTCCATTTGTGTGAAAACAAGGTCCAATCAGGCTGAAACGCTACAAGAAGGTAGAATCTATTGAGTTGTAAGTGATCTGAACGTTTCAAGATGATCGCTCATTCCTATAGGGGGTAAAACCATGTCCCAAAGGTCACCGGGCCTGGTGTCACTTTAAAGAAGTAGTCCAGTTACACCTTTGTGGACTTATAACTTGGCTTCTGAATGTCCTAGAGAGGTTAGGTTTGTTTTGGTGTTCTCCAATCAACAGCCCCTACAACCACAAAAAGGAATGGAGTCATTAGCACTTATGATTTGTAAATGGCTCCCAGAATTATGTTGCACGAAGCACAATTTCACATCATTCTGGGTTCATTTGTGTGAAAACAAGGTCCAATCAGGCTGAAACGTTACAGGAAGGTAGAATCTATTGAGTTGTAAGTGATCTGAACATTTCATGATGATAGCACTTTCCTAAGGGGGTCAAACCATGTCCCAAAGGTCACCGGGCCTGGTGTCACTTTAAAGAAGTAGTCCAGTTACACCTTTGTGGGCTTATAACTTGGCTTCTGAATGTCCTAGAGAGGTCAGGTTTGTTTTAGTGTACTCCAATCAACAGCCCCTACAACCACAAAAAGGAATGGAGTCATTAGCACTTGTAAATGGTACCCAGAATTATGTTGCACGAATCACAATTTCACATCATTCTGGGTTCATTTGTGTGAAAACAAGGTCCAATCAGGCTGAAACGTTACAGGAAGGTTGAATGTATTGAGTTGTAAGTGATCTGAACGTTTCATGATGATAGCACTTTCCTAAGGGGGTCAAACCATGTCCCAAAGGTCACCGGATCTGGTGTCAATTTAAAGAAGTAGTCCAGTTACACATTTGTGGGCTTATAACTTGGCTTCTGAATGTCCTAGAGAGATCAGGTTTGTTGTAATGTACTCCAATCAAGAGCCCCTACAAACACAAAAAGGAATGGAGTCATTAGCACTTATGGTTTGTAAATGGCACCCAGAATTATGTTGCACGATGCACAATTTCACATCATTCTGGGTCCATTTGTGTGAAAACAAGGTCCAATCAGGCTGAAACGTTACAGGAAGGTAGAATCTATTGAGTTGTAAGTGATCTGAACGTTTCATGATGATAGCACTTTCCTAAGGGGGTCAAACCATGTCCCAAAGGTCACCGGATCTGGTGTCAATTTAAAGAAGTAGTCCAGTTACACATTTGTGGGCTTAAAACTTGGCTTCTGAATGTCCTAGAGAGATCAGGTTTGTTTTAATGTACTCCAATCAAGAGCCCCTACAAACACAAAAAGGAATGGAGTCATTAGCACTTATGGTTTGTAAATGGCACCCAGAATTATGTTGCACGATGCACAATTTCACATCATTCTGGGTCCATTTGTGTGAAAACAAGGTCCAATCAGGCTGAAACGTTACAGGAAGGTAGAATCTATTGAGTTGTAAGTGATCTGAACGTTTCATGATGATAGCACTTTCCTAAGGGGGTCAAACCATGTCCCAAAGGTCACCGGATCTGGTGTCAATTTAAAGAAGTAGTCCAGTTACACATTTGTGGGCTTATAACTTGGCTTCTGAATGTCCTAGAGAGATCAGGTTTGTTTTAGTGTACTCCAATCAACAGCCCCTACAACCACAAAAAGGAATGGAGTCATTAGCACTTAAGGTTTGTAAATGACACCCAGAATTATTTTGCACGAAGCACAATTTCACATCATTCTGGGTCCATTTGTGTGAAAACAAGGTGCAATCAGGCTGAAACGCTACAAGAAGGTAGAATCTATTGAGTTGTAAGTGATCTGAACGTTTCAAGATGATCGCTCATTCCTATAGAGGGTAAAACCATGTCCCAAAGGTCACCGGGCCTGGTGTCACTTTAAAGAAGTAGTCCAGTTACACCTTTGTGGGCTTATAACTTGGCTTCTGAATGTCCTAGAGAGGTTAGGTTTGTTTTGGTGTTCTCCAATCAACAGCCCCTACAACCACAAAAAGGAATGGAGTCATTAGCACTTATGATTTGTAAATGGCTCCCAGAATTATGTTGCACGAAGCACAATTTCACATCATTCTGGGTTCATTTGTGTGAAAACAAGGTCCAATCAGGCTGAAACGTTACAGGAAGGTAGAATCTATTGAGTTGTAAGTGATCTGAACATTTCATGATGATAGCACTTTCCTAAGGGGGTCAAACCATGTCCCAAAGGTCACCGGATCTGGTGTCAATTTAAAGTAGTAGTCCAGTTACACATTTGTGGGCTTATAACTTGACTTCTGAATGTCCTAGAGAGATCAGGTTTGTTTTAATGTACTCAAAATCAACAGCCCCTACAACCGCAAAAAGGAATGGAGTCATTAGCACTTATGGTTTGTAAATGGCACCCAGAATTATGTTGCACGAAGCACAATTTCACATCATTCTGGGTCCATTTGTGTGAAAACAAGGTCCAATCAGGCTGAAACGCTACAAGAAGGTAGAATCTATTGAGTTGTAAGTGATCTTAACGTTTCAAGATGATCGCACATTCCTATAGGGGGTAAAACCATGTCCCAAAGGTCACCGGGCCTGGTGTCACTTTAAAGAAGTAGTCAAGTTACACCTTTGTGGGCTTATAACTTGGCTTCTGAATGTCCTAGAGAGGTCAGGTTTGTTTTAGTGTACTCCAATCAACAGCCCCTACAACCACAAAAAGGAATGGAGTCATTAGCACTTATGGTTTGTAAATGGTACCCAGAATTATGTTGCACGGAGCACAATTTCACATCATTCTGGGTTCATTTGTGTGAAAACAAGGTCCAATCAGGCTGAAACGTCACAGGAAGGTAGAATCTATTGAGTTGTAAGTGATCTGAACGTTTCATGATGATAGCACTTTCCTAAGGGGATCAAACCATGTCCCAAAGGTCACCGGATCTGGTGTCAATTTAAAGAAGTAGTCCAGTTAAACATTTGTGGGCTTATAACTTGGCTTCTGAATGTCCTAGAGAGATCAGGTTTGTTTTAGTGTACTCCAATCAACATCCCCTACAACCTCAAAAATGAATGGAGTCATTAGCACTTATGGTTTTTAAATGGCACCCAGAATTATGCTGCACTAAGCACAATTTCACATCATTCTGGGTTCATTTGTGTGAAAACAAGGTCCAATCAGGCTGAAACGTTACAGCAAGGTAGAATCTATTGAGTTGTAAGTGATCTGAACGTTTCATGATGATAGCCCTTTCCTAATGGGGTCAAACCATGTCCCAAAGGTCACCGGATCTGGTGTCAATTTAAAGAAGTAGTCCAGTTACACATTTGTGGGCTTATAACTTGGCTTCTGAATGTCCTAGAGAGATCAGGTTTGTTTTAATGTACTCCAACCAACAGCCCCTACAACAACAAAAAGGAATGGAGTCATTAGCACTTATGGTTTGTAAATGGCACCCAGAATTATGTTGCACGAAGCACAATTTCACATCATTCTGGGTCCATTTGTGTGAAAACAAGGTCCAATCAGGCTGAAATGTTACAAGAAGGTAGAATCTATTGAGTTGTAAGTGATCTGAACGTTTCATGATGATCGCACATTCCTATAGGGGGTCAAACCATGTCCCAAAGGTCACCGGATCAGGTGTCAATTTAAAGAAGTAGTCCAGTTACACATTTGTGGGCTTATAACTTGGCTTCTGAATGTCCTAGAGATTTCAGGTTTGTTTTAATGTACTCCAATCAACAGCCCCTACAACCACAAAAAGGAATGGAGTCATTAGCACTTATGGTATGTAAATGGCACCCAGAATTATGTTGCACGAATCACAATTTCACATCATTCTGGGTTCATTTGTGTGAAAACAAGGTCCAATCAGGCTGAAACGTTACAGGAAGGTAGAATGTATTGAGTTGTAAGTGATCTGAACGTTTCATGATGATAGCACTTTCCTAAGGGGGTCAAACCATGTCCCAAAAGTCACCGGATCTGGTGTCAATTTAAAGAAGTAGTCCAGTTACACATTTGTGGGCTTATAACTTGGCTTCTGAATGTCCTAGAGAGATCAGGTTTGTTTTAATGTACTCCAATCAAGAGCCCCTACAAACACAAAAAGGAATGGAGTCATTAGCACTTATGGTTTGTAAATGGCACCCAGAATTATGTTGCACGATGCACAATTTCACATCATTCTGGGTCCATTTGTGTGAAAACAAGGTCCAATCAGGCTGAAACGCTACAAGAAGGTAGAATCTATTGAGTTGTAAGTGATCTGAACGTTTCAAGATGATCGCACATTCCTATAGGGGGTAAAACCATTTCCCAAAGGTCACCGGGCCTGGTGTCACTTTAAAGAAGTAGTCCAGTTACACCTTTGTGGGCTTATAACTTGGCTTCTGAATGTCCAAGAGAGGTTAGGTTTGTTTTAGTGTACTCCAATCAAAGCCCCTACAACCACAAAAAGGAATGGAGTCATTAGCACTTATGGTTTGTAAATGGCACCCAGAATTATGTTGCACGAAGCACAATTTCACATCATTCTGGGTTCATTTGTGTGAAAACAAGGTCCAATCAGGCTGAAACGTTACAGGAAGGTAGAATCTATTGAGTTGTAAGTGATCTGAACGTTTCATGATGATAGCTCTTTCCTAAGGGGGTCAAACCATGTCCCAAAGGTCACCGGATCTGGTGTCAATTTAAAGAAGCAGTCCAGTTACACATTTGTGGGCTTATAACTTGGCTTCTGAATGTCCTAGAGAGATCAGGTTTGTTTTAATTTACTCCAATCAACAGCCCCTACAACCACAAAAAGGAATGGAGATATTAGCACTTATGGTTTGTAAATGGCACCCAGAATTATGTTGCACGAAGCACAATTTCACATCATTCTGGGTTCATTTGTGTGAAAACAAGGTCCAATCAGGCTGAAACGTTACAGGAAGGTAGAATCTACTGAGTTGTAAGTGATCTGAACGTTTCATGATGATAGCACTTTCCTAAAGGGGTCAAACCATGTCCCAAAGGTCACCGGATCTGGTGTCAATTTAAAGAAGCAGTCCAGTTACACCTTTGTGGGCTTATAACTTGGCTTCTGAATGTCCTAGAGAGGTCAGGTTTGTTTTAGTGTACTCCAATCAACAGCCCCTACAACCACAAAAAGGAATGGAGTCATTAGCACTTATGGTTTGTAAATGGCACCCAGAATTATGTTGCACGACGCACAATTTCACATCATTCTGGGTCCATTTGTGTGAAAACAAGGTCCAATCAGGCTGAAACGTTACAGGAAGGTAGAATCTATTGAGTTGTAAGTGATCTGAACGTTTCATGATGATAGCACTTTCCTAAGGGGGTCAAACCATGTCCCAAAGGTCACCGGATCTGGTGTCACTTTAAAGAAGTAGTCCAGTTACACCTTTGTGGGCTTATAACTTGGCTTCTGAATGTCCTAGAGAGGTTAGGTTTGTTTTGGTGTTCTCCAATCAACAGCCCCTACAACCACAAAAAGGAATGGAGTCATTAGCACTTATGATTTGTAAATGGCTCCCAGAATTATTTTGCACGAAGCACAATTTCACATCATTCTGGGTTCATTTGTGTGAAAACAAGGCCCAATCAGGCTGAAACGTTACAGGAAGGTAGAATCTATTGGGTTGTAAGTGATCTGAACGTTTCAAGATGATTGCACATTCCTATAGGGGGTAAAACCATGTCCCAAAGGTCACCGGGCCTGGTGTCACTTTAAAGAAGTAGTCCAGTTACACCTTTGTGGGCTTATAACTTGGCTTCTGAATGTCCTAGAGAGGTCAGGTTTGTTTTAGTGTACTCCAATCAACAGCCCCTACAACCACAAAAAGGAATGGAGTCATTAGCACTTGTAAATGGTACCCAGAATTATGTTGCACGAATCACAATTTCACATCATTCTGGGTTCATTTGTGTGAAAACAAGGTCCAATCAGGCTGAAACGTTACAGGAAGGTAGAATCTATTGAGTTGTAAGTGATCTGAACGTTTCATGATGATAGCACTTTCCTAAGGGGGTCAAACCATGTCCCAAAGGTCACCGGATCTGGTGTCAATTTAAAGAAGTAGTCCAGTTACACATTTGTGGGCTTATAACTTGGCTTCTGAATGTCCTAGAGAGATCAGGTTTGTTTTAGTGTACTCCAATCAACAGCCCCTACAACCACAAAAAGGAATGGAGTCATTAGCACTTAAGGTTTGTAAATGACACCCAGAATTATTTTGCACGAAGCACAATTTCACATCATTCTGGGTCCATTTGTGTGAAAACAAGGTCCAATCAGGCTGAAACGCTACAAGAAGGTAGAATCTATTGAGTTGTAAGTGATCTGAACGTTTCAAGATGATCGCTCATTCCTATAGGGGGTAAAACCATGTCCCAAAGGTCACCGGGCCTGGTGTCACTTTAAAGAAGTAGTCCAGTTACACCTTTGTGGACTTATAACTTGGCTTCTGAATGTCCTAGAGAGGTTAGGTTTGTTTTGGTGTTCTCCAATCAACAGCCCCTACAACCACAAAAAGGAATGGAGTCATTAGCACTTATGATTTGTAAATGGCTCCCAGAATTATGTTGCACGAAGCACAATTTCACATCATTCTGGGTTCATTTGTGTGAAAACAAGGTCCAATCAGGCTGAAACGTTACAGGAAGGTAGAATCTATTGAGTTGTAAGTGATCTGAACATTTCATGATGATAGCACTTTCCTAAGGGGGTCAAACCATGTCCCAAAGGTCACCGGGCCTGGTGTCACTTTAAAGAAGTAGTCCAGTTACACCTTTGTGGGCTTATAACTTGGCTTCTGAATGTCCTAGAGAGGTCAGGTTTGTTTTAGTGTACTCCAATCAACAGCCCCTACAACCACAAAAAGGAATGGAGTCATTAGCACTTGTAAATGGTACCCAGAATTATGTTGCACGAATCACAATTTCACATCATTCTGGGTTCATTTGTGTGAAAACAAGGTCCAATCAGGCTGAAACGTTACAGGAAGGTTGAATGTATTGAGTTGTAAGTGATCTGAACGTTTCATGATGATAGCACTTTCCTAAGGGGGTCAAACCATGTCCCAAAGGTCACCGGATCTGGTGTCAATTTAAAGAAGTAGTCCAGTTACACATTTGTGGGCTTATAACTTGGCTTCTGAATGTCCTAGAGAGATCAGGTTTGTTGTAATGTACTCCAATCAAGAGCCCCTACAAACACAAAAAGGAATGGAGTCATTAGCACTTATGGTTTGTAAATGGCACCCAGAATTATGTTGCACGATGCACAATTTCACATCATTCTGGGTCCATTTGTGTGAAAACAAGGTCCAATCAGGCTGAAACGTTACAGGAAGGTAGAATCTATTGAGTTGTAAGTGATCTGAACGTTTCATGATGATAGCACTTTCCTAAGGGGGTCAAACCATGTCCCAAAGGTCACCGGATCTGGTGTCAATTTAAAGAAGTAGTCCAGTTACACATTTGTGGGCTTAAAACTTGGCTTCTGAATGTCCTAGAGAGATCAGGTTTGTTTTAATGTACTCCAATCAAGAGCCCCTACAAACACAAAAAGGAATGGAGTCATTAGCACTTATGGTTTGTAAATGGCACCCAGAATTATGTTGCACGATGCACAATTTCACATCATTCTGGGTCCATTTGTGTGAAAACAAGGTCCAATCAGGCTGAAACGTTACAGGAAGGTAGAATCTATTGAGTTGTAAGTGATCTGAACGTTTCATGATGATAGCACTTTCCTAAGGGGGTCAAACCATGTCCCAAAGGTCACCGGATCTGGTGTCAATTTAAAGAAGTAGTCCAGTTACACATTTGTGGGCTTATAACTTGGCTTCTGAATGTCCTAGAGAGATCAGGTTTGTTTTAGTGTACTCCAATCAACAGCCCCTACAACCACAAAAAGGAATGGAGTCATTAGCACTTAAGGTTTGTAAATGACACCCAGAATTATTTTGCACGAAGCACAATTTCACATCATTCTGGGTCCATTTGTGTGAAAACAAGGTGCAATCAGGCTGAAACGCTACAAGAAGGTAGAATCTATTGAGTTGTAAGTGATCTGAACGTTTCAAGATGATCGCTCATTCCTATAGGGGGTAAAACCATGTCCCAAAGGTCACCGGGCCTGGTGTCACTTTAAAGAAGTAGTCCAGTTACACCTTTGTGGGCTTATAACTTGGCTTCTGAATGTCCTAGAGAGGTTAGGTTTGTTTTGGTGTTCTCCAATCAACAGCCCCTACAACCACAAAAAGGAATGGAGTCATTAGCACTTATGATTTGTAAATGGCTCCCAGAATTATGTTGCACGAAGCACAATTTCACATCATTCTGGGTTCATTTGTGTGAAAACAAGGTCCAATCAGGCTGAAACGTTACAGGAAGGTAGAATCTATTGAGTTGTAAGTGATCTGAACATTTCATGATGATAGCACTTTCCTAAGGGGGTCAAACCATGTCCCAAAGGTCACCGGATCTGGTGTCAATTTAAAGTAGTAGTCCAGTTACACATTTGTGGGCTTATAACTTGACTTCTGAATGTCCTAGAGAGATCAGGTTTGTTTTAATGTACTCAAAATCAACAGCCCCTACAACCGCAAAAAGGAATGGAGTCATTAGCACTTATGGTTTGTAAATGGCACCCAGAATTATGTTGCACGAAGCACAATTTCACATCATTCTGGGTCCATTTGTGTGAAAACAAGGTCCAATCAGGCTGAAACGCTACAAGAAGGTAGAATCTATTGAGTTGTAAGTGATCTTAACGTTTCAAGATGATCGCACATTCCTATAGGGGGTAAAACCATGTCCCAAAGGTCACCGGGCCTGGTGTCACTTTAAAGAAGTAGTCAAGTTACACCTTTGTGGGCTTATAACTTGGCTTCTGAATGTCCTAGAGAGGTCAGGTTTGTTTTAGTGTACTCCAATCAACAGCCCCTACAACCACAAAAAGGAATGGAGTCATTAGCACTTATGGTTTGTAAATGGTACCCAGAATTATGTTGCACGGAGCACAATTTCACATCATTCTGGGTTCATTTGTGTGAAAACAAGGTCCAATCAGGCTGAAACGTCACAGGAAGGTAGAATCTATTGAGTTGTAAGTGATCTGAACGTTTCATGATGATAGCACTTTCCTAAGGGGATCAAACCATGTCCCAAAGGTCACCGGATCTGGTGTCAATTTAAAGAAGTAGTCCAGTTAAACATTTGTGGGCTTATAACTTGGCTTCTGAATGTCCTAGAGAGATCAGGTTTGTTTTAGTGTACTCCAATCAACATCCCCTACAACCTCAAAAATGAATGGAGTCATTAGCACTTATGGTTTTTAAATGGCACCCAGAATTATGCTGCACTAAGCACAATTTCACATCATTCTGGGTTCATTTGTGTGAAAACAAGGTCCAATCAGGCTGAAACGTTACAGCAAGGTAGAATCTATTGAGTTGTAAGTGATCTGAACGTTTCATGATGATAGCCCTTTCCTAATGGGGTCAAACCATGTCCCAAAGGTCACCGGATCTGGTGTCAATTTAAAGAAGTAGTCCAGTTACACATTTGTGGGCTTATAACTTGGCTTCTGAATGTCCTAGAGAGATCAGGTTTGTTTTAATGTACTCCAACCAACAGCCCCTACAACAACAAAAAGGAATGGAGTCATTAGCACTTATGGTTTGTAAATGGCACCCAGAATTATGTTGCACGAAGCACAATTTCACATCATTCTGGGTCCATTTGTGTGAAAACAAGGTCCAATCAGGCTGAAATGTTACAAGAAGGTAGAATCTATTGAGTTGTAAGTGATCTGAACGTTTCATGATGATCGCACATTCCTATAGGGGGTCAAACCATGTCCCAAAGGTCACCGGATCAGGTGTCAATTTAAAGAAGTAGTCCAGTTACACATTTGTGGGCTTATAACTTGGCTTCTGAATGTCCTAGATATTTCAGGTTTGTTTTAATGTACTCCAATCAACAGCCCCTACAACCACAAAAAGGAATGGAGTCATTAGCACTTATGGTATGTAAATGGCACCCAGAATTATGTTGCACGAATCACAATTTCACATCATTCTGGGTTCATTTGTGTGAAAACAAGGTCCAATCAGGCTGAAACGTTACAGGAAGGTAGAATGTATTGAGTTGTAAGTGATCTGAACGTTTCATGATGATAGCACTTTCCTAAGGGGGTCAAACCATGTCCCAAAAGTCACCGGATCTGGTGTCAATTTAAAGAAGTAGTCCAGTTACACATTTGTGGGCTTATAACTTGGCTTCTGAATGTCCTAGAGAGATCAGGTTTGTTTTAATGTACTCCAATCAAGAGCCCCTACAAACACAAAAAGGAATGGAGTCATTAGCACTTATGGTTTGTAAATGGCACCCAGAATTATGTTGCACGATGCACAATTTCACATCATTCTGGGTCCATTTGTGTGAAAACAAGGTCCAATCAGGCTGAAACGCTACAAGAAGGTAGAATCTATTGAGTTGTAAGTGATCTGAACGTTTCAAGATGATCGCACATTCCTATAGGGGGTAAAACCATTTCCCAAAGGTCACCGGGCCTGGTGTCACTTTAAAGAAGTAGTCCAGTTACACCTTTGTGGGCTTATAACTTGGCTTCTGAATGTCCAAGAGAGGTTAGGTTTGTTTTAGTGTACTCCAATCAAAGCCCCTACAACCACAAAAAGGAATGGAGTCATTAGCACTTATGGTTTGTAAATGGCACCCAGAATTATGTTGCACGAAGCACAATTTCACATCATTCTGGGTTCATTTGTGTGAAAACAAGGTCCAATCAGGCTGAAACGTTACAGGAAGGTAGAATCTATTGAGTTGTAAGTGATCTGAACGTTTCATGATGATAGCTCTTTCCTAAGGGGGTCAAACCATGTCCCAAAGGTCACCGGATCTGGTGTCAATTTAAAGAAGCAGTCCAGTTACACATTTGTGGGCTTATAACTTGGCTTCTGAATGTCCTAGAGAGATCAGGTTTGTTTTAATTTACTCCAATCAACAGCCCCTACAACCACAAAAAGGAATGGAGATATTAGCACTTATGGTTTGTAAATGGCACCCAGAATTATGTTGCACGAAGCACAATTTCACATCATTCTGGGTTCATTTGTGTGAAAACAAGGTCCAATCAGGCTGAAACGTTACAGGAAGGTAGAATCTACTGAGTTGTAAGTGATCTGAACGTTTCATGATGATAGCACTTTCCTAAAGGGGTCAAACCATGTCCCAAAGGTCACCGGATCTGGTGTCAATTTAAAGAAGCAGTCCAGTTACACCTTTGTGGGCTTATAACTTGGCTTCTGAATGTCCTAGAGAGGTCAGGTTTGTTTTAGTGTACTCCAATCAACAGCCCCTACAACCACAAAAAGGAATGGAGTCATTAGCACTTATGGTTTGTAAATGGCACCCAGAATTATGTTGCACGACGCACAATTTCACATCATTCTGGGTCCATTTGTGTGAAAACAAGGTCCAATCAGGCTGAAACGTTACAGGAAGGTAGAATCTATTGAGTTGTAAGTGATCTGAACGTTTCATGATGATAGCACTTTCCTAAGGGGGTCAAACCATGTCCCAAAGGTCACCGGATCTGGTGTCAATTTAAAGAAGTAGTCCAGTTACACATTTGTGGGCTTATAACTTGGCTTCTGAATGTCCTAGAGAGATCAGGTTTGTTTTAGTGTACTCGAATCAACAGCCCCTACAACCACAAAAAGGAATGGAGTCATTAGCACTTAAGGTTTGTAAATGACACCCAGAATTATTTTGCACGAAGCACAATTTCACATCATTCTGGGTCCGTTTGTGTGAAAACAAGGTCCAATCAGGCTGAAACGCTACAAGAAGGTAGAATCTATTGAGTTGTAAGTGATCTGAACGTTTCAAGATGATCGCTCATTCCTATAGGGGGTAAAACCATGTCCCAAAGGTCACCGGGCCTGGTGTCACTTTAAAGAAGTAGTCCAGTTACACCTTTGTGGGCTTATAACTTGGCTTCTGAATGTCCTAGAGAGATCAGGTTTGTTTTAGTGTACTCCAATCAACAGCCCCTACAACCACAAAAAGGAATGGAGTCATTAGCACTTATGGTTTGTAAATGGCACCCAGAATTATGTTGCACGAAGCACAATTTCACATCATTCTGGGTCCATTTGTGTGAAAACAAGGTCCAATCAGGCTGAAACGCTACAAGAAGGTAGAATCTATTGAGCTGTAAGTGATCTGAATGTTTCAAGATGATCGCACATTCCTATAGGGGGTAAAACCATGTCCCAAAGGTCACCGGGCCTGGTGTCACTTTAAAGTAGTAGTCCAGTTACACCTTTGTGGGCTTATAACTTGGCTTCTGAATGTCCTAGAGAGGTTAGTTTGTTTTAGTGTACTCCAATAAACAGCCCCTAAAACCACAAAAAGGAATGGAGTCATTAGCACTTATGGTTTGTAAATGGCACCCAGAATTGTGTTGCACGAAGCACAATTTCACATCATTCTGGGTTCATTTGTGTGAAAACAAGGTCCAATCAGGCTGAAACGTTACAGGAAGGTAGAATCTATTGAGTTGTAAGTGATCTGAACGTTTCATGATGATAGCACTTTCCTAAGGGGGTCAAACCATGTCCCAAATGTCACCGGATCTGGTGTCACTTTAAAGAAGTAGTCCAGTTACACCTTTGTGGGCTTATAACTTGGCTTCTGAATGTCCTAGAGAGGTCAGGTTTGTTTTAGTGTACTCCAATCAACAGCCCCTACAACCACAAAAAGGAATGGAGTCATTAGCACTTATGGTTTGTAAATGGCACCCAGAATTATGTTGCACTACGCACAATTTCACATCATTCTGGGTCCATTTGTGTGAAAACAAGGTCCAATCAGGCTGAAACGTTACAGGAAGGTAGAATCTATTGAGTTGTAAGTGATCTGAACGTTTCATGATGATAGCACTTTCCTAAGGGGGTCAAACCATGTCCCAAAGGTCACCGGATCTGGTGTCACTTTAAAGAAGTAGTCCAGTTACACCTTTGTGGGCTTATAACTTGGCTTCTGAATGTCCTAGAGAGGTTAGGTTTGTTTTGGTGTTCTCCAATCAACAGCCCCTACAACCACAAAAAGGAATGGAGTCATTAGCACTTATGATTTGTAAATGGCTCCCAGAATTATTTTGCACGAAGCACAATTTCACATCATTCTGGGTTCATTTGTGTGAAAACAAGGTCCAATCAGGCTGAAACGTTACAGGAAGGTAGAATCTATTGGGTTGTAAGTGATCTGAACGTTTCAAGATGATTGCACATTCCTATAGGGGGTAAAACCATGTCCCAAAGGTCACCGGGCCTGGTGTCACTTTAAAGAAGTAGTCCAGTTACACCTTTGTGGGCTTATAACTTGGCTTCTGAATGTCCTAGAGAGGTCAGGTTTGTTTTAGTGTACTCCAATCAACAGCCCCTACAACCACAAAAAGGAATGGAGTCATTAGCACTTGTAAATGGTACCCAGAATTATGTTGCACGAATCACAATTTCACATCATTCTGGGTTCATTTGTGTGAAAACAAGGTCCAATCAGGCTGAAACGTTACAGGAAGGTAGAATCTATTGAGTTGTAAGTGATCTGAACGTTTCATGATGATAGCACTTTCCTAAGGGGGTCAAACCATGTCCCAAAGGTCACCGGATCTGGTGTCAATTTAAAGAAGTAGTCCAGTTACACATTTGTGGGCTTATAACTTGGCTTCTGAATGTCCTAGAGAGATCAGGTTTGTTTTAGTGTACTCCAATCAACAGCCCTTACAACCACAAAAAGGAATGGAGTCATTAGCACTTAAGGTTTGTAAATGACACCCAGAATTATTTTGCACGAAGCACAATTTCACATCATTCTGGGTCCATTTGTGTGAAAACAAGGTCCAATCAGGCTGAAACGCTACAAGAAGGTAGAATCTATTGAGTTGTAAGTGATCTGAACGTTTCAAGATGATCGCTCATTCCTATAGGGGGTAAAACCATGTCCCAAAGGTCACCGGGCCTGGTGTCACTTTAAAGAAGTTGTCCAGTTACACCTTTGTGGACTTATAACTTGGCTTCTGAATGTCCTAGAGAGGTTAGGTTTGTTTTGGTGTTCTCCAATCAACAGCCCCTACAACCACAAAAAGGAATGGAGTCATTAGCACTTATGATTTGTAAATGGCTCCCAGAATTATGTTGCACGAAGCACAATTTCACATCATTCTGGGTTCATTTGTGTGAAAACAAGGTCCAATCAGGCTGAAACGTTACAGGAAGGTAGAATCTATTGAGTTGTAAGTGATCTGAACATTTCATGATGATAGCACTTTCCTAAGGGGGTCAAACCATGTCCCAAAGGTCACCGGGCCTGGTGTCACTTTAAAGAAGTAGTCCAGTTACACCTTTGTGGGCTTATAACTTGGCTTCTGAATGTCCTAGAGAGGTCAGGTTTGTTTTAGTGTACTCCAATCAACAGCCCCTACAACCACAAAAAGGAATGGAGTCATTAGCACTTGTAAATGGTACCCAGAATTATGTTGCACGAATCACAATTTCACATCATTCTGGGTTCATTTGTGTGAAAACAAGGTCCAATCAGGCTGAAACGTTACAGGAAGGTTGAATGTATTGAGTTGTAAGTGATCTGAACGTTTCATGATGATAGCACTTTCCTAAGGGGGTCAAACCATGTCCCAAAGGTCACCGGATCTGGTGTCAATTTAAAGAAGTAGTCCAGTTACACATTTGTGGGCTTATAACTTGGCTTCTGAATGTCCTAGAGAGATCAGGTTTGTTGTAATGTACTCCAATCAAGAGCCCCTACAAACACAAAAAGGAATGGAGTCATTAGCACTTATGGTTTGTAAATGGCACCCAGAATTATGTTGCACGATGCACAATTTCACATCATTCTGGGTCCATTTGTGTGAAAACAAGGTCCAATCAGGCTGAAACGTTACAGGAAGGTAGAATCTATTGAGTTGTAAGTGATCTGAACGTTTCATGATGATAGCACTTTCCTAAGGGGGTCAAACCATGTCCCAAAGGTCACCGGATCTGGTGTCAATTTAAAGAAGTAGTCCAGTTACACATTTGTGGGCTTAAAACTTGGCTTCTGAATGTCCTAGAGAGATCAGGTTTGTTTTAATGTACTCCAATCAAGAGCCCCTACAAACACAAAAAGGAATGGAGTCATTAGCACTTATGGTTTGTAAATGGCACCCAGAATTATGTTGCACGATGCACAATTTCACATCATTCTGGGTCCATTTGTGTGAAAACAAGGTCCAATCAGGCTGAAACGTTACAGGAAGGTAGAATCTATTGAGTTGTAAGTGATCTGAACGTTTCATGATGATAGCACTTTCCTAAGGGGGTCAAACCATGTCCCAAAGGTCACCGGATCTGGTGTCAATTTAAAGAAGTAGTCCAGTTACACATTTGTGGGCTTATAACTTGGCTTCTGAATGTCCTAGAGAGATCAGGTTTGTTTTAGTGTACTCCAATCAACAGCCCCTACAACCACAAAAAGGAATGGAGTCATTAGCACTTAAGGTTTGTAAATGACACCCAGAATTATTTTGCACGAAGCACAATTTCACATCATTCTGGGTCCATTTGTGTGAAAACAAGGTGCAATCAGGCTGAAACGCTACAAGAAGGTAGAATCTATTGAGTTGTAAGTGATCTGAACGTTTCAAGATGATCGCTCATTCCTATAGGGGGTAAAACCATGTCCCAAAGGTCACCGGGCCTGGTGTCACTTTAAAGAAGTAGTCCAGTTACACCTTTGTGGGCTTATAACTTGGCTTCTGAATGTCCTAGAGAGGTTAGGTTTGTTTTGGTGTTCTCCAATCAACAGCCCCTACAACCACAAAAAGGAATGGAGTCATTAGCACTTATGATTTGTAAATGGCTCCCAGAATTATGTTGCACGAAGCACAATTTCACATCATTCTGGGTTCATTTGTGTGAAAACAAGGTCCAATCAGGCTGAAACGTTACAGGAAGGTAGAATCTATTGAGTTGTAAGTGATCTGAACATTTCATGATGATAGCACTTTCCTAAGGGGGTCAAACCATGTCCCAAAGGTCACCGGATCTGGTGTCAATTTAAAGTAGTAGTCCAGTTACACATTTGTGGGCTTATAACTTGACTTCTGAATGTCCTAGAGAGATCAGGTTTGTTTTAATGTACTCAAAATCAACAGCCCCTACAACCGCAAAAAGGAATGGAGTCATTAGCACTTATGGTTTGTAAATGGCACCCAGAATTATGTTGCACGAAGCACAATTTCACATCATTCTGGGTCCATTTGTGTGAAAACAAGGTCCAATCAGGCTGAAACGCTACAAGAAGGTAGAATCTATTGAGTTGTAAGTGATCTTAACGTTTCAAGATGATCGCACATTCCTATAGGGGGTAAAACCATGTCCCAAAGGTCACCGGGCCTGGTGTCACTTTAAAGAAGTAGTCAAGTTACACCTTTGTGGGCTTATAACTTGGCTTCTGAATGTCCTAGAGAGGTCAGGTTTGTTTTAGTGTACTCCAATCAACAGCCCCTACAACCACAAAAAGGAATGGAGTCATTAGCACTTATGGTTTGTAAATGGTACCCAGAATTATGTTGCACGGAGCACAATTTCACATCATTCTGGGTTCATTTGTATTAAAACAAGGTCCAATCAGGCTGAAACGTCACAGGAAGGTAGAATCTATTGAGTTGTAAGTGATCTGAACGTTTCATGATGATAGCACTTTCCTAAGGGGATCAAACCATGTCCCAAAGGTCACCGGATCTGGTGTCAATTTAAAGAAGTAGTCCAGTTAAACATTTGTGGGCTTATAACTTGGCTTCTGAATGTCCTAGAGAGATCAGGTTTGTTTTAGTGTACTCCAATCAACATCCCCTACAACCTCAAAAATGAATGGAGTCATTAGCACTTATGGTTTTTAAATGGCACCCAGAATTATGCTGCACTAAGCACAATTTCACATCATTCTGGGTTCATTTGTGTGAAAACAAGGTCCAATCAGGCTGAAACGTTACAGCAAGGTAGAATCTATTGAGTTGTAAGTGATCTGAACGTTTCATGATGATAGCCCTTTCCTAATGGGGTCAAACCATGTCCCAAAGGTCACCGGATCTGGTGTCAATTTAAAGAAGTAGTCCAGTTACACATTTGTGGGCTTATAACTTGGCTTCTGAATGTCCTAGAGAGATCAGGTTTGTTTTAATGTACTCCAACCAACAGCCCCTACAACAACAAAAAGGAATGGAGTCATTAGCACTTATGGTTTGTAAATGGCACCCAGAATTATGTTGCACGAAGCACAATTTCACATCATTCTGGGTCCATTTGTGTGAAAACAAGGTCCAATCAGGCTGAAATGTTACAAGAAGGTAGAATCTATTGAGTTGTAAGTGATCTGAACGTTTCATGATGATCGCACATTCCTATAGGGGGTCAAACCATGTCCCAAAGGTCACCGGATCAGGTGTCAATTTAAAGAAGTAGTCCAGTTACACATTTGTGGGCTTATAACTTGGCTTCTGAATGTCCTAGAGATTTCAGGTTTGTTTTAATGTACTCCAATCAACAGCCCCTACAACCACAAAAAGGAATGGAGTCATTAGCACTTATGGTATGTAAATGGCACCCAGAATTATGTTGCACGAATCACAATTTCACATCATTCTGGGTTCATTTGTGTGAAAACAAGGTCCAATCAGGCTGAAACGTTACAGGAAGGTAGAATGTATTGAGTTGTAAGTGATCTGAACGTTTCATGATGATAGCACTTTCCTAAGGGGGTCAAACCATGTCCCAAAAGTCACCGGATCTGGTGTCAATTTAAAGAAGTAGTCCAGTTACACATTTGTGGGCTTATAACTTGGCTTCTGAATGTCCTAGAGAGATCAGGTTTGTTTTAATGTACTCCAATCAAGAGCCCCTACAAACACAAAAAGGAATGGAGTCATTAGCACTTATGGTTTGTAAATGGCACCCAGAATTATGTTGCACGATGCACAATTTCACATCATTCTGGGTCCATTTGTGTGAAAACAAGGTCCAATCAGGCTGAAACGCTACAAGAAGGTAGAATCTATTGAGTTGTAAGTGATCTGAACGTTTCAAGATGATCGCACATTCCTATAGGGGGTAAAACCATTTCCCAAAGGTCACCGGGCCTGGTGTCACTTTAAAGAAGTAGTCCAGTTACACCTTTGTGGGCTTATAACTTGGCTTCTGAATGTCCAAGAGAGGTTAGGTTTGTTTTAGTGTACTCCAATCAAAGCCCCTACAACCACAAAAAGGAATGGAGTCATTAGCACTTATGGTTTGTAAATGGCACCCAGAATTATGTTGCACGAAGCACAATTTCACATCATTCTGGGTTCATTTGTGTGAAAACAAGGTCCAATCAGGCTGAAACGTTACAGGAAGGTAGAATCTATTGAGTTGTAAGTGATCTGAACGTTTCATGATGATAGCACTTTCCTAAGGGGGTCAAACCATGTCCCAAAGGTCACCGGATCTGGTGTCAATTTAAAGAAGCAGTCCAGTTACACATTTGTGGGCTTATAACTTGGCTTCTGAATGTCCTAGAGAGATCAGGTTTGTTTTAATTTACTCCAATCAACAGCCCCTACAACCACAAAAAGGAATGGAGATATTAGCACTTATGGTTTGTAAATGGCACCCAGAATTATGTTGCACGAAGCACAATTTCACATCATTCTGGGTTCATTTGTGTGAAAACAAGGTCCAATCAGGCTGAAACGTTACAGGAAGGTAGAATCTACTGAGTTGTAAGTGATCTGAACGTTTCATGATGATAGCACTTTCCTAATGGAGTCAAACCATGTCCCAAAGGTCACCGGAACTGGTGTCAATTTAAAGAAGTAGTCCAGTTACACATTTGTGGGCTTATAACTTGGCTTCTGAATGTCCTAGAGAGATCAGGTTTGTTTTAGCGTACTCCAATTAACAGCCCCCATTACCCCAAAAAGGAATGGAGTCATTAGCACTTATGGTTTTTAAATGGTACCCAGAATTATGTTGCACGAAGCACAATTTCACATCATTCTGGGTTCATTTGTGTGAAAACAAGGTCCAATCAGGCTGAAACGTTACAGGAAGGTAGAATCTATTTAGTTGCAAGTGATCTGAACGTTTCATGATGATAGCACTTTCCTAAGGGGGTCAAACCATGTCCCAAAGGTAACCGGATCAGGTGTCAATTTAAAGAAGTAGTCCAGTTACACATTTGTGGGCTTATAACTTGGCTTCTGAATGTCATAGAGAGGTCAGGTTTGTTTTAGTGTACTCCAATCAACAGCCCCTACAACCACAAAAAGGAATGGAGTCATTAGCACTTATGGTTTGTAAATGGCACCCAGAATTATGTTGCACGACGCACAATTTCACATCATTCTGGGTCCATTTGTGTGAAAACAAGGTCCAATCAGGCTGAAACGTTACAGGAAGGTAGAATCTATTGAGTTGTAAGTGATCTGAACGTTTCATGATGATAGCACTTTCCTAAGGGGGTCAAACCATGTCCCAAAGGTCACCGGATCTGGTGTCAATTTAAAGAAGTAGTCCAGTTACACATTTGTGGGCTTATAACTTGGCTTCTGAATGTCCTAGAGAGGTTAGGTTTGTTTTAGTGTACTCCAATCAACAGCCCCTACAACCACAAAAAGGAATGGAGTCATTAGCACTTATGATTTGTAAATGGCTCCCAGAATTATTTTGCACGAAGCACAATTTCACATCATTCTGGGTTCATTTGTGTGAAAACAAGGTCCAATCAGGCTGAAACGTTACAGGAAGGTAGAATCTATTGAGTTGTAAGTGATCTGAACGTTTCAAGATGATTGCACATTCCTATAGGGGGTAAAACCATGTCCCAAAGGTCACCGGGCCTGGTGTCACTTTAAAGAAGTAGTCCAGTTACACCTTTGTGGGCTTATAACTTGGCTTCTGAATGTCCTAGAGAGGTCAGGTTTGTTTTAGTGTACTCCAATCAACAGCCCCTACAACCACAAAAAGGAATGGAGTCATTAGCACTTGTAAATGGTACCCAGAATTATGTTGCACGAATCACAATTTCACATCATTCTGGGTTCATTTGTGTGAAAACAAGGTCCAATCAGGCTGAAACGTTACAGGAAGGTTGAATGTATTGAGTTGTAAGTGATCTGAACGTTTCATGATGATAGCACTTTCCTAAGGGGGTCAAACCATGTCCCAAAGGTCACCGGATCTGGTGTCAACTTAAAGAAGTAGTCCAGTTACACATTTGTGGGCTTATAACTTGGCTTCTGAATGTCCTAGAGACATCAGGTTTGTTGTAATGTACTCCAATCAAGAGCCCCTACAAACACAAAAAGGAATGGAGTCATTAGCACTTATGGTTTGTAAATGGCACCCAGAATTATGTTGCACGATGCACAATTTCACATCATTCTGGGTCCATTTGTGTGAAAACAAGGTCCAATCAGGCTGAAACGTTACAGGAAGGTAGAATCTATTGAGTTGTAAGTGATCTGAACGTTTCATGATGATAGCACTTTCCTAAGGGGGTCAAACCATGTCCCAAAGGTCACCGGATCTGGTGTCAATTTAAAGAAGTAGTCCAGTTACACATTTGTGGGCTTATAACTTGGCTTCTGAATGTCCTAGAGAGATCAGGTTTGTTTTAATGTACTCCAATCAAGAGCCCCTACAAACACAAAAAGGAATGGAGTCATTAGCACTTATGGTTTGTAAATGGCACCCAGAATTATGTTGCACGATGCACAATTTCACATCATTCTGGGTCCATTTGTGTGAAAACAAGGTCCAATCAGGCTGAAACGTTACAGGAAGGTAGAATCTATTGAGTTGTAAGTGATCTGAACGTTTCATGATGATAGCACTTTCCTAAGGGGGTCAAACCATGTCCCAAAGGTCACCGGATCTGGTGTCAATTTAAAGAAGTAGTCCAGTTACACATTTGTGGGCTTATAACATGGCTTCTGAATGTCCTAGAGAGATCAGGTTTGTTTTAGTGTACTCCAATCAACAGCCCCTACAACCACAAAAAGGAATGGAGTCATTAGCACTTATGGTTTGTAAATGACACCCAGAATTATTTTGCACGAAGCACAATTTCACATCATTCTGGGTCCATTTGTGTGAAAACAAGGTCCAATCAGGCTGAAACGCTACAAGAAGGTAGAATCTATTGAGTTGTAAGTGATCTGAACGTTTCAAGATGATCGCTCATTCCTATAGGGGGTAAAACCATGTCCCAAAGGTCACCGGGCCTGTTGTCACTTTAAAGAAGTAGTCCAGTTACACCTTTGTGGGCTTATAACTTGGCTTCTGAATGTCCTAGAGAGGTTAGGTTTGTTTTGGTGTTCTCCAATCAACAGCCCCTACAACCACAAAAAGGAATGGAGTCATTAGCACTTATGATTTGTAAATGGCTCCCAGAATTATGTTGCAGGAAGCACAATTTCACATCATTCTGGGTTCATTTGTGTGAAAACAAGGTCCAATCAGGCTGAAACGTTACAGGAAGGTAGAATCTATTGAGTTGTAAGTGATCTGAACGTTTCATGATGATAGCACTTTCCTAAGGGGGTCAAACCATGTCCCAAAGGTCACCGGATCTGGTGTCAATTTAAAGTAGTAGTCCAGTTACACATTTGTGGGCTTATAACTTGACTTCTGAATGTCCTAGAGAGATCAGGTTTGTTTTAATGTACTCCAATCAACAGCCCCTACAACCACAAAAAGGAATGGAGTCATTAGCACTTATGGTTTGTAAATGGCACCCAGAATTATGTTGCACGAAGCACAATTTCACATCATTCTGGGTCCATTTACCATACCATACCATACCAATTTTATTTATATAGCACATTTAAACACGGCATGAGAGCCGACCAAAGTGCTGAACAAAACACACAATAAAAACAATCAAAAATAAAAACTAAATCCATTAAAATCAAGTAATCCAACCCTAAAAGGAAAGGTAGAAAGGGAATAAGTTAGACAGAATTAAAAGCCAGAGAATAAAAGTGAGTTTTTAAACGAGACTTAAAAAGGGAAAGAGAGGAAGAGAGTCTGATCGGGAGGGGCAAGTGGTTCCAGAGATTCGGTGCACAAACTGAAAAGGCGCGCTCCCCGCGGGACTTACAGCGAGAGCTAGGGACATGTAGGAGGTGATTGGTCAGCTGATCGGAGGGATCTTGTAGGGACATATGGGTGAATGAGCTCAGACAAGTAGCCAGGTGCTAAGTTATTTAGGGATTTAAACACAAAAACCAGGATCTTAAACTCTATCCGGAGATGGATGGGGAGCCAATGAAGATTTGCTAAAACCGGTGTGATGTGTTCCCGCTGCCTGGTGCCAGTCAAGAAGCGAGCTGCTGCGTTCTGCACTAGCTGAAGTCGAGCGAGAGTGGAGGAGGAGATACCGTATAGCACTGAGTTAGAGTAGTCGAGACGGGAAGTAATAAATGCATGGACAACTGAATGAAGATGATGCCTTTTTAAAATGGGCTTAACTTTAGAGAGACGCCTCAGGTGGTAATAACAGGTCTTAACTACCTGGTTGACATGAATGTCCATTTTTAGTTTAGCGTCCATCACAACCCCTAAGTTTGTGACACGGTTTTTCAACCCACTTGTGATAAATGGAAGGGTCAGTTGGGGACTTTGAGAAGTACCAGGGCTGAAAATGATGGCCTCTGTCTTAGCGTCGTTCAGCAAAAGAAAGTTTTCTGACAGCCAGCTCTTCACATCATTACAGCATTCAACAAGGGGCAGTAAGGAGTCATTAGGCTTCACAGAGGCATATAATTGGCAATCGTCTGCATAAAAATGGTAATCAATGTGGTGTTTTTTAAAAATGTCACCCAGGGGCAAAATATATAAATTAAATAAAAGGGGTCCAAGAATAGAGCCCTGAGGAACACCACAAGTCAAAGCCGCAGAGGGGGAGGCAGCACTACCCATCATAACATTAAAGGTGCGGTCACAGAAGTAGGACCTAAACCAGTCTAAGGCAGTCCCCTGGATGCCGACCAGCTGGTTCAGCCGAGTCAGCAGAATAGCATGATCAACCGTATCGAAAGCAGCCGACAGATCCAATAAAACCAGCAATACATTAGAACCAGAGTCAAGGGTTAATAAAATGTCATTAAAAACACGAAGATGAGCTGACTCGGTGCTATGGAGGGATCGGAAGCCTGACTGGAAGGGATCCATTAAACCATGATCATCTAGATGAGACATAATTTGGTTAAAAACAGCACGCTCTAACAGTTTTGATAAAAATGGAAGCTTGGAGATCGGGCGAAAATTACTCATAACAGAGGTGTCAAGGCCAGGCTTCTTCAGAACGGGTTGAACTACTGCATGTTTAAAAGCACGGGGTACAACACCAGTGGATAGGCTGTTGTTAATAATGCTCAGCATAAGGGGGCCAGTGACAGAATATGTCTCTTTAAGGAGGTGTGGAGGAACAGGGTCAACCGGAGAACCTGACGGCTTCAAGGCAGACAGGAGGTTCTCAAGAGAGGACAAAGAAAGCAAGTCAAAGTTATCCAGAGACCGAAGCCGAATGGGTTCAGGACGACTAGTGACATAGGGAGAACTAATCTGAGCCCGGATACTAGCAATTTTTCCAAGAAAAAATTTCAAAAATTGAGTGCATTGAGCATCCGAGGTAGTAAGAGAGTGGTGGTCACTGGCTGAAAGAACAGCATTGAGGGTCTGATACAGGACACGCTGGTTGCCAAAGGATGCAGTAATAATATTTGAAAAGAATTTATTACGGGCATCTTTAACTACTTTCTGGTAACGAGCCCAGGTATCTATCATTATTTGGTATGAAATCTGAAGCTTATCCTTTTTCCATCTACGCTCGGCTCTTCTGCACTCACGCCTGACAGATCTGGTAGTTGCACTGATCCAGGGATCCGACCGAACTTTAGAGCGTCTAGTTCTCATAGGGGCTATCTGATCTAGCACAGTAAGGCAGGAAGATCGAAAAAAGTGCAACAAATCATCAGTGCTAGAAAACACCGGCAAAGTGGAAACAAGATCAGTGAATAAAGTACAGAATTCTGTTGCAGTAGATGGTGTAAAAGATCGGGCTCTGCGAGCAGGCATTAAATTAATTAAAGAGGCATTGGATCTATGAAGGCGAAACAAAACCGGGAAATGATCTGAAATATGGACAGCATCAACAAACATGTCAGTGATCTTCAAGCCATGAGTGAGAACCAAGTCCAAGATGTGAGAGCGTTCATGTGTTGGCATATTAACCAACTGGGTCAGGCCAAAAGAGTCAATAACATTTAAAAATTCTCCCACAAGAGGCTTCTCAGGGCAGCAAACATGAATATTAAAATCACCTAAGATAAGAACACATTCATAGTGTGAACAGATATCAGATAAAATATCAGAAAACTGGGTTATAAAGTCTCTGCTGTATTTTGGAGGACGGTACAGCAAGGCACAGAGAACGGGAGGTGAAGAACACAGTTCAAAGGCAGTTAACTCAAAGCTGGTAAAATCAGGGAAGGTGATGGGTTTACAGACAATAGTCCGTTTGAAGATGGTCAAAAGACCACCACCACGACCAGTTGTTCTTGGATTATTAAAATATGCACAGTCAGCAGGTAAAGTTTCAGAAATAGTGGCTAAATCATCAGGAGCAATCCAAGATTCCGTTATGAGAAGGAAATCCAGGTTATTGTCAATAAAATAATCCTTAATAATGAATGATTTATTGCCAAGAGAGCGAGTATTCATCAGGGCAAACCTGTACGGCGGTACTGGATCCAACCTGGGTGTATGAGAAGAGATGTGCTTCAGAACCCGAATGTTTGAGAAATCCACACCACGGTGGCACCAGCAGGGAGACGGAGCAGGGTGAGACGAGGACGCAGCGCAGAGGCCAGAGGCAGAGCCGGGAGCGGAGAAGAGCCGCCGGTCCACAGACTCCAGGTAACACCTCACAGAGCGGCATCGAGCCGGCACACCCATTCGAGACTGCATGAATCCCGAGGTGCGTGCCAGCTCAGCTCGCACACGGACCAGACAGCCACCACGCTTACCACGCCGACGGCGCCGCTTCCTGAACCACAACGGACCGGGGATTCTCCACAGAGAGGCTGGAATAGTAGAGCGCAGCATTTGCAGGGTCTCGCGATGGTAGTGGTGGTAATCCTGGCCAGGGAGCCAAGGCGAACGAAAATCCAGGAGGTTGGCACGGTCATAAGTCAGGATAGCAGTCCCAACATTAACCACAAAACACAAGAACAGCGAAAAAATTAAAAAAATAGAGAACAGCAGACGGCTTGCCGAACACGCTGGCGCCATCTTGCCACCAATTGTAACGTTTGTGCATTTGTGTGAAAACAAGGTCCAATCAGGCTGAAACGCTACAAGAAGGTAGAATCTATTGAGTTGTAAGTGATCTGAACGTTTCAAGATGATCACACATTCCTATAGGGGGTAAAACCATGTCCCAAAGGTCACCGGGCCTGGTGTCACTTTAAAGAAGTAGTCAAGTTACACCTTTGTGGGCTTATAACTTGGCTTCTGAATGTCCTAGAGAGGTCAGGTTTGTTTTAGTGTACTCCAATCAACAGCCCCTACAACCACAAAAAGGAATGGAGTCATTAGCACTTATGGTTTGTAAATGGTACCCAGAATTATGTTGCACGGAGCACAATTTCACATCATTCTGGGTTCATTTGTGTGAAAACAAGGTCCAATCAGGCTGAAACGTCACAGGAAGGTAGAATCTATTGAGTTGTAAGTGATCTGAACGTTTCATGATGATAGCACTTTCCTAAGGGGGTCAAACCATGTCCCAAAGGTCACCGGATCTGGTGTCAATTTAAAGAAGTAGTCCAGTTAAACATTTGTGGGCTTATAACTTGGCTTCTGAATGTCCTAGAGAGATCAGGTTTGTTTTAGTGTACTCAAATCAACATCCCCTACAACCTCAAAAATGAATGGAGTCATTAGCACTTATGGTTTTTAAATGGCACCCAGAATTATGCTGCACTAAGCACAATTTCACATCATTCTGGGTTCATTTGTGTGAAAACAAGGTCCAATCAGGCTGAAACGTTACAGGAAGGTAGAATCTATTGAGTTGTAAGTGATCTGAACGTTTCATGATGATAGCCCTTTCCTAATGGGGTCAAACCATGTCCCAAATGTCACCAGATCTGGTGTCAATTTAAAGAAGTAGTCCAGTTACACATTTGTGGGCTTATAACTTGGCTTCTGAATGTCCTAGAGATATCAGGTTTGTTTTAATGTACTCCAATCAACAGCCCCTACAACCACAAAAAGGAATGGAGTCATTAGCACTTATGGTATGTAAATGGCACCCAGAATTATGTTGCACGAATCACAATTTCACATCATTCTGGGTTCATTTGTGTGAAAACAAGGTCCAATCAGGCTGAAACGTTACAGGAAGGTAGAATGTATTGAGTTGTAAGTGATCTGAACGTTTCATGATGATAGCACTTTCCTAAGGGGGTCAAACCATGTCCCAAAGGTCACCGGATCTGGTGTCAATTTAAAGAAGTAGTCCAGTTACACATTTGTGGGCTTATAACTTGGCTTCTGAATGTCCTAGAGAGATCAGGTTTGTTTTAATGTACTCCAATCAAGAGCCCCTACAAACACAAAAAGGAATGGAGTCATTAGCACTTATGGTTTGTAAATGGCACCCAGAATTATGTTGCACGATGCACAATTTCACATCATTCTGGGTCCATTTGTGTGAAAACAAGGTCCAATCAGGCTGAAACGCTACAAGAAGGTAGAATCTATTGAGTTGTAAGTGATCTGAACGTTTCAAGATGATCGCACATTCCTATAGGGGGTAAAACCATTTCCCAAAGGTCACCGGGCCTGGTGTCACTTTAAAGAAGTAGTCCAGTTACACCTTTGTGGGCTTATAACTTGGCTTCTGAATGTCCTAGAGAGGTTAGGTTTGTTTTAGTGTACTCCAATCAAAGCCCCTACAACCACAAAAAGGAATGGAGTCATTAGCACTTATGGTTTGTAAATGGCACCCAGAATTATGTTGCACGAAGCACAATTTCACATCATTCTGGGTTCATTTGTGTGAAAACAAGGTCCAATCAGGCTGAAACGTTACAGGAAGGTAGAATCTATTGAGTTGTAAGTGATCTGAACGTTTCATGATGATAGCACTTTCCTAAGGGGGTCAAACCATGTCCCAAAGGTCACCTTATCTGGTGTCAATTTAAAGAAGCAGTCCAGTCACACATTTGTGGGCTTATAACTTGGCTTCTGAATGTCCTAGAGAGATCAGGTTTGTTTTAATTTACTCCAATCAACAGCCCCTACAACCAAAAAAAGGAATGGAGATATTAGCACTTATGGTTTGTAAATGGCACCCAGAATTATGTTGCACGAAGCACAATTTCACATCATTCTGGGTTCATTTGTGTGAAAACAAGGTCCAATCAGGCTGAAACGTTACAGGAAGGTAGAATCTACTGAGTTGTAAGTGATCTGAACGTTTCATGATGATAGCACTTTCCTAATGGGGTCAAACCATGTCCCAAAGGTCACCGGAACTGGTGTCAATTTAAAGAAGTAGTCCAGTTACACATTTGTGGGCTTATAACTTGGCTTCTGAATGTCCTAGAGAGATCAGGTTTGTTTTAGCGTACTCCAATTAACAGCCCCCATTACCCCAAAAAGGAATGGAGTCATTAGCACTTATGGTTTTTAAATGGTACCCAGAATTATGTTGCACGAAGCACAATTTCACATCATTCTGGGTTCATTTGTGTGAAAACAAGGTCCAATCAGGCTGAAACGTTACAGGAAGGTAGAATCTATTTAGTTGCAAGTGATCTGAACGTTTCATGATGATAGCACTTTCCTAAGGGGGTCAAACCATGTCCCAAAGGTAACCGGATCAGGTGTCAATTTAAAGAAGTAGTCCAGTTACACATTTGTGGGCTTATAACTTGGCACCCAGAATTATGTTGCACGAAGCACAATTTCACATTATTCTGGGTCCATTTGTTTGAAAACAAGGTCCAATCAGGCTGAAACGTTACAAGAAGGTAGAATCTATTGAGTTGTAAGTGATCTGAACGTTTCATGATGATTGCACATTCCTATAGGGTATCAAACCATGTCCCAAAGTTCACCGGGCCTGGTGTCACTTTAAAGAAGTAGTCCAGTTACACCTTTGTGGGCTTATAACTTGTCTTCTGAATGTCCTAGAGAGATCAGGTTTGTTTTAGTGTACTCCAATCAACAGCCCCTACAACCACAAAAAGGAATGGAGTCATTAGCACCTATGGTTTGTAAATGGCACCCAGAATTATGTTGCACGAAGCACAATTTCACATCATTCTGGGTCCATTTGTGTGAAAACAAGGTCCAATCAGGCTGAAATGTTACAGGAAGGTAGAATCTATTGAGTTGTAAGTGATCTGAACGTTTCATGATGATAGCACTTTCCTAAGGGGGTCAAACCATGTCCCAAAGGTCACCGGATCTGGTGTCAATTTAAAGAAGTAGTCCAGTTACACCTTTGTGGGCTTATAACTTGGCTTCTGAATGTCCTAGAGAGATCAGGTTTGTTTTAGTGTACTCCAATCAACAGCCCCTACAACCACAAAAAGGAATGGAGCCATTAGCACTTATGGTTTTTAAATGGCACCCAGAATTATGTTGCACAAAGCACAATTTCACATCATTCTGGGTTCATTTGTGTGAAAACAAGGTCCAATCAGGCTGAAATGTTACAGGAAGGTAGAATATATTGAGTTGTAAGTGATCTGAACGTTTCATGATGATAGCACTTTCCTAAGGGGGTCAAACCATGTCCCAAAGGTCACCGGCTCTGGTGTCACTTTAAAGAAGTAGCCCAGTTACACATTTGAGGGCTTATAACTTGGCTTTGGAATATCCTAGAGAGGTCAGGTTTGTTTTATAGTACTCCAATTAACAGCCCCCATTACCCCAAAAAGGAATGGAGTCATTAGCAGTTATGGTTTTTAAATGGCACCCAGAATTATGTTGCACGAAGCACAATTTCACATCATTCTGGGTCCATTTGTGTGAAAACAAGGTCCAATCAGGCTGAAACGTTACAAGAAGGTAGAATCTATTGAGTTGTAAGTGATCTGAACGTTTCATGATGATCGCACATTCCTAAGGGGGTCAAACCATGTCCCAAAGGTCACCGGATCTGGTGTCAATATAAAGAAGTAGTCCAGTTACACATTTGTGGGCTTATAACTTGGCTTCTGAATGGCCTAGAGAGGTCAGGTTTGTTTTATAGTACTCCAATTAACAGCCCCCATTACCCCAAAAAGGAATGGAGTCATTAGCAGTTATGGTTTTTAAATGGCATCCAGAATTATGTTGCACGAAGAACAATTTCACATCATTCTTGGTCCATTTGTGTGAAAACAAGGTCCAATCAGGCTGAAACGTTACAAGAAGGTAGAATCTATTGAGTTGTAAGTGATCTGAACGTTTCATGATGATCGCACATTCCTATAGGGGGTCAAACCAGGTCCCAAAGGTCACCGGGCCTGGTGTCACTTTAAAGAAGTAGTCCAGTTACACCTTTGTGGGCTTATAACTTGGCTTCTGAATGTCCTAGAGAGGTCAGGTTTGTTTTAGCGTACTCCAATCAAAAGCCCCTACAACCACAAAAAGGAATGGAGTCATTAGCAGTTATGGTTTTAAAATGGCACCCAGAATTATGTTGCACGAAGAACAATTTCACATCATTCTGGGTCCATTTGTTTGAAAACAAGGTCCAATCAGGCTGAAACGTTACAAGAAGGTAGAATCTATTGAGTTGTAAGTGATCTGAATGTTTCATGATGATTGCACATTCCTATAGGGTATCAAACCATGTCCCAAAGTTCACCGGGCCTGGTGTCACTTTAAAGAAGTAGTCCAGTTACACCTTTGTGGGCTTATAACTTGTCTTCTGAATGTCCTAGAGAGATCCGGTTTGTTTTAGTGTACTCCAATCAACAGCCCCTACAACCACAAAAAGGAATGGAGTCATTAGCACCTATGGTTTGCAAATGGCACCCAGAATTATGTTGCACGAAGCACAATTTCACATCATTCTGGGTCCATTTGTGTGAAAACAAGGTCCAATCAGGCTGAAATGTTACAGGAAGGTAGAATCTATTGAGTTGTAAGTGATCTGAACGTTTCATGATGATAGCACTTTCCTAAGGGGGTCAAACCATGTCCCAAAGGTCACCGGATCTGGTGTCAATTTAAAGAAGTAGTCCAGTTACACCTTTGTGGGCTTATAACTTGGCTTCTGAATGTCCTAGAGAGATCAGGTTTGTTTTAGTGTACTCCAATCAACAGCCCCTACAACCACAAAAAGGAATGGAGCCATTAGCACTTATGGTTTTTAAATGGCACCCAGAATTATGTTGCACAAAGCACAATTTCACATCATTCTGGGTTCATTTGTGTGAAAACAAGGTCCAATCAGGCTGAAATGTTACAGGAAGGTAGAATATATTGAGTTGTAAGTGATCTGAACGTTTCATGATGATAGCACTTTCCTAAGGGGGTCAAACCATGTCCCAAAGGTCACCGGCTCTGGTGTCACTTTAAAGAAGTAGCCCAGTTACACATTTGAGGGCTTATAACTTGGCTTTGGAATATCCTAGAGAGGTCAGGTTTGTTTTATAGTACTCCAATTAACAGCCCCCATTACCCCAAAAAGGAATGGAGTCATTAGCAGTTATGGTTTTTAAATGGCACCCAGAATTATGTTGCACGAAGCACAATTTCACATCATTCTGGGTCCATTTGTGTGAAAACAAGGTCCAATCAGGCTGAAACGTTACAAGAAGGTAGAATCTATTGAGTTGTAAGTGATCTGAACGTTTCATGATGATCGCACATTCCTAAGGGGGTCAAACCATGTCCCAAAGGTCACCGGATCTGGTGTCAATATAAAGAAGTAGTCCAGTTACACATTTGTGGGCTTATAACTTGGCTTCTGAATGGCCTAGAGAGGTCAGGTTTGTTTTATAGTACTCCAATTAACAGCCCCCATTACCCCAAAAAGGAATGGAGTCATTAGCAGTTATGGTTTTTAAATGGCATCCAGAATTATGTTGCACGAAGAACAATTTCACATCATTCTTGGTCCATTTGTGTGAAAACAAGGTCCAATCAGGCTGAAACGTTACAAGAAGGTAGAATCTATTGAGTTGTAAGTGATCTGAAAGTTTCATGATGATCGCACATTCCTATAGGGGGTCAAACCATGTCCCAAAGGTCACCGGGCCTGGTGTCACTTTAAAGAAGTAGTCCAGTTACACCTTTGTGGGCTTATAACTTGGCTTCTGAATGTCCTAGAGAGGTCAGGTTTGTTTTAGCGTACTCCAATCAAAAGCCCCTACAACCACAAAAAGGAATGGAGTCATTAGCAGTTATGGTTTTAAAATGGCACCCAGAATTATGTTGCACGAAGAACAATTTCACATCATTCTGGGTCCATTTGTGTGAAAACAAGGTCCAATCAGGCTGAAACGTTACAAGACGGTAGAATCTATTGAGTTGTAAGTGATCTGAACGTTTCATGATGATCGCACATTCCTATAGGGGGTCAAACCAGGTCCCAAAGGTCACCGGGCCTGGTGTCACTTTAAAGAAGTAGTCCAGTTACACCTTTGTGGGCTTATAACTTGGCTTCTGAATGTCCTAGAGAGGTCAGGTTTGTTTTAGCGTACTCCAATCAACAGCCCCTACAACCACAAAAAGGAATGGAGTCATTAGCACTTATGGTTTGTAAATGGCACCCAGAATTATGTTGCACGAAGCACAATTTCACATCATTCTGGGTCCATTTGTGTGAAAACAAGGTCCAATCAGGCTGAAACGTTACAAGAATGTAGAATCTATTGAGTTGTAAGTGATCTGAACGTTTCATGATGATCGCACCTTCCTATAGGGGGTCAAACCATGTCCCAAAGGTCACCAGGCCTGGTGTCAATTTAAAGAAGTAGTCCAGTTACACCTTTGAGGGCTTATAACTTGGCTTTGGAATATCCTAGAGAGGTCAGGTTTGTTTTAGAGTACTCCAATTAACAGCCCCCATTAACCCAAAAAGGAATGGAGTCATTAGCAGTTATGGTTTTTAAATGGCACCCAGAATTATGTTGCACGAAGCACAATTTCACATCATTCTGGGTTCATTTGAGTGAAAACAAGGTCCAATCAGGCTGAAACGTTTCAGGAAGGTAGAATCTATTGAGTTGTAAGTGATCTGAACGTTTCATGATGATAGCACTTTCCTAAGGGGGTCAAACCATGTCCCAAAGGTAACCGGATCAGGTGTCAATTTAAAAAAGTAGTCCAGTTACACATTTGTGGGCTTATAACTTGGCACCCAGAATTATGTTGCACGACGCACAATTTCACATCATTCTGGGTCCATTTGTTTGAAAACAAGGTCCAATCAGGCTGAAACGTTACAAGAAGGTAGAATCTATTGAGTTGTAAGTGATCTGAACGTTTCATGATGATCGCACATTCCTATAGGGTATCAAACCATGTCCCAAAGTTCACTGGGCCTGGTGTCACTTTAAAGAAGTAGTCCAGTTACACCTTTGTGGGCTTATAACTTGTCTTCTGAATGTCCTAGAGAGATCCGGTTTGTTTTAGTGTACTCCAATCAACAGCCCCTACAACCACAAAAAGGAATGGAGTCATTAGCACCTATGGTTTGTGAATGGCACCCAGAATTATGTTGCACGAAGCACAATTTCACATCATTCTGGGTCCATTTGTGTGAAAACAAGGTCCAATCAGGCTGAAATGTTACAGGAAGGTAGAATCTATTGAGTTGTAAGTGATCTGAACGTTTCATGATGATAGCACTTTCCTAAGGGGGTCAAACCATGTCCCAAAGGTCACCGGATCTGGTGTCAATTTAAAGAAGTAGTCCAGTTACACCTTTGTGGGCTTATAACTTGGCTTCTGAATGTCCTAGAGAGATCAGGTTTGTTTTAGTGTACTCCAATCAACAGCCCCTACAACCACAAAAAGGAATGGAGCCATTAGCACTTATGGTTTTTAAATGGCACCCAGAATTATGTTGCACGAAGCACAATTTCACATCATTCTGGGTTCATTTGTGTGAAAACAAGGTCCAATCAGGCTGAAATGTTACAGGAAGGTAGAATCTATTGAGTTGTAAGTGATCTGAACGTTTCATGATGATAGCACTTTCCTAAGGGGGTCAAACCATGTCCCAAAGGTCACCGGATCTGGTGTCAATTTAAAGAAGTAGTCCAGTTACACATTTGTGGGCTCATAACTTGGCATCTGAATGTCCTAGAGAGATCAGGTTTGGTTTAGTGTGCTCCAATCAACAGCCCCTACAACCACAAAAAGGAATGGAGTCATTAGCACTTATGGTTTTTAAATGGCACCCAGAATTATGTTGCACGAAGCACAATTTCACATCATTCTGGGTTCATTTGTGTGAAAACAAGGTCCAGTCAGGCTGAAACGTTACAGGAAGGTAGAATCTATTGAGTTGTAAGTGATCTGAACGTTTCATGATGATCGCACATTCCTATAGGGGGTCAAACCATGTCCCAAAGGTCACCGGGCCTGGTGTCACTTTAAAGAAGTAGCCCAGTTACACATTTGAGGGCTTATAACTTGGCTTTGGAATATCCTAGAGATGTCAGGTTTGTTTTATAGTACTCCAATTAACAGCCCCCATTACCCCAAAAAGGAATGGAGTCATTAGCAGTTATGGTTTTTAAATGGCACCCAGAATTATGTTGCACGAAGCACAATTTCACATCATTCTGGGTCCATTTGTGTGAAAACAAGGTCCAATCAGGCTGAAACGTTACAAGAAGGTAGAATCTATTGAGTTGTATGTGATCTGAACGTTTCATGATGATCGCACATTCCTAAGGGGGTCAAACCATGTCCCAAAGGTCACCGGATCTGGTGTCAATATAAAGAAGTAGTCCAGTTACACATTTGTGGGCTTATAACTTGGCTTCTGAATGGCCTAGAGAGATCAGGTTTGTTTTATTGTGCTCCAATCAACCGCCCCTACAACCACAAAAGGAATGGAGTCATTAGCACTTATGGTTTTTAAATGGCACCCAGAATTATGTTGCACGAATTACAATTTCACATCATTCTGGGTTCATTTGTGTGAAAACAAGGTCCAGTCAGGCTGAAACGTTACAGGAAGGTAGAATCTATTGAGTTGTAAGTGATCTGAACGTTTCATGATGATAGCACTTTCCTAAGGGGGTCAAACCATGTCCCAAAGGTCACCGGATCTGGTGTCAATTTAAAGAAGTAGTCCAGTTACACATTTGTGGGCTTATAACTTGGCTTCTGAATGTCCTAGAGAGATCAAGTTTGTTTTAGTGTACTCCAATCAAGAGCCCCTACAACCACAAAAAGGAATGGAGTCATTAGCACTTATGGTTTTTAAATGGCACCCAGAATTATGTTGCACGAAGCACAATTTCACATCATTCTGGGTTCATTTGTGTGAAAACAAGGTCCAATCAGGCTGAAACGTTACAGGAAGGTAGAATCTATTGAGTTGTAAGTGATCTGAACGTTTCATGATGATAGCACTTTCCTAAGGGGGTCAAACCATGTCCCAAAGGTCACCGGATCTGGTGTCAATTTAAAGAAGTAGACCAGTTACACATTTGTGGGCTTATAACTTGGCTTCTGAATGTCCTAGAGAGATCAAGTTTGTTTTCGTGTACTCCAATCAACAGCCCCTACAACCACAAAAAGGAATGGAGTCATTAGCACTTATGGTTTTTAAATGGCACCCAGAATTATGTTGCACGAAGTACAATTTCACATCATTCTGGGTTCATTTGTGTGAAAACAAGGTCCAATTATGCTGAAACGTTACAGGAAGGTACAATCTTTTGAGTTGTAAGTGATCTGAACGTTTCATGATGATAGCACTTTCCTAAGGGGGTCAAACAATGTCCCAAAGGTCACCGGACTTGGTGTCAATTTAAAGTAGTCCAGTTACACATTTGTGGGCTCATAACTTGGCTTCTGAATGGCCTAGAGAGATCAGGTTTGTTTTAGTGTGCTCCAATCTAGAGCCCCTACAACCACAAAAAGGAATGGAGTCATTAGCACTTATGGTTTTTAAATGGCACCCAGAATTATGTTACACGAAGCACAATTTAACATCATTCTGGGTCCATTTGTGTGAAAACAAGGTCCAATCAGGCTGAAACGTTACAAGCAGGTAGAATCTATTGAGTTGCAAGTGATCTGAACGTTTCATGATGATCGCACATTCCTAAGGGGGTCAAACCATGTCCCAAATGTCACCGGATCTGGTGTCAATATAAAGAAGTAGTCCAGTTACACATTTGTGGGCTTATAACTTGGCTTCTGAATGGCCTAGCGAGATCAGGTTTGTTTTAGTGTGCTCCAATCAACAGCCCCTACAACCACAAAAGGAATGGAGTCATTAGCACTTATGGTTTTTAAATGGCACCCAGAATTATGTTGCACGAAGCACAATTTCACATCATTCTGGGTTCATTTGTGTGAAAACAAGGTCCAATCAGGCTGAAACGTTACAGGAAAGTAGAATCTATTGAGTTGTAAGTGATCTGAACGTTTCATGATGATAGCACTTTCCTAAGGGGGTCAAACCATGTCCCAAAGGTCACCGGATCTGGTGTCAATTTAAAGAAGTAGTCCAGTTACACATTTGTGGGCTTATAACTTGGCTTCTGAATGTCCTAGAGAGATCAAGTTTGTTTTAGTGTACTCCAATCAAGAGCCCCTACAACCACAAAAAGGAATGGAGTCATTAGCACTTATGGTTTTTAAATGGCACCCAGAATTATGTTGCACGAAGCACAATTTCACATCATTTTAGGTTCATTTGTGTGAAAACAAGGTCCAATTAGGCTGAAACGTTACAGGAATGTAGAATCTATTGAGTTGTAAGTGATCTGAACGTTTCATGATGATAACACTTTCCTAAGGGGGTCAAACCATGTCGCAAAGGTAACCGGATCTGGTGTCAATTTAAAGAAGTAGTCCAGTTGCACATTCGTGGGCTTATAACTTGGCGTCTGAATGGCCTAGAGAGATCAGGTTTGTTTTAGTGTGCTCCAATCAACAGCCCCTACAACCACAAAAAGGAATGGAGTCATTAGCACTTATGGTTTTTAAATGGCACCCAGATTTATGTTGCACGAAGCACAATTTCACATCATTCTGGGTTCATTTGTGTGAAAACAAGGTCCAATCAGGCTGAAACGTGACAGGAAGGTAGAATCTATTGAGTTGTAAGTGATCTGAACGTTTCATGATGATAGCACTTTCCTAAGGGGGTCAAACCATGTCCCAAAGGTCACCGGATCTGGTGTCAATTTAAAGAAGTAGTCCAGTTACACATTTGTGGGCTTATAACTTGGCTTCTGAATGTCCTAGAGAGATCAAGTTTGTTTTAGTGTACTCCAATCAACAGCCCCTACAACCACAAAAAGGAATGGAGTCATTAGCACTTATGGTTTTTAAATGGCACCCAGAATTATGTTGCACGAAGCACAATTTCACATCATTCTGGGTTCATTTGTGTGAAAACAAGGTCCAATTATGCTGAAACGTTACAGGAAGGTACAATCTATTGAGTTGTAAGTGATCTGAACGTTTCATGATGATCGCACATTCCTATAGGGGGTCAAACCATGTCCCAAAGGTCACCGGGCCTGGTGTCACTTTAAAGAAGTAGTCCAGTTACACCTTTGAGGGCTTATAACTTGGCTTTGGAATATCCTAGAGAGGTCAGGTTTGTATTAGAGTACTCCAATTAACAGCCCCCATTACCCCAAAAAGGAATGGAGTCATTAGCAGTTATGGTTTTTAAATGGCACCCAGAATTATGTTGCACGAAGCACAATTTCACATCATTCTGGGTTCATTTGAGTGAAAACAAGGTCCAATCAGGCTGAAACGTTTCAGGAAGGTAGAATCTATTGAGTTGTAAGTGATCTGAACGTTTCATGATGATAGCACTTTCCTAAGGGGGTCAAACCATGTCCCAAAGGTAACCGGATCAGGTGTCAATTTAAAGAAGTAGTCCAGTTACACATTTGTGGGCTTATAACTTGGCACCCAGAATTATGTTGCACGAAGCACAATTTCACATCATTCTGGGTCCATTTGTTTGAAAACAAGGTCCAATCAGGCTGAAACGTTACAAGAAGGTAGAATCTATTGAGTTGTAAGTGATCTGAACGTTTCATGATGATCGCACATTCCTATAGGGTATCAAACCATGTCCCAAAGTTCACTGGGCCTGGTGTCACTTTAAAGAAGTAGTCCAGTTACACCTTTGTGGGCTTATAACTTGTCTTCTGAATGTCCTAGAGAGATACGGTTTGTTTTAGTGTACTCCAATCAACAGCCCCTACAACCACAAAAAGGAATGGAGTCATTAGCACCTATGGTTTGTAAATGGCACCCAGAATTATGTTGCACGAAGCACAATTTCACATCATTCTGGGTCCATTTGTGTGAAAATAAGGTCCAATAAGGCTGAAATGTTACAGGAAGGTAGAATCTATTGAGTTGTAAGTGATCTGAACGTTTCATGATGATAGCACTTTCCTAAGGGGGTCAAACCATGTCCCAAAGGTCACCGGATCTGGTGTCAATTTAAAGAAGTAGTCCAGTTACACCTTTGTGGGCTTATAACTTGGCTTCTGAATGTCCTAGAGAGATCAGGTTTGTTTTAGTGTACTCCAATCAACAGCCCCTACAACCACAAAAAGGAAAGGAGCCATTAGCACTTATGGTTTTTAAATGGCACCCAGAATTATGTTGCACGAAGCACAATTTCACATCATTCTGGGTTCATTTGTGTGAAAACAAGGTCCAATCAGGCTGAAATGTTACAGGAAGGTAGAATCTATTGAGTTGTAAGTGATCTGAACGTTTCATGATGATAGCACTTTCCTAAGGGGGTCCAACCATGTCCCAAAGGTCACCGGATCTGGTGTCAATTTAAAGAAGTAGTCCAGTTACACATTTGTGGGCTCATAACTTGGCATCTGAATGTCCTAGAGAGATCAGGTTTGGTTTAGTGTGCTCCAATCAACAGCCCCTACAACCACAAAAAGGAATGGAGTCATTAGCACTTATGGTTTTTAAATGGCACCCAGAATTATGTTGCACGAAGCACAATTTCACATCATTCTGGGTTCATTTGTGTGAAAACAAGGTCCAGTCAGGCTGAAACGTTACAGGAAGGTAGAATCTATTGAGTTGTAAGTGATCTGAACGTTTCATGATGATCGCACATTCCTATAGGGGGTCAAACCATGTCCCAAAGGTCACCGGGCCTGGTGTCACTTTAAAGAAGTAGCCCAGTTACACATTTGAGGGCTTATAACTTGGCTTTGGAATATCCTAGAGATGTCAGGTTTGTTTTATAGTACTCCAATTAACAGCCCCCATTACCCCAAAAAGGAATGGAGTCATTAGCAGTTATGGTTTTTAAATGGCACCCAGAATTATGTTGCACGAAGCACAATTTCACATCATTCTGGGTCCATTTGTGTGAAAACAAGGTCCAATCAGGCTGAAACGTTACAAGAAGGTAGAATCTATTGAGTTGTATGTGATCTGAACGTTTCATGATGATCGCACATTCCTAAGGGGGTCAAACCATGTCCCAAAGGTCACCGGATCTGGTGTCAATATAAAGAAGTAGTCCAGTTACACATTTGTGGTCTTATAACTTGGCTTCTGAATGGCCTAGAGAGATCAGGTTTGTTTTATTGTGCTCCAATCAACAGCCCCTACAACCACAAATGGAATGGAGTCATTAGCACTTATGGTTTTTAAATGGCACCCAGAATTATGTTGCACGAATTACAATTTCACATCATTCTGGGTTCATTTGTGTGAAAACAAGGTCCAATCAGGCTGAAACGTTACAGGAAGGTAGAATCTATTGAGTTGTAAGTGATCTGAACGTTTCATGATGATAGCACTTTCCTAAGGGGGTCAAACCATGTCCCAAAGGTCACCGGATCTGGTGTCAATTTAAAGAAGTAGTCCAGTTACACATTTGTGGGCTTATAACTTGGCTTCTGAATGTCCTAGAGAGATCAAGTTTGTTTTAGTGTACTCCAATCAAGAGCCCCTACAACCACAAAAAGGAATGGAGTCATTAGCACTTATGGTTTTTAAATGGCACCCAGAATTATGTTGCACGAAGCACAATTTCACATCATTCTGGGTTCATTTGTGTGAAAACAAGGTCCAATCAGGCTGAAACGTTACAGGAAGGTAGAATCTATTGAGTTGTAAGTGATCTGAACGTTTCATGATGATAGCACTTTCCTAAGGGGGTCAAACCATGTCCCAAAGGTCACCGGATCTGGTGTCAATTTAAAGAAGTAGCCCAGTTACACATTTGTGGGCTTATAACTTGGCTTCTGAATGTCCTAGAGAGATCAAGTTTGTTTTAGTGTACTCCAATCAACAGCCCCTACAACCACAAAAAGGAATGGAGTCATTAGCACTTATGGTTTTTAAATGGCACCCAGAATTATGTTGCACGAAGTGCAATTTCACATCATTCTGGGTTCATTTGTGTGAAAACAAGGTCCAATTATGCTGAAACGTTACAGGAAGGTACAATCTTTTGAGTTGTAAGTGATCTGAACGTTTCATGATGATAGCCCTTTCCTAAGGGGGTCAAACAATGTCCCAAAGGTCACCGGACTTGGTGTCAATTTAAAGAAGTAGTCCAGTTACACATTTGTGGGCTCATAACTTGGCTTCTGAATGGCCTAGAGAGATCAGGTTTGTTTTAGTGTGCTCCAATCTACAGCCCCTACAACCACAAAAAGGAATGGAGTCATTAGCACTTATGGTTTTTAAATGGCACCCAGAATTATGTTAAACGAAGCACAATTTCACATCATTCTGGGTACATTTGTGTGAAAAAAAGGTCCAATCAGGCTGAAACGTTACAAGCAGGTAGAATCTATTGAGTTGTAAGTGATCTGAACGTTTCATGATGATCGCACATTCCTAAGGGGGTCAAACCATGTCCCAAAGGTCACCGGATCTGGTGTCAATATAAAGAAGTAGTCCAGTTACACATTTGTGGGCTTATAACTTGGCTTCTGAATGGCCTAGCGAGATCAGGTTTGTTTTAGTGTGCTCCAATCAACAGCCCCTACAACCACAAAAGGAATGGATTCATTAGCACTTATGGTTTTTAAATGGCACCCAGAATTATGTTGCACGAAGCACAATTTCACATCATTCTGGGTTCATTTGTGTGAAAACAAGGTCCAATCAGGCTGAAACGTTACAGGAAAGTAGAATCTATTGAGTTGTAAGTGATCTGAACGTTTCATGATGATAGCACTTTCCTAAGGGGGTCAAACCATGTCCCAAAGGTCACCGGATCTGGTGTCAATTTAAAGAAGTAGTCCAGTTACACATTTGTGGGCTTATAACTTGGCTTCTGAATGTCCTAGAGAGATCAAGTTTGTTTTAGTGTACTCCAATCAAGAGCCCCTACAACCACAAAAAGGAATGGAGTCATTAGCACTTATGGTTTTTAAATGGCACCCAGAATTATGTTGCACGAAGCACAATTTCACATCATTCTAGGTTCATTTGTGTGAAAACAAGGTCCAATTAGGCTGAAACGTTACAGGAATGTAGAATCTATTGAGTTGTAAGTGATCTGAACGTTTCATGATGATAACACTTTCCTAAGGGGGTCAAACCATGTCGCAAAGGTAACCGGATCTGGTGTCAATTTAAAGAAGTAGTCCAGTTGCACATTTGTGGGCTTATAACTTGGCGTCTGAATGGCCTAGAGAGATCAGGTTTGTTTTAGTGTGCTCCAATCAACAGCAACTACAACCACAAAAAGGAATGGAGTCATTAGCACTTATGGTTTTTAAATGGCACCCAGATTTATGTTGCACGAAGCACAATTTCACATCATTCTGGGTTCATTTGTGTGAAAACAAGGTCCAATCAGGCTGAAACGTTACAGGAAGGTAGAATCTATTGAGTTGTAAGTGATCTGAACGTTTCATGATGATAGCACTTTCCTAAGGGGGTCAAACCATGTCCCAAAGGTCACCGGATCTGGTGTCAATTTAAAGAAGTAGTCCAGTTAAACATTTGTGGGCTTATAACTTGGCTTCTGAATGTCCTAGAGAGATCAAGTTTGTTTTAGTGTACTCCAATCAACAGCCCCTACAACCACAAAAAGGAATGGAGTCATTAGCACTTATGGTTTTTAAATGGCACCCAGAATTATGTTGCACGAAGCACAATTTCACATCATTCTGGGTTCATTTGTGTGAAAACAAGGTCCAATTAAGCTGAAACGTTACAGGAAGGTACAATCTATTGAGTTGTAAGTGATCTGAACGTTTCATGATGATAGCACTTTCCTAAGGGGGTCAAACAATGTCCCAAAGGTCACCGGACTTGGTGTCAATTTAAATAAGTATTCCAGTTACACATTTGTGGGCTTATAACTTGGCTTCTGAATGGCCTAGAGAGATCAGGTTTGTTTTAGTGTGCTCCAATCTACAGCCCCTACAACCACAAAAAGGAATGGAGTCATTAGCACTTATGGTTTTTAAATGGCACCCAGAATTATGTTACACGAAGCACAATTTCACATCATTCTGGGTCCATTTGTGTGAAAACAAGGTCCAATCAGGCTGAAACGTTACAAGAAGGTAGAATCTATTGAGTTGTAAGTGATCTGAACGTTTCATGATGATCGCACATTCCTATAGGGGGTCAAACCATGTCCCAAAGGTAACCGGATCTGGTGTCAATTTAAAGTAGTCCAGTTACACATTTGTGGGCTTATAACTTGGCTTCTGAATTTCCTAGAGAGATCAAGTTTGTTTTAGTGTACTCCAATCAAGAGCCCCTACAACCACAAAAAGGAATGGAGTCATTAGCACTTATGGTTTTTAAAAGGCACCCAGAATTATGTTGCACGAAGCACAATTTCACATCATTCTGGGTTCATTTGTGTGAAAACAAGGTCCAATCAGGCTGAAACGTTACAGGAAGGTAGAATCTATTGAGTTGTAAGTGATCTGAACGTTTCCTGATGATAGCACTTTCCTAAGGGGGTCAAACCATGTCCCAAAGGTAACCGGATCTGGTGTCAATTTAAAGAAGTAGTCCAGTTACACATTTGTGGGCTTATAACTTGGCGTCTGAATGGCCTAGAGAGATCAGGTTTGTTTTAGTGTACTCCAATCAAGAGCCCCTACAACCACAAAAAGGAATGGAGTCATTAGCACTTATGGTTTTTAAATGGCACCCAGAATTATGTTGCACAAAGCACAATTTCACATCATTCTGGGTCCATTTGTGTGAAAACAAGGTCCAATCAGGCTGAAACGTTACAAGAAGGTAGAATCTATTGAGTTGTAAGTGATCTGAACGTTTCATGATGATCGCACATTCCTATAGGGGGTCAAACCATGTCCCAAAGGTCACCGGGCCTGGTGTCACTTTAAAGAAGTAGTCCAGTTACACATTTGAGGGCTTATAACTTGGCTTTGGAATATCCTAGAGAGGTCAGGTTTGTTTTAGAGTACTCCAATTAACAGCCCCCATTACCCCAAAAGGAATGGAGTCATTAGCAGTTATGGTTTTTAAATGGCACCCAGAATTATGTTGCACGCAGCACAATTTCACATCATTCTGGGTTCATTTGTGTGAAAACAAGGTCCAATCAGGCTGAAACGTTACGGAAGGTAGAATCTATTGAGTTGTAAGTGATCTGAACGTTTCATGATGATAGAACTTTCCTAAGGGGGTCAAACCATGTCCCAAAGGTCACAAGATCTGGTGTCAATTTAAAGAAGTAGTCCAGTTACACATTTGTGGGCTTATAACTTGGCTTCTGAATGTCCTAGAGAGATCAAGTTTGTTTTAGTGTACTCCAATCAACAGCCCCTACAACCACAAAAAAGGAATGGAGTCATTAGCACCTATGGTTTTTGAAAGGCACCCAGAATTATGTTGCACGAAGCACAAATCCACATCATTCTGGGTCCATTTGTGTGAAAACAAGGTCCAATCAGGCTGAAACGTTACAAGAAGGTAGAATCTATTGAGTTGTAAGTGATCTGAATGTTTCATGATGATCGCACATTCCTATAGGAGGTCAAACCATGTCCCAAAGGTCACCGGGCCTGGTCTCACTTTGAAGAAGTAGTCCAGCTACACATTTGTGGGCTTATAACTTGGCTTCTGAATGTCCTAGAGAGGTCAGGTTTGTTTTAGTGTACTCCAATCAACAGCCCCTACAACCACAAAAAGGAATGGAGTCATTAGCACTTATGGTTTGTAAATGGCACCCAGAATTATGTTGCACGAAGCACAATTTCACATCATTCTGGGTCCATTTGTGTGAAAACAAGGTCCAATCAGGCTGAAACGTTACAAGAAGGTAGAATCTATTGAGTTGTAAGTGATCTGAATGTTTCATGATGATCGCACATTCCTATAGGAGGTCAAACCATGTCCCAAAGGTCACCGGGCCTGGTCTCACTTTAAAGAAGTAGTCCAGCTACACATTTGTGGGCTTATAACTTGGCTTCTGAATGTCCTAGAGAGGTCAGGTTTGTTTTAGTGTACTCCAATCAACAGCCCCTACAACCACAAAAAGGAATGGAGTCATTAGCACTTATGGTTTGTAAATGGCACCCAGAATTATGTTGCACGAAGCACAATTTCACATCATTCTGGGTCCATTTGTGTGAAAACAAGGTCCAATCAGGCTGAAACGTTACAAGAAGGTAGAATCTATTGAGTTGTAAGTGATCTGAACGTTTCATGATGATCGCACATTCCTATAGGGGGTCAATCATGTCCCAAAGGTCACCGGGCCTGGTGTCACTTTAAAGAAGTAGTCAAGTTACACCTTTGAGGGCTTATAACTTGGCTTTGGAATATCCTAGAGAGGTCAGGTTTGTTTTAGAGTACTCCAATTAACAGCCCCCATTACCCCAAAAAGGAATGGAGTCATTAGCAGTTATGGTTTTTAAATGGCACCCAGAATTATGTTGCACGAAGCACAATTTCACATCATTCTGGGTTCATTTGTGTGAAAACAAGGTCCAATCAGGCTGAAACGTTACAAGAAGGTAGAATCTATTGAGTTGTAAGTGATCTGAACGTTTCATGATGATCGCTCATTCCTATAGGGGGTCAAACCATGTCCCAAAGGTCACCGAGCCTGGTGTCACTTTAAAGAAGTAGTCCAGTTACACCTTTGTGGGCTTATAACTTGTCTTCTGAATGTCCAAGAGAGATCAGGTTTGTTTTAGTGTACTCCAATCAACAGCCCCTACAACCACAAAAAGGAATGGAGTCATTAGCACCTATGGTTTGTAAATGGCACCCAGAATTATGTTGCACGAAGCACAATTTATCATCATTCTGGGTCCATTTGTGTGAAAACAAGGTCCAATCAGGCTGAAATGTTACAGGAAGGTAGAATCTATTGAGTTGTAAGTGATCTGAACGTTTCATGATGATAGCACTTTCCTAAGGGGGTCAAACCATGTCCCAAAGGTCACCGGATCTGGTGTCAATTTAAAGAAGTAGTCCAGTTACACCTTTGTGAGCTTATAACTTGGCTTCTGAACGTCCTAGAGAGATCAGGTTTGTTTTAGTGTACTCCAATCAACAGCCCCTACAAACACAAAAAGGAATGGAGTCATTAGCACTTATGGTTTTTAAATGGCACCCAGAATTATGTTGCACGAAGCACAATTTCACATCATTCTGGGTTCATTTGTGTGAAAACAAGGTCCAATCAGGCTGAAATGTTACAGGAAGGTAGAATCTATTGAGTTGTAAGTGATCTGAACGTTTCATGATGATAGCACTTTCCTAAGGGGGTCAAACCATGTCCCAAAGGTCACCGGATCTGGTGTCAATTTAAAGAAGTAGTCCAGTTACACATTTGTGGGCTCATAACTTGGCTTCTGAATGTCCTAGAGAGATCAGGTTTGGTTTAGTGTGCTCCAATTAACAGCCCCTACAACCACAAAAAGGAATGGAGTCATTAGCACTTATGGTTTTTAAATGGCACCCAGAATTATGTTGCACGAAGCACAATTTCACATCATTCTGGGTTCATTTGTGTGAAAACAAGGTCCAATCAGGCTGAAACGTTACAGGAAGGTAGAATCTATTGAGTTGTAAGTGATCTGAACGTTTCATGATGATAGCACTTTCCTAAGGGGGTCAAACCATGTCCCAAAGGTCACCGGATCTGGTGTCAATTTAAAGAAGTAGTCCAGTTACACATTTGTGGGCTTATAACTTGGCTTCTGAATGTCCTAGAGAGATCAAGTTTGTTTTAGTGTACTCCAATCAACAGCCCCTACAACCACAAAAAGGAATGGAGTCATTAGCACTTATGGTTTTTAAATGGCACCCAGAATTATGTTGCACGAAGCACAATTTCACATCATTCTGGGTTCATTTGTGTGAAAACAAGGTCCAATTATGCTGAAACGTTACAGGAAGGTACAATCTATTGAGTTGTAAGTGATCTGAACGTTTCATGATGATAGCACTTTCCTAAGGGGGTCAAACAATGTCCCAAAGGTCACCGGACTTGGTGTCAATTTAAAGAAGTAGTCCAGTTACACATTTGTGGGCTAATAACTTGGCTTCTGAATGCCCTAGAGAGATCAGGTTTGTTTAAGTGTGCTCCAATCTACAGCCCCTACAACCACAAAAAGGAATGGAGTCATTAGCACTTATGGTTTTTAAATGGAACCCAGAATTATGTTACACGAAGCACAATTTCACATCATTCTGGGTCCATTTGTGTGAAAACAAGGTCCAATCAGGCTGAAACGTTACAAGAAGGTAGAATCTATTGAGTTGTAAGTGATCTGAACGTTTCATGATGATCGCAAATTCCTAAGGGGGTCAAACCATGTCCCAAAGGTCACCGGATCTGGTGTCAATTTAAAGAAGTAGTCCAGTTACACATTTGTGGGCTTATAACTTGGCTTCTGAATGTCCTAGAGAGATCAGGTTTGTTGGAATGTACTCCAATCAAGAGCCCCTACAAACACAAAAAGGAATGGAGTCATTAGCACTTATGGTTTGTAAATGGCACCCAGAATTATGTTGCACGATGCACAATTTCACATCATTCTGGGTCCATTTGTGTGAAAACAAGGTCCAATCAGGCTGAAACGTTACAGGAAGGTAGAATCTATTGAGTTGTAAGTGATCTGAACGTTTCATGATGATAGCACTTTCCTAAGGGGGTCAAACCATGTCCCAAAGGTCACCGGATCTGGTGTCAATTTAAAGAAGTAGTCCAGTTACACATTTGTGGGCTTATAACTTGGCTTCTGAATGTCCTAGAGAGCTCAAGTTTGTTTTAGTGTACTCCAATCAAGAGCCCCTACAACCACAAAAAGGAATGGAGTCATTAGCACTTATGGTTTTTAAATGGCACCCAGAATTATGTTGCACGAAGCACAATTTCACATCATTCTGGGTTCATTTGTGTGAAAACAAGGTCCAATTAGGCTGAAACGTTACAGGAATGTAGAATCTATTGAGTTGTAAGTGATCCAGTGGCGGAGCTTGATATGTGCAACATGTGCGGCCGAACAGGGCGGCAGTCTGTAGGGGGCGGCATTTAATTTCTTTTTTTTTTTTTCTTTTTTTTTTTTTCTTCCATCAACCGATACATCAACAAAACATAGAAATCACATGTTCTTCATAATAATAATAGTGATTAGTGATGATAATAATAATATTTCTGTAATAAAAGCACAACAAAGTCATTGTTTGCATTTATATTGGGATTTTATTGCGCCCCCTTGTGTCCGCCGCGCCTCTGTAGTGCGCTCTATAGCGCCCTTTATCAGGTGGGGGGCGGAGGGATCTCGGAGAGTGATGATGGAGGGATACAGGTACCGTTTCACATATCACCGCTCACAAACATAATGGAGAAGAAGCGGTCGAAGCCATCTGGTGCCCAATTTCGGAAAAAAAGAAAAGAAGAGGAGGAGAAACGAGGAAAAGATGCAGGTATGCATCTCTTTATTATTTAGTTGGTATTTTTCCCGCCTGTCCCCCAACTTATTGATTACCTAACCTCTCTAATCTGAACGTTTTGCATGGTGCTATGATGATCCCTTCAAATGTCTTTTGCTAGCTTCTTATGTTGCATGTATTTAGAACTACTTCCAACCGCTAGCTTTTTCTTTGTCACATGAGCTTTTATGAAAAGCTAAGAGTGGAAAACCGAAAGGCTGATAACCAAACGCTATCAAATTAAAATTAGTCTTTGAGTATTTTGCCGAAATACATTGACGGCGGGCGGCAGGTCTCGCGCCGGCGCCATTCACCTTTCTATTTGGACTCGGGAAATGAGCTACGTATTATTTACTCCACGAAAAACGGAGCGGCAGCGGGCCGCTGGAGGTGCCCTGCTAGTAAGATCCCGTTTAAACTGTAAACTACCATAACATAAAAACTATAATAGCTAGAGTGGTCTTTTTTTTAGCTGAAAGTTGAGACTGTCTCGCCTTTCAGCACTGTACAAGTCGATGATGTCATCGTGTTGCGTTAAGTGTGCTGCACAGCACACCGCGGCTATGTTAACTCACAGTGACCAAGAAGCAGTGTGGGAGAGTTAAAGAATTTAACCAGTTAATATGGATTCATGGATATTTAATCAATAGTTGTGGCTCCTCTGGTCATTTAGTTCTTTGTGTGCCGGAGACATTTGCTGAATAAGGAAATAAAAACTTAAAATGACAAAAAAAATTAGGGAAAAACACTTGTTTTGTATTTTATCAATTCTTAATTATTAATAGATTGTTGGTGTTTTAACTTTTGGTAAAGGAAAACACACAATTTCCAGGCAGCCCCAGTCTGGAGAAGTGATGGTGACATCAGCCATTAAAAATAAATAATACTCTGAGGTTTTTATTAATAATTTCTACTTTTACTTCAGTATTTCTCTAACAGCAGCACTTTTACTTGTAAATGAGTAATATTTTAGCAATGTAACAGTACTTGTACTTGAGTACAGATTTTCAGAATTCTTTCCACCACTGCTGAAAACTGTAAATGCTCATTGTAACATGTTAATTAAAATGCTGAAGCAACAGACGTGACATGAAGATTGTATTGTTTGTTTTATGCAACATCAGGAGCCCTACGCAGATATTTTGGGATGACATCAGCTGCCACTGAGGAACAGCCATCTACCTCCACTGCTCATAGGCCAGTATTTGAACTCGAGGAGGGAGAGTCTGCTGGCACCACATCTCCCCAGGAAGATACTTTAGGTGGGTTTTGCACACGTGTGTGTGACCAGCAAACATTTAGCTATAGACATTTAAATAGTATTTTCACAGAATATGGGAATTGTTCCATATAGCAATGTGGTGAGTTATGCTTCCATTTTCTGTCAATAGAGAGACATACCAGTATATGTGAACTTGATGAGGGACAGCCAGCTGCCACGTCTCCCCAACAAGATACGTCAGGTAAGTTTTGCACAAGTGTGTGTGTGTGTGTGTCCTGCAAACATTAGAGAAATTTGAATGTCACATATTGCATTTGAATAGAATATGTGAAATGGTCCACATAGCAATGTGTTGAGTTACGCTTCTGTTTTCTGTCAATAGAGAAGCCTGAACGATCAACCAATGAGTCCCATTGAAGGTGATGATGAGCCTCTTTCTTCAGACCCAGCCAAGTGGCCATCACCAATTACCGACAGCATACGCACAGAGCTAGTTCGAAGAGGACCTACCAAGGTGCCAACTACTTTCATATTTCCCAGGAATGAAGGCGATGGCAGGTGTTGTCATCATCACTATTTCAGTAGAACTTTGACAAGTGGTGAGAAGGTGGCCAGGAGCTGGATGTTGTATTCAGTTAGCAAACTTTGTTATATATAATACACTACACGCCATTTGAAACAAAGTTGTAGGTGTAATTTTTTTTTCTTGTGTGTGTGTGTGGGGGGGGGGGGGGGGGGGGGGGGGGGCGTCACGGGGGATCTCGCACAGGGCGCCATTTAGGCCAGCTCCGCCTCTGAAGTGATCTAAACGTTTCATGATGATAACACTTTCCTAAGGGGGTCAAACCATGTCCCAAAGGTCACCGGATCTGGTGTCAATTTAAAGAAGTAGTCCAGTTACAACTTTGTGGGCTTATAACTTGGCTTCTGAACGTCCTAGAGAGATCAGGTTTGTTTTAGTGTACTCCAATCAACAGCCCCTACAACCACAAAAAGGAATGGAGTCATTAGCACTTATGGTTTTTAAATGGCACCCAGAATTATGTTGCACGAAGCACAATTTCACATCATTCTGGGTTCATTTGTGTGAAAACAAGGTCCAATCAGGCTGAAATGTTACAGGAAGGTAGAATCTATTGAGTTGTAAGTGATCTGAACGTTTCATGATGATAGCACTTTCCTAAGGGGGTCAAACCATGTCCCAAAGGTCACCGGATCTGGTGTCAATTTAAAGAAGTAGTCCAGTTACACATTTGTGGGCTCATAACTTGGCTTCTGAATGTCCTAGAGAGATCAGGTTTGGTTTAGTGTGCTCCAATCAACAGCCCCTACAACCACAAAAAGGAATGGAGTCATTAGCACTTATGGTTTTTAAATGGCACCCAGAATTATGTTACACGAAGCACAATTTAACATCATTCTGGGTCCATTTGTGTGAAAACAAGGTCCAATCAGGCTGAAACGTTACAAGCAGGTAGAATCTATTGAGTTGCAAGTGATCTGAACGTTTCATGATGATCGCTAATTCCTAAGGGGGTCAAACCATGTCCCAAAGGTCACCGGATCTGGTGTCACTTTAAAGAAGTAGTCCAGTTACACATTTGTGGGCTTATAACTTGGCTTCTGAATGGCCTAGCGAGATCAGGTTTGTTTTAGTGTGCTCCAATCAACAGCCCCTACAACCACAAAAGGAATGGAGTCATTAGCACTTATGGTTTTTAAATGGCACCCAGAATTATGTTGCACGAAGCACAATTTCACATCATTCTGGGTTCATTTGTGTGAAAACAAGGTCCAATCAGGCTGAAACGTTACAGGAAGGTAGAATCTATTGAGTTGTAAGTGATCTGAACGTTTCATGATGATAGCACTTTCCTAAGGGGGTCAAACCATGTCCCAAAGGTCACCGGATCTGGTGTCAATTTAAAGAAGTAGTCCAGTTACACATTTGTGGGCTTATAACTTGGCTTCTGAATGTCCTAGAGAGCTCAAGTTTGTTTTAGTGTACTCCAATCAAGAGCCCCTACAACCACAAAAAGGAATGGAGTCATTAGCACTTATTGTTTTTAAATGGCACGCAGAATTATGTTGCACAAAGCACAATTTCACATCATTCTGGGTTCATTTGTGTGAAAACAAGGTCCAATTAGGCTGAAACGTTACAGGAATGTAGAATCTATTGAGTTGTAAGTGATCTGAACGTTTCATGATGATAACACTTTCCTAAGGGGGGCAAACCATGTCCCAAAGGTAACCGGATCTGGTGTCAATTTAAAGAAGTAGTCCAGTTGCACATTTGTGGGCTTATAACTTGGCGTCTGAATGGCCTAGAGAGATCAGGTTTGTTTTAGTGTGCTCCAATCAACAGCCCCTACAACCACAAAAAGGAATGGAGTCATTAGCACTTATGGTTTTTAAATGGCACCCAGATTTATGTTGCACGAAGCACAATTTCACATCATTCTGGGTTCATTTGTGTGAAAACAAGGTCCAATCAGGCTGAAACGTTACAGGAAGGTAGAATCTATTGAGTTGTAAGTGATCTGAACGTTTCATGATGATAGCACTTTCCTAAGGGGGTCAAACCATGTCCCAAAGGTCACCGGATCTGGTGTCAATTTAAAGAAGTAGTCCAGTTACACATTTGTGGGCTTATAACTTGGCTTCTGAATGTCCTAGAGAGATCAAGTTTATTTTAGTGTACTCCAATCAACAGCCCCTACAACCAAAAAAAGGAATGGAGTCATTAGCACTTATGGTTTTTAAATGGCACCCAGAATTATGTTGCACGAAGCACAATTTCACATCATTCTGGGTTCATTTGTGTGAAAACAAGGTCCAATTATGCTGAAACGTTACAGGAAGGTACATTCTATTGAGTTGTAAGTGATCTGAACGTTTCATGATGATAGCACTTTCCTAAGGGGGTCAAACAATGTCCCAAAGGTCACCGGACTTGGTGTCAATTTAAAGAAGTAGTCCAGTTACACATTTGTGGGCTTATAACTTGGCTTCTGAATGGCCTAGCGAGATCAGGTTTGTTTTAGTGTGCTCCAATCAACAGCCCCTACAACCACAAAAGGAATGGAGTCATTAGCACTTATGGTTTTTAAATGGCACCCAGAATTATGTTGCACGAAGCACAATTTCACATCATTCTGGGTTCATTTGTGTGAAAACAAGGTCCAATCAGGCTGAAACGTTACAGGAAGGTAGAATCTATTGAGTTGTAAGTGATCTGAACGTTTCATGATGATAGCACTTTCCTAAGGGGGTCAAACCATGTCCCAAAGGTCACCGGATCTGGTGTCAATTTAAAGAAGTAGTCCAGTTACACATTTGTGGGCTCATAACTTGGCTTCTGAATGTCCTAGAGAGATCAGGTTTGGTTTAGTGTGCTCCAATCAACAGCCCCTACAACCACAAAAAGGAATGGAGTCATTAGCACTTATGGTTTTTAAATGGCACCCAGAATTATGTTGCACGAAGCACAATTTCACATCATTCTGGGTTAATTTGTGTGAAAACAAGGTCCAATCAGGCTGAAACGTTACAGGAAGGTAGAATCTATTGAGTTGTAAGTGATCTGAACGTTTCATGATGATAGCACTTTCCTAAGGGGGTCAAACCATGTCCCAAAGGTCACCGGATCTGGTGTCAATTTAAAGAAGTAGTCCAGTTACACATTTGTGGGCTTATAACTTGGCTTCTGAATGTCCTAGAGAGATCAAGTTTGTTTTAGTGTACTCCAATCAACAGCCCCTACAACCACAAAAAGGAATGGAGTCATTAGCACTTATGGTTTTTAAATGGCACCCAGAATTATGTTGCACGAAGCACAATTTCACATCATTCTGGGTTCATTTGTGTGAAAACAAGGTCCAATTATGCTGAAACGTTACAGGAAGGTACAATCTATTGAGTTGTAAGTGATCTGAACGTTTCATGATGATAGCACTTTCCTAAGGGGGTCAAACAATGTCCCAAAGGTCACCGGACTTGGTGTCAATTTAAAGAAGTAGTCCAGTTACACATTTGTGGGCTAATAACTTGGCTTCTGAATGGCCTAGAGAGATCAGGTTTGTTTTAGTGTGCTCCAATCTACAGCCCCTACAACCACAAAAAGGAATGGAGTCATTAGCACTTATGGTTTTTAAATGGAACCCAGAATTATGTTACACGAAGCACAATTTCACATCATTCTGGGTCCATTTGTGTGAAAACAAGGTCCAATCAGGCTGAAACGTTACAAGAAGGTAGAATCTATTGAGTTGTAAGTGATCTGAACGTTTCATGATGATCGCAAATTCCTAAGGGGGTCAAACCATGTCCCAAAGGTCACCGGATCTGGTGTCAATATAAAGAAGTAGTCCAGTTACACATTTGTGGGCTTATAACTTGGCTTCTGAATGGCCTAGCGAGATCAGGTTTGTTTTAGTGTGCTCCAATCAACAGCCCCTACAACCACAAAAGGAATGGAGTCATTAGCACTTATGGTTTTTAAATGGCACCCAGAATTATGTTGCACGAAGCACAATTTCACATCATTCTGGGTTCATTTGTGTGAAAACAAGGTCCAATCAGGCTGAAACGTTACAGGAAGGTAGAATCTATTGAGTTGTAAGTGATCTGAACGTTTCATGATGATAGCACTTTCCTAAGGGCGTCAAACCATGTCCCAAAGGTCACCGGATCTGGTGTCAATTTAAAGAAGTAGTCCAGTTACACATTTGTGGGCTTATAACTTGGCTTCTGAATGTCCTAGAGAGCTCAAGTTTGTTTTAGTGTACTCCAATCAAGAGCCCCTACAACCACAAAAAGGAATGGAGTCATTAGCACTTATTGTTTTTAAATGGCACCCAGAATTATGTTGCACAAAGCACAATTTCACATCATTCTGGGTTCATTTGTGTGAAAACAAGGTCCAATTAGGCTGAAACGTTACAGGAATGTAGAATCTATTGAGTTGTAAGTGATCTGAACGTTTCATGATGATAACACTTTCCTAAGGGGGTCAAACCATGTCCCAAAGGTAACCGGATCTGGTGTCAATTTAAAGAAGTAGTCCAGTTGCACATTTGTGGGCTTATAACTTGGCGTCTGAATGGCCTAGAGAGATCAGGTTTGTTTTAGTGTGCTCCAATCAACAGCCCCTACAACCACAAAAAGGAATGGAGTCATTAGCACTTATGGTTTTTAAATGGCACCCAGATTTATGTTGCACGAAGCACAATTTCACATCATTCTGGGTTCATTTGTGTGAAAACAAGGTCCAATTAGGCTGAAACGTTACAGGAAGGTAGAATCTATTGAGTTGTAAGTGATCTGAACGTTTCATGATGATAGCACTTTCCTAAGGGGGTCAAACCATGTCCCAAAGGTCACCGGATCTGGTGTCAATTTAAAGAAGTAGTCCAGTTACACATTTGTGGGCTTATAACTTGGCTTCTGAATGTCCTAGAGAGATCAAGTTTGTTTTAGTGTACTCCAATCAACAGCCCCTACACCCAAAAAAAGGAATGGAGTCATTAGCACTTATGGTTTTTAAATGGCACCCAGAATTATGTTGCACGAAGCACAATTTCACATCATTCTGGGTTCATTTGTGTGAAAACAAGGTCCAATTATGCTGAAACGTTACAGGAAGGTACATTCTATTGAGTTGTAAGTGATCTGAACGTTTCATGATGATAGCACTTTCCTAAGGGGGTCAAACAATGTCCCAAAGGTCACCGGACTTGGTGTCAATTTAAAGAAGTAGTCCAGTTACACATTTGTGGGCTTATAACTTGGCTTCTGAATGGCCTAGAGAGATCAGGTTTGTTTTAGTGTGCTCCAATCTACAGCCCCTACAACCACAAAAAGGAATGGAGTCATTAGCACTTATGGTTTTTAAATGGCACCCAGAATTATGTTACACGAAGCACAATTTCACATCATTCTGGGTCCATTTGTGTGAAAACAAGGTCCAATCAGGCGTAAACGTTACAAGAAGGTAGAATCTATTGAGTTGTAAGTGATCTGAACGTTTCATGATGATCGCACATTCCTATAGGGGGTCAAACCATGTCCCAAAGGTAACCGGATCTGGTGTCAAATTAAAGAAGTAGTCCAGTTACACATTTGTGGGCTTATAACTTGGCTTCTGAATGCCCTAGAGAGATCAAGTTTGTTTTAGTGTACTCCAATCAAGAGCCCCTACAACCACAAAAAGGAATGGAGTCATTAGCACTTATGGTTTTTAAATGGCACCCAGAATTATGTTGCACGAAGCACAATTTCACATCATTCTGGGTTCATTTGTGTGAAAACAAGGTCCAATCAGGCTGAAACGTTACAGGAAGGTAGAATCTATTGAGTTGTAAGTGATCTGAACGTTTCATGATGATAGCACTTTCCTAAGGGGGTCAAACCATGTCCCAAAGGTAACCGGATCTGGTGTCAATTTAAAGAAGTAGTCCAGTTACACATTTGTGGGCTTATAACTTGGCGTCTGAATGGCCTAGAGAGATCAGGTTTGTTTTAGTGTACTCCAATCAAGAGCCCCTACAACCACAAAAAGGAATGGATTCATTAGCACTTATGGTTTTTAAATGGCACCCAGAATTATGTTGCACAAAGCACAATTTCACATCATTCTGGGTCCATTTGTGTGAAAACAAGGTCCAATCAGGCTGAAACGTTACAAGAAGGTAGAATCTATTGAGTTGTAAGTGATCTGAACGTTTCATGATGATCGCACATTCCTATAGGGGGTCAAACCATGTCCCAAAGGTCACCGGGCCTGGTGTCACTTTAAAGAAGTAGTCCAGTTACACATTTTAGGGCTTATAACTTGGCTTTGGAATATCCTAGAGAGGTCAGGTTTGTTTTAGAGTACTCCAATTAACAGCCCCCATTACCCCAAAAGGAATGGAGTCATTAGCAGTTATGGTTTTTAAATGGCACCCAGAATTATGTTGCACGAAGCACAATTTCACATCATTCTGGGTTCATTTGTGTGAAAACAAGGTCCAATCAGGCTGAAACGTTACAGGAAGGTAGAATCTATTGAGTTGTAAGTGATCTGAACGTTTCATGATGATAGAACTTTCCTAAGGGGGTCAAACCATGTCCCAAAGGTCACAAGATCTGGTGTCAATTTAAAGAAGTAGTCCAGTTACACCTTTGCGGGCTTATAACTTGTCTTCTGAATGTCCTAGAGAGATCAGGTTTGTTTTAGTGTACTCCAATCAACAGCCCCTACAACCACAAAAGGAATGGAGTCATTAGCACTTATGGTTTTTAAATGGCACCCAGAATTATGTTGCACGAAGCACAATTTCACATCATTCTGGGTTCATTTGTGTGAAAACAAGGTCCAATCAGGCTGAAACGTTACAGGAAGGTAGAATCTATTGAGTTGTAAGTGATCTGAACGTTTCATGATGATAGCACTTTCCTAAGGGGGTCAAACCATGTCCCAAAGGTCACCGGATCTGGTGTCAATTTAAAGAAGTAGTCCAGTTACACATTTGTGGGCTCATAACTTGGCTTCTGAATGTCCTAGAGAGATCAGGTTTGGTTTAGTGTGCTCCAATCAACAGCCCCTACAACCACAAAAAGGAATGGAGTCATTAGCACTTATGGTTTTTAAATGGCACCCAGAATTATGTTGCACGAAGCACAATTTCACATCATTCTGGGTTAATTTGTGTGAAAACAAGGTCCAATCAGGCTGAAACGTTACAGGAAGGTAGAATCTATTGAGTTGTAAGTGATCTGAACGTTTCATGATGATAGCACTTTCCTAAGGGGGTCAAACCATGTCCCAAAGGTCACCGGATCTGGTGTCAATTTAAAGAAGTAGTCCAGTTACACATTTGTGGGCTTATAACTTGGCTTCTGAATGTCCTAGAGAGATCAAGTTTGTTTTAGTGTACTCCAATCAACAGCCCCTACAACCACAAAAAGGAATGGAGTCATTAGCACTTATGGTTTTTAAATGGCACCCAGAATTATGTTGCACGAAGCACAATTTCACATCATTCTGGGTTCATTTGTGTGAAAACAAGGTCCAATTATGCTGAAACGTTACAGGAAGGTACAATCTATTGAGTTGTAAGTGATCTGAACGTTTCATGATGATAGCACTTTCCTAAGGGGGTCAAACAATGTCCCAAAGGTCACCGGACTTGGTGTCAATTTAAAGAAGTAGTCCAGTTACACATTTGTGGGCTAATAACTTGGCTTCTGAATGGCCTAGAGAGATCAGGTTTGTTTTAGTGTGCTCCAATCTACAGCCCCTACAACCACAAAAAGGAATGGAGTCATTAGCACTTATGGTTTTTAAATGGAACCCAGAATTATGTTACACGAAGCACAATTTCACATCATTCTGGGTCCATTTGTGTGAAAACAAGGTCCAATCAGGCTGAAACGTGACAAGAAGGTAGAATCTATTGAGTTGTAAGTGATCTGAACGTTTCATGATGATCGCAAATTCCTAAGGGGGTCAAACCATGTCCCAAAGGTCACCGGATCTGGTGTCAATATAAAGAAGTAGTCCAGTTACACATTTGTGGGCTTATAACTTGGCTTCTGAATGGCCTAGCGAGATCAGGTTTGTTTTAGTGTGCTCCAATCAACAGCCCCTACAACCACAAAAGGAATGGAGTCATTAGCACTTATGGTTTTTAAATGGCACCCAGAATTATGTTGCACGAAGCACAATTTCACATCATTCTGGGTTCATTTGTGTGAAAACAAGGTCCAATCAGGCTGAAACGTTACAGGAAGGTAGAATCTATTGAGTTGTAAGTGATCTGAACGTTTCATGATGATAGCACTTTCCTAAGGGCGTCAAACCATGTCCCAAAGGTCACCGGATCTGGTGTCATTTTAAAGAAGTAGTCCAGTTACACATTTGTGGGCTTATAACTTGGCTTCTGAATGTCCTAGAGAGCTCAAGTTTGTTTTAGTGTACTCCAATCAAGAGCCCCTACAACCACAAAAAGGAATGGAGTCATTAGCACTTATTGTTTTTAAATGGCACCCAGAATTATGTTGCACAAAGCACAATTTCACATCATTCTGGGTTCATTTGTGTGAAAACAAGGTCCAATTAGGCTGAAACGTTACAGGAATGTAGAATCTATTGAGTTGTAAGTGATCTGAACGTTTCATGATGATAACACTTTCCTAAGGGGGTCAAACCATGTCCCAAAGGTAACCGGATCTGGTGTCAATTTAAAGAAGTAGTCCAGTTGCACATTTGTGGGCTTATAACTTGGCGTCTGAATGGCCTAGAGAGATCAGGTTTGTTTTAGTGTGCTCCAATCAACAGCCCCTACAACCACAAAAAGGAATGGAGTCATTAGCACTTATGGTTTTTAAATGGCACCCAGATTTATGTTGCACGAAGCACAATTTCACATCATTCTGGGTTCATTTGTGTGAAAACAAGGTCCAATTAGGCTGAAACGTTACAGGAAGGTAGAATCTATTGAGTTGTAAGTGATCTGAACGTTTCATGATGATAGCACTTTCCTAAGGGGGTCAAACCATGTCCCAAAGGTCACCGGATCTGGTGTCAATTTAAAGAAGTAGTCCAGTTACACATTTGTGGGCTTATAACTTGGCTTCTGAATGTCCTAGAGAGATCAAGTTTGTTTTAGTGTACTCCAATCAACAGCCCCTACAACCAAAAAAAGGAATGGAGTCATTAGCACTTATGGTTTTTAAATGGCACCCAGAATTATGTTGCACGAAGCACAATTTCACATCATTCTGGGTTCATTTGTGTGAAAACAAGGTCCAATTATGCTGAAACGTTACAGGAAGGTACATTCTATTGAGTTGTAAGTGATCTGAACGTTTCATGATTATAGCACTTTCCTAAGGGGGTCAAACAATGTCCCAAAGGTCACCGGACTTGGTGTCAATTTAAAGAAGTAGTCCAGTTACACATTTGTGGGCTTATAACTTGGCTTCTGAATGGCCTAGAGAGATCAGGTTTGTTTTAGTGTGCTCCAATCTACAGCCCCTACAACCACAAAAAGGAATGCAGTCATTAGCACTTATGGTTTTTAAATGGCACCCAGAATTATGTTACACGAAGCACAATTTCACATCATTCTGGGTCCATTTGTGTGAAAACAAGGTCCAATCAGGCGTAAACGTTACAAGAAGGTAGAATCTATTGAGTTGTAAGTGATCTGAACGTTTCATGATGATCGCACATTCCTATAGGGGGTCAAACCATGTCCCAAAGGTAACCGGATCTGGTGTCAAATTAAAGAAGTAGTCCAGTTACACATTTGTGGGCTTATAACTTGGCTTCTGAATGCCCTAGAGAGATCAAGTTTGTTTTAGTGTACTCCAATCAAGAGCCCCTACAACCACAAAAAGGAATGGAGTCATTAGCACTTATGGTTTTTAAATGGCACCCAGAATTATGTTGCACGAAGCACAATTTCACATCATTCTGGGTTCATTTGTGTGAAAACAAGGTCCAATCAGGCTGAAACGTTACAGGAAGGTAGAATCTATTGAGTTGTAAGTGATCTGAACGTTTCATGATGATAGCACTTTCCTAAGGGGGTCAAACCATGTCCCAAAGGTAACCGGATCTGGTGTCAATTTAAAGAAGTAGTCCAGTTACACATTTGTGGGCTTATAACTTGGCGTCTGAATGGCCTAGAGAGATCAGGTTTGTTTTAGTGTACTCCAATCAAGAGCCCCTACAACCACAAAAAGGAATGGATTCATTAGCACTTATGGTTTTTAAATGGCACCCAGAATTATGTTGCACAAAGCACAATTTCACATCATTCTGGGTCCATTTGTGTGAAAACAAGGTCCAATCAGGCTGAAACGTTACAAGAAGGTAGAATCTATTGAGTTGTAAGTGATCTGAACGTTTCATGATGATCGCACATTCCTATAGGGGGTCAAACCATGTCCCAACGGTCACCGGGCCTGGTGTCACTTTAAAGAAGTAGTCCAGTTACACATTTTAGGGCTTATAACTTGGCTTTGGAATATCCTAGAGAGGTCAGGTTTGTTTTAGAGTACTCCAATTAACAGCCCCCATTACCCCAAAAGGAATGGAGTCATTAGCAGTTATGGTTTTTAAATGGCACCCAGAATTATGTTGCACGAAGCACAATTTCACATCATTCTGGGTCCATTTGTGTGAAAACAAGGTCCAATCAGGCTGAAATGTTACAGGAAGGTAGAATCTATTGAGTTGTAAGTGATCTGAACGTTTCATGATGATAGAACTTTCCTAAGGGGGTCAAACCATGTCCCAAAAGTCACAAGATCTGGTGTCAATTTAAAGAAGTATTCCAGTTACACCTTTGCGGGCTTATAACTTGTCTTCTGAATGTCCTAGAGAGATCAGGTTTGTTTTAGTGTACTCCAATCAACAGCCCCTACAACCACAAAAAGGAATGGAGTCATTAGCACCTATGGTTTGTAAATGGCACCCAGAATTATGTTGCACGAAGCACAATTTCACATCATTCTGGGTCCATTTGTGTGAAAACAAGGTCCAATCAGGCTGAAATGTTACAGGAAGGTAGAATCTATTGAGTTGTAAGTGATCTGAACGTTTCATGATGATAGAACTTTCCTAAGGGGGTCAAACCATGTCCCAAAGGTCACAAGATCTGGTGTCAATTTAAAGAAGTAGTCCAGTTACACCTTTGCGGGCTTATAACTTGTCTTCTGAATGTCCTAGAGAGATCAGGTTTGTTTTAGTGTACTCCAATCAACAGCCCCTACAACCACAAAAAGGAATGGAGTCATTAGCACCTATGGTTTGTAAATGGCACCCAGAATTATGTTGCACGAAGCACAATTTCACATCATTCTGGGTCCATTTGTGTGAAAACAAGGTCCAATCAGGCTGAAATGTTACAGGAAGGTAGAATCTATTGAGTTGTAAGTGATCTGAACGTTTCATGATGATAGCACTTTCCTAAGGGGGTCAAACCATGTCCCAAAGGTCACCGGATCTGGTGTCAATTTAAAGAAGTAGTCCAGTTACACATTTGTGGGCTTATAACTTGGCTTCTGAATGTCCTAGAGAGATCAAGTTTGTTTTAGTGTACTCCAATCAACAGCCCCTACAACCACAAAAAGGAATGGAGTCATTAGCACTTATGGTTTTTAAATGGCACCCAGAATTATGTTGCACGAAGCACAATTTCACATCATTCTGGGTTCATTTGTGTGAAAACAAGGTCCAATTATGCTGAAACGTTACAGGAAGGTATAATCTATTGAGTTGTAAGTGATCTGAACGTTTCATGATGATAGCACTTTCCTAAGGGGGTCAAACAATGTCCCAAAGGTCACCGGACTTGGTGTCAATTTAAAGAAGTAGTCCAGTTACACATTTGTGGGCTAATAACTTGGCTTCTGAATGGCCTAGAGAGATCAGGTTTGTTTTAGTGTGCTCCAATCTACAGCCCCTACAACCACAAAAAGGAATGGAGTCATTAGCACTTATGGTTTTTAAATGGAACCCAGAATTATGTTACACGAAGCACAATTTCACATCATTCTGGGTCCATTTGTGTGAAAACAAGGTCCAATCAGGCTGAAACGTTACAAGAAGGTAGAATCTATTGAGTTGTAAGTGATCTGAACGTTTCATGATGATCGCAAATTCCTAAGGGGGTCAAACCATGTCCCAAAGGTCACCGGATCTGGTGTCAATATAAAGAAGTAGTCCAGTTACACATTTGTGGGCTTATAACTTGGCTTCTGAATGGCCTAGCGAGATCAGGTTTGTTTTAGTGTGCTCCAATCAACAGCCCCTACAACCACAAAAGGAATGGAGTCATTAGCACTTATGGTTTTTAAATGGCACCCAGAATTATGTTGCACGAAGCACAATTTCACATCATTCTGGGTTCATTTGTGTGAAAACAAGGTCCAATCAGGCTGAAACGTTACAGGAAGGTAGAATCTATTGAGTTGTAAGTGATCTGAACGTTTCATGATGATAGCACTTTCCTAAGGGCGTCAAACCATGTCCCAAAGGTCACCGGATCTGGTGTCAATTTAAAGAAGTAGTCCAGTTACACATTTGTGGGCTTATAACTTGGCTTCTGAATGTCCTAGAGAGCTCAAGTTTGTTTTAGTGTACTCCAATCAAGAGCCCCTACAACCACAAAAAGGAATGGAGTCATTAGCACTTATTGTTTTTAAATGGCACCCAGAATTATGTTGCACAAAGCACAATTTCACATCATTCTGGGTTCATTTGTGTGAAAACAAGGTCCAATTAGGCTGAAACGTTACAGGAATGTAGAATCTATTGAGTTGTAAGTGATCTGAACGTTTCATGATGATAACACTTTCCTAAGGGGGTCAAACCATGTCCCAAAGGTAACCGGATCTGGTGTCAATTTAAAGAAGTAGTCCAGTTGCACATTTGTGGGCTTATAACTTGGCGTCTGAATGGCCTAGAGAGATCAGGTTTGTTTTAGTGTGCTCCAATCAACAGCCCCTACAACCACAAAAAGGAATGGAGTCATTAGCACTTATGGTTTTTAAATGGCACCCAGATATATGTTGCACGAAGCACAATTTCACATCATTCTGGGTTCATTTGTGTGAAAACAAGGTCCAATTATGCTGAAACGTTACAGGAAGGTACATTCTATTGAGTTGTAAGTGATCTGAACGTTTCATGATGATAGCACTTTCCTAAGGGGGTCAAACAATGTCCCAAAGGTCACCGGACTTGGTGTCAATTTAAAGAAGTAGTCCAGTTACACATTTGTGGGCTTATAACTTGGCTTCTGAATGGCCTAGAGAGATCAGGTTTGTTTTAGTGTGCTCCAATCTACAGCCCCTACAACCACAAAAAGGAATGGAGTCATTAGCACTTATGGTTTTTAAATGGCACCCAGAATTATGTTACACGAAGCACAATTTCACATCATTCTGGGTCCATTTGTGTGAAAACAAGGTCCAATCAGGCGTAAACGTTACAAGAAGGTAGAATCTATTGAGTTGTAAGTGATCTGAACGTTTCATGATGATCGCACATTCCTATAGGGGGTCAAACCATGTCCCAAAGGTAACCGGATCTGGTGTCAAATTAAAGAAGTAGTCCAGTTACACATTTGTGGGCTTATAACTTGGCTTCTGAATGCAATAGAGAAATCAAGTTTGTTTTAGTGTACTCCAATCAAGAGCCCCTACAACCACAAAAAGGAATGGAGTCATTAGCACTTATGGTTTTTAAATGGCACCCAGAATTATGTTGCACGAAGCACAATTTCACATCATTCTGGGTTCATTTGTGTGAAAACAAGGTCCAATCAGGCTGAAACGTTACAGGAAGGTAGAATCTATTGAGTTGTAAGTGATCTGAACGTTTCATGATGATAGCACTTTCCTAAGGGGGTCAAACCATGTCCCAAAGGTAACCGGATCTGGTGTCAATTTAAAGAAGTAGTCCAGTTACACATTTGTGGGCTTATAACTTGGCGTCTGAATGGCCTAGAGAGATCAGGTTTGTTTTAGTGTACTCCAATCAAGAGCCCCTACAACCACAAAAAGGAATGGATTCATTAGCACTTATGGTTTTTAAATGGCACCCAGATTTATGTTGCACAAAGCACAATTTCACATCATTCTGGGTCCATTTGTGTGAAAACAAGGTCCAATCAGGCTGAAACGTTACAAGAAGGTAAAATCTATTGAGTTGTAAGTGATCTGAACGTTTCATGATGATCGCACATTCCTATAGGGGGTCAAACCATGTCCCAAAGGTCACCGGGCCTGGTGTCACTTTAAAGAAGTAGTCCAGTTACACATTTTAGGGCTTATAACTTGGCTTTGGAATATCCTAGAGAGGTCAGGTTTGTTTTAGAGTACTCCAATTAACAGCCCCCATTACCCCAAAAGGAATGGAGTCATTAGCAGTTATGGTTTTTAAATGGCACCCAGAATTATGTTGCACGAAGCACAATTTCACATCATTCTGGGTTCATTTGTGTGAAAACAAGGTCCAATCAGGCTGAAACGTTACAGGAAGGTAGAATCTATTGAGTTGTAAGTGATCTGAACGTTTCATGATGATAGAACTTTCCTAAGGGGGTCAAACCATGTCCCAAAGGTCACAAGATCTGGTGTCAATTTAAAGAAGTAGTCCAGTTACACCTTTGCGGGCTTATAACTTGTCTTCTGAATGTCCTAGAGAGATCAGGTTTGTTTTAGTGTACTCCAATCAACAGCCCCTACAACCACAAAAAGGAATGGAGTCATTAGCACCTATGGTTTGTAAATGGCACCCAGAATTATGTTGCACGAAGCACAATTTCACATCATTCTGGGTCCATTTGTGTGAAAACAAGGTCCAATCAGGCTGAAATGTTACAGGAAGGTAGAATCTATTGAGTTGTAAGTGATCTGAACGTTTCATGATGATAGAACTTTCCTAAGGGGGTCAAACCATGTCCCAAAGGTCACAAGATCTGGTGTCAATTTAAAGAAGTAGTCCAGTTACACCTTTGCGGGCTTATAACTTGTCTTCTGAATGTCCTAGAGAGATCAGGTTTGTTTTAGTGTACTCCAATCAACAGCCCCTACAACCACAAAAAGGAATGGAGTCATTAGCACCTATGGTTTGTAAATGGCACCCAGAATTATGTTGCACGAAGCACAATTTCACATCATTCTGGGTCCATTTGTGTGAAAACAAGGTCCAATCAGGCTGAAATGTTACAGGAAGGTAGAATCTATTGAGTTGTAAGTGATCTGAACGTTTCATGATGATAGCACTTTCCTAAGGGGGTCAAACCATGTCCCAAAGGTCACCGGATCTGGTGTCAATTTAAAGAAGTAGTCCAGTTACACCTTTGTGGGCTTATAACTTGGCTTCTGAACGTCCTAGAGAGATCAGATTTGTTTTAGTGTACTCCAATCAACAGCCCCTACAACCACAAAAAGGAATGGAGTCATTAGCACTTATGGTTTTTAAATGGCACCCAGAATTATGTTGCACGAAGCACAATTTCACATCATTCTGGGTTCATTTGTGTGAAAACAAGGTCCAATCAGGCTGAAATGTTACTGGAAGGTAGAATCTATTTAGTTGTAAGTGATCTGAACGTTTCATGATGATAGCACTTTCCTAAGGGGGTCAAACCATGTTCCAAAGGTCACCGGATCTGGTGTCAATTTAAAGAAGTAGTCCAGTTACACATTTGTGGGCTCATAACTTGGCTTCTGAATGTCCTAGAGAGATCAGGTTTGGTTTAGTGTGCTCCAATCAACAGCCCCTACAACCACAAAAAGGAATGGAGTCATTAGCACTTATGGTTTGTAAATGGCACCCAGAATTATGTTGCACGATGCACAATTTCACATCATTCTGGGTCCATTTGTGTGAAAACAAGGTCCAATCAGGCTGAAACGTTACAGGAAGGTAGAATCTATTGAGTTGTAAGTGATCTGAACGTTTCATGATGATAGCACTTTCCTAAGGGGGTCAAACCATGTCCCAAAGGTCACCGGATCTGGTGTCAATTTAAAGAAGTAGTCCAGTTACACATTTGTGGGCTTATAACTTGGCTTCTGAATGTCCTAGAGAGCTCAAGTTTGTTTTAGTGTACTCCAATCAAGAGCCCCTACAACCACAAAAAGGAATGGAGTCATTAGCACTTATGGTTTTTAAATGGCACCCAGAATTATGTTGCACGAAGCACAATTTCACATCATTCTGGGTTCATTTGTGTGAAAACAAGGTCCAATTAGGCTGAAACGTTACAGGAATGTAGAATCTATTGAGTTGTAAGTGATCTAAACGTTTCATGATGATAACACTTTCCTAAGGGGGTCAAACCATGTCCCAAAGGTCACCGGATCTGGTGTCAATTTAAAGAAGTAGTCCAGTTACACCTTTGTGGGCTTATAACTTGGCTTCTGAACGTCCTAGAGAGATCAGGTTTGTTTTAGTGTACTCCAATCAACAGCCCCTACAACCACAAAAAGGAATGGAGTCATTAGCACTTATGGTTTTTAAATGGCACCCAGAATTATGTTGCACGAAGCACAATTTCACATCATTCTGGGTTCATTTGTGTGAAAACAAGGTCCAATCAGGCTGAAATGTTACAGGAAGGTAGAATCTATTGAGTTGTAAGTGATCTGAACGTTTCATGATGATAGCACTTTCCTAAGGGGGTCAAACCATGTCCCAAAGGTCACCGGATCTGGTGTCAATTTAAAGAAGTAGTCCAGTTACACATTTGTGGGCTCATAACTTGGCTTCTGAATGTCCTAGAGAGATCAGGTTTGGTTGAGTGTGCTCCAATCAACAGCCCCTACAACCACAAAAAGGAATGGAGTCATTAGCACTTATGGTTTTTAAATGGCACCCAGAATTATGTTGCACGAAGCACAATTTCACATCATTCTGGGTTCATTTGTGTGAAAACAAGGTCCAATCAGGCTGAAACGTTACAGGAAGGTAGAATCTATTGAGGTGTAAGTGATCTGAACGTTTCATGATGATAGCACTTTCCTAAGGGGGTCAAACCATGTCCCAAAGGTCACCGGATCTGGTGTCAATTTAAAGTAGTCCAGTTACACATTTGTGGGCTCATAACTTGGCTTCTGAATGTCCTAGAGAGATCAGGTTTGTTTTAGTGTGCTCCAATCAACAGCCCCTACAACCACAAAAGGAATGGAGTCATTAGCACTTATGGTTTTTAAATGGCACCCAGAATTATGTTGCACGAAGCACAATTTCACATCATTCTGGGTTCATTTGTGTGAAAACAAGGTCCAATCAGGCTGAAACGTTACAGGAAGGTAGAATCTATTGAGTTGTAAGTGATCTGAACGTTTCATGATGATAGCACTTTCCTAAGGGGGTCAAACCATGTCCCAAAGGTCACCGGATCTGGTGTCAATTTAAAGAAGTAGTCCAGTTACACATTTGTGGGCTCATAACTTGGCTTCTGAATGTCCTAGAGAGATCAGGTTTGTTTTAGTGTGCTCCAATCAACAGCCCCTACAACCACAAAAGGAATGGAGTCATTAGCACTTATGGTTTTTAAATGGCACCCAGAATTATGTTGCACGAAGCACAATTTCACATCATTCTGGGTTCATTTGTGTGAAAACAAGGTCCAATCAGGCTGAAACGTTACAGGAAGGTAGAATCTATTGAGTTGTAAGTGATCTGAACGTTTCATGATGATAGCACTTTCCTAAGGGGGTCAAACCATGTCCCAAAGGTCACCGGATCTGGTGTCAATTTAAAGAAGTAGTCCAGTTACACATTTGTGGGCTTATAACTTGGCTTCTGAATGTCCTAGAGAGCTCAAGTTTGTTTTAGTGTACTCCAATCAAGAGCCCCTACAACCACAAAAAGGAATGGAGTCATTAGCACTTATGGTTTTTAAATGGCACCCAGAATTATGTTGCACGAAGCACAATTTCACATCAATCTGGGTTCATTTGTGTGAAAACAAGGTCCAATTAGGCTGAAACGTTACAGGAATGTAGAATCTATTGAGTTGTAAGTGATCTGAACGTTTCATGATGATAACACTTTCCTAAGGGGGTCAAACCATGTCCCAAAGGTAACCGGATCTGGTGTCAATTTAAAGAAGTAGTCCAGTTGCACATTTGTGGGCTTATAACTTGGCGTCTGAATGGCCTAGAGAGATCAGGTTTGTTTTAGTGTGGTCCAATCAACAGCCCCTACAACCACAAAAAGGAATGGAGTCATTAGCACTTATGGTTTTTAAATGGCACCCAGATTTATGTTGCACGAAGCACAATTTCACATCATTCTGGGTTCATTTGTGTGAAAACAAGGTCCAATCAGGCTGAAACGTTACAGGAAGGTAGAATCTATTGAGTTGTAAGTGATCTGAACGTTTCATGATGATAGCACTTTCCTAAGGGGGTCAAACCATGTCCCAAAGGTCACCGGATCTGGTGTCAATTTAAAGAAGTAGTCCAGTTACACATTTGTGGGCTTATAACTTGGCTTCTGAATGTCCTAGAGAGATCAAGTTTGTTTTAGTGTACTCCAATCAACAGCCCCTACAACCACAAAAAGGAATGGAGTCATTAGCACTTATGGTTTTTAAATGGCACCCAGAATTATGTTGCACGAAGCACAATTTCACATCATTCTGGGTTCATTTGTGTGAAAACAAGGTCCAATTATGCTGAAACGTTACAGGAAGGTACAATCTATTGAGTTGTAAGTGATCTGAACGTTTCATGATGATAGCACTTTCCTAAGGGGGTCAAACAATGTCCCAAAGGTCACCGGACTTGGTGTCAATTTAAAGAAGTAGTCCAGTTACACATTTGTGGGCTTATAACTTGGCTTCTGAATGGCCTAGAGAGATCAGGTTTGTTTTAGTGTGCTCCAATCTACAGCCCCTACAACCACATTAAGGAATGGAGTCATTAGCACTTATGGTTTTTATATGGCACCCAGAATTATGTTACACGAAGCACAATTTCACATCATTCTGGGTCCATTTGTGTGAAAACAAGGTCCAATCAGGCGTAAACGTTACAAGAAGGTAGAATCTATTGAGTTGTAAGTGATCTGAACGTTTCATGATGATCGCACATTCCTATAGGGGGTCAAACCATGTCCCAAAGGTAACCGGATCTGGTGTCAATTTAAAGAAGTAGTCCAGTTACACATTTGTGGGCTTATAACTTGGCTTCTGAATGCCCTAGAGAGATCAAGTTTGTTTTAGTGTACTCCAATCAAGAGCCCCTACAACCACAAAAAGGAATGGAGTCATTAGCACTTATGGTTTTTAAATGGCACCCAGAATTATGTTGCACGAAGCACAATTTCACATCATTCTGGGTCCATTTGTGTGAAAACAAGGTCCAATCAGGCTGAAACGTTACAAGAAGGTAGAATCTATTGAGTTGTAAGTGATCTGAACGTTTCATGATGATCGCACATTCCTATAGGGGGTCAAACCATGTCCCAAAGGTCACCGGGCCTGGTGTCACTTTAAAGAAGTAGTCCAGTTACACATTTGAGGGCTTATAACTTGGCTTTGGAATATCCTAGAGAGGTCAGGTTTGTTTTAGAGTACTCCAATTAACAGCCCCCATTACCCCAAAAGGAATGGAGTCATTAGCAGTTATGGTTTTTAAATGGCACCCAGAATTATGTTGCACGAAGCACAATTTCACATCATTCTGGGTTCATTTGTGTGAAAACAAGGTCCAATCAGGCTGAAATGTTACTGGAAGGTAGAATCTATTTAGTTGTAAGTGATCTGAACGTTTCATGATGATAGCACTTTCCTAAGGGGGTCAAACCATGTTCCAAAGGTCACCGGATCTGGTGTCAATTTAAAGAAGTAGTCCAGTTACACATTTGTGGGCTCATAACTTGGCTTCTGAATGTCCTAGAGAGATCAGGTTTGGTTTAGTGTGCTCCAATCAACAGCCCCTACAACCACAAAAAGGAATGGAGTCATTAGCACTTATGGTTTGTAAATGGCACCCAGAATTATGTTGCACGATGCACAATTTCACATCATTCTGGGTCCATTTGTGTGAAAACAAGGTCCAATCAGGCTGAAACGTTACAGGAAGGTAGAATCTATTGAGTTGTAAGTGATCTGAACGTTTCATGATGATAGCACTTTCCTAAGGGGGTCAAACCATGTCCCAAAGGTCACCGGATCTGGTGTCAATTTAAAGAAGTAGTCCAGTTACACATTTGTGGGCTTATAACTTGGCTTCTGAATGTCCTAGAGAGCTCAAGTTTGTTTTAGTGTACTCCAATCAAGAGCCCCTACAACCACAAAAAGGAATGGAGTCATTAGCACTTATGGTTTTTAAATGGCACCCAGAATTATGTTGCACGAAGCACAATTTCACATCATTCTGGGTTCATTTGTGTGAAAACAAGGTCCAATTAGGCTGAAACGTTACAGGAATGTAGAATCTATTGAGTTGTAAGTGATCTAAACGTTTCATGATGATAACACTTTCCTAAGGGGGTCAAACCATGTCCCAAAGGTCACCGGATCTGGTGTCAATTTAAAGAAGTAGTCCAGTTACACCTTTGTGGGCTTATAACTTGGCTTCTGAACGTCCTAGAGAGATCAGGTTTGTTTTAGTGTACTCCAATCAACAGCCCCTACAACCACAAAAAGGAATGGAGTCATTAGCACTTATGGTTTTTAAATGGCACCCAGAATTATGTTGCACGAAGCACAATTTCACATCATTCTGGGTTCATTTGTGTGAAAACAAGGTCCAATCAGGCTGAAATGTTACAGGAAGGTAGAATCTATTGAGTTGTAAGTGATCTGAACGTTTCATGATGATAGCACTTTCCTAAGGGGGTCAAACCATGTCCCAAAGGTCACCGGATCTGGTGTCAATTTAAAGAAGTAGTCCAGTTACACATTTGTGGGCTCATAACTTGGCTTCTGAATGTCCTAGAGAGATCAGGTTTGGTTTAGTGTGCTCCAATCAACAGCCCCTACAACCACAAAAAGGAATGGAGTCATTAGCACTTATGGTTTTTAAATGGCACCCAGAATTATGTTGCACGAAGCACAATTTCACATCATTCTGGGTTCATTTGTGTGAAAACAAGGTCCAATCAGGCTGAAACGTTACAGGAAGGTAGAATCTATTGAGTTGTAAGTGATCTGAACGTTTCATGATGATAGCACTTTCCTAAGGGGGTCAAACCATGTCCCAAAGGTCACCGGATCTGGTGTCAATTTAAAGAAGTAGTCCAGTTACACATTTGTGGGCTCATAACTTGGCTTCTGAATGTCCTAGAGAGATCAGGTTTGTTTTAGTGTGCTCCAATCAACAGCCCCTACAACCACAAAAGGAATGGAGTCATTAGCACTTATGGTTTTTAAATGGCACCCAGAATTATGTTGCACGAAGCACAATTTCACATCATTCTGGGTTCATTTGTGTGAAAACAAGGTCCAATCAGGCTGAAACGTTACAGGAAGGTAGAATCTATTGAGTTGTAAGTGATCTGAACGTTTCATGATGATAGCACTTTCCTAAGGGGGTCAAACCATGTCCCAAAGGTCACCGGATCTGGTGTCAATTTAAAGAAGTAGTCCAGTTACACATTTGTGGGCTCATAACTTGGCTTCTGAATGTCCTAGAGAGATCAGGTTTGTTTTAGTGTGCTCCAATCAACAGCCCCTACAACCACAAAAGGAATGGAGTCATTAGCACTTATGGTTTTTAAATGGCACCCAGAATTATGTTGCACGAAGCACAATTTCACATCATTCTGGGTTCATTTGTGTGAAAACAAGGTCCAATCAGGCTGAAACGTTACAGGAAGGTAGAATCTATTGAGTTGTAAGTGATCTGAACGTTTCATGATGATAGCACTTTCCTAAGGGGGTCAAACCATGTCCCAAAGGTCACCGGATCTGGTGTCAATTTAAAGAAGTAGTCCAGTTACACATTTGTGGGCTTATAACTTGGCTTCTGAATGTCCTAGAGAGCTCAAGTTTGTTTTAGTGTACTCCAATCAAGAGCCCCTACAACCACAAAAAGGAATGGAGTCATTAGCACTTATGGTTTTTAAATGGCACCCAGAATTATGTTGCACGAAGCACAATTTCACATCAATCTGGGTTCATTTGTGTGAAAACAAGGTCCAATTAGGCTGAAACGTTACAGGAATGTAGAATCTATTGAGTTGTAAGTGATCTGAACGTTTCATGATGATAACACTTTCCTAAGGGGGTCAAACCATGTCCCAAAGGTAACCGGATCTGGTGTCAATTTAAAGAAGTAGTCCAGTTGCACATTTGTGGGCTTATAACTTGGCGTCTGAATGGCCTAGAGAGATCAGGTTTGTTTTAGTGTGGTCCAATCAACAGCCCCTACAACCACAAAAAGGAATGGAGTCATTAGCACTTATGGTTTTTAAATGGCACCCAGATTTATGTTGCACGAAGCACAATTTCACATCATTCTGGGTTCATTTGTGTGAAAACAAGGTCCAATCAGGCTGAAACGTTACAGGAAGGTAGAATCTATTGAGTTGTAAGTGATCTGAACGTTTCATGATGATAGCACTTTCCTAAGGGGGTCAAACCATGTCCCAAAGGTCACCGGATCTGGTGTCAATTTAAAGAAGTAGTCCAGTTACACATTTGTGGGCTTATAACTTGGCTTCTGAATGTCCTAGAGAGATCAAGTTTGTTTTAGTGTACTCCAATCAACAGCCCCTACAACCACAAAAAGGAATGGAGTCATTAGCACTTATGGTTTTTAAATGGCACCCAGAATTATGTTGCACGAAGCACAATTTCACATCATTCTGGGTTCATTTGTGTGAAAACAAGGTCCAATTATGCTGAAACGTTACAGGAAGGTACAATCTATTGAGTTGTAAGTGATCTGAACGTTTCATGACGATAGCACTTTCCTAAGGGGGTCAAACAATGTCCCAAAGGTCACCGGACTTGGTGTCAATTTAAAGAAGTAGTCCAGTTACACATTTGTGGGCTTATAACTTGGCTTCTGAATGGCCTAGAGAGATCAGGTTTGTTTTAGTGTGCTCCAATCTACAGCCCCTACAACCACATTAAGGAATGGAGTCATTAGCACTTATGGTTTTTAAATGGCACCCAGAATTATGTTACACGAAGCACAATTTCACATCAGTCTGGGTCCATTTGTGTGAAAACAAGGTCCAATCAGGCGTAAACGTTACAAGAAGGTAGAATCTATTGAGTTGTAAGTGATCTGAACGTTTCATGATGATCGCACATTCCTATAGGGGGTCAAACCATGTCCCAAAGGTAACCGGATCTGGTGTCAATTTAAAGAAGTAGTCCAGTTACACATTTGTGGGCTTATAACTTGGCTTCTGAATGCCCTAGAGAGATCAAGTTTGTTTTAGTGTACTCCAATCAAGAGCCCCTACAACCACAAAAAGGAATGGAGTCATTAGCACTTATGGTTTTTAAATGGCACCCAGAATTATGTTGCACGAAGCACAATTTCACATCATTCTGGGTCCATTTGTGTGAAAACAAGGTCCAATCAGGCTGAAACGTTACAAGAAGGTAGAATCTATTGAGTTGTAAGTGATCTGAACGTTTCATGATGATCGCACATTCCTATAGGGGGTCAAACCATGTCCCAAAGGTCACCGGGCCTGGTGTCACTTTAAAGAAGTAGTCCAGTTACACATTTGAGGGCTTATAACTTGGCTTTGGAATATCCTAGAGAGGTCAGGTTTGTTTTAGAGTACTCCAATTAACAGCCCCCATTACCCCAAAAGGAATGGAGTCATTAGCAGTTATGGTTTTTAAATGGCACCCAGAATTATGTTGCACGAAGCACAATTTCACATCATTCTGGGTTCATTTGTGTGAAAACAAGGTCCAATCAGGCTGAAACGTTACAGGAAGGTAGAATCTATTGAGTTGTAAGTGATCTGAACATTTCATGATGATAGAACTTTCCTAAGGGGGTCAAACCATGTCCCAAAGGTCACAAGATCTGGTGTCAATTTAAAGAAGTAGTCCAGTTACACCTTTGCGGGCTTATAACTTGTCTTCTGAATGTCCTAGAGAGATCAGGTTTGTTTTAGTGTACTCCAATCAACAGCCCCTACAACCACAAAAAGGAATGGAGTCATTAGCACCTATGGTTTGTAAATGGCACCCAGAATTATGTTGCACGAAGCACAATTTCACATCATTCTGGGTCCATTTGTGTGAAAACAAGGTCCAATCAGGCTGAAATGTTACAGGAAGGTAGAATCTATTGAGTTGTAAGTGATCTGAACGTTTCATGATGATAGCACTTTCCTAAGGGGTTCAAACCATGTCCCAAAGGTCACCGGATCTGGTGTCAATTTAAAGAAGTAGTCCAGTTACACCTTTGTGGGCTTATAACTTGGCTTCTGAACGGCCTAGAGAGATCAGATTTGTTTTAGTGTACTCCAATCAACAGCCCCTACAACCACAAAAAGGAATGGAGTCATTAGCACTTATGGTTTTTAAATGGCACCCAGAATTATGTTGCACGAAGCACAATTTCACATCATTCTGGGTTCATTTGTGTGAAAACAAGGTCCAATCAGGCTGAAATGTTACTGGAAGGTAGAATCTATTTAGTTGTAAGTGATCTGAACGTTTCATGATGATAGCACTTTCCTAAGGGGGTCAAACCATGTTCCAAAGGTCACCGGATCTGGTGTCAATTTAAAGAAGTAGTCCAGTTACACATTTGTGGGCTCATAACTTGGCTTCTGAATGTCCTAGAGAGGTCAGGTTTGTTTTAGAGTACTAAAATTAACAGCCCCAATTACCCCAAAAAGGAATGGAGTCATTAGCACTTATGGTTTTTAAATGGCACAAAGAATTATGTTGCACGAAGCACAATTTCACATCATTCTGGGTCCATTTGTGTGAAAACAAGGTCCAATCAGGCTGAAACGTTACAAGAAGGTAGAATAAATTGAGTTGTAAGTGATCTGAACGTTTCATGATGATAGCACTTTCCTAAGGGGGTCAAACCATGTCCCAAAGGTAACCGGATCTGGTGTCAATTTAAAGAAGTAGTCCAGTTACACCTTTGTGGGCTTATAACTTGGCTTCTGAACGTCCTAGAGAGATCAGATTTGTTTTAGTGTACTCCAATCAACAGCCCCTACAACCACAAAAAGGAATGGAGTCATTAGCACTTATGGTTTTTAAATGGCACCCAGAATTATGTTGCACGAAGCACAATTTCACATCATTCTGGGTTCATTTGTGTGAAAACAAGGTCCAATCAGGCTGAAATGTTACTGGAAGGTAGAATCTATTTAGTTGTAAGTGATCTGAACGTTTCATGATGATAGCACTTTCCTAAGGGGGTCAAACCATGTTCCAAAGGTCACCGGATCTGGTGTCAATTTAAAGAAGTAGTCCAGTTACACATTTGTGGGCTCATAACTTGGCTTCTGAATGTCCTAGAGAGATCAGGTTTGGTTTAGTGTGCTCCAATCAACAGCCCCTACAACCACAAAAAGGAATGGAGTCATTAGCACTTATGGTTTTTAAATGGCACCCAGAATTATGTTGCACGAAGCACAATTTCACATCATTCTGGGTTCATTTGTGTGAAAACAAGGTCCAATCAGGCTGAAACGTTACAGGAAGGTAGAATCTATTGAGTTGTACGTGATCTGAACGTTTCATGATGATAGCACTTTCGTAAGGGGGTCAAACCATGTCCCAAAGGTAACCGGATCAGGTGTCAATTTAAAGAAGTAGTCCAGTTACACATTTGTGGGCTTATAACTTGGCACCCAGAATTATGTTGTACGAAGCACAATTTCACATCATTCTGGGTCCATTTGTGTGAAAACAAGGTCCAATCAGGCTGAAACGTTACAAGAAGGTAGAATCTATTGAGTTGTAAGTGATCTGAACGTTTCATGATGGTCGCACATTCCTATAGGGTATCAAACCATGTCCCAAAGTTCACCGGGCCTGGTGTCACTTTAAAGAAGTAGTACAGTTACACCTTTGTGGGCTTATAACTTGGCTTTTGAATATCCTAGAGAGGTCAGGTTTGTTTTAGAGTACTACAATTAACAGCCCCAATTACCCCAAAAAGGAATGGAGTCATTAGCACTTATGGTTTTTAAATGGCACCCAGAATTATGTTGCACGAAGCACAATTTCACATCATTCTGGGTTCATTTGTGTGAAAACAAGGTCCAATCAGGCTGAAACGTTACAGGAAGGTAGAATCTATTGAGTTGTAAGTGATCTGAACGTTTCATGATGATAGCACTTTCCTAAGGGGGTCAAACCATGTCCAAAAGGTCACCGGATCTGGTGTCAATTTAAAGAAGTAGTCCAGTTACACATTTGTGGGCTTATAACTTGGCTTCTGAATGTCCTAGAGAGATCAAGTTTGTTTTAGTGTACTCCAATCAACAGACCCTACAACTACAAAAAGGAATGGAGTCATTAGCACTTATGGTTTTTAAATGGCACCCAGAATTATGTTGCACGAAGCACAATTTCACATCATTCTGGGTTCATTTGTGTGAAAACAAGGTCCAATTATGCTGAAACGTTACAGGAAGGTACAATCTATTGAGTTGTAAGTGATCTGAACGTTTCATGATGATAGCACTTTCCTAAGGGGTTCAAACAATGTCCCAAAGGTCACCGGACTTGGTGTCAATTTAAAGAAGTAGTCCAGTTACACATTTGTGGGCTTATAACTTGGCTTCTGAATGGCCTAGAGAGATCAGGTTTGTTTTAGTGTGCTCCAATCTACAGCCCCTACAACCACAAAAAGGAATGGAGTCATTAGCACTTATGGTTTTTAAATGGCACCCAGAATTATGTTACACGAAGCACAATTTCACATCATTCTGGGTCCATTTGTGTGAAAACAAGGTCCAATCAGGCTGAAACGTTACAAGAAGGTAGAATCTATTGAGTTGTAAGTGATCTGAACGTTTCATGATGATCGCACATTCCTAAGGGGGTCAAACCATGTCCCAAAGGTCACCGGATCTGGTGTCAATATAAAGAAGTAGTCCAGTTACACATTTGTGGGCTTATAACTTGGATTCTGAATGGCCTAGCGAGATCAGGTTTGTTTTAGTGTGCTCCAATCAACAGCCCCTACAACCACAAAAGGAATGGAGTCATTAGCACTTATGGTTTTTAAATGGCACCCAGAATTATGTTGCACGAAGCACAATTTCACATCATTCTGGGTTCATTTGTGTGAAAACAAGGTCCAATCAGGCTGAAACGTTACAGGAAGGTAGAATCTATTGAGTTGTAAGTGATCTGAACGTTTCATGATGATAGCACTTTCCTAAGGGGGTCAAACCATGTCCCAAAGGTCACCGGATCTGGTGTCAATTTAAAGAAGTAGTCCAGTTACACATTTGTGGGCTTATAACTTGGCTTCTGAATGTCCTAGAGAGCTCAAGTTTGTTTTAGTGTACTCCAATCAAGAGCCCCTACAACCACAAAAAGGAATGGAGTCATTAGCACTTATGGTTTTTAAAGGGCACCCAGAATTATGTTGCACGAAGCACAATTTCACATCATTCTGGGTTCATTTGTGTGAAAACAAGGTCCAATTAGGCTGAAACGTTACAGGAATGTAGAATCTATTGAGTTGTAAGTGATCTGAACGTTTCATGATGATAACACTTTCCTAAGGGGGTCAAACCATGTCCCAAAGGTAACCGGATCTGGTGTCAATTTAAAGAAGTAGTCCAGTTACACATTTGTGGGCTTATAACTTGGCGTCTGAATGGCCTAGAGAGATCAGGTTTGTTTTAGTGTACTCCAATCAAGAGCCCCTACAACCACAAAAAGGAATGGAGTCATTAGCACTTATGGTTTTTAAATGGCACCCAGAATTATGTTGCACAAAGCACAATTTCACATCATTCTGGGTCCATTTGTATGAAAACAAGGTCCAATCAGGCTGAAACGTTACAAGAAGGTAGAATCTATTGAGTTGTAAGTGATCTGAACGTTTCATGATGATCGCACATTCCTATAGGGGGTCAAACCATGTCCCAAAGGTCACCGGGCCTGGTGTCACTTTAAAGAAGTAGTCCAGTTACACATTTGAGGGCTTATAACTTGGCTTTGGAATATCCTAGAGAGGTCAGGTTTGTTTTAGAGTACTCCAATTAACAGCCCCCATTACCCCAAAAGGAATGGAGTCATTAGCAGTTATGGTTTTTAAATGGCACCCAGAATTATGTTGCACGTAGCACAATTTCACATCATTCTGGGTTCATTTGTGTGAAAACAAGGTCCAATCAGGCTGAAACGTTACAGGAAGGTAGAATCTATTGAGTTGTAAGTGATCTGAACGTTTCATGATGATAGAACTTTCCTAAGGGGGTCAAACCATGTCCCAAAGGTCACAAGATCTGGTGTCAATTTAAAGAAGTAGTCCAGTTACACATTTGTGGGCTTATAACTTGGCTTCTGAATGTCCTAGAGAGGTCAGGTTTGTTTTAGTGTACTCCAATCAACAGCCCCTACAACCACAAAAAGGAATGGAGTCATTAGCACTTATGGTTTGTAAATGGCACCCAGAATTATGTTGCACGAAGCACAATTTCACATCATTCTGGGTCCATTTGTGTGAAAACAAGGTCCAATTGGGCTGAAACGTTACAAGAAGGTAGAATCTATTGAGTTGTAAGTGATCTGAACGTTTCATGATGATCGCACATTCCTATAGGGGGTCAATCATGTCCCAAAGGTCACCGGGCCTGGTGTCACTTTAAAGAAGTAGTCAAGTTACACCTTTGAGGGCTAATAACTTGGCTTTGGAATATCCTAGAGAGGTCAGGTTTGTTTTAGAGTACTCCAATTAACAGCCCCCATTACCCCAAAAAGGAATGGAGTCATTAGAAGTTATGGTTTTTAAATGGCACCCAGAATTATGTTGCACGAAGCACAATTTCACATCATTCTGGGTCCATTTGTGTGAACACAAGGTCCAATCAGGCTGAAACGTTACAAGAAGGTAGAATCTATTGAGTTGTAAGTGATCTGAACGTTTCATGATGATCGCTCATTCCTATAGGGGGTCAAACCATGTCCCAAAGGTCACCGGATCTGGTGTCAATTTAAAGAAGTAGTCCAGTTACACCTTTGTGGGCTTATAACTTGGCTTCTGAACGTCCTAGAGAGATCAGGTTTGTTTTAGTGTGCTCCAATCTACAGCCCCTACAACCACATTAAGGAATGGAGTCATTAGCACTTATGGTTTTTAAATGGCACCCAGAATTATGTTACACGAAGCACAATTTCACATCATTCTGGGTCCATTTGTGTGAAAACAAGGTCCAATCAGGCGTAAACGTTACAAGAAGGTAGAATCTATTGAGTTGTAAGTGATCTGAACGTTTCATGATGATCGCACATTCCTATAGGGGGTCAAACCATGTCCCAAAGGTAACCGGATCTGGTGTCAATTTAAAGAAGTAGTCCAGTTACACATTTGTGGGCTTATAACTTGGCTTCTGAATGCCCTAGAGAGATCAAGTTTGTTTTAGTGTACTCCAATCAAGAGCCCCTACAACCACAAAAAGGAATGGAGTCATTAGCACTTATGGTTTTTAAATGGCACCCAGAATTATGTTGCACGAAGCACAATTTCACATCATTCTGGGTCCATTTGTGTGAAAACAAGGTCCAATCAGGCTGAAACGTTACAAGAAGGTAGAATCTATTGAGTTGTAAGTGATCTGAACGTTTCATGATGATCGCACATTCCTATAGGGGGTCAAACCATGTCCCAAAGGTCACCGGGCCTGGTGTCACTTTAAAGAAGTAGTCCAGTTACACATTTGAGGGCTTATAACTTGGCTTTGGAATATCCTAGAGAGGTCAGGTTTGTTTTAGAGTACTCCAATTAACAGCCCCCATTACCCCAAAAGGAATGGAGTCATTAGCAGTTATGGTTTTTAAATGGCACCCAGAATTATGTTGCACGAAGCACAATTTCACATCATTCTGGGTTCATTTGTGTGAAAACAAGGTCCAATCAGGCTGAAACGTTACAGGAAGGTAGGATCTATTGAGTTGTAAGTGATCTGAACATTTCATGATGATAGAACTTTCCTAAGGGGGTCAAACCATGTCCCAAAGGTCACAAGATCTGGTGTCAATTTAAAGAAGTAGTCCAGTTACACCTTTGCGGGCTTATAACTTGTCTTCTGAATGTCCTAGAGAGATCAGGTTTGTTTTAGTGTACTCCAATCAACAGCCCCTACAACCACAAAAAGGAATGGAGTCATTAGCACCTATGGTTTGTAAATGGCACCCAGAATTATGTTGCACGAAGCACAATTTCACATCATTCTGGGTCCATTTGTGTGAAAACAAGGTCCAATCAGGCTGAAATGTTACAGGAAGGTAGAATCTATTGAGTTGTAAGTGATCTGAACGTTTCATGATGATAGCACTTTCCTAAGGGGGTCAAACCATGTCCCAAAGGTCACCGGATCTGGTGTCAATTTAAAGAAGTAGTCCAGTTACACCTTTGTGGGCTTATAACTTGGCTTCTGAACGTCCTAGAGAGATCAGATTTGTTTTAGTGTACTCCAATCAACAGCCCCTACAACCACAAAAAGGAATGGAGTCATTAGCACTTATGGTTTTTAAATGGCACCCAGAATTATGTTGCACGAAGCACAATTTCACATCATTCTGGGTTCATTTGTGTGAAAACAAGGTCCAATCAGGCTGAAATGTTACTGGAAGGTAGAATCTATTTAGTTGTAAGTGATCTGAACGTTTCATGATGATAGCACTTTCCTAAGGGGGTCAAACCATGTTCCAAAGGTCACCGGATCTGGTGTCAATTTAAAGAAGTAGTCCAGTTACACATTTGTGGGCTCATAACTTGGCTTCTGAATGTCCTAGAGAGGTCAGGTTTGTTTTAGAGTACTAAAATTAACAGCCCCAATTACCCCAAAAAGGAATGGAGTCATTAGCACTTATGGTTTTTAAATGGCACAAAGAATTATGTTGCACGAAGCACAATTTCACATCATTCTGGGTCCATTTGTGTGAAAACAAGGTCCAATCAGGCTGAAACGTTACAAGAAGGTAGAATAAATTGAGTTGTAAGTGATCTGAACGTTTCATGATGATAGCACTTTCCTAAGGGGGTCAAACCATGTCCCAAAGGTAACCGGATCTGGTGTCAATTTAAAGAAGTAGTCCAGTTACACCTTTGTGGGCTTATAACTTGGCTTCTGAACGTCCTAGAGAGATCAGATTTGTTTTAGTGTACTCCAATCAACAGCCCCTACAACCACAAAAAGGAATGGAGTCATTAGCACTTATGGTTTTTAAATGGCACCCAGAATTATGTTGCACGAAGCACAATTTCACATCATTCTGGGTTCATTTGTGTGAAAACAAGGTCCAATCAGGCTGAAATGTTACTGGAAGGTAGAATCTATTTAGTTGTAAGTGATCTGAACGTTTCATGATGATAGCACTTTCCTAAGGGGGTCAAACCATGTTCCAAAGGTCACCGGATCTGGTGTCAATTTAAAGAAGTAGTCCAGTTACACATTTGTGGGCTCATAACTTGGCTTCTGAATGTCCTAGAGAGATCAGGTTTGGTTTAGTGTGCTCCAATCAACAGCCCCTACAACCACAAAAAGGAATGGAGTCATTAGCACTTATGGTTTTTAAATGGCACCCAGAATTATGTTGCACGAAGCACAATTTCACATCATTCTGGGTTCATTTGTGTGAAAACAAGGTCCAATCAGGCTGAAACGTTACAGGAAGGTAGAATCTATTGAGTTGTACGTGATCTGAACGTTTCATGATGATAGCACTTTCGTAAGGGGGTCAAACCATGTCCCAAAGGTAACCGGATCAGGTGTCAATTTAAAGAAGTAGTCCAGTTACACATTTGTGGGCTTATAACTTGGCACCCAGAATTATGTTGTACGAAGCACAATTTCACATCATTCTGGGTCCATTTGTGTGAAAACAAGGTCCAATCAGGCTGAAACGTTACAAGAAGGTAGAATCTATTGAGTTGTAAGTGATCTGAACGTTTCATGATGATCGCACATTCCTATAGGGTATCAAACCATGTCCCAAAGTTCACCGGGCCTGGTGTCACTTTAAAGAAGTAGTACAGTTACACCTTTGTGGGCTTATAACTTGGCTTTTGAATATCCTAGAGAGGTCAGGTTTGTTTTAGAGTACTACAATTAACAGCCCCAATTACCCCAAAAAGGAATGGAGTCATTAGCACTTATGGTTTTTAAATGGCACCCAGAATTATGTTGCACGAAGCACAATTTCACATCATTCTGGGTTCATTTGTGTGAAAACAAGGTCCAATCAGGCTGAAATGTTACTGGAAGGTAGAATCTATTTAGTTGTAAGTGATCTGAACGTTTCATGATGATAGCACTTTCCTAAGGGGGTCAAACCATGTTCCAAAGGTCACCGGATCTGGTGTCAATTTAAAGAAGTAGTCCAGTTACACATTTGTGGGCTCATAACTTGGCTTCTGAATGTCCTAGAGAGATCAGGTTTGGTTTAGTGTGCTCCAATCAACAGCCCCTACAACCACAAAAAGGAATGGAGTCATTAGCACTTATGGTTTTTAAATGGCACCCAGAATTATGTTGCACGAAGCACAATTTCACATCATTCTGGGTTCATTTGTGTGAAAACAAGGTCCAATCAGGCTGAAACGTTACAGGAAGGTAGAATCTATTGAGTTGTAAGTGATCTGAACGTTTCATGATGATAGCACTTTCCTAAGGGGGTCAAACCATGTCCAAAAGGTCACCGGATCTGGTGTCAATTTAAAGAAGTAGTCCAGTTACACATTTGTGGGCTTATAACTTGGCTTCTGAATGTCCTAGAGAGATCAAGTTTGTTTTAGTGTACTCCAATCAACAGACCCTACAACTACAAAAAGGAATGGAGTCATTAGCACTTATGGTTTTTAAATGGCACCCAGAATTATGTTGCACGAAGCACAATTTCACATCATTCTGGGTTCATTTGTGTGAAAACAAGGTCCAATTATGCTGAAACGTTACAGGAAGGTACAATCTATTGAGTTGTAAGTGATCTGAACGTTTCATGATGATAGCACTTTCCTAAGGGGTTCAAACAATGTCCCAAAGGTCACCGGACTTGGTGTCAATTTAAAGAAGTAGTCCAGTTACACATTTGTGGGCTTATAACTTGGCTTCTGAATGGCCTAGAGAGATCAGGTTTGTTTTAGTGTGCTCCAATCTACAGCCCCTACAACCACAAAAAGGAATGGAGTCATTAGCACTTATGGTTTTTAAATGGCACCCAGAATTATGTTACACGAAGCACAATTTCACATCATTCTGGGTCCATTTGTGTGAAAACAAGGTCCAATCAGGCTGAAACGTTACAAGAAGGTAGAATCTATTGAGTTGTAAGTGATCTGAACGTTTCATGATGATCGCACATTCCTAAGGGGGTCAAACCATGTCCCAAAGGTCACCGGATCTGGTGTCAATATAAAGAAGTAGTCCAGTTACACATTTGTGGGCTTATAACTTGGATTCTGAATGGCCTAGCGAGATCAGGTTTGTTTTAGTGTGCTCCAATCAACAGCCCCTACAACCACAAAAGGAATGGAGTCATTAGCACTTATGGTTTTTAAATGGCACCCAGAATTATGTTGCACGAAGCACAATTTCACATCATTCTGGGTTCATTTGTGTGAAAACAAGGTCCAATCAGGCTGAAACGTTACAGGAAGGTAGAATCTATTGAGTTGTAAGTGATCTGAACGTTTCATGATGATAGCACTTTCCTAAGGGGGTCAAACCATGTCCCAAAGGTCACCGGATCTGGTGTCAATTTAAAGAAGTAGTCCAGTTACACATTTGTGGGCTTATAACTTGGCTTCTGAATGTCCTAGAGAGCTCAAGTTTGTTTTAGTGTACTCCAATCAAGAGCCCCTACAACCACAAAAAGGAATGGAGTCATTAGCACTTATGGTTTTTAAAGGGCACCCAGAATTATGTTGCACGAAGCACAATTTCACATCATTCTGGGTTCATTTGTGTGAAAACAAGGTCCAATTAGGCTGAAACGTTACAGGAATGTAGAATCTATTGAGTTGTAAGTGATCTGAACGTTTCATGATGATAACACTTTCCTAAGGGGGTCAAACCATGTCCCAAAGGTAACCGGATCTGGTGTCAATTTAAAGAAGTAGTCCAGTTACACATTTGTGGGCTTATAACTTGGCGTCTGAATGGCCTAGAGAGATCAGGTTTGTTTTAGTGTACTCCAATCAAGAGCCCCTACAACCACAAAAAGGAATGGAGTCATTAGCACTTATGGTTTTTAAATGGCACCCAGAATTATGTTGCACAAAGCACAATTTCACATCATTCTGGGTCCATTTGTATGAAAACAAGGTCCAATCAGGCTGAAACGTTACAAGAAGGTAGAATCTATTGAGTTGTAAGTGATCTGAACGTTTCATGATGATCGCACATTCCTATAGGGGGTCAAACCATGTCCCAAAGGTCACCGGGCCTGGTGTCACTTTAAAGAAGTAGTCCAGTTACACATTTGAGGGCTTATAACTTGGCTTTGGAATATCCTAGAGAGGTCAGGTTTGTTTTAGAGTACTCCAATTAACAGCCCCCATTACCCCAAAAGGAATGGAGTCATTAGCAGTTATGGTTTTTAAATGGCACCCAGAATTATGTTGCACGTAGCACAATTTCACATCATTCTGGGTTCATTTGTGTGAAAACAAGGTCCAATCAGGCTGAAACGTTACAGGAAGGTAGAATCTATTGAGTTGTAAGTGATCTGAACGTTTCATGATGATAGAACTTTCCTAAGGGGGTCAAACCATGTCCCAAAGGTCACAAGATCTGGTGTCAATTTAAAGAAGTAGTCCAGTTACACATTTGTGGGCTTATAACTTGGCTTCTGAATGTCCTAGAGAGGTCAGGTTTGTTTTAGTGTACTCCAATCAACAGCCCCTACAACCACAAAAAGGAATGGAGTCATTAGCACTTATGGTTTGTAAATGGCACCCAGAATTATGTTGCACGAAGCACAATTTCACATCATTCTGGGTCCATTTGTGTGAAAACAAGGTCCAATTGGGCTGAAACGTTACAAGAAGGTAGAATCTATTGAGTTGTAAGTGATCTGAACGTTTCATGATGATCGCACATTCCTATAGGGGGTCAATCATGTCCCAAAGGTCACCGGGCCTGGTGTCACTTTAAAGAAGTAGTCAAGTTACACCTTTGAGGGCTAATAACTTGGCTTTGGAATATCCTAGAGAGGTCAGGTTTGTTTTAGAGTACTCCAATTAACAGCCCCCATTACCCCAAAAAGGAATGGAGTCATTAGAAGTTATGGTTTTTAAATGGCACCCAGAATTATGTTGCACGAAGCACAATTTCACATCATTCTGGGTCCATTTGTGTGAAAACAAGGTCCAATCAGGCTGAAATGTTACAGGAAGGTAGACTCTATTGAGTTGTAAGTGATCTGAACGTTTCATGATGATAGCACTTTCCTAAGGGGTCAAACCATGTCCCAAAGGTCACCGGATCTGGTGTCAATTTAAAGAAGTAGTCCAGTTACACCTTTGTGGGCTTATAACTTGGCTTCTGAACGTCCTAGAGAGATCAGGTTTGTTTTAGTGTACTCCAATCAACAGCCCCTACAACCACAAAAAGGAATGGAGTCATTAGCACTTATGGATTTTAAATGGCACCCAGAGTTATGTTGCACGAAGCACAATTTCACATCATTCTGGGTTCATTTGTGTGAAAACAAGGTCCAATCAGGCTGAAATGTTACAGGAAGGTAGAATCTATTGAGTTGTAAGTGATCTGAACGTTTCATCATGATAGCACTTTCCTAAGGGGGTCAAACCATGTCCCAAAGGTCACCGGATCTGGTGTCAATTTAAAGAAGTAGTCCAGTTACACATTTGTGGGCTCATAACTTGGCTTCTGAATGTCCTAGAGAGATCAGGTTTGGTTTACTGTGCTCCAATCAACAGCCCCTACAACCACAAAAAGGAATGGAGTCATTGGCACTTATGGTTTTTAAATGGCACCCAGAGTTATGTTGCACGAAGCACAATTTCACATCATTCTGGGTCCATTTGTGTGAAAACAAGGTCCAATCAGGCTGAAACGTTACAAGAAGGTAGAATCTATTGAGTTATAAGTGATCTGAACGTTTCATGATGATCGCACCTTCCTATAGGGGGTCAAACCATGTCCCAAAGGTCACCGGGCCTGGTGTCAATTTAAAGAAGTAGTCCAGTTACACCTTTGAGGGCTTATAACTTGGCTTTGGAATATTCTAGAGAGGTCAGGTTTGTTTTAGAGTACTCAAATTAACAGCCCCCATTACCCCAAAAAGGAGTGGAGTCATTAGCAGTTATGGTTTTTAAATGGCACCCAGAATTATGTTGCACGAAGCACAATTCCACATCATTCTGGGTTCATTTGAGTGAAAACAAGGTCCAATCAGGCTGAAACGTTACAGGAAGGTAGAGTCTATTGAGTTGTAAGTGATCTGAATGTTTCTTGATGATAGCACTTTCCTAAGGGGGTCAAAACCATGTCCCAAAGGTAACCGGATCAGGTGTCAATTTAAAGAAGTAGTCCAGTTACACATTTGTGGGCTTATAACTTGGCACCCAGAATTATGTTGTACGAAGCACAATTTCACATCATTCTGGGTCCATTTGTTTGAAAACAAGGTCCAATCAGGCTGAAACGTTACAAGAAGGTAGAATCTATTGAGTTGTAAGTGATCTGAACGTTTCATGATGATCGCACATTCCTATAGGGTATCAAACCATGTCCCAACGTTCACCGGGCCTGGTGTCACTTTAAAGAAGTAGTACAGTTACACCTTTGTGGGCTTATAACTTGGCTTTTGAATATCCTAGAGAGGTCAGGTTTGTTTTAGAGTACTACAATTAACAGCCCCAATTACCCCAAAAAGGAATGGAGTCATTAGCACTTATGGTTTTTAAATGGCACAAAGAATTATGTTGCACGAAGCACAATTTCACATTTTCTGGGTTCATTTGTGTGAAAACAAGGTCCACTCAGGCTGAAACGTTACCGGAAGGAAGAATCTATTGAGTTGTAAGTGATCTGAAAGGTCACCGGATCTGGTGTCAATTTAAAGAAGTAGTCCAGTTACACATTTGTTGGCCTATAACTTGGCTTCTGAATGTCCTAGAGAGATCAGATTTGTTTCAGAGTACTCCAATCAACAGCCCCTACAACAACAAAAAGGAATGGAGTCATTAGCACTTATGGTTTGTAAATGGCACCCACAATTATAATGCACAAAGCACAATTTCACATCATTCTGGGTCCATTTGTGTGAAAACAAGGTCCAATCAGGCTGAAACATTACAAGAAGGTAGAATCTATTGAGTTGTAAGTTATCTGAACGTTTCATGAGGATCGCACATTCCTATAGGGGGTCAAACCATGTCCCAAAGGTCACCGGGCCTGGTGTCACTTTAAAGAAGTAGTCCAGTTACACCTTTGTGGGCTTATAACTTGGCTTTCGAAAATCCTAGAGAGGTCAGGTTTGTTTTAGAGTACTCCAATTAACAGCCCCAATTGCACCAAAAAGGAATGGAGTCATTAGCACTTATGGTTTTTAAATGGCACCCAGAATTATGTTGCACGAAGCATAATTTCACATCATTCTGGGTTCATTTGTGTGAAAACAAGGTCCAATCAGGCTCAAACGTTACAGGAAGGTAGAATCTATTGAGTTGTAAGTGATCTGAACGTTTCATGATGATAACACTTTCCTAAGGTGGTCAAACAGTGTCCCAAAAGGTAACCGGATCTTGTGTCAATTTAAAGAAGCAGTCCAGTTACACATTTGTGGGCTTATAACTTGCCTTCTGAATGTCCTAGAGAGATCAGGTTTGTTTTAGTGTACTCCAATCAACAGCCCCTACAACCACAAAAAGGAATGGAGTCATTAGCACTTATGGTTTTTAAATGGCACCCAGAATTATGTTGCACGAAGCACAATTTCACATCATTCTGGGTTCATTTGTGTGAAAACAAGGTCCAATCAGGCTGAAACGTTACATGAAGGTAGAATCTATTGAGTTGTAAGTGATCTGAACGTTTCATGATGATAGCACTTTCCTAAGGGGATCAAACCATGTCCCAAAGGTCACCGGGCCAAGTGTCACTTTAAAGTAGTCCAGTTACACCTTTGTGGGCTTATAACTTGGCTTTTGAATATCCTAGAGAGGCCAGGTTTGTTTTAGAGTACTCCAATTAACAGCCCCAATTACCCCAAAAAGGAATGGAGTCATTAGCACTTATGGTTTTTAAATGGCACCCAGAATTATGTTGCACGAAGCACAATTTCACATCATTCTGGGTTCATTTGTGTGAAAACAAGGTCCAATAAGGCTGAAACGTTACAAAAAGGTAGAATCTATTGAGTTGTAAGTTATCTGAACGTTTCATGATGATCGCACATTCCTATAGGGGGTCAAACCATGTCCCAAAGGTCACCGGATCTGGTGTCAATTTAAAGAAGTAGTCCAGTTACACATTTGTGGGCTTATAACTTGGCTTCTGAATGTCCTAGAGAGCTCAAGTTTGTTTTAGTGTACTCCAATCAAGAGCCCCTACAACCACAAAAAGGAATGGAGTCATTAGCACTTATGGTTTTTAAATGGCACCCAGAATTATGTTGCACGAAGCACAATTTCACATCATTCTGGGTTCATTTGTGTGAAAACAAGGTCCAATTAGGCTGAAACGTTACAGGAATGTAGAATCTATTGAGTTGTAAGTGATCTGAACGTTTCATGATGATAACACTTTCCTAAGGGGGTCAAACCATGTCCCAAAGGTAACCGGATCTGGTGTCAATTTAAAGAAGTAGTCCAGTTACACATTTGTGGGCTTATAACTTGGCGTCTGAATGGCCTAGAGAGATCAGGTTTGTTTTAGTGTACTCCAATCAAGAGCCCCTACAACCACAAAAAGGAATGGAGTCATTAGCACTTATGGTTTTTAAATGGCACCCAGAATTATGTTGCACAAAGCACAATTTCACATCATTCTGGGTCCATTTGTATGAAAACAAGGTCCAATCAGGCTGAAACGTTACAAGAAGGTAGAATCTATTGAGTTGTAAGTGATCTGAACGTTTCATGATGATCGCACATTCCTATAGGGGGTCAAACCATGTCCCAAAGGTCACCGGGCCTGGTGTCACTTTAAAGAAGTAGTCCAGTTACACATTTGAGGGCTTATAACTTGGCTTTGGAATATCCTAGAGAGGTCAGGTTTGTTTTAGAGTACTCCAATTAACAGCCCCCATTACCCCAAAAGGAATGGAGTCATTAGCAGTTATGGTTTTTAAATGGCACCCAGAATTATGTTGCACGTAGCACAATTTCACATCATTCTGGGTTCATTTGTGTGAAAACAAGGTCCAATCAGGCTGAAACGTTACAGGAAGGTAGAATCTATTGAGTTGTAAGTGATCTGAACGTTTCATGATGATAGAACTTTCCTAAGGGGGTCAAACCATGTCCCAAAGGTCACAAGATCTGGTGTCAATTTAAAGAAGTAGTCCAGTTACACATTTGTGGGCTTATAACTTGGCTTCTGAATGTCCTAGAGAGGTCAGGTTTGTTTTAGTGTACTCCAATCAACAGCCCCTACAACCACAAAAAGGAATGGAGTCATTAGCACTTATGGTTTGTAAATGGCACCCAGAATTATGTTGCACGAAGCACAATTTCACATCATTCTGGGTCCATTTGTGTGAAAACAAGGTCCAATTGGGCTGAAACGTTACAAGAAGGTAGAATCTATTGAGTTGTAAGTGATCTGAACGTTTCATGATGATCGCACATTCCTATAGGGGGTCAATCATGTCCCAAAGGTCACCGGGCCTGGTGTCACTTTAAAGAAGTAGTCAAGTTACACCTTTGAGGGCTAATAACTTGGCTTTGGAATATCCTAGAGAGGTCAGGTTTGTTTTAGAGTACTCCAATTAACAGCCCCCATTAACCCAAAAAGGAATGGAGTCATTAGCAGTTATGGTTTTTAAATGGCACCCAGAATTATGTTGCACGAAGCACAATTCCACATCATTCTGGGTTCATTTGAGTGAAAACAAGGTCCAATCAGGCTGAAACGTTACAGGAAGGTAGAATCTATTGAGTTGTAAGTGATCTGAAAGGTCACCGGATCTGGTGTCAATTTAAAGAAGTAGTCCAGTTACACATTTGTTGGCTTATAACTTGGCTTCTGAATGTCCTAGAGAGATCAGATTTGTTTCAGAGTTCTCCAATCAACAGCCCCTACAACAACAAAAAGGAATGGAGTCATTAGCACTTATGGTTTGTAAATGGCACCCACAATTATAATGCACAAAGCACAATTTCACATCATTCTGGGTCCATTTGTGTGAAAACAAGGTCCAATCAGGCTGAAACATTACAAGAAGGTAGAATCTATTGAGTTGTAAGTTATCTGAACGTTTCATGAGGATCGCACATTCCTATAGGGGGTCAAACCATGTCCCAAAGGTCACCGGGCCTGGTGTCACTTTAAAGTAGTCCAGTTACACCTTTGTGGGCTTATAACTTGGCTTTTGAATATCCTAGAGAGGTCAGGTTTGTTTTAGAGTACTCCAATTAACAGCCCCAATTACACCAAAAAGGAATGGAGTCATTAGCACTTATGGTTTTTAAATGGCACCCAGAATTATGTTGCACGAAGCATAATTTCACATCATTCTGGGTTCATTTGTGTGAAAACAAGGTCCAATCAGGCTCAAACGTTACAGGAAGGTAGAATCTATTGAGTTGTAAGTGATCTGAACGTTTCATGATGATAACACTTTCCTAAGGTGGTCAAACAGTGTCCCAAAAGGTAACCGGATCTTGTGTCAATTTAAAGAAGCAGTCCAGTTACACATTTGTGGGCTTATAACTTGCCTTCTGAATGTCCTAGAGAGATCAGGTTTGTTTTAGTGTACTCCAATCAACAGCCCCTACAACCACAAAAAGGAATGGAGTCATTAGCACTTATGGTTTTTAAATGGCACCCAGAATTATGTTGCACGAAGCACAATTTCACATCATTCTGGGTTCATTTGTGTGAAAACAAGGTCCAATCAGGCTGAAACGTTACATGAAGGTAGAATCTATTGAGTTGTAAGTGATCTGAACGTTTCATGATGATAGCACTTTCCTAAGGGGATCAAACCATGTCCCAAAGGTCACCGGGCCTGGTGTCACTTTAAAGAAGTCCAGTTACACCTTTGTGGGCTTATAACTTGGCTTTTGAATATCCTAGAGAGGCCAGGTTTGTTTTAGAGTACTCCAATTAACAGCCCCAATTACCCCAAAAAGGAATGGAGTCATTAGCACTTATGGTTTTTAAATGGCACCCAGAATTATGTTGCACGAAGCACAATTTCACATCATTCTGGGTTCATTTGTGTGAAAACAAGGTCCAATAAGGCTGAAACGTTACAAAAAGGTAGAATCTATTGAGTTGTAAGTTATCTGAACGTTTCATGATGATTGCACATTCCTATAGGGGGTCAAACCATGTCCCAAAGGTCACCGGGCCTGGTGTCACTTTAAAGTAGTCCAGTTACACATTTGTGGGCTTATAACTTGGCTTCTGAATATCCTAGAGAGGTCAGGTTTGTTTTAGAGTACTCCCATTAACAGCCCCAATTACCCCAAAAAGGAATGGGGTCATTAGCACTTATGGTTTTTAAATTGCACCCAGAATTATGTTGCACGAAGCACAATTTCACATAATTCTGGGTCCATTTGTGTGAAAACAAGGTCCAATCAGGCTGAAACGTTACAGGAAGGTAGAATCTATTGAGTTGTAAGTGATCTGAACGTTTCATGATGATAGCACTTTCCTAAGGGGGCCAAACCATGTCCCAAAGTCACTGGATCTGGTGTCATTTTAAAGAAGTAGTCCAGTTACACATTTGTGGGCTTATAACTTGGCTTCTGAATGTCCTAGAGAGATCAGGTTTGTTTTAGTGTACTCCAATTAACAGCCCCTACAACCACAAAAAGGAATGGAGTCATTAGCACTTATGGTTTTTAAATGGCACCCAGAATTATGTTGCACAAAGCACAATTTCACATCATTCTGGGTTCATTTGTGTGAAAACAAGGTCCAATCAGGCTGAAACGCTACAAGAAAGTAGAATCTATTGAGTTGTAAGTGATCTGAACGTTTCATGATGATCACACATTCCTATAGGGCGTCAAACCATGTCCCAAAGGTCACCGGGCCTGGTGTAACTTTAAAGAAGTAGTCCAGTTACACCTTTGTGGGCTTATAACTTGGCTTCTGAATATCCTAGAGAGGTCAGGTTTATTTTATATTACTCCAATTAACAGCCCCTATTACCCCAAAAAGGAATGGAGTCATTAGCACTTATGGTTTTAAATGGCACCCAGAAATATGTTACACGAAGCACAATTTCACATCATTCTGGGTTCATTTGTGTGAAAATAAGGTCCAATCAGGCTGAAACGTTACAGGAAGGTAGAATCTATGGAGTTGTAAGTGATCTGAACATTTCATGATGATAGCACTTTCCTAAGGGGGTCAAACCATGTCCCAAAGGTCACCGGATCTGGTGTCAATTTAAAGAAGTAGTCCAGTTACACATTTGTGGGATTATAACTTGGCTTCTGAATGTCCTAGAGAGATCAGGTTTGTTTCAGAGTACTCCAATCAACAGCCCCTACAACCACAAAAAGGAATAGAGTCATTAGGACTTTTGGTTTGTAAATGGCACCCAGAATTATAATGCACGAAGCACAATTTCACATCATTCTGGGTCCATTTGTGTGAAAACAAGGTCCAATCAGGCTGAAACGTTACAAGAAGGTAGAATCTATTGAGTTGTAAGTGATCTGAACGTTTCATGATGATCGCACATTCCTATAGGGGGTCAAACCATGTCCCAAAGGTCACCGGGCCTGGTTTCACTTTAAAGAAGTTGTCCAGTTACACCTTTGTGGGCTTATAACTTGGCTTCTGAATGTCCTAGAGAGGTCAGGTTTGTTTTAGAGTACTCTAATTAACAGCCCCCATTACCCCAAAAAGGAATGGAGTCATTAGCACTTATGGTTTGTAAATGGCAGCCAGAATTATGTTGCACGAAGTATATTTCACATTATTCTGGGTTCATTTGTGTGAAAACAAGGTCCAATCAGGCTGAAACGTTACAGGAAGGTAGAATCTATTGAGTTGTAAGTGATCTGAACGTTTCGTGATGATAACACTTTCCTAAGGGGGTCAAACCATGTCCCAAAGGTAACCGGATCTGGTGTCAATTTAAAGGAGTAGTACAGTTACACATTTGTGGGCTTATAACTTGGCTTCTGAATGTCCTAGAGAGATCAGGTTTGTTTTAGTGTACTCCAATCAACAGCCCCTACAACCACAAAAAGGAATGGAGTCATTAGCACTTATAGTTTTTAAATGGCATGCAGAATTATGTTGCACGAAGCACAATTTCACATCATTCTGGGTTCATTTGTGTGAAAACAAGGTCCAATCAGGCTGAAACGTTACAAGAAGGTAGAATCTATTGAGTTGTAAGTGATCTGAATGTTTCATGATGATCGCACATTCCTATAGGGGGTCAAACCATGTCCCAAAGGTCACCGGGCCTGGTGTCACTTTAAAGAAGTAATCCAGTTACACATTTTTGGGCTTATAACTTGGCTTCTGAATGTCCTAGAGAGGTCAGGTTTGTTTTAGTGTACTCCAATCAACAGCCCCTACAACCACAAAAAGGAATGGAGTCATTAGCACTTATGGTTTTTAAATGGCACCCAGAATTATGTTGCACGAAGCACAATTTCACATCATTCTGGGTTCATTTGTGTGAAAACAAGGTCCAATCAGGATGAAACGTTACAAGAAGGTAGAATATATTGAGTTGTAAGTGATCTGAACGTTTCATGATGATCGCACATTCCCATAGGGGGTCAAACCATGTCCCAAAGGTCACAGGGCCTGGTGTCACTTTAAAGAAGTAGTCCAATTACACCTTTGTGGGCTTATATCTTGGCTTCTGAATTTCCTAGAGAGGTCAGGTTTGTTTTAGTGTACTCCAATCAACAGCCCCTACAACCACAACATGGAATGGAGTCATTAGCACTTATGGTTTGTAAATGGCACCCAGAATTATGTTGCACGAAGCAAAATTTCACATCATTCTGTGTCCATTTGTGTGAAAACAAGGTCCAATCAGGCTGAAACGTTACAAGAAGGTAGGATCTATTGAGTTGTAAGTGATCTGAACGTTTCATGATGACCGCACATTCCTATAGGGGGTCAAACCATGTCCCAAAGGTCACCGAGCCTGGTGTCACTTTAAAGAAGTAGTCCAGTTACACCTTTGCGGGCTTATAGCTTGGCTTCTGAATATCCTAGAGAGGTCAGGTTTGTTTTAGAGTACTCCAATTAACAGCCCCCATTACCCCAAAAAGGAATGGAGTCATTAGCACTTATGGTTTTTAAATGGCACCCAGAATTATGTTGCACGAAGCACAATTTCACATCATTCTGGGTTCATTTGTGTGAAAACAAGGTCCAATCAGGCTGAAACGTTACAGGAAGGTATAATCTATTGAGTTGTAAGTGATCTGAACGTGTCATGATGATAGCACTTTCCTAAGGGGGTCAAACCATGTCCCAGAGGTCACCGGATCTGGTGTCAATTTAAAGAAGTAGTCCAGTTACACATTTGTGGGCTTATAACTTGGCTTCTGAATGTCCTAGAGAGATCAGGTTTGTTTTAGTGTACTCCAATCAACAGCCCCTACCACCACAAAAAGGAATGGAGTCATTAGCACTTATGGTTTTTAAATGGCACCCAGAATTATGTTGCACGAGGCACAATTTCACATCATTCTGGGTTCATTTGTGTGAAAACAAGGTCCAATCAGGCTGAAACGTTACAGGAAGGTAGAATCTATTGAGTTGTAAGTGATCTGAACGTTTCATGATGATAGCACTTTCCTAAGGGGGTCAAACCATGTCCCAAAGGTCACCGGATCTGGTGTCAATTTAAAGAAGTAGTCCAGTTACACATTTGTGGGCTTATAACTTGGCTTCTGAATATCCTAGAGAGATCAGGTTTGTTTCAGAGTACTCCAATCAACAGCCCCTACAAAGACAAAAAGGAATGGAGTCATTAGCACTTTTGGTTTGTAAATGGCACCCACAATTATAATGCACGAAGCACAATTTCACATCATTCTGGGTCCATTTGTGTGAAAACAAGGTCCAATCAGGCTGAAACGTTACAAGAAGGTAGAATCTATTGAGTTGTAAGTGATCTGAACGTTTCATGATGATCGCACATTCCTATAGGGGGTCAAACCATGTCCCAAAGGTCACCGGGCCTGGTGTCACTTTAAAGAAGTAGTCCAGTTACACCTTTGTGGGCTTATAACTTGGCTTTTGAATATCCTAGAGAGGTCAGGTTTGTTTTAGAGTACTCCAATTAACAGCCCCAATTACCCCAAAAAGGAATGGAGTCATTAGCATTTATGGTTTTTAAATGGCACCCAGAATTATGTTTCACGAAGCATAATTTCACATTATTCTGGATTCATTTGTGTGAAAACAAGGTCCAATCAGGCTGAAACGTTACAAGAAGGTATAATCTATTGAGTTGTAAGTGATCTGAATGTTTCATGATGATCTCACATTCCTATAGGGGGTCAAACCATGTCCCAAAGGTCACCGGGCCTGGTGTCACTTTAAAGAGGTAGTCCAGTTACACATTTGTGGGCTTATAACTTGGCTTCTGAATATCCTAGAGAGGACAGGTTTGTTTTAGTGTACGCCAATCAACAGCCCCTACAACCACAAAAAGGAATGGAGTCATTAGCACTTATGGTTTTTAAATGGCACCCAGAATTATGTTGCACGAAGCACAATTTTACATCATTCTGGGTTCATTTGTGTGAAAACAAGGTCCAATCAGGATGAAACGTTACAAGAAGGTAGAATCTATTGAGTTGTAAGTGATCTGAACGTTTCATGATGATCGCACATTCCCATAGGGGGTCAAACCATGTCCCAAAGGTCACCGGGCCTGGCGTCACTTTAAAGAAGTAGTCCAATTACACCTTTGTGGGCTTATATCTTGGCTTCTGAATTTCCTAGAGAGGTCAGGTTTGTTTTAGTGTACTCCAATCAACAGCCCCTACAACCACAACATGGAATGGAGTCATTAGCACTTATGGTTTGTAAATGGCACCCAGAATTATGTTGCACGAAGCACAATTTCACATCATTCTGGGTCCATTTGTGTGAAAACAAGGTCCAATCAGGCTGAAACGTTACAAGAAGGTAGAATCTATTGAGTTGTAAGTGATCTGAACGTTTCATGATGATCGCACATTCCTATAGGGTATCAAACCATGTCCCAAAGTTCACTGGGCCTGGTGTCACTTTAAAGAAGTAGTACAGTTACACCTTTGTGGGCTTATAACTTGGCTTTTGAATATCTTAGAGAGGTCAGGTTTGTTTTTGAGTACTACAATTAACATCCCCAATTACCCCAAAAAGGAATGGAGTCATTAGCACTTATGGTTTTTAAATGGCACAAAGAATTATGTTGCACGAAGCACAATTTCACATCATTCTGGGTTCATTTGTGTGAAAACAAGGTCCAATCAGGCTGAAACGTTACCGGAAGGAAGAATCTATTGAGTTGTAAGTGATCTGAAAGGTCACCGGATCTGGTGTCAATTTAAAGAAGTAGTCCAGTTACACATTTGTTGGCTTATAACTTGGCTTCTGAATATCCTAGAGAAATCAGGTTTGTTTCAGAGTACTCCAATCAACAGCCCCTACAACAACAAAAAGGAATGGAGTCATTAGCACGTATGGTTTGTAAATGGCACCCACAATTATAATGCACAAAGCACAATTTCACATCATTCTGGGTCCATTTGTGTGAAAACAAGGTCAAATCAGGCTGAAACATTACAAGAAGGTAGAATCTATTGAGTTGTAAGTTATCTGAACGTTTCATGATGATCGCACATTCCTATAGGGGGTCAAACCATGTCCCAAAGGTCACCGGGCCTGGTGTCACTTTAAAGAAGTAGTCCAGTTACACCTTTGTGGGCTTATAACTTGGCTTTCGAATATCCTACAGAGGTCAGGTTTGTTTTATAGTACTCCAATTAACAGCCCCAATTACCCCAAAAAGGAATGGAGTCATTAGCACTTATGGTTTTTAAATGGCACCCAGAATTATGTTGCACGAAGCATAATTTCACATCATTCTGGGTTCATTTGTGTGAAAACAAGGTCCAATCAGGCTCAAACGTTACAGGAAGGTAGAATCTATTGAGTTGTAAGTGATCTGAACGTTTCATGATGATAACACTTTCCTAAGGGGGTCAAACAGTGTCCCAAAAGGTAACCGGATCTGGTGTCAATTTAAAGAAGTAGTCCAGTTACACATTTGTGGGCTTATAACTTGCCTTCTGAATGTCCTAGAGAGATCAGCTTTGTTTTAGTGTACTCCAATCAACAGCCCCTACAACCACAAAAAGCAATGGAGTCATTAGCACTTATGGTTTTTAAATGGCACCCAGAATTATGTTGCACGAAACACAATTTCACATCATTCTGGGTTCATTTGTGTGAAAACAAGGTCCAATCAGGCTGAAATGTTACATGAAGGTAGAATCTATTGAGTTGTAAGTGATCTGAGCGTTTCATGATGATAGGACTTTCCTAAGGGGATCAAACCATGTCCCAAAGGTCACCGGGCCTGGTGTCACTTTAAAGTAGTCCAGTTACACATTTGTGGGCTTATAACTTAGCTTCTGAATGTCCTAGAGAGGTCAGGTTTGTTTTAGTGTACTCCAATCAACAGCCCCTACAACCACAAAAAGGAATGGAGTCATTAGCACTTATGGTTTGTAAATGGCACCCAGAATTATGTTGCACGAAGCACAATTTCACATCATTCTGGGTCCATTTGTGTGAAAACAAGGTCCAATCAGGCTGAAACGTTACAAGAAGGTAGAATCTATTGAGTTGTAAGTGATCTGAACGTTTCGTGATGATCGCACACTTCTATAGGGGGTCAAACCATGTCCCAAAGTTCACCGGGCCTGGTGTCACTTTAAAGAAGTAGTCCAGTTACACCTTTGTGGGCTTACAACTTGGCATTTGAATATCCTAGAGAGGTCAGGTTTGTTTTAGTGTACTCCAGTTAACAGCCCCAATTACCCCAAAAAGGAATGGAGTCATTAGCACTTATGGTTTTTAAATGGCACCCAAAATTATGTTGCACGAAGCACAATTTCACATCATTCTGGGTCCATTTGTGTGAAAACAAGGTCCAATCAGGCTGAAACGTTACAAGAAGGTACAATCAATTGAGTTGTAAGTTATCTGAACGTTTCATGATGATAGCGCTTTCCTAAGGGGGTCAAACCATGTCCCAAAGGTAACCGGATCTGGTGTCAATTTAAAGAGGTAGTCCAGTTACAGATTTGTGGGCTTATAACTTGGCTTCTGAATGTCCTAGACAGATCAGGTTTGTTTTAGTGTACTCCAATCAACAGCCCCTACAACCACAAAAAGGAATGGAGTCATTAGCACTTATGGTTTTTAAATGGCACCCAGAATTATGTTGCACGAGGCACAATTTCACATCATTCTGGGTTCATTTGTGTGAAAACAAGGTCCAATCAGGCTGAAACGTTACAGGAAGGTAGAATCTATTGACTTGTAAGTGATCTGAACGTTTCATGATGATAGCACTTTCCTAAGGGGGTCAAACCATGTCTCAAAGGTCACCGGATCTGGTGTCAATTTAAAGAAGTAGTCCAGTTACACATTTGTGGGCTTATAACTTGGCTTCTGAATATCCTAGAGAGATCAGGTTTGTTTCAGAGTACTCCAATCAACAGCCCGTACAACAACAAAAAGGAATGGAGTCATTAGCACTTATGGTTTGTAAATGGCACCCACAATTATAATGCACGAAGCACAATTTCACATCATTCTGGGTCCATTTGTGTGAAAACAAGGTCCAATCAGGCTGAAACGTTACAAGAAGGTAGCATCTATTGAGTTGTAAGTGATCTGAACGTTTTATGATGATCGCACATTCCTATAGGGGGTCAAACCATGTCCCAAAGGTCACCGGGCCTGGTGTCACTTTAAAGAAGTAGTCCAGTTACACCTTTGTGGGCTTATAACTTGGCTTCTGAATATCCTAAAGAGGTCAGGTTTGTTTTAGAGTACTCTAATTAACAGCCCCCATTACCCCAAAAAGGAATGGAGTCATTAGCACTTATGGTTTGTAAATGGCAGCCAGAATTATGTTGCACGAAGTATATTTCACATTATTCTGGGTTCATTTGTGTGAAAACAAGGTCCAATCAGGCTGAAACGTTACAGGAAGGTATAATCTATTGAGTTGTAAGTGATCTGAACGTTTCGTGATGATAACACTTTCCTAAGGGGGTCAAACCATGTCCCAAAGGTAACCGGATCTGGTGTCAATTTAAAGAAGTAGTCCAGTTACACATTTGTGGGCTTATAACTTGGCTTCTGAATGTCCTAGAGAGATCAGGTTTGTTTTAGTGTACTCCAATCAACAGCTCCTACAACCACAAAAAGGAATGGAGTCATTAGCACTTATGGTTTTTAAATGGCACCCAGAATTATGTTGCACGAAGCACAATTTCACATCATTCTGGGTTCATTTGTGTGAAAACAAGGTCCAATCAGGATGAAACGTTACAAGAAGGTAAAATCTATTGAGTTGTAAGTGATCTGAACGTTTCATGATGATCGCACATTCCCATAGGGGGTCAAACCATGTCCCAAAGGTCACCGGGCCTGGTGTCACTTTAAAGAAGTAGTCCAATTACACCTTTGTGGGCTTATATCTTGGCTTCTGAATTTCCTAGAGAGGTCAGGTTTGTTTTAGTGTACTCCAATCAACAGCCCCTACAACCACAACATGGAATGGAGTCATTAGCACTTATGGTTTGTAAATGGCACCCAGAATTATGTTGCACGAAGCACAATTTCACATCATTCTGGGTCCATTTGTGTGAAAACAAGGTCCAATCAGGCTGAAACGTTACAAGAAGGTAGGATCTATTGAGTTGTAAGTGATCTGAACGTTTCATGATGATCGCACATTCCTATAGGGGGTCAAACCATGTCCCAAAGGTCACCGAGCCTGGTGTCACTTTAAAGAAGTAGTCCAGTTACACCTTTGTGGGCTTATAACTTGGCTTCTGAATATCCTAGAGAGGTTAGGTTTGTTTTAGAGTACTCCAATTAACAGCCCCCATTACCCCAAAAAGGAATGGAGTCATTAGCACTTATGGTTTTTAAATGGCACCCAGAATTATGTTGCACGAAGCACAATTTCACATCATTCTGGGTTCATTTGTGTGAAAACAAGGTCCAATCAGGCTGAAACGTTACAGGAAGGTATAATCTATTGAGTTGTAAGTGATCTTAACGTGTCATGATGATAGCACTTTCCTAAGGGGGTTAAACCATGTCCCAGAGGTCACCGGATCTGGTGTCAATTTAAAGAAGTAGTCCAGTTACACATTTGTGGGCTTATAACTTGGCTTCTGAATGTCCTAGAGAGATCAGGTTTGTTTTAGTGTACTCCAATCAACAGCCCCTACCACCACAAAAACGAATGGAGTCATTAGCACTTATGGTTTTTAAATGGCACCCAGAATTATGTTGCACGAGGCACAATTTCACATCATTCTGGGTTCATTTGTGTGAAAACAAGGTCCAATCAGGCTGAAACGTTACAGGAAGGTAGAATCTATTGAGTTGTAAGTGATCTGAACGTTTCATGATGATAGCACTTTCCTAAGGGGGTCAAACCATGTCCCAAAGGTCACCGGATCTGGTGTCAATTTAAAGAAGTAGTCCAGTTACACATTTGTGGGCTTATAACTTGGCTTCTGAATATCCTAGAGAGATCAGGTTTGTTTCAGAGTACTCCAATCAACAGCCCCTACAAAGACAAAAAGGTATGGAGTCATTAGCACTTTTGGTTTGTAAATGGCACCCACAATTATAATGCACGAAGCACAATTTCACATAATTCTGGGTCCATTTGTGTGAAAACAAGGTCCAATCAGGCTGAAACGTTACAAGAAGGTAGAATCTATTGAGTTGTAAGTGATCTGAACGTTTCATGATGATCGCACATTCCTATAGGGGGTCAAACCATGTCCCAAAGGTCACCGTGCCTGGTGTCACTTTAAAGAAGTAGTCCAGTTACACCTTTGTGGGCTTATAACTTGGCTTTTGAATATCCTAGAGAGGTCAGGTTTGTTTTAGAGTACTCCAATTAACAGCCCCAATTACCCCAAAAAGGAATGGAGTCATTAGCATTTATGGTTTTTAAATGGCACCCAGAATTATGTTTCACGAAGCATAATTTCACATTATTCTGGGTTCATTTGTGTGAAAACAAGGTCCAATCATGCTGAAACGTTACAAGAAGGTAGAATCTATTGAGTTGTAAGTGATCTGAATGTTTCATGATGATCTCACATTCCTATAGGGGGTCAAACCATGTCCCAAAGGTCACCGGGCCTGGTGTCACTTTAAAGAGGTAGTCCAGTTACACATTTGTGGGCTTATAACTTGGCTTCTGAATGTCCTAGAGAGGTCAGGTTTGTTTTAGTGTACTCCAATCAACAGCCCCTACAACCACAACATGGAATGGAGTCATTAGCACTTATGGTTTGTAAATGGCACCCAGAATTATGTTGCACGAAGCACAATTTCACATCATTCTGGGTCCATTTGTGTGAAAACAAGGTCCAATCAGGCTGAAACGTTACAAGAAGGTAGGATCTATTGAGTTGTAAGTGATCTGAACGTTTCATGATGATCGCACATTCCTATAGGGGGTCAAACCATGTCCCAAAGGTCACCGAGCCTGGTGTCACTTTAAAGAAGTAGTCCAGTTACACCTTTGTGGGCTTATAACTTGGCTTCTGAATATCCTAGAGAGGTTAGGTTTGTTTTAGAGTACTCCAATTAACAGCCCCCATTACCCCAAAAAGGAATGGAGTCATTAGCACTTATGGTTTTTAAATGGCACCCAGAATTATGTTGCACGAAGCACAATTTCACATCATTCTGGGTTCATTTGTGTGAAAACAAGGTCCAATCAGGCTGAAACATTACAGGAAGGTATAATCTATTGAGTTGTAAGTGATCTTAACGTGTCATGATGATAGCACTTTCCTAAGGGGGTTAAACCATGTCCCAGAGGTCACCGGATCTGGTGTCAATTTAAAGAAGTAGTCCAGTTACACATTTGTGGGCTTATAACTTGGCTTCTGAATGTCCTAGAGAGATCAGGTTTGTTTTAGTGTACTCCAATCAACAGCCCCTACCACCACAAAAAGGAATGGAGTCATTAGCACTTATGGTTTTTAAATGGCACCCAGAATTATGTTGCACGAGGCACAATTTCACATCATTCTGGGTTCATTTGTGTGAAAACAAGGTCCAATCAGGCTGAAACGTTACAGGAAGGTAGAATCTATTGAGTTGTAAGTGATCTGAACGTTTCATGATGATAGCACTTTCCTAAGGGGGTCAAACCATGTCCCAAAGGTCACCGGATCTGGTGTCAATTTAAAGAAGTAGTCCAGTTACACATTTGTGGGCTTATAACTTGGCTTCTGAATATCCTAGAGAGATCAGGTTTGTTTCAGAGTACTCCAATCAACAGCCCCTACAAAGACAAAAAGGTATGGAGTCATTAGCACTTTTGGTTTGTAAATGGCACCCACAATTATAATGCACGAAGCACAATTTCACATAATTCTGGGTCCATTTGTGTGAAAACAAGGTCCAATCAGGCTGAAACGTTACAAGAAGGTAGAATCTATTGAGTTGTAAGTGATCTGAACGTTTCATGATGATCGCACATTCCTATAGGGGGTCAAACCATGTCCCAAAGGTCACCGTGCCTGGTGTCACTTTAAAGAAGTAGTCCAGTTACACCTTTGTGGGCTTATAACTTGGCTTTTGAATATCCTAGAGAGGTCAGGTTTGTTTTAGAGTACTCCAATTAACAGCCCCAATTACGCCAAAAAGGAATGGAGTCATTAGCATTTATGGTTTTTAAATGGCACCCAGAATTATGTTTCACGAAGCATAATTTCACATTATTCTGGGTTCATTTGTGTGAAAACAAGGTCCAATCAGGCTGAAACGTTACAAGAAGGTAGAATCTATTGAGTTGTAAGTGATCTGAATGTTTCATGATGATCTCACATTCCTATAGGGGGTCAAACCATGTCCCAAAGGTCACCGGGCCTGGTGTCACTTTAAAGAGGTAGTCCAGTTACACATTTGTGGGCTTATAACTTGGCTTCTGAATGTCCTAGAGAGGTCAGGTTTGTTTTAGTGTACTCCAATCAACAGCCCCTACAACCACAAAAAGGAATGGAGTCATTAGCACTTATGGTTTTTAAATGGCACCCAGAATTATGTTGCACGAAGCACAATTTTACATCATTCTGGGTTCATTTGTGTGAAAACAAGGTCCAATCAGGATGAAACGTTACAAGAAGGTAGAATCTATTGAGTTGTAAGTGATCTGAACGTTTCATGATGATCGCACATTCCCATAGGGGGTCAAACCATGTCCCAAAGGTCACCGGGCCTGGTGTCACTTTAAAGAAGTAGTCCAATTACACCTTTGTGGGCTTATAACTTGGCTTCTGAATATCCTAAAGAGGTCAGGTTTGTTTTAGAGTACTCTAATTAACAGCCCCCATTACCCCAAAAAGGAATGGAGTCATTAGCACTTATGGTTTGTAAATGGCAGCCAGAATTATGTTGCACGAAGTATATTTCACATTATTCTGGGTTCATTTGTGTGAAAACAAGGTCCAATCAGGCTGAAACGTTACAGGAAGGTAGAATCTATTGAGTTGTAAGTGATCTGAACGTTTCGTGATGATAACACTTTCCTAAGGGGGTCAAACCATGTCCCAAAGGTAACCGGATCTGGTGTCAATTTAAAGAAGTAGTCCAGTTACACATTTGTGGGCTTATAACTTGGCTTCTGAATGTCCTAGAGAGATCAGGTTTGTTTTAGTGTACTCCAATCAACAGCTCCTACAACCACAAAAAGGAATGGAGTCATTAGCACTTATGGTTTTTAAATGGCACCCAGAATTATGTTGCACGAAGCACAATTTCACATCATTCTGGGTTCATTTGTGTGAAAACAAGGTCCAATCAGGATGAAACGTTACAAGAAGGTAGAATCTATTGAGTTGTAAGTGATCTGAACGTTTCATGATGATCGCACATTCCCATAGGGGGTCAAACCATGTCCCAAAGGTCACCGGGCCTGGTGTCACTTTAAAGAAGTAGTCCAATTACACCTTTGTGGGCTTATATCTTGGCTTCTGAATTTCCTAGAGAGGTCAGGTTTGTTTTAGTGTACTCCAATCAACAGCCCCTACAACCACAACATGGAATGGAGTCATTAGCACTTATGGTTTGTAAATGGCACCCAGAATTATGTTGCACGAAGCACAATTTCACATCATTCTGGGTCCATTTGTGTGAAAACAAGGTCCAATCAGGCTGAAACGTTACAAGAAGGTAGGATCTATTGAGTTGTAAGTGATCTGAACGTTTCATGATGATCGCACATTCCTATAGGGGGTCAAACCATGTCCCAAAGGTCACCGAGCCTGGTGTCACTTTAAAGAAGTAGTCCAGTTACACCTTTGTGGGCTTATAACTTGGCTTCTGAATATCCTAGAGAGGTTAGGTTTGTTTTAGAGTACTCCAATTAACAGCCCCCATTACCCCAAAAAGGAATGGAGTCATTAGCACTTATGGTTTTTAAATGGCACCCAGAATTATGTTGCACGAAGCACAATTTCACATCATTCTGGGTTCATTTGTGTGAAAACAAGGTCCAATCAGGCTGAAACGTTACAGGAAGGTATAATCTATTGAGTTGTAAGTGATCTTAACGTGTCATGATGATAGCACTTTCCTAAGGGGGTTAAACCATGTCCCAGAGGTCACCGGATCTGGTGTCAATTTAAAGAAGTAGTCCAGTTACACATTTGTGGGCTTATAACTTGGCTTCTGAATGTCCTAGAGAGATCAGAATTGTTTTAGTGTACTCCAATCAACAGCCCCTACAACCACAAAAAGGAATGGAGTCATTAGCACTTATGGTTTTTAAATGGCACCCAGAATTATGTTGCACGAGGCACAATTTCACATCATTCTGGGTTCATTTGTGTGAAAACAAGGTCCAATCAGGCTGAAACGTTACAGGAAGGTAGAATCTATTGAGTTGTAAGTGATCTGAACGTTTCATGATGATAGCACTTTCCTAAGGGGGTCAAACCATGTCCCAAAGGTCACCGGATCTGGTGTCAATTTAAAGAAGTAGTCCAGTTACACATTTGTGGGCTTATAACTTGGCTTCTGAATATCCTAGAGAGATCAGGTTTGTTTCAGAGTACTCCAATCAACAGCCCCTACAAAGACAAAAAGGTATGGAGTCATTAGCACTTTTGGTTTGTAAATGGCACCCACAATTATAATGCACGAAGCACAATTTCACATAATTCTGGGTCCATTTGTGTGAAAACAAGGTCCAATCAGGCTGAAACGTTACAAGAAGGTAGAATCTATTGAGTTGTAAGTGATCTGAACGTTTCATGATGATCGCACATTCCTATAGGGGGTCAAACCATGTCCCAAAGGTCACCGGGCCTGGTGTCACTTTAAAGAGGTAGTCCAGTTACACCTTTGTGGGCTTATAACTTGGCTTTTGAATATCCTAGAGAGGTCAGGTTTGTTTTAGAGTACTCCAATTAAAAGCCCCAATTACCCCAAAAAGGAATGGAGTCATTAGCATTTATGGTTTTTAAATGGCACCCAGAATTATGTTTCACGAAGCATAATTTCACATTATTCTGGGTTCATTTGTGTGAAAACAAGGTCCAATCAGGCTGAAACGTTACAAGAAGGTAGAATCTATTGAGTTGTAAGTGATCTGAATGTTTCATGATGATCTCACATTCCTATAGGGGGTCAAACCATGTCCCAAAGGTCACCGGGCCTGGTGTCACTTTAAAGAGGTAGTCCAGTTACACCTTTGTGGGCTTATAACTTGGCTTTTGAATATCCTAGAGAGGCCAGGTTTGTTTTAGAGTACTCCAATCAACAGCCCCTACAACCACACTATGGAATGGAGTCATTAGCACTTATGGTTTGTAAATGGCACCCAGAATTATGTTGCACGAAGCACAATTTCACATCATTCTGGGTTCATTTGTGTGAAAACAAGGTCCAATCAGGATGAAACGTTACAAGAAGGTAGAATCTATTGAGTTGTAAGTGATCTGAACGTTTCATGATGATCGCACATTCCCATAGGGGGTCAAACCATGTCCCAAAGGTCACCGGGCCTGGTGTCACTTTAAAGAAGTAGTCCAATTACACCTTTGTGGGCTTATATCTTGGCTTCTGAATTTCCTAGAGAGGTCAGGTTTGTTTTAGTGTACTCCAATCAACAGCCCCTACAACCACAACATGGAATGGAGTCATTAGCACTTATGGTTTGTAAATGGCACCCAGAATTATGTTGCACGAAGCACAATTTCACATCATTCTGGGTCCATTTGTGTGAAAACAAGGTCCAATCAGGCTGAAACGTTACAAGAAGGTAGGATCTATTGAGTTGTAAGTGATCTGAACGTTTCATGATGATAGCACTTTCGTAAGGGGGTCAAACCATGTCCCAAAGGTAACCGGATCAGGTGTCAATTTAAAGAAGTAGTCCAGTTACACATTTGTGGGCTTATAACTTGGCACCCAGAATTATGTTGTACGAAGCACAATTTCACATCATTCTGGGTCCATTTGTGTGAAAACAAGGTCCAATCAGGCTGAAACGTTACAAGAAGGTAGAATCTATTGAGTTGTAAGTGATCTGAACGTTTCATGATGATCGCACATTCCTATAGGGTATCAAACCATGTCCCAAAGTTCACCGGGCCTGGTGTCACTTTAAAGAAGTAGTACAGTTACACCTTTGTGGGCTTATAACTTGGCTTTTGAATATCCTAGAGAGGTCAGGTTTGTTTTAGAGTACTACAATTAACAGCCCCAATTACCCCAAAAAGGAATGGAGTCATTAGCACTTATGGTTTTTAAATGGCACAAAGAATTATGTTGCACGAAGCACAATTTCACATCATTCTGGGTCCATTTGTGTGAAAACAAGGTCCAATCAGGCTGAAACGTTACAAGAAGGTAGAATAAATTGAGTTGTAAGTGATCTGAACGTTTCATGATGATAGCACTTTCCTAAGGGGGTCAAACCATGTCCCAAAGGTAACCGGTTCTGGTGTCAATTTAAAGAAGTAGTCCAGTTACACATTTGTGGGCTTATAACTTGGCTTCTGAATGTCCTAGAGAGATCAGGTTTGTTTTAGTGTACTCCAATCAACAGCCCCTACAACCACAAAAAGGAATGGAGTCATTAGCACTTATGGTTTTTAAATGGCACCCAGAATTATGTTGCACGAGGCACAATTTCACATCATTCTGGGTTCATTTGTGTGAAAACAAGGTCCAATCAGGCTGAAACGTTACCGGAAGGAAGAATCTATTGAGTTGTAAGTGATCTGAAAGGTCACCGGATCTGGTGTCAATTTAAAGAAGTAGTCCAGTTACACATTTGTTGGCTTATAACTTGGCTTCTGAATATCCTAAAGAGATCAGGTTTGTTTCAGAGTACTCCAATCAACAGCCCCTACAACAACAAAAAGGAATGGAGTCATTAGCACTTATGGTTTGTAAATGGCACCCACAATTATAATGCACAAAGCACAATTTCACATCATTCTGGGTCCATTTGTGTGAAAACAAGGTCCAATCAGGCTGAAACATTACAAGAAGGTAGAATCTATTGAGTTGTAAGTTATCTGAACGTTTCATGATGATCTCACATTCCTATAGGGGGTCAAACCATGTCCCAAAGGTCACCGGGCCTGGTGTCACTTTAAAGAAGTAGTCAAGTTACACCTTTGTGGGCTTATAACTTGGCTTTCGAATATCCTACAGAGGTCAGGTTTGTTTTAGAGTACTCCAATTAACAGCCCCAATTACCCCAAAAAGGAATGGAGTCATTAGCACTTATGGTTTTTAAATGGCACCCAGAATTATGTTGCACGAAGCACAATTTCACATCATTCTGGGTTCATTTGTGTGAAAACAAGGTCCAATCAGGCTGAAATGTTACATGAAGGTAGAATCTATTGAGTTGTAAGTGATCTGAGCGTTTCATGATGATAGCACTTTCCTAAGGGGATCAAACCATGTCCCAAAGGTCACCGGGCCTGGTGTCACTTTAAAGTAGTCCAGTTACACCTTTGTGGGCTTATAACTTGGCTTTTGAATATCCTAGAGAGGCCAGGTTTGTTTTAGAGTACTCCAATCAACAGCCCCTACAACCACACTATGGAATGGAGTCATTAGCACTTATGGTTTGTAAATGGCACCCAGAATTATGTTGCACGAAGCACAATTTCACATCATTCTGGGTTCATTTGTGTGAAAACAAGGTCCAATCAGGATGAAACGTTACAAGAAGGTAGAATCTATTGAGTTGTAAGTGATCTGAACGTTTCATGATGATCGCACATTCCCATAGGGGGTCAAACCATGTCCCAAAGGTCACCGGGCCTGGTGTCACTTTAAAGAAGTAGTCCAATTACACCTTTGTGGGCTTATATCTTGGCTTCTGAATTTCCTAGAGAGGTCAGGTTTGTTTTAGTGTACTCCAATCAACAGCCCCTACAACCACAACATGGAATGGAGTCATTAGCACTTATGGTTTGTAAATGGCACCCAGAATTATGTTGCACGAAGCACAATTTCACATCATTCTGGGTCCATTTGTGTGAAAACAAGGTCCAATCAGGCTGAAACGTTACAAGAAGGTAGGATCTATTGAGTTGTAAGTGATCTGAACGTTTCATGATGATAGCACTTTCGTAAGGGGGTCAAACTATGTCCCAAAGGTAACCGGATCAGGTGTCAATTTAAAGAAGTAGTCCAGTTACACATTTGTGGGCTTATAACTTGTCACCCAGAATTATGTTGCACGAAGCACAATTTCACATCATTCTGGGTTCATTTGTGTGAAAACAAGGTCCAATCAGGATGAAACGTTACAAGAAGGTAGAATCTATTGAGTTGTAAGTGATCTGAACGTTTCATGATGATCGCACATTCCTATAGGGTATCAAACCATGTCCCAAAGTTCACCGGGCCTGGTGTCACTTTAAAGAAGTAGTACAGTTACACCTTTGTGGGCTTATAACTTGGCTTTTGAATATCCTAGAGAGGTCAGGTTTGTTTTAGAGTACTACAATTAACAGCCCCAATTACCCCAAAAAGGAATGGAGTCATTAGCACTTATGGTTTTTAAATGGCACAAAGAATTATGTTGCACGAAGCACAATTTCACATCATTCTGGGTCCATTTGTGTGAAAACAAGGTCCAATCAGGCTGAAACGTTACAAGAAGGTAGAATAAATTGAGTTGTAAGTGATCTGAACGTTTCATGATGATAGCACTTTCCTAAGGGGGTCAAACCATGTCCCAAAGGTAACCGGATCTGGTGTCAATTTAAAGAAGTAGTCCAGTTACACATTTGTGGGCTTATAACTTGGCTTCTGAATGTCCTAGAGAGATCAGGTTTGTTTTAGTGTACTCCAATCAACAGCCCCTACAACCACAAAAAGGAATGGAGTCATTAGCACTTATGGTTTTTAAATGGCACCCAGAATTATGTTGCACGAGGCACAATTTCACATCATTCTGGGTTCATTTGTGTGAAAACAAGGTCCAATCAGGCTGAAACGTTACCGGAAGGAAGAATCTATTGAGTTGTAAGTGATCTGAAAGGTCACCGGATCTGGTGTCAATTTAAAGAAGTAGTCCAGTTACACATTTGTTGGCTTATAACTTGGCTTCTGAATATCCTAGAGAGATCAGGTTTGTTTCAGAGTACTCCAATCAACAGCCCCTACAACAACAAAAAGGAATGGAGTCATTAGCACTTATGGTTTGTAAATGGCACCCACAATTATAATGCACAAAGCACAATTTCACATCATTCTGGGTCCATTTGTGTGAAAACAAGGTCCAATCAGGCTGAAACATTACAAGAAGGTAGAATCTATTGAGTTGTAAGTTATCTGAACGTTTCATGATGATCGCACATTCCTATAGGGGGTCAAACCATGTCCCAAAGGTCACCGGGCCTGGTGTCACTTTAAAGAAGTAGTACAGTTACACCTTTGTGGGCTTATAACTTGGCTTTTGAATATCCTAGAGAGGTCAGGTTTGTTTTAGAGTACTACAATTAACAGCCCCAATTACCCCAAAAAGGAATGGAGTCATTAGCACTTATGGTTTTTAAATGGCACCCAGAATTATGTTGCACGAAGCACAATTTCATATCATTCTGGGTTCATTTGTGTGAAAACAAGGTCCAATCAGGCTGAAATGTTACAGGAAGGTAGAATCTATTGAGTTGTAAGTGATCTGAACGTTTCATGATGATAACACTTTCCTAAGGAGGTCAAACAGTGTCCCAAAAGGTAACCGGATCTGGTGTCAATTTAAAGAAGTAGTCCAGTTACACATTTGTGGGCTTATAACTTGCCTTCTGAATGTCCTAGAGAGATCAGCTTTGTTTTAGTGTACTCCAATCAACAGCCCCTACAACCACAAAAAGGAATGGAGTCATTAGCACTTATGGTTTTTAAATGGCACCCAGAATTATGTTGCACGAAGCACAATTTCACATCATTCTGGGTTCATTTGTGTGAAAACAAGGTCCAATCAGGCTGAAATGTTACATGAAGGTAGAATCTATTGAGTTGTAAGTGATCTGAGCGTTTCATGATGATAGCACTTTCCTAAGGGGATCAAACCATGTCCCAAAGGTCACCGGGCCTGGTGTCACTTTAAAGTAGTCCAGTTACACCTTTGTGGGCTTATAACTTGGCTTTTGAATATCCTAGAGAGGCCAGGTTTGTTTTAGAGTACTCCAATCAACAGCCCCTACAACCACACTATGGAATGGAGTCATTAGCACTTATGGTTTGTAAATGGCACCCAGAAGTATGTTGCACGAAGCACAATTTCACATCATTCTGGGTTCATTTGTGTGAAAACAAGGTCCAATCAGGATGAAACGTTACAAGAAGGTAGAATCTATTGAGTTGTAAGTGATCTGAACGTTTCATGATGATCGCACATTCCCATAGGGGGTCAAACCATGTCCCAAAGGTCACCGGGCCTGGTGTCACTTTAAAGAAGTAGTCCAATTACACCTTTGTGGGCTTATATCTTGGCTTCTGAATTTCCTAGAGAGGTCAGGTTTGTTTTAGTGTACTCCAATCAACAGCCCCTACAACCACAACATGGAATGGAGTCATTAGCACTTATGGTTTGTAAATGGCACCCAGAATTATGTTGCACGAAGCACAATTTCACATCATTCTGGGTCCATTTGTGTGAAAACAAGGTCCAATCAGGCTGAAACGTTACAAGAAGGTAGGATCTATTGAGTTGTAAGTGATCTGAACGTTTCATGATGATAGCACTTTCGTAAGGGGGTCAAACCATGTCCCAAAGGTAACCGGATCAGGTGTCAATTTAAAGAAGTAGTCCAGTTACACATTTGTGGGCTTATAACTTGGCACCCAGAATTATGTTGTACGAAGCACAATTTCACATCATTCTGGGTCCATTTGTGTGAAAACAAGGTCCAATCAGGCTGAAACGTTACAAGAAGGTAGAATCTATTGAGTTGTAAGTGATCTGAACGTTTCATGATGATCGCACATTCCTATAGGGTATCAAACCATGTCCCAAAGTTCACCGGGCCTGGTGTCACTTTAAAGAAGTAGTACAGTTACACCTTTGTGGGCTTATAACTTGGCTTTTGAATATCCTAGAGAGGTCAGGTTTGTTTTAGAGTACTACAATTAACAGCCCCAATTACCCCAAAAAGGAATGGAGTCATTAGCACTTATGGTTTTTAAATGGCACAAAGAATTATGTTGCACGAAGCACAATTTCACATCATTCTGGGTCCATTTGTGTGAAAACAAGGTCCAATCAGGCTGAAACGTTACAAGAAGGTAGAATAAATTGAGTTGTAAGTGATCTGAACGTTTCATGATGATAGCACTTTCCTAAGGGGGTCAAACCATGTCCCAAAGGTAACCGGTTCTGGTGTCAATTTAAAGAAGTAGTCCAGTTACACATTTGTGGGCTTATAACTTGGCTTCTGAATGTCCTAGAGAGATCAGGTTTGTTTTAGTGTACTCCAATCAACAGCCCCTACAACCACAAAAAGGAATGGAGTCATTAGCACTTATGGTTTTTAAATGGCACCCAGAATTATGTTGCACGAGGCACAATTTCACATCATTCTGGGTTCATTTGTGTGAAAACAAGGTCCAATCAGGCTGAAACGTTACCGGAAGGAATAATCTATTGAGTTGTAAGTGATCTGAAAGGTCACCGGATCTGGTGTCAATTTAAAGAAGTAGTCCAGTTACACATTTGTTGGCTTATAACTTGGCTTCTGAATATCCTAAAGAGATCAGGTTTGTTTCAGAGTACTCCAATCAACAGCCCCTACAACAACAAAAAGGAATGGAGTCATTAGCACTTATGGTTTGTAAATGGCACCCACAATTATAATGCACAAAGCACAATTTCACATCATTCTGGGTCCATTTGTGTGAAAACAAGGTCCAATCAGGCTGAAACATTACAAGAAGGTAGAATCTATTGAGTTGTAAGTTATCTGAACGTTTCATGATGATCGCACATTCCTATAGGGGGTCAAACCATGTCCCAAAGGTCACCAGGCCTGGTGTCACTTTAAAGAAGTAGTCAAGTTACACCTTTGTGGGCTTATAACTTGGCTTTCGAATATCCTACAGAGGTCAGGTTTGTTTTAGAGTACTCCAATTAACAGCCCCAATTACCCCAAAAAGGAATGGAGTCATTAGCACTTATGGTTTTTAAATGGCACCCAGAATTATGTTGCACGAAGCACAATTTCACATCATTCTGGGTTCATTTGTGTGAAAACAAGGTCCAATCAGGCTGAAATGTTACATGAAGGTAGAATCTATTGAGTTGTAAGTGATCTGAGCGTTTCATGATGATAGCACTTTCCTAAGGGGATCAAACCATGTCCCAAAGGTCACCGGGCCTGGTGTCACTTTAAAGTAGTCCAGTTACACCTTTGTGGGCTTATAACTTGGCTTTTGAATATCCTAGAGAGGCCAGGTTTGTTTTAGAGTACTCCAATCAACAGCCCCTACAACCACACTATGGAATGGAGTCATTAGCACTTATGGTTTGTAAATGGCACCCAGAATTTTGTTGCACAAAGCACAATTTCACATCATTCTGGGTTCATTTGTGTGAAAACAAGGTCCAATCAGGATGAAACGTTACAAGAAGGTAGAATCTATTGAGTTGTAAGTGATCTGAACGTTTCATGATGATCGCACATTCCCATAGGGGGTCAAACCATGTCCCAAAGGTCACCGGGCCTGGTGTCACTTTAAAGAAGTAGTCCAATTACACCTTTGTGGGCTTATATCTTGGCTTCTGAATTTCCTAGAGAGGTCAGGTTTGTTTTAGTGTACTCCAATCAACAGCCCCTACAACCACAACATGGAATGGAGTCATAAGCACTTATGGTTTGTAAATGGCACCCAGAATTATGTTGCACGAAGCACAATTTCACATCATTCTGGGTCCATTTGTGTGAAAACAAGGTCCAATCAGGCTGAAACGTTACAAGAAGGTAGGATCTATTGAGTTGTAAGTGATCTGAACGTTTCATGATGATAGCACTTTCGTAAGGGGGTCAAACCATGTCCCAAAGGTAACCGGATCAGGTGTCAATTTAAAGAAGTAGTCCAGTTACACATTTGTGGGCTTATAACTTGTCACCCAGAATTATGTTGCACGAAGCACAATTTCACATCATTCTGGGTTCATTTGTGTGAAAACAAGGTCCAATCAGGATGAAACGTTACAAGAAGGTAGAATCTATTGAGTTGTAAGTGATCTGAACGTTTCATGATGATCGCACATTCCTATAGGGTATCAAACCATGTCCCAAAGTTCACCGGGCCTGGTGTCACTTTAAAGAAGTAGTACAGTTACACCTTTGTGGGCTTATAACTTGGCTTTTGAATATCCTAGAGAGGTCAGGTTTGTTTTAGAGTACTACAATTAACAGCCCCAATTACCCCAAAAAGGAATGGAGTCATTAGCACTTATGGTTTTTAAATGGCACAAAGAATTATGTTGCACGAAGCACAATTTCACATCATTCTGGGTCCATTTGTGTGAAAACAAGGTCCAATCAGGCTGAAACGTTACAAGAAGGTAGAATAAATTGAGTTGTAAGTGATCTGAACGTTTCATGATGATAGCACTTTCCTAAGGGGGTCAAACCATGTCCCAAAGGTAACCGGATCTGGTGTCAATTTAAAGAAGTAGTCCAGTTACACATTTGTGGGCTTATAACTTGGCTTCTGAATGTCCTAGAGAGATCAGGTTTGTTTTAGTGTACTCCAATCAACAGCCCCTACAACCACAAAAAGGAATGGAGTCATTAGCACTTATGGTTTTTAAATGGCACCCAGAATTATGTTGCACGAGGCACAATTTCACATCATTCTGGGTTCATTTGTGTGAAAACAAGGTCCAATCAGGCTGAAACGTTACCGGAAGGAAGAATCTATTGAGTTGTAAGTGATCTGAAAGGTCACCGGATCTGGTGTCAATTTAAAGAAGTAGTCCAGTTACACATTTGTTGGCTTATAACTTGGCTTCTGAATATCCTAGAGAGATCAGGTTTGTTTCAGAGTACTCCAATCAACAGCCCCTACAACAACAAAAAGGAATGGAGTCATTAGCACTTATGGTTTGTAAATGGCACCCACAATTATAATGCACAAAGCACAATTTCACATCATTCTGGGTCCATTTGTGTGAAAACAAGGTCCAACCATTCTGAAACATTACAAGAAGGTAGAATCTATTGAGTTGTAAGTGATCTGAGCGTTTCATGATGATAGGACTTTCCTAAGGGGATCAAACCATGTCCCAAATGTCACCGGGCCTGGTGTCACTTTAAAGTAGTCCAGTTACACATTTGTGGGCTTATAACTTAGCTTCTGAATGTCCTAGAGAGGTCAGGTTTGTTTTAGTGTACTCCAATCAACAGCCCCTACAACCACAAAAAGGAATGGAGTCATTAGCACTTATGGTTTGTAAATGGCACCCAGAATTATGTTGCACGAAGCACAATTTCACATCATTCTGGGTCCATTTGTGTGAAAACAAGGTCCAATCAGGCTGAAACGTTACAAGAAGGTAGAATCTATTGAGTTGTAAGGGATCTGAACGTTTCGTGATGATCGCACACTTCTATAGGGGGTCAAACCATGTCCCAAAGTTCACCGGGCCTGGTGTCACTTTAAAGAAGTAGTCCAGTTACACCTTTGTGGGCTTACAACTTGGCATTTGAATATCCTAGAGAGGTCAGGTTTGTTTTAGTGTACTCCAGTTAACAGCCCCAATTACCCCAAAAAGGAATGGAGTCATTAGCACTTATGGTTTTTAAATGGCACCCAAAATTATGTTGCACGAAGCACAATTTCACATCATTCTGGGTCCATTTGTGTGAAAACAAGGTCCAATCAGGCTGAAACGTTACAAGAAGGTACAATCAATTGAGTTGTAAGTTATCTGAACGTTTCATGATGATAGCGCTTTCCTAAGGGGGTCAAACCATGTCCCAAAGGTAACCGGATCTGGTGTCAATTTAAAGAAGTAGTCCAGTTACAGATTTGTGGGCTTATAACTTGGCTTCTGAATGTCCTAGACAGATCAGGTTTGTTTTAGTGTACTCCAATCAACAGCCCCTACAACCACAAAAAGGAATGGAGTCATTAGCACTTATGGTTTTTAAATGGCACCCAGAATTATGTTGCACGAGGCACAATTTCACATCATTCTGGGTTCATTTGTGTGAAAACAAGGTCCAATCAGGCTGAAACGTTACAGGAAGGTAGAATCTATTTAGTTGTAAGTGATCTGAACGTTTCATGATGATAGCACTTTCCTAAGGGGGTCAAACCATGTCTCAAAGGTCACCGGATCTGGTGTCAATTTAAAGAAGTAGTCCAGTTACACATTTGTGGGCTTATAACTTGGCTTCTGAATATCCTAGAGAGATCAGGTTTGTTTCAGAGTACTCCAATCAACAGCCCCTACAACAACAAAAATGAATGGAGTCATTAGCAGTTATGGTTTGTAAATGGCACCCACAATTATAATGCACGAAGCACAATTTCACATCATTCTGGGTCCATTTGTGTGAAAACAAGGTCCAATCAGGCTGAAACGTTACAAGAAGGTAGCATCTATTGAGTTGTAAGTGATCTGAACGTTTTATGATGATCGCACATTCCTATAGGGGGTCAAACCATGTCCCAAAGGTCACCGGGCCTGGTGTCACTTTAAAGAAGTAGTCCAGTTACACCTTTGTGGGCTTATAACTTGGCTTCTGAATATCCTAAAGAGGTCAGGTTTGTTTTAGAGTACTCTAATTAACAGCCCCCATTACCCCAAAAAGGAATGGAGTCATTAGCACTTATGGTTTGTAAATGGCAGCCAGAATTATGTTGCACGAAGTATATTTCACATTATTCTGGGTTCATTTGTGTGAAAACAAGGTCCAATCAGGATGAAACGTTACAGGAAGGTAGAATCTATTGAGTTGTAAGTGATCTGAACGTTTCGTGATGATAACACTTTCCTAAGGGGGTTAAACCATGTCCCAAAGGTAACCGGATCTGGTGTCAATTTAAAGAAGTAGTCCAGTTACACATTTGTGGGCTTATAACTTGGCTTCTGAATGTCCTAGAGAGATCAGGTTTGTTTTAGTGTACTCCAATCAACAGCTCCTACAAACACAAAAAGGAATGGAGTCATTAGCACTTATGGTTTTTAAATGGCATGCAGAATTATGTTGCACGAAGCACAATTTCACATCATTCTGGGTTCATTTGTGTGAAAACAAGGTCCAATCAGGCTGAAACGTTACAAGAAGGTAGAATCTATTGAGTTGTAAGTGATCTGAATGTTTCATGATGATCGCACATTCCTATAGGGGGTCAAACCATGTCCCAAAGGTCACCGGGCCTGGTGTCACTTTAAAGAAGTAGTCCAGTTACACATTTGTGGGCTTATAACTTGGCTTCTGAATGTCCTAGAGAGGTCAGGTTTGTTTTAGTGTACTCCAATCAACAGCCCCTACAACCACAAAAAGGAATGGAGTCATTAGCACTTATGGTTTTTAAATGGCACCCAGAATTATGTTGCACGAAGCACAATTTCACATCATTCTGGGTTCATTTGTGTGAAAACAAGGTCCAATCAGGATGAAACGTTACAAGAAGGTAGAATCTATTGAGTTGTAAGTGATCTGAACGTTTCATGATGATCGCACATTCCCATAGGGGGTCAAACCATGTCCCAAAGGTCACCGGGCCTGGTGTCACTTTAAAGAAGTAGTCCAATTACACCTTTGTGGGCTTATTTCTTGGCTTCTGAATTTCCTAGAGAGGTCAGGTTTGTTTTAGTGTACTCCAATCAACACCCCCTACAACCACAACATGGAATGGAGTCATTAGCACTTATGGTTTGTAAATGGCACCCAGAATTATGTTGCACGAAGCACAATTTCACATCATTCTGGGTCCATTTGTGTGAAAACAAGGTCCAATCAGGCTGAAACGTTACAAGAAGGTAGGATCTATTGAGTTGTAAGTGATCTGAACGTTTCATGATGATCGCACATTCCTATAGGGGGTCAAACCATGTCCCAAAGGTCACCGAGCCTGGTGTCACTTTAAAGAAGTAGTCCAGTTACACCTTTGTGGGCTTATAACTTGGCTTCTGAATATCCTAGAGAGGTTAGGTTTGTTTTAGAGTACTCCAATTAACAGCCCCCATTACCCCAAAAAGGAATGGAGTCATTAGCACTTATGGTTTTTAAATGGCACCCAGAATTATGTTGCACGAAGCACAATTTCACATCATTCTGGGTTCATTTGTGTGAAAACAAGGTCCAATCAGGCTGAAACGTTACAGGAAGGTATAATCTATTGAGTTGTAAGTGATCTTAACGTGTCATGATGATAGCACTTTCCTAAGGGGGTCAAACCATGTCCCAGAGGTCACCGGATCTGGTGTCAATTTAAAGAAGTAGTCCAGTTACACATTTGTGGGCTTATAACTTGGCTTCTGAATGTCCTAGAGAGATCAGGTTTGTTTTAGTGTACTCCAATCAACAGCCCCTACCACCACAAAAAGGAATGGAGTCATTGGCACTTATGGTTTTTAAATGGCACCCAGAATTATGTTGCACGAGGCACAATTTCACATCATTCTGGGTTCATTTGTGTGAAAACAAGGTCCAATCAGGCTGAAACGTTACAGGAAGGTAGAATCTATTGAGTTGTAAGTGATCTGAACGTTTCATGATGATAGCACTTTCCTAAGGGGGTCAAACCATGTCCCAAAGGTCACAAGATCTGGTGTCAATTTAAAGAAGTAGTCCAGTTACACATTTGTGGGCTTATAACTTGGCTTCTGAATATCCTAGACAGATCAGGTTTGTTTCAGAGTACTCCAATCAACAGCCCCTACAAAGACAAAAAGGTATGGAGTCATTAGCACTTTTGATTTGTAAATGGCACCCACAATTATAATGCACGAAGCACAATTTCACATCATTCTGGGTCCATTTGTGTGAAAACAAGGTCCAATCAGGCTGAAACGTTACAAGAAGGTAGAATCTATTGAGTTGTAAGTGATCTGAACGTTTCATGATGATCGCACATTCCTATAGGGGGTCAAACCATGTCCCAAAGGTCACCGGGCCTGGTGTCACTTTAAAGAAGTAGTCCAGTTACACCTTTGTGGGCTTATAACTTGGCTTTTGAATATCCTAGAGAGGTCAGGTTTGTTTTAGAGTACTCCAATTAACAGCCCCAATTACCCCAAAAAGGAATGGAGTCATTAGCATTTATGGTTTGTAAATGGCAGCCAGAATTATGTTGCACGAAGTATATTTCACATTATTCTGGGTTCATTTGTGTGAAAACAAGGTCCAATCAGGATGAAACGTTACAGGAAGGTAGAATCTATTGAGTTGTAAGTGATCTGAACGTTTCGTGATGATAACACTTTCCTAAGGGGGTTAAACCATGTCCCAAAGGTAACCGGATCTGGTGTCAATTTAAAGAAGTAGTCCAGTTACACATTTGTGGGCTTATAACTTGGCTTCTGAATGTCCTAGAGAGATCAGGTTTGTTTTAGTGTACTCCAATCAACAGCTCCTACAAACACAAAAAGGAATGGAGTCATTAGCACTTATGGTTTTTAAATGGCATGCAGAATTATGTTGCACGAAGCACAATTTCACATCATTCTGGGTTCATTTGTGTGAAAACAAGGTCCAATCAGGCTGAAACGTTACAAGAAGGTAGAATCTATTGAGTTGTAAGTGATCTGAATGTTTCATGATGATCGCACATTCCTATAGGGGGTCAAACCATGTCCCAAAGGTCACCGGGCCTGGTGTCACTTTAAAGAAGTAGTCCAGTTACACATTTGTGGGCTTATAACTTGGCTTCTGAATGTCCTAGAGAGGTCAGGTTTGTTTTAGTGTACTCCAATCAACAGCCCCTACAACCACAAAAAGGAATGGAGTCATTAGCACTTATGGTTTTTAAATGGCACCCAGAATTATGTTGCACGAAGCACAATTTCACATCATTCTGGGTTCATTTGTGTGAAAACAAGGTCCAATCAGGATGAAACGTTACAAGAAGGTAGAATCTATTGAGTTGTAAGTGATCTGAACGTTTCATGATGATCGCACATTCCCATAGGGGGTCAAACCATGTCCCAAAGGTCACCGGGCCTGGTGTCACTTTAAAGAAGTAGTCCAATTACACCTTTGTGGGCTTATTTCTTGGCTTCTGAATTTCCTAGAGAGGTCAGGTTTGTTTTAGTGTACTCCAATCAACACCCCCTACAACCACAACATGGAATGGAGTCATTAGCACTTATGGTTTGTAAATGGCACCCAGAATTATGTTGCACGAAGCACAATTTCACATCATTCTGGGTCCATTTGTGTGAAAACAAGGTCCAATCAGGCTGAAACGTTACAAGAAGGTAGGATCTATTGAGTTGTAAGTGATCTGAACGTTTCATGATGATCGCACATTCCTATAGGGGGTCAAACCATGTCCCAAAGGTCACCGAGCCTGGTGTCACTTTAAAGAAGTAGTCCAGTTACACCTTTGTGGGCTTATAACTTGGCTTCTGAATATCCTAGAGAGGTTAGGTTTGTTTTAGAGTACTCCAATTAACAGCCCCCATTACCCCAAAAAGGAATGGAGTCATTAGCACTTATGGTTTTTAAATGGCACCCAGAATTATGTTGCACGAAGCACAATTTCACATCATTCTGGGTTCATTTGTGTGAAAACAAGGTCCAATCAGGCTGAAACGTTACAGGAAGGTATAATCTATTGAGTTGTAAGTGATCTTAACGTGTCATGATGATAGCACTTTCCTAAGGGGGTCAAACCATGTCCCAGAGGTCACCGGATCTGGTGTCAATTTAAAGAAGTAGTCCAGTTACACATTTGTGGGCTTATAACTTGGCTTCTGAATGTCCTAGAGAGATCAGGTTTGTTTTAGTGTACTCCAATCAACAGCCCCTACCACCACAAAAAGGAATGGAGTCATTGGCACTTATGGTTTTTAAATGGCACCCAGAATTATGTTGCACGAGGCACAATTTCACATCATTCTGGGTTCATTTGTGTGAAAACAAGGTCCAATCAGGCTGAAACGTTACAGGAAGGTAGAATCTATTGAGTTGTAAGTGATCTGAACGTTTCATGATGATAGCACTTTCCTAAGGGGGTCAAACCATGTCCCAAAGGTCACAAGATCTGGTGTCAATTTAAAGAAGTAGTCCAGTTACACATTTGTGGGCTTATAACTTGGCTTCTGAATATCCTAGACAGATCAGGTTTGTTTCAGAGTACTCCAATCAACAGCCCCTACAAAGACAAAAAGGTATGGAGTCATTAGCACTTTTGATTTGTAAATGGCACCCACAATTATAATGCACGAAGCACAATTTCACATCATTCTGGGTCCATTTGTGTGAAAACAAGGTCCAATCAGGCTGAAACGTTACAAGAAGGTAGAATCTATTGAGTTGTAAGTGATCTGAACGTTTCATGATGATCGCACATTCCTATAGGGGGTCAAACCATGTCCCAAAGGTCACCGGGCCTGGTGTCACTTTAAAGAAGTAGTCCAGTTACACCTTTGTGGGCTTATAACTTGGCTTTTGAATATCCTAGAGAGGTCAGGTTTGTTTTAGAGTACTCCAATTAACAGCCCCAATTACCCCAAAAAGGAATGGAGTCATTAGCATTTATGGTTTTTAAATGGCATCCAGAATTATGTTTCACGAAGCATAATTTCACATTATTCTGGGTTCATTTGTGTGAAAACAAGGTCCAATCAGGCTGAAATGTTACAAGAAGGTAGAATCTATTGAGTTGTAAGTGATCTGAATGTTTCATGATGATCTCACATTCCTATAGGGGGTCAAACCATGTCCCAAAGGTCACCGGGCCTGGTGTCACTTTAAAGAGGTAGTCCAGTTACACATTTGTGGGCTTATAACTTGGCTTCTGAATGTCCTAGAGAGGTCAGGTTTGTTTTAGTGTACTCCAATCAACAGCCCCTACAACCACAAAAAGGAATGGAGTCATTAGCACTTATGGTTTTTAAATGGCACCCAGAATTATGTTGCACGAAGCACAATTTTACATCATTCTGGGTTCATTTGTGTGAAAACAAGGTCCAATCAGGATGAAACGTTACAAGAAGGTAGAATCTATTGAGTTGTAAGTGATCTGAACGTTTCATGATGATTGCACATTCCCATAGGGGGTCAAACCATGTCCCAAAGGTCACCGGGCCTGGTGTCACTTTAAAGAAGTAGTCCAATTACACCTTTGTGGGCTTATATCTTGGCTTCTGAATTTCCTAGAGAGGTCAGGTTTGTTTTAGTGTACTCCAATCAACAGCCCCTACAACCACAACATGGAATGGAGTCATTAGCACTTATGGTTTGTAAATGGCACCCAGAATTATGTTGCACGAAGCACAATTTCACATCATTCTGGGTACATTTGTGTGAAAACAAGGTCCAATCAGGCTGAAACGTTACAAGAAGGTAGGATCTATTGAGTTGTAAGTGATCTGAACGTTTCATGATGATAGCACTTTCGTAAGGGGGTCAAACCATGTCCCAAAGGTAACCGGATCAGGTGTCAATTTAAAGAAGTAGTCCAGTTACACATTTGTGGGCTTATAACTTGGCACCCAGAATTATGTTGTACGAAGCACAATTTCACATCATTCTGGGTCCATTTGTGTGAAAACAAGGTCCAATCAGGCTGAAACGTTACAAGAAGGTAGAATCTATTGAGTTGTAAGTGATCTGAACGTTTCATGATGATCGCACATTCCTATAGGGTATCAAACCATGTCCCAAAGTTCACCGGGCCTGGTGTCACTTTAAAGAAGTAGTACAGTTACACCTTTGTGGGCTTATAACTTGGCTTTTGAATATCCTAGAGAGGTCAGGTTTGTTTTAGAGTACTACAATTAACAGCCCCAATTACCCCAAAAAGGAATGGAGTCATTAGCACTTATGGTTTTTAAATGGCACAAAGAATTATGTTGCACGAAGCACAATTTCACATCATTCTGGGTCCATTTGTGTGAAAACAAGGTCCAATCAGGCTGAAACGTTACAAGAAGGTAGAATAAATTGAGTTGTAAGTGATCTGAACGTTTCATGATGATAGCACTTTCCTAAGGGGGTCAAACCATGTCCCAAAGGTAACCGGATCTGGTGTCAATTTAAAGAAGTAGTCCAGTTACACATTTGTGGGCTTATAACTTGGCTTCTGAATGTCCTAGAGAGATCAGGTTTGTTTTAGTGTACTCCAATCAACAGCCCCTACAACCACAAAAAGGAATGGAGTCATTAGCACTTATGGTTTTTAAATGGCACCCAGAATTATGTTGCACGAGGCACAATTTCACATCATTCTGGGTTCATTTGTGTGAAAACAAGGTCCAATCAGGCTGAAACGTTACCGGAAGGAAGAATCTATTGAGTTGTAAGTGATCTGAAAGGTCACCGGATCTGGTGTCAATTTAAAGAAGTAGTCCAGTTACACATTTGTTGGCTTATAACTTGGCTTCTGAATATCCTAGAGAGATCAGGTTTGTTTCAGAGTACTCCAATCAACAGCCCCTACAAGAACAAAAAGGAATGGAGTCAATAGCACTTATGGTTTGTAAATGGCACCCACAATTATAATGCACAAAGCACAATTTCACATCATTCTGGGTCCATTTGTGTGAAAACAAGGTCCAATCAGGCTGAAACATTACAAGAAGGTAGAATCTATTGAGTTGTAAGTGATCTGAGCGTTTCATGATGATAGGACTTTCCTAAGGGGATCAAACCATGTCCCAAATGTCACCGGGCCTGGTGTCACTTTAAAGTAGTCCAGTTACACATTTGTGGGCTTATAACTTAGCTTCTGAATGTCCTAGAGAGGTCAGGTTTGTTTTAGTGTACTCCAATCAACAGCCCCTACAACCACAAAAATGAATGGAGTCATTAGCACTTATGGTTTGTAAATGGCACCCAGAATTATGTTGCACGAAGCACAATTTCACATCATTCTGGGTCCATTTGTGTGAAAACAAGGTCCAATCAGGCTGAAACGTTACAAGAAGGTAGAATCTATTGAGTTGTAAGTGATCTGAACGTTTCGTGATGATCGCACACTTCTATAGGGGGTCAAACCATGTCCCAAAGTTCACCGGGCCTGGTGTCACTTTAAAGAAGTAGTCCAGTTACACCTTTGTGGGCTTACAACTTGGCATTTGAATATCCTAGAGAGGTCAGGTTTGTTTTAGTGTACTCCAGTTAACAGCCCCAATTACCCCAAAAAGGAATGGAGTCATTAGCACTTATGGTTTTTAAATGGCACCCAAAATTATGTTGCACGAAGCACAATTTCACATCATTCTGGGTCCATTTGTGTGAAAACAAGGTCCAATCAGGCTGAAACGTTACAAGAAGGTACAATCAATTGAGTTGTAAGTTATCTGAACGTTTCATGATGATAGCGCTTTCCTAAGGGGGTCAAACCATGTCCCAAAGGTAACCGGATCTGGTGTCAATTTAAAGAAGTAGTCCAGTTACAGATTTGTGGGCTTATAACTTGGCTTCTGAATGTCCTAGACAGATCAGGTTTGTTTTAGTGTACTCCAATCAACAGCCCCTACAACCACAAAAAGGAATGGAGTCATTAGCACTTATGGTTTTTAAATGGCACCCAGAATTATGTTGCACGAGGCACAATTTCACATCATTCTGGGTTCATTTGTGTGAAAACAAGGTCCAATCAGGCTGAAACGTTACAGGAAGGTAGAATCTATTTAGTTGTAAGTGATCTGAACGTTTCATGATGATAGCACTTTCCTAAGGGGGTCAAACCATGTCTCAAAGGTCACCGGATCTGGTGTCAATTTAAAGAAGTAGTCCAGTTACACATTTGTGGGCTTATAACTTGGCTTCTGAATATCCTAGAGAGATCAGGTTTGTTTCAGAGTACTCCAATCAACAGCCCCTACAACAACAAAAATGAATGGAGTCATTAGCACTTATGGTTTGTAAATGGCACCCACAATTATAATGCACGAAGCACAATTTCACATCATTCTGGGTCCATTTGTGTGAAAACAAGGTCCAATCAGGCTGAAACGTTACAAGAAGGTAGCATCTATTGAGTTGTAAGTGATCTGAACGTTTTATGATGATCGCACATTCCTATAGGGGGTCAAACCATGTCCCAAAGGTCACCGGGCCTGGTGTCACTTTAAAGAAGTAGTCCAGTTACACCTTTGTGGGCTTATAACTTGGCTTCTGAATATCCTAAAGAGGTCAGGTTTGTTTTAGAGTACTCTAATTAACAGCCCCCATTACCCCAAAAAGGAATGGAGTCATTAGCACTTATGGTTTGTAAATGGCAGCCAGAATTATGTTGCACGAAGTATATTTCACATTATTCTGGGTTCATTTGTGTGAAAACAAGGTCCAATCAGGCTGAAACGTTACAGGAAGGTAGAATCTATTGAGTTGTAAGTGATCTGAACGTTTCGTGATGATAACACTTTCCTAAGGGGGTCAAACCATGTCCCAAAGGTAACCGGATCTGGTGTCAATTTAAAGAAGTAGTCCAGTTACACATTTGTGGGCTTATAACTTGGCTTCTGAATGTCCTAGAGAGATCAGGTTTGTTTTAGTGTACTCCAATCAACAGCTCCTACAAACACAAAAAGGAATGGAGTCATTAGCACTTATGGTTTTTAAATGGCATGCAGAATTATGTTGCACGAAGCACAATTTCACATCATTCTGGGTTCATTTGTGTGAAAACAAGGTCCAATCAGGCTGAAACGTTACAAGAAGGTAGAATCTATTGAGTTGTAAGTGATCTGAATGTTTCATGATGATCGCACATTCCTATAGGGGGTCAAACCATGTCCCAAAGGTCACCGGGCCTGGTGTCACTTTAAAGAAGTAGTCCAGTTACACATTTGTGGGCTTATAACTTGGCTTCTGAATGTCCTAGAGAGGTCAGGTTTGTTTTAGTGTACTCCAATCAACAGCCCCTACAACCACAAAAAGGAATGGAGTCATTAGCACTTATGGTTTTTAAATGGCACCCAGAATTATGTTGCACGAAGCACAATTTCACATCATTCTGGGTTCATTTGTGTGAAAACAAGGTCCAATCAGGATGAAACGTTACAAGAAGGTAGAATCTATTGAGTTGTAAGTGATCTGAACGTTTCATGATGATCGCACATTCCCATAGGGGGTCAAACCATGTCCCAAAGGTCACAAGATCTGGTGTCAATTTAAAGAAGTAGTCCAGTTACACATTTGTGGGCTTATAACTTGGCTTCTGAATATCCTAGACAGATCAGGTTTGTTTCAGAGTACTCCAATCAACAGCCCCTACAAAGACAAAAAGGTATGGAGTCATTAGCACTTTTGATTTGTAAATGGCACCCACAATTATAATGCACGAAGCACAATTTCACATCATTCTGGGTCCATTTGTGTGAAAACAAGGTCCAATCAGGCTGAAACGTTACAAGAAGGTAGAATCTATTGAGTTGTAAGTGATCTGAACGTTTCATGATGATCGCACATTCCTATAGGGGGTCAAACCATGTCCCAAAGGTCACCGGGCCTGGTGTCACTTTAAAGAAGTAGTCCAGTTACACCTTTGTGGGCTTATAACTTGGCTTTTGAATATCCTAGAGAGGTCAGGTTTGTTTTAGAGTACTCCAATTAACAGCCCCAATTACCCCAAAAAGGAATGGAGTCATTAGCATTTATGGTTTTTAAATGGCATCCAGAATTATGTTTCACGAAGCATAATTTCACATTATTCTGGGTTCATTTGTGTGAAAACAAGGTCCAATCAGGCTGAAATGTTACAAGAAGGTAGAATCTATTGAGTTGTAAGTGATCTGAATGTTTCATGATGATCTCACATTCCTATAGGGGGTCAAACCATGTCCCAAAGGTCACCGGGCCTGGTGTCACTTTAAAGAGGTAGTCCAGTTACACATTTGTGGGCTTATAACTTGGCTTCTGAATGTCCTAGAGAGGTCAGGTTTGTTTTAGTGTACTCCAATCAACAGCCCCTACAACCACAAAAAGGAATGGAGTCATTAGCACTTATGGTTTTTAAATGGCACCCAGAATTATGTTGCACGAAGCACAATTTTACATCATTCTGGGTTCATTTGTGTGAAAACAAGGTCCAATCAGGATGAAACGTTACAAGAAGGTAGAATCTATTGAGTTGTAAGTGATCTGAACGTTTCATGATGATCGCACATTCCCATAGGGGGTCAAACCATGTCCCAAAGGTCACCGGGCCTGGTGTCACTTTAAAGAAGTAGTCCAATTACACCTTTGTGGGCTTATATCTTGGCTTCTGAATTTCCTACAGAGGTCAGGTTTGTTTTAGTGTACTCCAATCAACAGCCCCTACAACCACAACATGGAATGGAGTCATTAGCACTTATGGTTTGTAAATGGCACCCAGAATTATGTTGCACGAAGCACAATTTCACATCATTCTGGGTACATTTGTGTGAAAACAAGGTCCAATCAGGCTGAAACGTTACAAGAAGGTAGGATCTATTGAGTTGTAAGTGATCTGAACGTTTCATGATGATAGCACTTTCGTAAGGGGGTCAAACCATGTCCCAAAGGTAACCGGATCAGGTGTCAATTTAAAGAAGTAGTCCAGTTACACATTTGTGGGCTTATAACTTGGCACCCAGAATTATGTTGTACGAAGCACAATTTCACATCATTCTGGGTCCATTTGTGTGAAAACAAGGTCCAATCAGGCTGAAACATTACAAGAAGGTAGAATCTATTGAGTTTTAAGTTATCTGAACGTTTCATGATGATCGCACATTCCTATAGGGGGTCAAACCATGTCCCAAAGGTCACCGGGCCTGGTGTCACTTTAAAGAAGTAGTCCAGTTACACCTTTGTGGGCTTATAACTTGGCTTTCGAATATCCTACAGAGGTCAGGTTTGTTTTAGAGTACTCCAATTAACAGCCCCAATTACCCCAAAAAGGAATGGAGTCATTAGCACTTATGGTTTTTAAATGGCACCCAGAATTATGTTGCACGAAGCACAATTTCACATCATTCTGGGTTCATTTGTGTGAAAACAAGGTCAAATCAGGCTGAAATGTTACAGGAAGGTAGAATCTATTGAGTTGTAAGTGATCTGAACGTTTCATGATGATAACACTTTCCTAAGGGGGTCAAACATTGTCCCAAAAGGTAACCGGATCTGGTGTCAATTTAAAGAAGTAGTCCAGTTACACATTTGTGGGCTTATAACTTGCCTTCTGAATGTCCTAGAGAGATCAGCATTGTTTTAGTGTACTCCAATCAACAGCCCCTACAACCACAAAAAGGAATGGAGTCATTAGCACTTATGGTTTTTAAATGGCACCCAGAATTATGTTGCACGAAGCACAATTTCACATCATTCTGGGTTCATTTGTGTGAAAACAAGGTCCAATCAGGCTGAAATGTTACATGAAGGTAGAATCTATTGAGTTGTAAGTGATCTGAGCGTTTCATGATGATAGCACTTTCCTAAGGGGATCAAACCATGTCCCAAAGGTCACCGGGCCTGGTGTCACTTTAAAGTAGTCCAGTTACACCTTTGTGGGCTTATAACTTGGCTTTTGAATATCCTAGAGAGGCCAGGTTTGTTTTAGAGTACTCCAATTAACAGCCCCAATTACCCCAAAAAGGAATGGAGTCATTAGCACTTATGGTTTTTAAATGGCACCAAGAACTATGTTGCACAAAGCACAATTTCACATCATTCTGGGTTCATTTGTGTGAAAACAAGGTCCAATCAGGCTGAAACGTTACAAAAAGGTAGAATCTATTGAGTTGTAAGTGATCTGAACGTTTCATGATGATTGCACATTCCTATAGGGGGTCAAACCATGTCCCAAAGGTCACCGGGCCTGGTGTCACTTTAAAGTAGTCCACTTACACCTTTGTGGGCTTATAACTTGGCTTCTGAATATCCTAGAGAGGTCAGGTTTGTTTTAGAGTACTCCCATTAACAGCCCCAATTACCCCAAAAAGGAATGGAGTCATTAGCACTTATGGTTTTTAAATGGCACCCAGAATTATGCTGCACAAAGCACAATTTCACATCATTCTGGGTTCATTTGTGTGAAAACAAGGTCCAATCAGGCTGATATGTTACAGGAAGGTAGAATCTATTGAGTTGTAAGTGATCTGAACGTTTCATGATGATAGCATTTTCCTAAGGGGGCCAAACCATGTCCCAAAGTCACTGGATCTGGTGTCATTTTAAAGTAGTAGTCCAGTTACACATTTGTGGGCTTATAACTTGGCTTCTGAATGTCCTAGAGAGAACAGGTTTGTTTTAGTGTACTCCAATTAACAGCCCCTACAACCACAAGAAGGAATGGAGTCGTTAGCACTTATGGTTTTTAAATGGCACCCAGAATTATGTTGCACAAAGCACAATTTCACATCATTCTGGGTTCATTTGTGTGAAAACAAGGTCCAATTAGGCTGAAACGTTACAGGAATGTAGAATCTATTGAGTTGTAAGTGATCTGAATGTTTCATGATGATAGCACTTTCCTAAGGGGGTCAAACCATGTCCCAAAGGTCACCGGGCCTGGTGTCACTTTAAAGAAGTAGTCCAGTTACACCTTTGTGGGCTTATAACTTGGCTTCTGAATATCCTAGAGAGGTCAGGTTTATTTTAGATTACTCCAATTAACAGCCCCTATTACCCCAAAAAGGAATGGAGTCATTAGCACTTATGGTTTTAAATGGCACCCAGAAATATGTTGCACGAAGCACAATTTCACATCATTCTGGGTTCATTTGTGTGAAAACAAGGTCCAATCAGGCTGAAACGTTACAGGAAGGTAGAATCTATTGAGTTGTAAGTGATCTGAACGTTTCATGATGATAGCACTTTCCTAAGGGGGTCAAACCATGTCCCAAAGGTCACCGGATCTGGTGTCAATTTAAAGAAGTAGTCCAGTTACACATTTGTGGGCTTATAACTTGGCTTCTGAATGTCCTAGAGAGATCAGGTTTGTTTCAGAGTACTCCAATCAACAGCCCCTACAACCACAAAAAGGAATGGAGTCATTAGCACTTTTGGTTTGTAAATGGCACCCAGAATTATAATGCACGAAGCACAATTTCACATCATTCTGGGTCCATTTGTGTGAAAACAAGGTCCAATCAGGCTGAAACGTTACAAGAAGGTAGACTCTATTGAGTTGTAAGTGATCTGAACGTTTCATGATTATCGCACATTCCTATAGGGAGTCAAACCATGTCCCAAAGGTCACCGGGCCTGGTTTCACTTTAAAGAAGTTGTCCAGTTACACCTTTGTGGGCTTATAACTTGGCTTCTGAATGTCCTAGAGAGGTCAGGTTTGTTTTAGTGTACTCCAATCAACAGCCCCTACAACCACAAAAAGGAATGGAGTCATTAGCACTTTTGGTTTGTAAATGGCACCCAGAATTATAATGCACGAAGCACAATTTCACATCATTCTGGGTCCATTTGTGTGAAAACAAGGTCCAATCAGGCTGAAACGTTACAAGAAGGTAGAATCTATTGAGTTGTAAGTGATCTGAACGTTTCATGATTATCGCACATTCCTATAGGGAGTCAAACCATGTCCCAAAGGTCACCGGGCCTGGTTTCACTTTAAAGAAGTTGTCCAGTTACACCTTTGTGGGCTTATAACTTGGCTTCTGAATGTCCTAGAGAGGTCAGGTTTGTTTTAGTGTACTCCAATCAACAGCCCCTACAACCACAAAAAGGAATGGAGTCATTAGCACTTATTGTTTGTAAATGGCACCCAGAATTATGTTGCACGAAGCACAATTTCACATCATTCTGGGTCCATTTGTGTGAAAACATGGTCCAATCAGGCTGAAACGTTACAAGAAGGTAGAATCTATTGAGTTGTAAGTGATCTGAACGTTTCATGGTGATAGCACTTTCCTAAGGGGGTCAAACCATGTCCCGAAGGTCACCGGATCTGGTGTCAATTTAAAATAGTCCAGTTACACATTTGTGGGCTTATAACTTGGCTTCTGAATGTCCTAGAGAGGTCAGGTTTGTTTTAGTGTACTCCAATCAACAGCCCCTACAACCACAAAAAGGAATGGAGTTATTAGCACTTATGGTTTGTAAATGGCACCCAGAATTATGTTGCACGAAGCACAATTTCACATCATTCTGGGTCCATTTGTGTGAAAACAAGGTCCAATCAGGCTGAAACGTTACAAGAAGGTAGAATCTATTGAGTTGTAAGTGATCTGAACGTTTCGTGATGACCGCACACTTCTATAGGGGGTCAAACCATGTCCCAAAGTTCACCGGGCCTGGTGTCACTTTAAAGAAGTACTCCGGTTACACCTTTGTGGGCTTATAACTTGGCTTTTGAATATCCTAGAGAGGTCAGGTTTTGTTTTAGTGTACTCCAATTAACAGCCCCAATTACCCCAAAAAGGAATGGAGTCATTAGCACTTATGGTTTTTAAATGGCACCCAAAATTATGTTGCACGAAGCACAATTTCACATCATTCTGGGTCCATTTGTGTGAAAACAAGGTCCAATCAGGCTGAAACGTTACAAGAAGGTACAATCAATTGCGTTGTAAGTGATCTGAACATTTCATGATGATAGCGCTTTCCTAAGGGGGTCAAACCATGTCCCAAAGGTAACCGGATCTGGTGTCAATTTAAAGAAGTAGTCCAGTTACAGATTTGTGGGCTTATAACTTGGCTTCTGAATGTCCTAGACAGATCAGGTTTGTTTTAGTGTACTCCAATCAACAGCCCCTACAACCACAAAAAGGAATGGAGTCATTAGCACTTATGGTTTTTAAATGGCACCCAGAATTATGTTGCACGAGGCACAATTTCACATCATTCTGGGTTCATTTGTGTGAAAAGAAGGTCCAATCAGGCTGAAACGTTACAGGAAGGTAGAATCTATTGACTTGTAAGTGATCTGAACGTTTCATGATGATAGTTCTTTCCTAAGGGGGTCAAACCATGTCCCAAAGGTCACCGGATCTGGTGTCAATTTAAAGAAGTAGTCCAGTTACACATTTGTGGGCTTATAACTTGGCTTCTGAATATCCTAGAGAGATCAGGTTTGTTTCAGAGTACTCCAATCAACAGCCCCTACAACAACAAAAAGGAATGGAGTCATTAGCACTTATGGTTTGTAAATGGCACCCACAATTATAATGCACGAAGCACAATTTCACATCATTCTGGGTCCATTTGTGTGAAAACAAGGTCCAATCAGGCTGAAACGTTACAAGAAGGTAGAATCTATTGAGTTGTAAGTGATCTAAACGTTTCATGATGATCGCACATTCCTATAGGGGGTCAAACCATGTCCCAAAGGTCACCGGGCCTGGTGTCACTTTAAAGAAGTAGTCCAATTACACCTTTGTGGGCTTATAACTTGGCTTCTGAATGTCCTAGAGAGGTCAGGTTTGTTTTAGAGTACTCTAATTAACAGCCCCCATTACCCCAAAAATGAATGGAGTCATTAGCACTTATGGTTTGTAAATGGCAGCCAGAATTATGTTGCACGAAGCATAATTTCACATTATTCTGGGTTCATTTGTGTGAAAACAAGGTCCAATCAGGCTGAAACGTTACAGGAAGGTAGAATCTATTGACTTGTAAGTGATCTGAACGTTTCATGATGATAGCACTTTCCTAAGGGGGTCCAACCATGTCCCAAAGGTCACCGGATCTGGTGTCAATTTAAAGAAGTAGTCCAGTTACACATTTGTGGGCTTATAACTTGGCTTCTGAATATCCTAGAGAGATCAGGTTTGTTTCAGAGTACTCCAATCAACAGCCCCTACAACAACAAAAAGGAATGGAGTCATTAGCACTTATGGTTTGTAAATGGCACCCACAATTATAATGCACGAAGCACAATTTCACATCATTCTGGGTCCATTTGTGTGAAAACAAGGTCCAATCAGGCTGAAACGTTACAAGAAGGTAGAATCTATTGAGTTGTAAGTGATCTGAACGTTTCATGATGATCGCACATTCCTATAGGGGGTCAAACCATGTCCCAAAGGTCACCGGGCCTGGTGTCACTTTAAAGAAGTAGTCCAATTACACCTTTGTGGGCTTATAACTTGGCTTCTGAATGTCCTAGAGAGGTCATGTTTGTTTTAGAGTACTCTAATTAACAGCCCCCATTACCCCAAAAAGGAATGGAGTCATTAGCACTTATGGTTTGTAAATGGCAGCCAGAATTATGTTGCACGAAGCATAATTTCACATTATTCTGAGTTCATTTGTGTGAAAACAAGGTCCAATCAGGCTGAAACGTTACAGGAAGGTAGAATCTATTGAGTTGTAAGTGATCTGAACGTTTCGTGATGATAACACTTTCCTAAGGGGGTCAAACCATGTCCCAAAGGTAACCGGATCTGGTGTCAATTTAAAGAAGTAGTCCAGTTACACATTTGTGGGCTTATAACTTGGCTTCTGAATGTCCTAGAGAGATCAGGTTTGTTTTAGTGTACTCCAATCAACAGCCCCTACAACCACAAAAAGGAATGGAGTCATTAGCACTTATGCTTTTTAAATGGCACGCAGAATTATGTTGCATGAAGCACAATTTCACATCATTCTGGGTTCATTTGTGTGAAAACAAGGTCCAATCAGGCTGAAATGTTACAGGAAGGTAGAATCTATTGAGTTGTAAGTGATCTGAATGTTTCATGATGATCGCACATTTCTATAGGGGGTCAAACCATGTCCCAAAGGTCACCGGGCCTGGTGTCACTTTAAAGAAGTAGTCCAATTACACCTTTGTGGGCTTATATCTTGGCTTCTGAATTTCCTAGAGAGGTCAGGTTTGTTTTAGTGTACTCCAATCAACAGCCCCTACAACCACAACATGGAATGGAGTCATTAGTACTTATGGTTTGTAAATGGCACCCAGAATTATGTTGCACGAAGCACAATTTCACATCATTCTGGGTCCATTTGTGTGAAAACAAGGTCCAATCAGGCTGAAACGTTACAAGAAGGTAGGATCTATTGAGTTGTAAGTGATCTGAACGTTTCATGATGATCGCACATTCCTATAGGGGGTCAAACCATGTCCCAAAGGTCACCGAGCCTGGTGTCACTTTAAAGAAGTAGTCCAGTTACACCTTTGTGGGCTTATAACTTGGCTTCTGAATATCCTAGAGAGGTCAGGTTTGTTTTAGTGTACTCCAATTAACAGCCCCCATTACCCCAAAAAGGAATGGAGTCATTAGCACTTATGGTTTTTAAATGGCACCCAAAATTATGTTGCACGAAGCACAATTTCACATCTCTCTGGGTTCATTTGTGTGAAAACAAGGTCCAATCAGGCTGAAACATTACAGGAAGGTAGAATCTATTGAGTTGTAAGTGATCTGAACGTGTCATGATGATAGCACTTTCCTAAGGGGGTCAAACCATGTCTCAGAGGTCACCGGATCTGGTGTCAATTTAAAGAAGTAGTCCAGTTACACATTTGTGGGCTTATAACTTGGCTTCTGAATGTCCTAGAGAGATCAGGTTTGTTTTAGTGTACTCCAATCAACAGCCCCTACCACCACAAAAAGGAATGGAGTCATTAGCACTTATGGTTTTCAAATGGCACCCAGAATTATGTTGCACGAGGCACAATTTCACATCATTCTGGGTTCATTTGTGTGAAAACAAGGTCCAATCAGGCTGAAACGTTACAGGAAGGTAGAATCTATTGTGTTGTAAGTGATCTGAACGTTTCATTATGATAACATTTTCCTAAGGGGGTCAAACCATGTCCAAAAGGTAACCGGTTCTGATGTCAATTTAAAGAAGTAGTCCAGTTACACATTTGTGGGCTTATAACTTGGCTTCTGAATGTCCTAGAGAGATCAGGTTTGTTTTAGTGTACTCCAATCAACAGCCACTACAACCACAAAAAGGAATGGAGTCATTAGCACTTATGGTTTTTAAATGGCACCCAGAATTATGTTGCACGATGCACAATTTCACATCATTCTGGGTTTATTTGTGTGAAAACAAGGTCCAATCAGGCTGAAACGTTACAAGAAGGTAGAACCTATTGAGTTGTAAGTGATCTGAATGTTTCATGATGATCGCACATTTCTATAGGGGGTCAAACCATGTCCCAAAGGTAACCGGATCTGGTGTCAATTTAAAGAAGTAGTCCAGTTACACATTTGTGGGCTTATAACTTGGCTTCTGAATGTCCTAGAGAGATCAGGTTTGTTTTAGTGTACTCCAATCAACAGCCCCTACAACCACAAAAAGGAATGGAGTCATTAGCACTTATGCTTTTTAAATGGCACGCAGAATTATGTTGCATGAAGCACAATTTCACATCATTCTGGGTTCATTTGTGTGAAAACAAGGTCCAATCAGGCTGAAATGTTACAGGAAGGTAGAATCTATTGAGTTGTAAGTGATCTGAATGTTTCATGATGATCGCACATTTCTATAGGGGGTCAAACCATGTCCCAAAGGTCACCGGGCCTGGTGTCACTTTAAAGAAGTAGTCCAATTACACCTTTGTGGGCTTATATCTTGGCTTCTGAATTTCCTAGAGAGGTCAGGTTTGTTTTAGTGTACTCCAATCAACAGCCCCTACAACCACAACATGGAATGGAGTCATTAGTACTTATGGTTTGTAAATGGCACCCAGAATTATGTTGCACGAAGCACAATTTCACATCATTCTGGGTCCATTTGTGTGAAAACAAGGTCCAATCAGGCTGAAACGTTACAAGAAGGTAGGATCTATTGAGTTGTAAGTGATCTGAACGTTTCATGATGATCGCACATTCCTATAGGGGGTCAAACCATGTCCCAAAGGTCACCGAGCCTGGTGTCACTTTAAAGAAGTAGTCCAGTTACACCTTTGTGGGCTTATAACTTGGCTTCTGAATATCCTAGAGAGGTCAGGTTTGTTTTAGTGTACTCCAATTAACAGCCCCCATTACCCCAAAAAGGAATGGAGTCATTAGCACTTATGGTTTTTAAATGGCACCCAAAATTATGTTGCACGAAGCACAATTTCACATCTCTCTGGGTTCATTTGTGTGAAAACAAGGTCCAATCAGGCTGAAACATTACAGGAAGGTAGAATCTATTGAGTTGTAAGTGATCTGAACGTGTCATGATGATAGCACTTTCCTAAGGGGGTCAAACCATGTCTCAGAGGTCACCGGATCTGGTGTCAATTTAAAGAAGTAGTCCAGTTACACATTTGTGGGCTTATAACTTGGCTTCTGAATGTCCTAGAGAGATCAGGTTTGTTTTAGTGTACTCCAATCAACAGCCCCTACCACCACAAAAAGGAATGGAGTCATTAGCACTTATGGTTTTCAAATGGCACCCAGAATTATGTTGCACGAGGCACAATTTCACATCATTCTGGGTTCATTTGTGTGAAAACAAGGTCCAATCAGGCTGAAACGTTACAGGAAGGTAGAATCTATTGTGTTGTAAGTGATCTGAACGTTTCATTATGATAACATTTTCCTAAGGGGGTCAAACCATGTCCAAAAGGTAACCGGTTCTGATGTCAATTTAAAGAAGTAGTCCAGTTACACATTTGTGGGCTTATAACTTGGCTTCTGAATGTCCTAGAGAGATCAGGTTTGTTTTAGTGTACTCCAATCAACAGCCACTACAACCACAAAAAGGAATGGAGTCATTAGCACTTATGGTTTTTAAATGGCACCCAGAATTATGTTGCACGATGCACAATTTCACATCATTCTGGGTTTATTTGTGTGAAAACAAGGTCCAATCAGGCTGAAACGTTACAAGAAGGTAGAACCTATTGAGTTGTAAGTGATCTGAATGTTTCATGATGATCGCACATTTCTATAGGGGGTCAAACCATGTCCCAAAGGTCACCGAGCCTGGTGTCACTTTAAAGAAGTAGTCCAGTTACACATTTGTGGGCTTATAACTTGGCTTCTGAATGTCCTAGAGAGATCAGGTTTGTTTTAGTGTACTCCAATCAACAGCCCCTACCACCACAAAAAGGAATGGAGTCATTAGCACTTATGGTTTTCAAATGGCACCCAGAATTATGTTGCACGAGGCACAATTTCACATCATTCTGGGTTCATTTGTGTGAAAACAAGGTCCAATCAGGCTGAAACGTTACAGGAAGGTAGAATCTATTGTGTTGTAAGTGATCTGAACGTTTCATTATGATAACATTTTCCTAAGGGGGTCAAACCATGTCCAAAAGGTAACCGGTTCTGATGTCAATTTAAAGAAGTAGTCCAGTTACACATTTGTGGGCTTATAACTTGGCTTCTGAATGTCCTAGAGAGATCAGGTTTGTTTTAGTGTACTCCAATCAACAGCCACTACAACCACAAAAAGGAATGGAGTCATTAGCACTTATGGTTTTTAAATGGCACCCAGAATTATGTTGCACGATGCACAATTTCACATCATTCTGGGTTTATTTGTGTGAAAACAAGGTCCAATCAGGCTGAAACGTTACAAGAAGGTAGAACCTATTGAGTTGTAAGTGATCTGAATGTTTCATGATGATCGCACATTTCTATAGGGGGTCAAACCATGTCCCAAAGGTCACCGGGCCTGGTGTCACTTTAAAGAAAGAGTCCAGTTACACATTTGTGGGCTTATAACTTGGCTTCTGAATGTCCTAGAGAGGTCAGGTTTGTTTTAGTGTACTCCAATCAACAGCCCCTACAACCACAAAAAGGAATGGAGTCAATAGCACTTATGGTTTTTAAATGGCACCCAGAATTATGTTGCACGAAGCACAATTTTACATCATTCTGGGTTCATTTGTGTGAAAACAAGGTCCAATCAGGATGAAACGTTACAAGAAGGTAGAATCTATTGAGTTGTAAGTGATCTGAACATTTCATGATGATCGCACATTCCCATAGGGGGTCAAACCATGTCCCAAAGGTCACCGGGCCTGGTGTCACTTTAAAGAAGTAGTCCAATTACACCTTTGTGGGCTTATATCTTGGCTACTGAATTTCCTAGAGAGATCAGGTTTGTTTTAGTGTACTCCAATCAACAGCCCCTACAACCACAACATGGAATGGAGTCATTAGCACTTATGGTTTGTAAATGGCACCCAGAATTATGTTGCACGAAGCACAATTTAACATCATTCTGGGTCCATTTGTGTGAAAATAAGGTCCAATCAGGCTGAAACGTTACAAGAAGGTAGGATCTATTGAGTTGTAAGTGATCTGAACGTTTCATCATGATCGCACATTCCTATAGGGGGTCAAACCATGTCCCAAAGGTCACCGAGCCTGGTGTCACTTTAAAGAAGTAGTCCAGTTACACCTTTGTGGGCTTATAACTTGGCTTCTGAATATCCTAGAGAGGTCAGGTTTGTTTTAGAGTACTCCAATTAACAGCCCCCATTACCCCAAAAAGGAATGGAGTCATTAGCACTTATGGTTTTTAAATGGCACCCAGAATTATGTTGCACGAAGCACAATTTCACATCATTCTAGGTCCATTTGTGTGAAAACAAGGTCCAATCAGGCTGAAACGTTACAAGAAGGTAGAATCTATTGAGTTGTAAGTGATCTGAACGTTTCATGATGATCGCACATTCCTATAGGGGGTCAAACCATGTCCCAAAGGTCACCGGGCCTGGTTTCACTTTAAAGAAGTTGTCCAGTTACACCTTTGTGGGCTTATAACTTGGCTTCTGAATGTCCTAGAGAGGTCAGGTTTGTTTTAGTGTACTCCAATCAACAGCCCCTACAACCACAAAAAGGAATGGAGTCATTAGCACTTATTGTTTTTAAATGGCACCCAGAATTATGTTGCATGAAGCACAATTTCATATCATTCTGGGCCCATTTGTGTGAAAACAAGGTCCAATCAGGCTGAAACGTTACAAGAAGGTAGAATCTATTGAGTTGTAAGTGATCTGAACGTTTCATGGTGATAGCACTTTCCTAAGGGGGTCAAACCATGTCCCGAAGGTCACCGGATCTGGTGTCAATTTAAAGTAGTCCAGTTACACATTTGTGGGCTTATAACTTGGCTTCTGAATGTCCTAGAGAGGTCAGGTTTGTTTTAGTGTACTCCAATCAACAGCCCCTACAACCACAAAAAGGAATGGAGTCATTAGCACTTATGGTTTGTAAATGGCACCCAGAATTATGTTGCACGAAGCACAATTTCACATCATTCTGGGTCCATTTGTGTGAAAACAAGGTCCAATCAGGCTGAAACGTTACAAGAAGGTAGAATCTATTGAGTTGTAAGTGATCTGAACGTTTCATGATGATAGCACTTTCCTAAGGGGGTCAAACCATGTCCCAAAGGTCACCGGGCCTGGTGTCACTTTAAAGAAGTAGTCCAATTACACCTTTGTGGGCTTATATCTTGGCTACTGAATTTCCTAGAGAGATCAGGTTTGTTTTAGTGTACTCCAATCAACAGCCCCTACAACCACAACATGGAATGGAGTCATTAGCACTTATGGTTTGTAAATGGCACCCAGAATTATGTTGCACGAAGCACAATTTAACATCATTCTGGGTCCATTTGTGTGAAAATAAGGTCCAATCAGGCTGAAACGTTACAAGAAGGTAGGATCTATTGAGTTGTAAGTGATCTGAACGTTTCATCATGATCGCACATTCCTATAGGGGGTCAAACCATGTCCCAAAGGTCACCGAGCCTGGTGTCACTTTAAAGAAGTAGTCCAGTTACACCTTTGTGGGCTTATAACTTGGCTTCTGAATATCCTAGAGAGGTCAGGTTTGTTTTAGAGTACTCCAATTAACAGCCCCCATTACCCCAAAAAGGAATGGAGTCATTAGCACTTATGGTTTTTAAATGGCACCCAGAATTATGTTGCACGAAGCACAATTTCACATCATTCTAGGTCCATTTGTGTGAAAACAAGGTCCAATCAGGCTGAAACGTTACAAGAAGGTAGAATCTATTGAGTTGTAAGTGATCTGAACGTTTCGTGATGATCGCACATTCCTATAGGGGGTCAAACCATGTCCCAAAGGTCACCGGGCCTGGTTTCACTTTAAAGAAGTTGTCCAGTTACACCTTTGTGGGCTTATAACTTGGCTTCTGAATGTCCTAGAGAGGTCAGGTTTGTTTTAGTGTACTCCAATCAACAGCCCCTACAACCACAAAAAGGAATGGAGTCATTAGCACTTATTGTTTTTAAATGGCACCCAGAATTATGTTGCATGAAGCACAATTTCACATCATTCTGGGCCCATTTGTGTGAAAACAAGGTCCAATCAGGCTGAAACGTTACAAGAAGGTAGAATCTATTGAGTTGTAAGTGATCTGAACGTTTCATGGTGATAGCACTTTCCTAAGGGGGTCAAACCATGTCCCGAAGGTCACCGGATCTGGTGTCAATTTAAAGTAGTCCAGTTACACATTTGTGGGCTTATAACTTGGCTTCTGAATGTCCTAGAGAGGTCAGGTTTGTTTTAGTGTACTCCAATCAACAGCCCCTACAACCACAAAAAGGAATGGAGTCATTAGCACTTATGGTTTGTAAATGGCACCCAGAATTATGTTGCACGAAGCACAATTTCACATCATTCTGGGTCCATTTGTGTGAAAACAAGGTCCAATCAGGCTGAAACGTTACAAGAAGGTAGAATCTATTGAGTTGTAAGTGATCTGAACGTTTCGTGATGATCGCACACTTCTATAGGGGGTCAAACCATGTCCCAAAGTTCAGCGGGCCTGGTGTCACTTTAAAGAAGTAGTCCAGTTACACCTTTGTGGGCTTATAACTTGGCTTTTGAATATCCTAGAGAGGTCCGGTTTGTTTTAGTGTACTCCAATTAACAGCCCCAATTACCCCAAAAAGGAATGGAGTCATTAGCACTTATGGTTTTTAAATGGCACCCAAAATTATGTTGCACGAAGCACAATTTCACATCATTCTGGGTCCATTTGTGTGAAAACAAGGTCCAATCAGGCTGAAACGTTACAAGACGGTACAATCAATTGAGTTGTAAGTGATCTGAACGTTTCATGATGATAGCGCTTTCCTAAGGGGGTCAAACCATGTCCCAAAGGTAACCGGATCTGGTGTCAATTTAAAGAAGTAGTCCAGTTACAGATTTGTGGGCTTATAACTTGGCTTCTGAATGTCCTAGACAGATCAGGGTTGTTTTAGTGTACTCCAATCAACAGCCCCTACAACCACAAAAAGGAATGGAGTCATTAGCACTTATGGTTTTTAAAATAACACCCAGAATTATGTTGCACGAGGCACAATTTCACATCATTCTGGGTTCATTTGTGTGAAAACAAGGTCCAATCAGGCTGAAACATTACAGGAAGGTAGAATCTATTGAGTTGTAAGTGATCTGAACGTTTCATGATGCTAACACTTTCCTAAGGGGGTCAAACCATGTCCCAAAGGTAACCGGATCTGGTGTCAATTTAAAGAAGTAGTCCAGATACACATTTGTGGGCTTATAACTTGGCTTCTGAATGTCCTAGAGAGATCAGGTTTGTTTTAGTGTACTCCAATCAACAGCCCCTACAACCACAAAAAGGAATGGAGTCATTAGCACTTATGGTTTTTAAATGGCACCCAGAATTATGTTGCACGAAGCACAATTTAACATCATTCTGGGTTTATTTGTGTGAAAACAAGGTCCAATCAGGCTGAAACGTTACAAGAAGGTAGAACCTATTGAGTTGTAAGTGATCTGAACGTTTCATTATGATAACATTTTCCTAAGGGGGTCAAACCATGTCCAAAAGGTAACCGGTTCTGGTGTCAATTTAAATAAGTAGTCCAGTTACACATTTGTGGGCTTATAACTTGGCTTCTGAATGTCCTAGAGAGATCAGGTTTGTTTTAGTGTACTCCAATCAACAGCCACTACAACCACAAAAAGGAATGGAGTCATTAGCACTTATGGTTTTTAAATGGCACCCAGAATTATGTTGCACGAAGCACAATTTCACATCATTCTGGGTTTATTTGTGTGAAAACAAGGTCCAATCAGGCTGAAATGTTACAAGAAGGTAGAACCTATTGAGTTGTAAGTGATCTGAATGTTTCATGATGATCGCACATTGCTATAGGGGGTCAAACCATGTCCCAAAGGTCACCGGGCCTGGTGTCACTTTAAAGAAGTAGTCCAGTTACACATTTGTGGGCTTATAACTTGGCTTCTGAATGTCCTAGAGAGGTCAGGTTTGTTTAAGTGTACTCCAATCAACAGCCCCTACAACCACAAAAAGGAATGGAGTCATTAGCACTTATGGTTTTTAAATGGCACCCAGAAATATGTTGCACGAAGCACAATTTTACATCATTCTGGGTTCATTTGTGTGAAAACAAGGTCCAATCAGGATGAAACGTTACAAGAAGGTAGAATCTATTGAGTTGTAAGTGATCTGAACGTTTCATGATGATCGCACATTCCCATAGGGGGTCAAACCATGTCCCAAAGGTCACCGGGCCTGGTGTCACTTTAAAGAAGTAGTCCAATTACACCTTTGTGGGCTTATATCTTGGCTTCTGAAATTCCTAGAGAGATCAGGTTTGTTTTAGTGTACTCCAATCAACAGCCCCTACAACCACAACATGGAATGGAGTCATTAGCACTTATGGTTTGTAAATGGCACCCAGAATTATGTTGCACGAAGCACAATTTCACATCATTCTGGGTCCATTTGTTTGAAAATAAGGTCCAATCAGGCTGAAACGTTACAAGAAGGTAGGATCTATTGAGTTGTAAGTGATCTGAACGTTTCATTATGATCGCACATTCCCATAGGGGGTCAAACCATGTCCCAAAGGTCACCGAGCCTGGTGTCACTTTAAAGAAGTAGTCCAGTTACACCTTTGTGGGCTTATAACTTGGCTTCTGAATATCCTAGAGAGGTCAGGTTTGTTTTAGAGTACTCCAATTAACAGCCCCCATTACCCCAAAAAGGAATGGAGTCATTAGCACTTATGGTTTTTAAATGGCACCCAGAATTATGTTGCACGAAGCACAATTTCACATCATTCTGGGTCCATTTGTGTGAAAACAAGGTCCAATCAGGCTGAAACGTTACAAGAAGGTAGAATCTATTGAGTTGTAAGTGATCTGAACGTTTCATGATGATCGCACATTCCTATAGGGGGTCAAACCATGTCCCAAAGGTCACCGGGCCTGGTTTCACTTTAAAGAAGTTGTCCAGTTACACCTTTGTGGGCTTATAACTTGGCTTCTGAATGTCCTAGAGAGGTCAGGTTTGTTTTAGTGTACTCCAATCAACAGCCCCTACAACCACAAAAAGGAATGGAGTCATTAGCACTTATTGTTTTTAAATGGCACCCAGAATTATGTTGCATGAAGCACAATTTCACATCATTCTGGGTCCATTTGTGTGAAAACAAGGTCCAATCAGGCTGAAACGTTACAAGAAGGTAGAATCTATTGAGTTGTAAGTGATCTGAACGTTTCATGGTGATAGCACTTTCCTAAGGGGGTCAAACCATGTCCCGAAGGTCACCGGATCTGGTGTCAATTTAAAGTAGTCCAGTTACACATTTGTGGGCTTATAACTTGGCTTCTGAATGTCCTAGAGAGGTCAGGTTTGTTTTAGTGTACTCCAATCAACAGCCCCTACAACCACAAAAAGGAATGGAGTCATTAGCACTTATGGTTTGTAAATGGCACCCAGAATTATGTTGCACGAAGCACAATTTCACATCATTCTGGGTCCATTTGTGTGAAAACAAGGTCCAATCAGGCTGAAACGTTACAAGAAGGTAGAATCTATTGAGTTGTAAGTGATCTGAACGTTTCGTGATGATCACACACTTCTATAGGGGGTCAAACCATGTCCCAAAGTTCAGCGGGCCTGGTGTCACTTTAAAGAAGTAGTCCAGTTACACCTTTGTGGGCTTATAACTTGGCTTTTGAATATCCTAGAGAGGTCCGGTTTGTTTTAGTGTACTCCAATTAACAGCCCCAATTACCCCAAAAAGGAATGGAGTCATTAGCACTTATGGTTTTTAAATGGCACCCAAAATTATGTTGCACGAAGCACAATTTCACATCATTCTGGGTCCATTTGTGTGAAAACAAGGTCCAATCAGGCTGAAACGTTACAGGAAGGTAGAATCTATTGAGTTGTAAGTGATCTGAACGTTTCATGATGATAACACTTTCCTAAGGGGGTCAAACCATGTCCCAAAGGTAACCGGATCTGGTGTCAATTTAAAGAAGTAGTCCAGTTACACATTTGTGGGCTTATAACTTGGCTTCTGAATGTCCTAGAGAGATCAGGTTTGTTTTAGTGTACTCCAATCAACAGCCCCTACAACCACAAAAAGGAATGGAGTCATTAGCACTTATGGTTTTTAAATGGCACGCAGAATTATGTTGCACAAAGCACAATTTCACATCATTCTGGGTTCATTTGTGTGAAAACAAGGTCCATTCAGGCTGAAACGTTACAAGAAGGTAGAATCTATTGAGTTGTAAGTGATCTGAATGTTTCATGATGATCGCACATTCCTATAGGGGGTCAAACCATGTCCCAAAGGTCACCGGGCCTGGTGTCACTTTAAAGAAGTAGTCTAGTTACACATTTGTGGGCTTATAACTTGGCTTTTGAATGTCCTAGAGAGGTCAGGTTTGTTTTAGTGTACTCCAATCAACAGCCCCTACAACCACAAAAAGGAATGGAGTCATTAGCACTTATGGTTTTTAAATGGCACCCAGAATTATGTTGCATGAAGCACAATTTCACATCATTCTGGGTTCATTTGTGTGAAAACACGGTCCAATCAGGATGAAACGTTACAAGAAGGTAGAATCTATTGAGTTGTAAGTGATCTGAACGTTTCATGATGATCGCACATTCCCATAGGGGGTCAAACCATGTCCCAAAGGTCACCGGGCCTGGTGTCACTTTAAAGAAGTAGTCCAATTAAACCTTTGTGGGCTTATATCTTGGCTTCTGAATTTCCTAGAGAGGTCAGGTTTGTTTTAGTGTACTCCAATCAAGAGCACCTACAACCACAACATGGAATGGAGTCATTAGCACTTATGGTTTGTAAATGGCACCCAGAATTATGTTGCACGAAGCACAATTTCACATCATTCTGGGTCCATTTGTGTGAAAACAAGGCCCAATCAGGCTGAAACGTTAAAAGAAGGTAGGATCTATTGAGTTGTAAGTGATCTGAACGTTTCATGATGATTGCACATTCCTGTAGGGGGTCAAACCATGTCCCAAAGGTCACCGAGCCTGGTGTCACTTTAAAGAAGTAGTCCAGTTACACCTTTGTGGGCTTATAACTTGGCTTCTGAATATCCTAGAGAGGTCAGGTTTGTTTTAGAGTACTCCAATTAACAGCCCCCATTACCCCAAAAAGGAATGGAGTCATTAGCACTTATGGGTTTTAAATGGCACCCAGAATTATGTTGCACGAAGCACAATTTCACATCATTCTGGGTTCATTTGTGTGAAAACAAGGTCCAATCAGGCTGAAACGTTACAGGAAGGTAGAATCTATTGAGTTGTAAGTGATCTGAACGTGTCATGATGATAGCACTTTCCTAAGGGGTCCAACCATGTCCCAGAGGTCACCGGATCTGGTGTCAATTTAAAGAAGTAGTCCAGTTACACATTTGTGGGCTTATAACTTGGCTTCTGAATGTCCTAGAGAGATCAGGTTTGGTTTAGTGTGCTCCAATCAACAGCCCCTACAACCACAAAAAGGAATGGAGTCATTAAAACTTATGGTTTTTAAATGGCACCCAGAATTATGTTGCACGAAGCACAATTTCACATCATTCTGGGTTCATTTGTGTGAAAACAAGGTCCAATCAGGCTGAAACGTTACAGGAAGGTAGAATCTATTGAGTTGTAAGTGATCTGAACGTGTCATGATGATAGCACTTTCCTAAGGGGGTCAAACCATGTCCCAGAGGTCACCGGATCTGGTGTCAATTTAAAGAAGTAGTCCAGTTACACATTTGTGGGCTTATAACTTGGCTTCTGAATATCCTAGAGAGGTCAGGTTTGTTTTAGTGTACTCCAATCAACAGCCCCTACAACCACAAAAAGGAATGGAGTCATTAGCACTTATTGTTTTTAAATGGCATCCAGAATTGTGTTGCACGAGGCACAATTTCACATCATTCTGGGTTCATTTGTGTGAAAACAAGGTCCAATCAGGCTGAAACGTTACAGGAAGGTAGAATCTATTGAGCTGTAAGTGATCTGAACGTTTCATGATGATAGCACTTTACTAAGGGGGTCAAACCATGTCCCAAAGGTCACCGGATCTGGTGTCAATTTAAAGAAGTAGTCCAATTAAACCTTTGTGGGCTTATATCTTGGCTTCTGAATTTCCTAGAGGGGTCAGGTTTGTTTTAGTGTACTCCAATCAACAGCCCCTACAACCACAACATGGAATGGAGTCATTAGCACTTATGGTTTGTAAATGGCACCCAGAATTATGTTGCACGAAGCACAATTTCACATCATTCTGGGTCCATTTGTGTGAAAACAAGGTCCAATCAGGCTGAAACGTTACAAGACGGTACAATCAATTGAGTTGTAAGTGATCTGAACGTTTCATGATGATAGAGCTTTCCTAAGGGGTTCAAACCATGTCCCAAAGGTAACCGGTTCTGGTGTCAATTTAAAGAAGTAGTCCAGTTACAGATTTGTGGGCTTATAACTTGGCTTCTGATTGTCCTAGACAGATCAGGTTTGTTTTAGTGTACTCCAATCAACAGCCCCTACAACCACAAAAAGGAATGGAGTCATTAGCACTTATGGTTTTTAAATGGCACCCAGAATTGTGTTGCACGAGGCACAATTTCACATCATTCTGGGTTCATTTGTGTGAAAACAAGGTCCATTCAGGCTGAAACGTTACAAGAAGGTAGAATCTATTGAGTTGTAAGTGATCTGAACGTTTCATGATGATAGCACTTTCCTAAGGGGGTCAAACCATGTCCCAAAGGTCACCGGATCTGGTGTCAATTTAAAGAAGTAGTCCAGTTACACATTTGTGGGCTTATAACTTGGCTTTTGAATGTCCTAGAGAGATCAGGTTTGTTTTAATGTACTCCAATCAACAGCCCCTACAACCACAAAAATGAATGGAGTCATTAGCACTTATGGTTTGTAAATGGCACCCAGAATTATTTTGCACGAAGCACAATTTCACATCATTCTGGGTTCATTTGTGTGAAAACAATGTCCAGTCAGGCTGAAACGTTACAGGAAGGTAGAATCTATTGAGTTGTAAGTGATCTGAACGTTTCATGATGATAGCACTTTCCTAAGGGGGTCAAACCATGTCCCAAAGGTCACCGGATCTGGTGTCAATTTAAAAGAGTAGTCCAGTTACACATTTGTGGGTCTTATAACTTGGCTTCTGAATGTCCTAGAGAGATCAGGTTTGTTTTAGTGTACTCCAATCAAAAGCCCCTACAACCACAAAAAGGAATGGAGTCATTAGCACTTATGGTTTGTAAATGGCACCCAGAATTATGTTGCACGAAGCACAATTTCACATCATTCTGGGTCCATTTGTGTGAAAACAAGGTCCAATCAGGCTGAAACGTTACAGGAAGGTAGAATCTATTGAGTTGTAAATGATCTGAACGTGTCATGATGATAGCACTTTCCTATAGGGGGTCAAACCATGTCCCAAAGGTCACCGGGCGTGGTTTCACTTTAAAGAAGTAGTCCAGTTACACCTTTGTGGGCTTATAACTTGGCTTCTGAATATCCTAGAGAGGTCAGGTTTGTTTTAGAGTACTCCAATCAACAGCCCCCATTACCCCAAAAAGGAATGGAGTCATTAGCACTTATGGTTTTTAAATGGCACCCAGAATTATGTTGCACGAAGCACAATTTCACATCATTCTGGGTTCATTTGTGTGAAAACAAGTTCCAATCAGGCTGAAACGTTACAGGAAGGTAGAATCTATTGAGTTGTAAGTGATCTGAACGTGTCATGATGATAGCACTTTCCTAAGGGGGTCAAACCATGTCCCAGAGGTCACCGGATCTGGTGTCAATTTAAAGAAGTAGTCCAGTTACACATTTGTGGGCTTATAACTTGGCTTCTGAATGTCCTAAAGAGATAGGTTTGTTTTAGTGTACTCCAATCAACAGCCCCTACAACCACAAAAAGGAATGGAGTCATTAGCACTTATGGTTTTTAAATGGCATCCAGAATTATGTTGCACGAAGCACAATTTCACATCATTCTGGGTTCATTTGTGTGAAAACAATGTCCAGTCAGGCTGAAACGTTACAGGAAGGTAGAATCTATTGAGTTGTAAGTGATCTGAACGTTTCATGATGATAGCACTTTCCTAAGGGGGTCAAACCATGTCCCAAAGGTCACCGGATCTGGTGTCAATTTAAAAGAGTAGTCCAGTTACACATTTGTGGGCTTATAATTTGGCTTCTGAATGTCCTAGAGAGATCAGGTTTGTTTTAGTGTACTCCAATCAACAGCCCCTACAAGCACAAAAAGGAATGGAGTCATTAGCACTTATGGTTTGTAAATGGCACCCAGAATTATGTTGCACGAAGCACAATTTCACATCATTCTGGGTCCATTTGTGTGAAAACAAGGTCCAATCAGGCTGAAACGTTACAGGAAGGTAGAATCTATTGAGTTGTAAGTGATCTGAACGTGTCATGATGATAGCACTTTCCTATAGGGGGTCAAACCATGTCCCAAAGGTCACCGGGCGTGGTGTCACTTTAAAGAAGTAGTCCAGTTACACCTTTGTGGGCTTATAACTTGGCTTCTGAATATCCTAGAGAGGTCAGGTTTGTTTTAGAGTACTCCAATTAACAGCCCCCATTACCCCAAAAAGGAATGGAGTCATTAGCACTTATGGTTTTTAAATGGCACCCAGAATTATGTTGCACGAAGCACAATTTCACATCATTCTGGGTTCATTTGTGTGAAAACAAGGTCCAATCAGGCTGAAACTTTACAGGAAGGTAGAATCTATTGAGTTGTAAGTGATCTGAACGTGTCATGATGATAGCACTTTCCTAAGGGGGTCAAACCATGTCCCAGAGGTCACCGGATCTGGTGTCAATTTAAAGAAGTAGTCCAGTTACACATTTGTGGGCTTATAACTTGGCTTCTGAATGTCCTAGAGAGATCAGGTTTGGTTTAGTGTGATCCAATCAACAGCCCCTACAACCACAAAAAGGAATGGAGTCATTAGAACTTATGGTTTTTAAATGGCACCCAGAATTATGTTGCACGAAGCACAATTTCACATCATTCTGGGTTCATTTGTGTGAAAACAAGGTCCAATCAGGCTGAAACGTTACAGGAAGGTAGAATCTATTGAGTTGTAAGTGATCTGAACGTGTCATGATGATAGCACTTTCCTAAGGGGGTCAAACCATGTGCCAAAGGTCACCGGATCTGGTGTCAATTTAAAGAAGTAGTCCAGTTACACATTTGTGGGCTTATAACTTGGCTTCTGAATATCCTAGAGAGGTCAGGTTTGTTTTAGAGTACTCCAATTAACAGCCCCCATTACCCCAAAAAGGAATGGAGTCATTAGCACTTATGGTTTTTAAATGGCACCCAGAATTATGTTGCACGAAGCACAATTTCACATCATTCTGGGTTCATTTGTGTGAAAACAAGGTCCAATCAGGCTGAAACGTTACAGGAAGGTAGAATCTATTGAGTTGTAAGTGATCTGAGCGTGTCATGATGATAGCACTTTCCTAAGGGGGTCAAACCATGTCCCAGAGGTCACCGGATCTGGTGTCAATTTAAAGAAGTAGTCCAGTTACACATTTGTGGGCTTATAACTTGGCTTCTGAATGTCCTAGAGAGATCAGGTTTGTTTTAGTGTACTCCAATCAACAGCCCCTACCACCACAAAAAGGAATGGAGTCATTAGCACTTATGGTTTTTAAATGGCACCCAGAATTGTGTTGCACGAGGCACAATTTCACATCATTCTGGGTTCATTTGTGTGAAAACAAGGTCCAATCAGGCTGAAACGTTACAGGAAGGTAGAATCGATTGAGTTGTAAGTGATCTGAACGTTTCATGATGATAGCACTTTACTAAGGGGGTCAAACCATGTCCGAAAGGTCACCGGATCTGGTGTCAATTTAAAGAAGTAGTCCAATTAAACCTTTGTGGGCTTATATCTTGGCTTCTAAATTTCCTAGAGGGGTCAGGTTTATTTTAGTGTACTCCAATCAACAGCCCCTACAACCACAACATGGAATGGAGTCATTAGCACTTATGGTTTGTAAATGGCACCCAGAATTATGTTGCACGAAGCACAATTTCACATCATTCTGGGTCCATTTGTGTGAAAACAAGGTCCAATCAGGCTGAAACGTTACAAGAAGGTAGGATCTATTGAGTTGTAAGTGATCTGAACGTTTCATGATGATTGCACATTCCTGTAGGGGGTCAAACCATGTCCCAAAGGTCACCGAGCCTGGTGTCACTTTAAAGAAGTAGTCCAGTTACACCTTTGTGGGCTCATAACTTGGCTTCTGAATATCCTAGAGAGGTCAGGTTTGTTTTAGAGTACTCCAATTAACAGCCCCCATTACCCCAAAAAGGAATGGAGTCATTAGCACTTATGGTTTTTAAATGGCACCCAGAATTATGTTGCACGAAGCACAATTTCACATCATTCTGGGTTCATTTGTGTGAAAACAAGGTCCAATCAGGCTGAAACGTTACAGGAAGGTAGAATCTATTGAGTTGTAAGTGATCTGAACGTGTCATGATGATAGCACTTTCCTAAGGGGGTCAAACCATGTCCCAGAGGTCACCGGATCTGGTGTCAATTTAAAGAAGTAGTCCAGTTACACATTTGTGGGCTTATAACTTGGCTTCTGAATGTCCTAGAGAGATCAGGTTTGTTTTAGCGTACTCCAATCAACAGCCCCTACCACCACAAAAAGGAATGGAGTCATTAGCACTTATGGTTTTTAAATGGCACCCAGAATTGTGTTGCACGAGGCACAATTTCACATCATTCTGGGTTCATTTGTGTGAAAACAAGGTCCAATCAGGCTGAAGCGTTACAGGAAGGTAGAATCTATTGAGTTGTAAGTGATCTGAACGTTTCATGATGATAACACTTTCCTAAGGGGGTCATACCATGTCCCAAAGGTAACCGGATCTGGTGTCAATTTAAAGAAGTAGTCCAGTTACACATTTGTGGGCTTATAACTTGGCTTCTGAATGTCCTAGAGAGATCAGGTTTGTTTTAGTGTACTCCAATCAACAGCCCCTACAACCACAAAAAGGAATGGAGTCATTAGCACTTATGGTTTTTAAATGGCACCCAGAATTATGTTGCACGAAGCAAAATTTCACATCATTCTGGGTTCATTTGTGTGAAAACAAGGTCCAATCAGGCTGAAACGTTACAAGAAGGTAGAATCTATTGAGTTGTAAGTGATCTGAATGTTTCATGATGATCGCACATTCCTATAGGGGGTCAAACCATGTCCCAAAGGTCACCGGGCCTGGTGTCACTTTAAAGAAGTAGTCCAGTTACACATTTGTGGGCTTATAACTTGGCTTCTGAATGTCCTAGAGAGGTCAGGTTTGTTTTAGTGTACTCCAATCAACAGCCCCTACAACCACAAAAAGGAATGGAGTCATTAGCACTTATGGTTTTTAAATGGCACCCTGAATTATGTTGCACGAAGCACAATTTCACATCATTCTGGGTCCATTTGTGTGAAAACAAGGTCCAATCAGGCTGAAACGTTACAGGAAGGTAGAATCTATTGAGTTGTAAGTGATCTGAACGTTTCATGATGATAGCACTTTCCTAAGGGGGTCAAACCATGTCCCAAAGGTCACAGGATCTGGTGTCAATTTAAAAGAGTAGTCCAGTTACACATTTGTGGGCTTATAACTTGGCTTCTGAATGTCCTAGAGAGATCAGGTTTGTTTTAGTGTACTCCAATCAACAGCCCCTACAACCACAAAAAGGAATGGAGTCATTAGCACTTATGGTTTGTAAATGGCACCCAGAATTATGTTGCACGAAGCACAATTTCACATCATTCTGGGTCCATTTGTGTGAAAACAAGGTCCAATCAGGCTGAAACGTTACAAGAAGGTAGAATCAATTGAGTTGTAAGTGATCTGAACGTTTCATGATGATAGCGCTTTCCTAAGGGGGTCAAACCATGTCCCAAAGGTAACCGCATCTGGTGTCAATTTAAAGAAGTAGTCCAGTTACACCTTTGTGGGCTTATAACTTGGCTTTTGAATATCCTAGAGAGGTCAGGTTTGTTTTAGAGTACTCCAATTAACAGCCCCAATTACCCCAAAAAGGAATGGAGTCATTAGCACTTATGGTTTTTAAATGGCACCCAGAATTATGTTGCACGAAGCATAATTTCACATTATTCTGGGTTCATTTGTGTGAAAACAAGGTCCAATCAGGCTGAAGCGTTACAGGAAGGTAGAATCTATTGAGTTGAAAGTGATCTGAACGTTTCATGATGATAACACTTTCCTAAGGGGGTCAAACCATGTCCCAAAGGTCACCGGATCTGGTGTCAATTGAAAAGAAGTAGTCCAGTTACACATTTGTGGGCTTACAACTTGGCTTCTGAATATCCTAGAGAGATCAGGTTTGTTTCAGAGTACTCCAATCAACAGCCCCTACAACAACAAAAAGGAATGGAGTCATTAGCACTTATGGTTTGTAAATGGCACCCACAATTATAATGCACGAAGCACAATTTCACATTACCTGGGTCCATTTGTGTGAAAACAAGGTCCAATCAGGCTGAAACGTTACAAGAAGGTAGAATCTATTGAGTTGTAAGTGATCTGAACGTTTCATGATGATCACACATTCCTATAGGTGGTCAAACCATGTCCCAAAGGTCACCGGGCCTGGTGTCACTTTAAAGAAGTAGTCCAGTTACACCTTTGTGGGCTTATAACTTGGCTTTTGAATATCCTAGAGAGGTCAGGTTTATTTTAGAGTACTCCAGTTAACAGCCCCAATTACCCCAAAAAGGAATGGAGTCATTAGCACTTATGGTTTTTAAATGGCACCCAGAATTATGTTGCACAAAGCATAATTTCACATTATTCTGGGTTCATTTGTGTGAAAACAAGGTCCAATCAGGCTGAAACGTTACAAGAAGGTAGAATCTATTGAGTTGTAAGTGATCTGAACGTTTCATGATGATAACACTTTCCTAAGGGGGTCAAACCATGTCCCAAAGGTCACCGGATCTGGTGTCAATTTAAAGAAGTAGTCCAGTTACACATTTGTGGGCTTATAACTTGGCTTCTGAATGTCCTAGAGAGATCAGGTTTGTTTCAGAGTACTCCAATCAACAGCCCCTACAACAACAAAAAGGAATGGAGTCATTAGCACTTATGGTTTGTAAATGGCACCCACAATTATAATGCACGAAGCACAATTTCACATCATTCTTGGTCCATTTGTGTGAAAACAAGGTCCAATCAGGCTGAAACGTTACAAGACGGTAGAATCTATTGAGTTGTAAGTGATCTGAACGTTTCATGATGATCGCACATTCCTATAGGGGGTCAAACCATGTCCCAAAGGTCACCGGGCCTGGTGTCACTTTAAAGAAGTAGTCCAGTTACACCTTTGTGGGCTTATAACTTGGCTTTTGAATATCCTAGAGAGGTCAGGTTTGTTTTAGAGTACTCCAATTAACAGCCCCAATTACCCCAAAAAGGAATGGAGTCATTAGCACTTATGGTTTTTAAATGGCACCCAGAATTATGTTGCACGAAGCATAATTTCACATTATTCTGGGTTCATTTGTGTGAAAACAAGGTCCAATCAGGCTGAAACGTTACAGGAAGGTAGAATCTATTGAGTTGTAAGTGATCTGAACGTTTCATGATGAAAAATAATTTCCTAAGGGGGTCAAACCATGTCCCAAAGGTAACCGGATCTGGTGTCAATTTAAAGAAGTAGTCCAGTTACACATTTGTGGGCTTATAACTTGGCTTCTGAATGTCCTAGAGAGATCAGGTTTGTTTTAGTGTACTCCAATCAACAGCCCCTACAACCACAAAAAGGAATGGAGTCATTAGCACTTATGGTTTTTAAATGGCACCCAGAATTATGTTGCACGAAGCACAATTTCACATCATTCTGGGTTCATTTGTGTGAAAACAAGGTCCAATCAGGCTGAAACGTTACAAGAAGGTAGAATTTATTGAGTTGTAAGTGATCTGAATGTTTCATGATGATCGCACATTCCTATAGGGGGTCAAAACATGTCCCAAAGGTCACCGGGCCTGGTGTCACTTTAAAGAAGTAGTCCAGTTACACATTTGTGGGCTTATAACTTGGCTTCTGAATGTCCTAGAGAGGTCAGGTTTGTTTTAGTGTACTCCAATCAACAGCCCCTACAACCACAAAAAGGAATGGAGTCATTAGCACTTATGGTTTTTAAATGGCACCCAGAATTATGTTGCACGAAGCACAAATTCACATCATTCTGGGTTCATCTGTGTGAAAACAAGGTCCAATCAGGATGAAACGTTACAAGAAGGTAGAATCTATTGAGTTGTAAGTGATCTGAACGTTTCATGATGATCGCACATTCCCATAGGGGGTCAAACCATGTCCCAAAGGTCACCGGGCCTGGTGTCACTTTAAAGAAGTAGTCCAATTACACCTTTGTGGGCTTATATCTTGGCTTCTGAATTTCCTAGAGAGGTCAGGTTTGTTTTAGTGTACTCCAATCAACAGCCCCTACAACCACAAAAAGGAATGGAGTCATTAGCACTTATGGTTTGTAAATGGCACCCAGAATTATGTTGCACGAAGCACAATTTCACATCATTCTGGGTCCATTTGTGTGAAAACAAGGTCCAATCAGGCTGAAACGTTACAAGAAGGTAGAATCAATTGAGTTGTAAGTGATCTGAACGTTTCATGATGATAGCGCTTTCCTAAGGGGGTCAAACCATGTCCCAAAGGTAACCGGATCTGGTGTCAATTTAAAGAAGTAGTCCAGTTACACCTTTGTGGGCTTATAACTTGGCTTTTGAATATCCTAGAGAGGTCAGGTTTGTTTTAGAGTACTCCAATTAACAGCCCCAATTACCCCAAAAAGGAATGGAGTCATTAGCACTTATGGTTTTTAAATGGCACCCAGAATTATGTTGCACGAAGCATAATTTCACATTATTCTGGGTTCATTTGTGTGAAAACAAGGTCCAATCAGGCTGAAGCGTTACAGGAAGGTAGAATCTATTGAGTTGAAAGTGATCTGAACGTTTCATGATGATAACACTTTCCTAAGGGGGTCAAACCATGTCCCAAAGGTCACCGGATCTGGTGTCAATTGAAAAGAAGTAGTCCAGTTACACATTTGTGGGCTTACAACTTGGCTTCTGAATGTCCTAGAGAGATCAGGTTTGTTTCAGAGTACTCCAATCAACAGCCCCTACAACAACAAAAAGGAATGGAGTCATTAGCACTTATGGTTTGTAAATGGCACCCACAATTATAATGCACGAAGCACAATTTCACATTACCTGGGTCCATTTGTGTGAAAACAAGGTCCAATCAGGCTGAAACATTACAAGAAGGTAGAATCTATTGAGTTGTAAGTGATCTGAACGTTTCATGATGATCGCACATTCCTATAGGGGGTCAAACCATGTCCCAAAGGTCACCGGGCCTGGTGTCACTTTAAAGAAGTAGTCCAATTACACCTTTGTGGGCTTATATCTTGGCTTCTGAATTTCCTAGAGAGGTCAGGTTTGTTTTAGTGTACTCCAATCAACAGCCCCTACAACCACAACATGGAATGGAGTCATTAGCACTTATGGTTTGTAAATGGCACCCAGAATTATGTTGCACGAAGCACAATTTCACATCATTCTGGGTCCATTTGTGTGAAAACAAGGTCCAATCAGGCTGAAACGTTACAGGAAGGTGGAATCTATTGAGTTGTAAGTGATCTGAACGTTTCATGATGATAACACTTTCCTAAGGGGGTCAAACCATGTCCCAAAGGTCACCGGATCTGGTGTCAATTTAAAGAAGTAGTCCAGTTACACATTTGTGGGCTTATAACTTTGCTTCTGAATGTCCTAGAGAGATCAGGTTTGTTTCAGAGTACTCCAATCAACAGCCCCTACAACAACAAAAAGGAATGGAGTCATTAGCACTTATGGTTTGTAAATGACAACCACAATTATAATGCACGAAGCACAATTTCACATCATTCTGGGTTCATTTGTGTGAAAACAAGGTCCAATCAGGCTGAAACGTTACAAGAAGGTAGAATCTATTGAGTTGTAAGTGATCTCAATGTTTCATGATGATCGCACATTCCTATAGGGGGTCAAACCATGTCCCAAAGGTCACCGGGCCTGGTGTCACTTTAAAGAAGTAGTCCAGTTACACCTTTGTGGGCTTATAACTTGGCTTCTGAATGTCCTAGAGAGGTCAGGTTTGTTGAGTGTACTCCAATCAACAGCCCCTACAACCACAAAAAGGAATGGAGTCATTAGCCCTTATGGTTTGTAAAGGGCACCCAGAATTATGTTGCACGAAGCACAATTTCACATCATTCTGGGTCCATTTGTGTGAAAACAAGGTCCAATCAGGCTGAAACATTACAAGAAGGTAGAATCTATTGAGTTGTAAGTGATCTGAACGTTTCATGATGATCGCACATTTCTATAGGGGGTCAAACCATGTCCCAAAGGTCACCGGGCCTGGTGTCACTTTAAAGAAGTAGTCCAGTTACACCTTTGTGGGCTTATAACTTGGCTTTTGAATATCCTAGAGAGGTCAGGTTTGTTTTAGAGTACTCCAATTAACAGCCCCAATAACCTCAAAAAGGAATGGAGTCATTAGCACTTATGGTTTTTAAATGGCACCCAGAATTATGTTGCACGAAGCATAATTTCACATTATTCTGGGTTCATTTGTGTGAAAACAAGGTCCAATCAGGCTGAAACGTTACAGGAAGGTAGAATCTATTGAGTTGTAAGTGATCTGAACGTTTCATGATGATAACACTTTCCTAAGGGGGTCAAACCATGTCCCAAAGGTCACCGGATCTGGTGTCAATTTAAAGAAGTAGTCCAGTTACACATTTGTGGGCTTATAACTTGGCTTCTGAATGTCCTAGAGAGGTCAGGTTTGTTGAGTGTACTCCAATCAACAGCCCCTACAACCCCAAAAAGGAATGGAGTCATTAGCACTTATGGTTTATAAATGGCACCCAGAATTATGTTGCACGAAGCACAATTTCACATCATTCTGGGTCCATTTGTGTGAAAACAAGGTCCAATCAGGCTGAAACTTTACAAGACGGTAGAATCTATTGAGTTGTAAGTGAACTGAACGTTTCATGATGATCGCACATTCCTATAGGGGGTCAAACCATGTCCCAAAGGTCACCGGGCCTGGTGTCACTTTAAAGAAGTAGTCCAGTTACACCTTTGTGGGCTTATAACTTGGCTTTTGAATATCCTAGAGAGGTCAGGTTTGTTTTAGAGTACTCCAATTAACAGCCCCAATTACCCCAAAAAGGAATGGAGTCATTAGCACTTATGGTTTTTAAATGGCACCCAGAATTATGTTGCACAATGCATAATTTCACATTATTCTGGGTTCATTTGTGTGAAAACAAGGTCCAATCAGGCTGAAACGTTACAGGAAGGTAGAATATATTGAGTTGTAAGTGATCTGAACGTTTCATGATGATAACACTTTCCTAAGGGGGTCAAACCATGTCCCAAAGGTAACCGGATCTGGTGTCAATTTAAAGAAGTAGTCCAGTTACACATTTGTGGGTTTATAACTTGGCTTCTGAATGTCCTAGAGAGATCAGGTTTGTTTTAGTGTACTCCAATCAACAGCCCCTACAACCACAAAAAGGAATGGAGTCATTAGCACTTATGGTTTTTAAATGGCACCCAGAATTATGTTGCACGAAGCACAATTTCACATCATTCTGGGTTCATTTGTGTGAAAACAAGGTCCAATCAGGCTGAAACGTTACAAGAAGGTAGAATTTATTGAGTTGTAATTGATCTGAATGTTTCATGATGATCGCACATTCCTTCTAGGGGGTCAAACCATGTCCCAAAGGTCACCGGGCCTGGTGTCACTTTAAAGAAGTAGTCCAAATACACATTTGTGGGCTTATAACTTGGCTTCTGAATGTCCTAGAGAGGTCAGGTTTGTTTTAGTGTACTCCAATCAACAGCCCCTACAACCACAAAAAGGAATGGAGTCATTAGCACTTATGGTTTTTAAATGGCACCCAGAATTATGTTGCACGAAGCACAATTTCACATCATTCTGGGTTCATTTGTGTGAAAACAAGGTCCAATCAGGATGAAACGTTACAAGAAGGTAGAATCTACTGAGTTGTAAGTGATCTGAACGTTTCATGATGATCGCACATTCCCATAGGGGGTCAAACCATGTCCCAAAGGTCACCGGGCCTGGTGTCACTTTAAAGAAGTAGTCCAATTACACCTTTGTGGGCTTATATCTTGGCTTCTGAATTTCCTAGAGAGGTCAGGTTTGTTTTAGTGTACTCCAATCAACAGCCCCTACAACCACAACATGGAATGGAGTCATTAGCACTTATGGTTTGTAAATGGCACCCAGAATTATGCTGCACGAAGCACAATTTCACATCATTCTGGGTCCATTTGTGTGAAAACAAGGTCCAATCAGGCTGAAACGTTACATGAAGGTAGAATCTATTGAGTTGTAAGTGATCTGAACGTTTCATGATGATAGCACTTTCCTAAGGGGGTCAAACCATGTCCCAGAGGTCACCGGATCTGGTGTCAATTTAAAGAAGTAGTCCAGTTACACATTTGTGGGCTTATAACTTGGCTTCTGAATGTCCTAAAGAGATCAGGTTTGTTTTAGTGTACTCCAATCAACAGCCGCTACAACCACAAAAAGGAATGGAGTCATTAGCACTTATGGTTTTTAAATTGCACCCAGAATTATGTTGCACGAAGCACAATTTCACATCATTCTGGGTTCATTTGTGTGAAAACACTGTCCAGTCAGACTGAAACGTTACAGGAAGGTAGAATCTATTGAGTTGTAAGTGATCTGAACGTTTCATGATGATAGCACTTTCCTAAGGGGGTCAAACCATGTCCCAAAGGTCACCGGATCTGGTGTCAATTTAAAAGAGTAGTCCAGTTACACATTTGTGGGCTTATAATTTGGCTTCTGAATGTCCTAGAGAGATCAGGTTTGTTTTAGTGTACTCCAATCAACAGCCCCTACAACCACAAAAAGGAATGGAGTCATTAGCACTTATGGTTTGGAAATGGCACCCAGAATTATGTTGCACGAAGCACAATTTCACATCATTCTGGGTCCATTTGTGTGAAAACAAGGTCCAATCAGGCTGAAACATTACAAGAAGGTAGAATCAATTGAGTTGTAAGTGATCTGAACGTTTCATGATGATAGCGCTTTCCTAAGGGGGTCAAACCATGTCCCAAAGGTAACCGGATCTGGTGTCAATTTAAAGAAGTAGTCCAGTTACACCTTTGTGGGCTTATAACTTGGCTTTTGAATATCCTAGAGAGGTCAGGTTTGTTTTAGAGTACTCCAATTAACAGCCCCAATTACCCCAAAAAGGAATGGAGTCATTAGCACTTATGGTTTATAAATGGCACCCAGAATTATGTTGCACGAAGCATAATTTCACATTATTCTGGGTTCATTTGTGTGAAAACAAGGTCCAATCAGGCTGAAGCGTTACAGGAAGGTAGAATCTATTGAGTTGTAAGTGATCTGAACGTTTCATGATGATAACACTTTCCTAAGGGGGTCAAACCATGTCCCAAAGGTCACCGGATCTGGTGTCAATTTAAAGATGTAGTCCAGTTACACATTTGTGGGCTTATAACTTGGCTTCTGAATATCCTAGAGAGATCAGGTTTGTTTCAGAGTACTCCAATCAACAGCCCCTACAACAACAAAAAGGAATGGAGTCATTAGCACTTATGGTTTGTAAATGGCACCCACAATTATAATGCACGAAGCACAATTTCTTATCATTCTGGGTCCATTTGTGTGAAAACAAGGTCCAATCAGGCTGAAACGTTACAAGAAGGTAGAATCTATTGAGTTGAAAGTGATCTGAACGTTTCATGATGATCGCACATTCCTATAGGGGGTCAAACCATGTCCCAAAGGTCACCGGGCCTGGTGTCACTTTAAAGAAGTAGTCCAGTTACACCTTTGTGGGCTTATAACTTGGCTTTTGAATATCCTAGAGAGGTCAGGTTTGTTTTAGAGTACTCCAATTAACAGCCCCAATTACCCCAAAAAGGAATGGATTCATTAGCACTTATGGTTTTTAAATGGCACCCAGAATTATGTTGCACGAAGCATAATTTCACATTATTCTGGGTTCATTTGTGTGAAAACAAGGTCCAATCAGGCTGAAACGTTACAGGAAGGTGGAATCTATTGAGTTGTAAGTGATCTGAACGTTTCATGATAATAACACTTTCCTAAGGGGGTCAAACCATGTCCCAAAGGTAACCGGATCTGGTGTCAATTTAAAGAAGTAGTCCAGTTACACCTTTGTGGGCTTATAACTTGGCTTTTGAATATCCTAGAGAGGTCAGGTTTGTTTTAGAGTACTCCAATTAACAGCCCCAATTACCCCAAAAAGGAATGGAGTCATTAGCACTTATGGTTTATAAATGGCACCCAGAATTATGTTGCACGAAGCATAATTTCACATTATTCTGGGTTCATTTGTGTGAAAACAAGGTACAATCAGGCTGAAGCGTTACAGGAAGGTAGAATCTATTGAGTTGTAAGTGATCTGAACGTTTCATGATGATAACACTTTCCTAAGGGGGTCAAACCATGTCCCAAAGGTCACCGGATCTGGTGTCAATTTAAAGATGTAGTCCAGTTACACATTTGTGGGCTTATAACTTGGCTTCTGAATATCCTAGAGAGATCAGGTTTGTTTCAGAGTACTCCAATCAACAGCCCCTACAACAACAAAAAGGAATGGAGTCATTAGCACTTATGGTTTGTAAATGGCACCCACAATTATAATGCACGAAGCACAATTTCACATCATTCTGGGTCCATTTGTGTGAAAACAAGGTCCAATCAGGCTGAAACGTTACAAGAAGGTAGAATCTATTGAGTTGAAAGTGATCTGAACGTTTCATGATGATCGCACATTCCTATAGGGGGTCAAACCATGTCCCAAAGGTCACCGGGCCTGGTGTCACTTTAAAGAAGTAGTCCAGTTACACCTTTGTGGGCTTATAACTTGGCTTTTGAATATCCTAGAGAGGTCAGGTTTGTTTTAGAGTACTCCAATTAACAGCCCCAATTACCCCAAAAAGGAATGGATTCATTAGCACTTATGGTTTTTAAATGGCACCCAGAATTATGTTGCACGAAGCATAATTTCACATTATTCTGGGTTCATTTGTGTGAAAACAAGGTCCAATCAGGCTGAAACGTTACAGGAAGGTGGAATCTATTGAGTTGTAAGTGATCTGAACGTTTCATGATAATAACACTTTCCTAAGGGGGTCAAACCATGTCCCAAAGGTCACCGGATCTGGTGTCAATTTAAAGAAGTAGTCCAGTTACACATTTGTGGGCTTATAACTTGGCTTCTGAATGTCCTAGAGAGATCAGGTTTGTTTCAGAGTACTCCAATCAACAGCCCCTACAACAACAAAAAGGAATGGAGTCAATAGCACTTATGGTTTGTAAATGGCACCCACAATTATAATGCACGAAGCACAATTTCACATCATTCTGGGTTCATTTGTGTGAAAACAAGGTCCAATCAGGCTGAAACATTACAAGAAGGTAGAATCTATTGAGTTGTAAGTGATCTGAACGTGTCATGATGATAGCACTTTCCTAAGGGGGTCAAACCATGTCCCAGAGGTCACCGGATCTGGTGTCACTTTAAAGAAGTAGTCCAGTTACACATTTGTGGGCTTATAACTTGGCTTCTGAATGTCCTAGAGAGGTCAGGTTTGTTTAGTGTACTCCAATCAACAGCCCCTACAACCACAAAAAGGAATGGAGTCATTAGCTCTTATGGTTTGTAAATGGCACCCATAATTATGTTGCACAAAGCACAATTTCACATCATTCTGGGTCCATTTGTGTGAAAACAAGGTCCAATCAGGCTGAAACATTACAAGAAGGAAGAATCTATTGAGTTGTAAGTGATCTGAACGTTTCATGATGATAGCACTTTCCTAAGGGGGTCAAACCATGTCCCAAAGGTCACCGGATCTGGTGTCAATTTAAAAGAGTAGTCCAGTTACACATTTGTGGGCTTATAACTTGGCTTCTGAATGTCCTAGAGAGATCAGGTTTGTTTTAGTGTACTCCAATCAACAGCCCCTACAACCACAAAAAGGAATGGAGTCATTAGCACTTATGGTTTGTAAATGGCACCCAGAATTATGTTGCACGAAGCACAATTTCACATCATTCTGGGTCCATTTGTGTGAAAACAAGGTCCAATCAGGCTGAAACGTTACAAGAAGGTAGAATCTATTGAGTTGTAAGTGATCTGAACGTTTCATGATGATAGCGCTTTCCTAAGGGGGTCAAACCATGTCCCAAAGGTAACCGGATCTGGTGTCAATTTAAAGAAGGAGTCCAGTTACACCTTTGTGGTCTTATAACTTGGCTTTTGAATATCCTAGAGAGGTCAGGTTTGTTTTAGAGTACTCCAATTAACAGCCCCAATTACCCCAAAAAGGAATGGAGTCATTAGCACTTATGGTTTTTAAATGGCACCCAGAATTATGTTGCACGAAGCATAATTTCACATTATTCTGGGTTCATTTGTGTGAAAACAAGGTCCAATCAGGCTGAAGCGTTACAGGAAGGTAGAATCTATTGAGTTGTAAGTGATCTGAACGTTTCATGATGATAACACTTTCCTAAGGGGGTCAAACCATGTCCCAAAGGTCACCGGATCTGGTGTCAATTTAAAGAAGTAGTCCAGTTACACATTTGTGGGCTTATAACTTGGCTTCTGAATATCCTAGAGAGATCAGGTTTGTTTCAGAGCACTCCAATCAACAGCCCCTACAACAACAAAAAGGAATGGAGTCATTCGCACTTATGGTTTGTAAATGGCACCCACAATTATAATGCACGAAGCACAATTTCACATCATTCTGGGTCCATTTGTGTGAAAACAAGGTCCAATCAGGCTGAAACGTTACAAGAAGGTAGAATCTTTTGAGTTGTAAGTGATCTGAACGTTTCATGATGGTCGCACATTCCTATAGGGGGTCAAACCATGTCCCAAAGGTCACCGGGCCTGGTGTCACTTTAAAGAAGTAGTCCAGTTACACCTTTGTGGGCTTATAACTTGGCTTTTGAATATCCTACAGAGGTCAGGTTTGTTTTAGAGTACTCCAATTAACAGCCCCAACTACCCCAAAAAGGAATGGAGTCATTAGCACTTATGGTTTTTAAATGCCACCCAGAATTATGTTGCACGAAGCATAATTTCACATTATTCTGGGTTCATTTGTGTGAAAACAAGGTCCAATCAGGCTGAAACGTTACAGGAAGGTGGAATCTATTGAGTTGTAAGTGATCTGAACGTTTCATGATGATAACACTTTCCTAAGGGGGTCAAACCATGTCCCAAAGGTCACCGGATCTGGTGTCAATTTAAAGAAGTAGTCCAGTTACACATTTGTGGGCTTATAACTTGGCTTCTGAATGTCCTAGAGAGATCAGGTTTGTTTCAGAGTACTCCAATCAACAGCCCCTACAACAACAAAAAGGAATGGAGTCATTAGCACTTATGGTTTGTAAATGGCACCCACATTTATAATGCACGAAGCACAATTTCAAATCATTCTGGGTTCATTTGTGTGAAAACAAGGTCCAATCAGGCTGAAACGTTACAAGAAGGTAGAATCTATTGAGTTGTAAGTGATCTGAACGTGTCATGATGATAGCACTTTCCTAAGGGGGTCAAACCATGTCCCAGAGGTCACCGGATCTGGTGTCAATTTAAAGAAGTAGTCCAGTTACACATGTGTGGGCTTATAACTTGGCTTCTGAATGTCCTAGAGAGGTCAGGTTTGTTTAGTGTACTCCAATCAACAGCCCCTACAACCACAAAAGGAATGGAGTCATTAGCTCTTATGGTTTGTAAATGGCACCCATAATTATGTTGCACGAAGCACAATTTCACATCATTCTGGGTCCATTTGTGTGAAAACAAGGTCCAATCAGGCTGAAACATTACAAGAAGGTAGAATCTATTGAGTTGTAAGTGATCTGAACATTTCATGATGATCGCACATTCCTATAGGGGGTCAAACCATGTCCCAAAGGTCACCGGGCCTGGTGTCACTTTAAAGAAGTAGTCCAATTACACCTTTGTGGGCTTATATCTTGGCTTCTGAATTTCCTAGAGAGGTCAGGTTTGTTTTAGTGTACTCCAATCAACAGCCCCTACAACCACAACATGGAATGGAGTCATTAGCACTTATGGTTTTTAAATGGCACCCAGAATTATGTTGCACGAAGCACAATTTCACATCATTCTGGGTTCATTTGTGTGAAAACAAGGTCCAATCAGGCTGAAACGTTACAAGAAGGTAGAATTTATTGAGTTGTAATTGATCTGAATGTTTCATGATGATCGCACATTCCTTCTAGGGGGTCAAACCATGTCCCAAAGGTCACCGGGCCTGGTGTCACTTTAAAGAAGTAGTCCAAATACACATTTGTGGGCTTATAACTTGGCTTCTGAATGTCCTAGAGAGGTCAGGTTTGTTTTAGTGTACTCCAATCAACAGCCCCTACAACCACAAAAAGGAATGGAGTCATTAGCACTTATGGTTTTTAAATGGCACCCAGAATTATGTTGCACGAAGCACAATTTCACATCATTCTGGGTTCATTTGTGTGAAAACAAGGTCCAATCAGGATGAAACGTTACAAGAAGGTAGAATCTACTGAGTTGTAAGTGATCTGAACGTTTCATGATGATCGCACATTCCCATAGGGGGTCAAACCATGTCCCAAAGGTCACCGGGCCTGGTGTCACTTTAAAGAAGTAGTCCAATTACACCTTTGTGGGCTTATATCTTGGCTTCTGAATTTCCTAGAGAGGTCAGGTTTGTTTTAGTGTACTCCAATCAACAGCCCCTACAACCACAACATGGAATGGAGTCATTAGCACTTATGGTTTGTAAATGGCACCCAGAATTATGCTGCACGAAGCACAATTTCACATCATTCTGGGTCCATTTGTGTGAAAACAAGGTCCAATCAGGCTGAAAAGTTACAGGAAGGTAGAATCTATTGAGTTGTAAGTGATCTGAACGTTTCATGATGATAGCACTTTCCTAAGGGGGTCAAACCATGTCCCAGAGGTCACCGGATCTGGTGTCAATTTAAAGAAGTAGTCCAGTTACACATTTGTGGGCTTATAACTTGGCTTCTGAATGTCCTAAAGAGATCAGGTTTGTTTTAGTGTACTCCAATCAACAGCCGCTACAACCACAAAAAGGAATGGAGTCATTAGCACTTATGGTTTTTAAATGGCACCCAGAATTATGTTGCACGAAGCACAATTTCACATCATTCTGGGTTCATTTGTGTGAAAACAATGTCCAGTCAGACTGAAACGTTACAGGAAGGTAGAATCTATTGAGTTGTAAGTGATCTGAACGTTTCATGATGATAGCACTTTCCTAAGGGGGTCAAACCATGTCCCAAAGGTCACCGGATCTGGTGTCAATTTAAAAGAGTAGTCCAGTTACACATTTGTGGGCTTATAACTTGGCTTCTGAATGTCCTAGAGAGATCAGGTTTGTTTTAGTGTACTCCAATCAACAGCCCCTACAACCACAAAAAGGAATGGAGTCATTAGCACTTATGGTTTGTAAATGGCACCCAGAATTATGTTGCACGAAGCACAATTTCACATCATTCTGGGTCCATTTGTGTGAAAACAAGGTCCAATCAGGCTGAAACATTACAAGAAGGTAGAATCAATTGAGTTGTAAGTGATCTGAACGTTTCATGATGATAGCGCTTTCCTAAGGGGGTCAAACCATGTCCCAAAGGTAACCGGATCTGGTGTCAATTTAAAGAAGTAGTCCAGTTACACCTTTGTGGGCTTATAACTTGGCTTTTGAATATCCTAGAGAGGTCAGGTTTGTTTTAGAGTACTCCAATTAACAGCCCCAATTACCCCAAAAAGGAATGGAGTCATTAGCACTTATGGTTTATAAATGGCACCCAGAATTATGTTGCACGAAGCATAATTTCACATTATTCTGGGTTCATTTGTGTGAAAACAAGGTCCAATCAGGCTGAAGCGTTACAGGAAGGTAGAATCTATTGAGTTGTAAGTGATCTGAACGTTTCATGATGATAACACTTTCCTAAGGGGGTCAAACCATGTCCCAAAGGTCACCTGATCTGGTGTCAATTTAAAGATGTAGTCCAGTTACACATTTGTGGGCTTATAACTTGGCTTCTGAATATCCTAGAGAGATCAGGTTTGTTTCAGAGTACTCCAATCAACAGCCCCTACAACAACAAAAAGGAATGGAGTCATTAGCACTTATGGTTTGTAAATGGCACCCACAATTATAATGCACGAAGCACAATTTCACATCATTCTGGGTCCATTTGTGTGAAAACAAGGTCCAATCAGGCTGAAACGTTACAAGAAGGTAGAATCTATTGAGTTGAAAGTGATCTGAACGTTTCATGATGATCGCGCATTCCTATAGGGGGTCAAACCATGTCCCAAAGGTCACCGGGCCTGGTGTCACTTTAAAGAAGTAGTCCAGTTACACCTTTGTGGGCTTATAACTTGGCTTTTGAATATCCTAGAGAGGTCAGGTTTGTTTTAGAGTACTCCAATTAACAGCCCCAATTACCCCAAAAAGGAATGGATTCATTAGCACTTATGGTTTTTAAATGGCACCCAGAATTATGTTGCACGAAGCATAATTTCACATTATTCTGGGTTCATTTGTGTGAAAACAAGGTCCAATCAGGCTGAAGCGTTACAGGAAGGTAGAATCTATTGAGTTGTAAGTGATCTGAACGTTTCATGATGATAACACTTTCCTAAGGGGGTCAAACCATGTCCCAAAGGTCACCGGATCTGGTGTCAATTTAAAGATGTAGTCCAGTTACACATTTGTGGGCTTATAACTTGGCTTCTGAATATCCTAGAGAGATCAGGTTTGTTTCAGAGTACTCCAATCAACAGCCCCTACAACAACAAAAAGGAATGGAGTCATTAGCACTTATGGTTTGTAAATGGCACCCACAATTATAATGCACGAAGCACAATTTCACATCATTCTGGGTCCATTTGTGTGAAAACAAGGTCCAATCAGGCTGAAACGTTACAAGAAGGTAGAATCTATTGAGTTGAAAGTGATCTGAACGTTTCATGATGATCGCACATTCCTATAGGGGGTCAAACCATGTCCCAAAGGTCACCGGGCCTGGTGTCACTTTAAAGAAGTAGTCCAGTTACACCTTTGTGGGCTTATAACTTGGCTTTTGAATATCCTAGAGAGGTCAGGTTTGTTTTAGAGTACTCCAATTAACAGCCCCAATTACCCCAAAAAGGAATGGATTCATTAGCACTTATGGTTTTTAAATGGCACCCAGAATTATGTTGCACAAAGCATAATTTCACATTATTCTGGGTTCATTTGTGTGAAAACAAGGTCCAATCAGGCTGAAACGTTACAGGAAGGTGGAATCTATTGAGTTGTAAGTGATCTGAACGTTTCATGATAATAACACTTTCCTAAGGGGGTCAAACCATGTCCCAAAGGTCACCGGATCTGGTGTCAATTTAAAGAAGTAGTCCAGTTACACATTTGTGGGCTTATAACTTGGCTTCTGAATGTCCTAGAGAGATCAGGTTTGTTTCAGAGTACTCCAATCAACAGCCCCTACAACAACAAAAAGGAATGGAGTCAATAGCACTTATGGTTTGTAAATGGCACCCACAATTATAATGCACGAAGCACAATTTCACATCATTCTGGGTTCATTTGTGTGAAAACAAGGTCCAATCAGGCTGAAACATTACAAGAAGGTAGAATCTATTGAGTTGTAAGTGATCTGAACGTGTCATGATGATAGCACTTTCCTAAGGGGGTCAAACCATGTCCCAGAGGTCACCGGATCTGGTGTCACTTTAAAGAAGTAGTCCAGTTACACATTTGTGGGCTTATAACTTGGCTTCTGAATGTCCTAGAGAGGTCAGGTTTGTTTAGTGTACTCCAATCAACAGCCCCTACAACCACAAAAAGGAATGGAGTCATTAACTCTTGTGGTTTGTAAATGGCACCCATAATTATGTTGCACAAAGCACAATTTCACATCATTCTGGGTCCATTTGTGTGAAAACAAGGTCCAATCAGGCTGAAACATTACAAGAAGGAAGAATCTATTGAGTTGTAAGTGATCTGAACGTTTCATGATGATAGCACTTTCCTAAGGGGGTCAAACCATGTCCCAAAGGTCACCGGATCTGGTGTCAATTTAAAAGAGTAGTCCAGTTACACATTTGTGGGCTTATAACTTGGCTTCTGAATGTCCTAGAGAGATCAGGTTTGTTTTAGTGTACTCCAATCAACAGCCCCTACAACCACAAAAAGGAATGGAGTCATTAGCACTTATGGTTTGTAAATGGCACCCAGAATTATGTTGCACGAAGCATAATTTCACATTATTCTGGGTTCATTTGTGTGAAAACAAGGTCCAATCAGGCTGAAGCGTTACAGGAAGGTAGAATCTATTGAGTTGTAAGTGATCTGAACGTTTCATGATGATAACACTTTCCTAAGGGGGTCAAACCATGTCCCAAAGGTCACCGGATCTGGTGTCAATTTAAAGAAGTAGTCCAGTTACACATTTGTGGGCTTATAACTTGGCTTCTGAATATCCTAGAGAGATCAGGTTTGTTTCAGAGTACTCCAATCAACAGCCCCTACAACAACAAAAAGGAATGGAGTCATTCGCACTTATGGTTTGTAAATGGCACCCACAATTATAATGCACGAAGCACAATTTCACATCATTCTGGGTCCATTTGTGTGAAAACAAGGTCCAATCAGGCTGAAACGTTACAAGAAGGTAGAATCTTTTGAGTTGTAAGTGATCTGAACGTTTCATGATGGTCGCACATTCCTATAGGGGGTCAAACCATGTCCCAAAGGTCACCAGCCTGGTGTCACTTTAAAGAAGTAGTCCAGTTACACCTTTGTGGGCTTATAACTTGGCTTTTGAATATCCTACAGAGGTCAGGTTTGTTTTAGAGTACTCCAATTAACAGCCCCAATTACCCCAAAAAGGAATGGAGTCATTAGCACTTATGGTTTTTAAATGCCACCCAGAATTATGTTGCACGAAGCATAATTTCACATTATTCTGGGTTCATTTGTGTGAAAACAAGGTCCAATCAGGCTGAAACGTTACAGGAAGGTGGAATCTATTGAGTTGTAAGTGATCTGAACGTTTCATGATGATAACACTTTCCTAAGGGGGTCAAACCATGTCCCAAAGGTCACCGGATCTGGTGTCAATTTAAAGAAGTAGTCCAGTTACACATTTGTGGGCTTATAACTTGGCTTCTGAATGTCCTAGAGAGATCAGGTTTGTTTCAGAGTACTCCAATCAACAGCCCCTACAACAACAAAAAGGAATGGAGTCATTAGCACTTATGGTTTGTAAATGGCACCCACATTTATAATGCACGAAGCACAATTTCAAATCATTCTGGGTTCATTTGTGTGAAAACAAGGTCCAATCAGGCTGAAACGTTACAAGAAGGTAGAATCTATTGAGTTGTAAGTGATCTGAACGTGTCATGATGATAGCACTTTCCTAAGGGGGTCAAACCATGTCCCAGAGGTCACCGGATCTGGTGTCAATTTAAAGAAGTAGTCCAGTTACACATTTGTGGGCTTATAACTTGGCTTCTGAATGTCCTAGAGAGGTCAGGTTTGTTTAGTGTACTCCAATCAACAGCCCCTACAACCACAAAAGGAATGGAGTCATTAGCTCTTATGGTTTGTAAATGGCACCCATAATTATGTTGCACGAAGCACAATTTCACATCATTCTGGGTCCATTTGTGTGAAAACAAGGTCCAATCAGGCTGAAACATTACAAGAAGGTAGAATCTATTGAGTTGTAAGTGATCTGAACGTTTCATGATGATCGCACATTCCTATAGGGGGTCAAACCATGTCCCAAAGGTCACCGGGCCTGGTGTCACTTTAAAGTAGTCCAGTTACACATTTGTGGGCTTATAACTTGGCTTTTGAATATCATAGAGAGGTCAGGTTTGTTTTAGAGTACTCCAATTAACAGCCCCAATTACCCAAAAAAGGAATGGAGTCATTAGCACTTATGGTTTTTAAATGGCACCCAGAATTATGTTGCACGAAGCACAATTTCACATCATTCTTGGTTCATTTGTGTGAAAACAAGGTCCAATCAGGCTGAAACGTTACAAGAAGGTAGAATCTATTGAGTTGTAAGTGATCTGAACATTTCATGATGATCGCACATTCCCATAGGGGGTCAAACCATGTCCCAAAGGTCACCGCGCCTGGTGTCACTTTAAAGAAGTAGTCCAGTTACACATTTTTGGGCTTATAACTTGGCTTCTGAATTTCCTAGAGAGGTCAGGTTTGTTTTAGTGTACTCCAATCAACAGCCCCTACAACCACAACATGGAATGGAGTCATTAGCACTTATGGTTTGTAAATGGCACCCAGAATTATGTTGCACGAAGCACAATTTCACATCATTCTGGGTCCCTTTGTGTGAAAACAAGGTCCAATCAGGCTGAAACGTTACAAGAAGGTAGAATCTATTGAGTTGTAAGTGATCTGAACGTTTCTTGATGATCGCACATTCCTATAGGGGGTCAAACCATGTCCCAAAGGTCACCGAGCCTGGTGTCAATTTAAAGAAGTAGTCCAGTTACACCTTTGTGGGCTTATAACTTGGCTTCTGAATATCCTAGAGAGGTCAGGTTTGTTTTAGAGTACTCCAATTAACAGCCCCCATTACCCCAAAAAGGAATGGAGTCATTAGCACTTATGGTTTTTAAATGGCACCCAGAATTATGTTGCATGAAGCACAATTTCACATCATTCTGGGTTCATTTGTGTGAAAACAAGGTCCAATCAGGCTGAAACATTACAGGAAGGTAGAATCTATTGAGTTGTAAGTGATCTGAACGTTTCATGATGATAGCACTTTCCTAAGTGGGTCAAACCATGGCCCAGAGGTTACCGGATCTGGTGTCAATTTAAAGAAGTAGTCCAGTTACACATTTGTGGGCTTATAACTTGGCTTCTGAATGTCCTAGAGAGATCAGGTTTGTTTCAGAGTACTCCAATCAACAGCCCCTACAACAACAAAAAGGAATGGAGTCATTAGCACTTATGGTTTTTAAATGGCACCCAGAATTATGTTGCACGAAGCACAAATTCACATCATTCTGGGTTCATCTGTGTGAAAACAAGGTCCAATCAGGATGAAACGTTACAAGAAGGTAGAATCTATTGAGTTGTAAGTGATCTGAACGTTTCATGATGATCGCACATTCCCATAGGGGGTCAAACCATGTCCCAAAGGTCACCGGGCCTGGTGTCACTTTAAAGAAGTAGTCCAATTACACCTTTGTGGGCTTATATCTTGGCTTCTGAATTTCCTAGAGAGGTCAGGTTTGTTTTAGTGTACTCCAATCAACAGCCCCTACAACCACAACATGGAATGGAGTCATTAGCACTTATGGTTTGTAAATGGCACCCAGAATTATGTTGCACGAAGCACAATTTCACATCATTCTGGGTCCATTTGTGTGAAAACAAGGTCCAATCAGGCTGAAACGTTACAGGAAGGTAGAATCTATTGAGTTGTAAGTGATCTGAACGTGTCATGATGATAGCACTTTCCTAAGGGGGTCAAACCATGTCCCAGAGGTCACCGGATCTGGTGTCAATTTAAAGAAGTAGTCCAGTTACACATTTGTGGGCTTATAACTTGGCTTCTGAATGGCCTAAAGAGATCAGGTTTGTTTTAGTGTACTCCAATCAACAGCCCCTACAGTCACAAAAAGGAATGGAGTCATTAGCACTTATGGTTTTTAAATGGCACCCAGAATTATGTTGCACGAAGCACAATATTACATCATTCTGGGTTCATTTGTGTGAAAACAATGTCCAGTCAGGCTGAAACGTTACAGGAAGGTAGAATCTATTGAGTCTTAAGTGATCTGAACGTTTCATGATGATAGCACTTTCCTAAGGGGGTCAAACCATGTGCCAAAGGTCACCGGATCTGGTGTCAATTTAAAAGAGTAGTCCAGTTACACATTTGTGGGCTTATAACTTGGCTTCTGAATGTCCTAGAGAGATCAGGTTTGTTTTAGTGTACTCCAATCAACAGCCCCTACAACCACAAAAAGGAATGGAGTCATTAGCACTTATGGTTTGTAAATGGCACCCAGAATTATAATGCACGAAGCACAATTTCACATCATTCTGGGTCCATTTGTGTGAAAACAAGGTCCAATCAGGCTGAAACGTTACAAGAAGGTAGAATCAATTGAGTTGTAAGTGATCTGAACGTTTCATGATGATAGCGCTTTCCTAAGGGGGTCAAACCATGTCCCAAAGGTAACCGGATCTGGTGTCAATTTAAAGAAGTAGTCCAGTTACACCTTTGTGGGCTTATAACTTGGCTTTTGAATATCCTAGAGAGGTCAGGTTTGTTTTAGAGTACTCCAATCAACAGCCCCTACAACAACAAAAAGGAATGGAGTCATTAGCACTTATGGTTTGTAAATGGCACCCACAATTATAATGCACGAAGCACAATTTCACATCATTCTGGGTCCATTTGTGTGAAAACAAGGTCCAATCAGGCTGAAACGTTACAGGAAGGTAGAATCTATTGAGTTGTAAGTGATCTGAACGTTTCATGATGATAACACTTTCCTAAGGGGGTCAAACCATGTCCCAAAGGTAACCTGATCTGGTGTCAATTTAAAGAAGTAGTCCAGTTACACATTTGTGGGTTTATAACTTGGCTTCTGAATGTCCTAGAGAGATCAGGTTTGTTTTAGTGTACTCCAATCAACAGCCCCTACAACCACAAAAAGGAATGGAGTCATTAGCACTTATGGTTTTTAAATGGCACCCAGAATTATGTTGCACGAAGCACAATTTCACATCATTCTGGGTTCATTTGTGTGAAAACAAGGTCCAATCAGGCTGAAACGTTACAAGAAGGTAGAATTTATTGAGTTGTAATTGATCTGAATGTTTCATGATGATCGCACATTCCTTCTAGGGGGTCAAACCATGTCCCAAAGGTCACCGGGCCTGGTGTCACTTTAAAGAAGTAGTCCAAATACACATTTGTGGGCTTATAACTTGGCTTCTGAATGTCCTAGAGAGGTCAGGTTTGTTTTAGTGTACTCCAATCAACAGCCCCTACAACCACAAAAAGGAATGGAGTCATTAGCACTTATGGTTTTTAAATGGCACCCAGAATTATGTTGCACGAAGCACAATTTCACATCATTCTGGGTTCATTTGTGTGAAAACAAGGTCCAATCAGGATGAAACGTTACAAGAAGGTAGAATCTACTGAGTTGTAAGTGATCTGAACGTTTCATGATGATCGCACATTCCCATAGGGGGTCAAACCATGTCCCAAAGGTCACCGGGCCTGGTGTCACTTTAAAGAAGTAGTCCAATTACACCTTTGTGGGCTTATATCTTGGCTTCTGAATTTCCTAGAGAGGTCAGGTTTGTTTTAGTGTACTCCAATCAACAGCCCCTACAACCACAACATGGAATGGAGTCATTAGCACTTATGGTTTGTAAATGGCACCCAGAATTATGCTGCACGAAGCACAATTTCACATCATTCTGGGTCCATTTGTGTGAAAACAAGGTCCAATCAGGCTGAAACGTTACAGGAAGGTAGAATCTATTGAGTTGTAAGTGATCTGAACGTTTCATGATGATAGCACTTTCCTAAGGGGGTCAAACCATGTCCCAAAGGTCACCGGATCTGGTGTCAATTTAAAAGAGTAGTCCAGTTACACATTTGTGGGCTTATAACTTGGCTTCTGAATGTCCTAGAGAGATCAGGTTTGTTTTAGTGTACTCCAATCAACAGCCCCTACAACCACAAAAAGGAATGGAGTCATTAGCACTTATGGTTTGTAAATGGCACCCAGAATTATGTTGCACGAAGCACAATTTCACATCATTCTGGGTCCATTTGTGTGAAAACAAGGTCCAATCAGGCTGAAACATTACAAGAAGGTAGAATCAATTGAGTTGTAAGTGATCTGAACGTTTCATGATGATAGCGCTTTCCTAAGGGGGTCAGACCATGTCCCAAAGGTAACCGGATCTGGTGTCAATTTAAAGAAGTAGTCCAGTTACACCTTTGTGGGCTTATAACTTGGCTTTTGAATATCCTAGAGAGGTCAGATTTGTTTTAGAGTACTCCAATTAACAGCCCCAATTACCCCAAAAAGGAATGGAGTCATTAGCACTTATGGTTTTTAAATGGCACCCAGAATTATGTTGCACGAAGCATAATTTCACATTATTCTGGGTTCATTTGTGTGAAAACAAGGTCCAATCAGGCTGAAGCGTTACAGGAAGGTAGAATCTATTGAGTTGTAAGTGATCTGAACGTTTCATGATGATAACACTTTCCTAAGGGGGTCAAACCATGTCCCAAAGGTCACCGGATCTGGTGTCAATTTAAAGATGTAGTCCAGTTACACATTTGTGGGCTTATAACTTGGCTTCTGAATATCCTAGAGAGATCAGGTTTGTTTCAGAGTACTCCAATCAACAGCCCCTACAACAACAAAAAGGAATGGAGTCATTAGCACTTATGGTTTGTAAATGGCACCCACAATTATAATGCACGAAGCACAATTTCACATCATTCTGGGTCCATTTGTGTGAAAACAAGGTCCAATCAGGCTGAAACGTTACAAGAAGGTAGAATCTATTGAGTTGAAAGTGATCTGAACGTTTCATGATGATCGCACATTCCTATAGGGGGTCAAACCATGTCCCAAAGGTCACCGGGCCTGGTGTCACTTTAAAGAAGTAGTCCAGTTACACCTTTGTGGGCTTATAACTTGGCTTTTGAATATCCTACAGAGGTCAGGTTTGTTTTAGAGTACTCCAATTAACAGCCCCAATTACCCCAAAAAGGAATGGATTCATTAGCACTTATGGTTTTTAAATGGCACCCAGAATTATGTTGCACGAAGCATAATTTCACATTATTCTGGGTTCATTTGTGTGAAAACAAGGTCCAATCAGGCTGAAACGTTACAGGAAGGTGGAATCTATTGAGTTGTAAGTGATCTGAACGTTTCATGATAATAACACTTTCCTAAGGGGGTCAAACCATGTCCCAAAGGTCACCGGATCTGGTGTCAATTTAAAGAAGTAGTCCAGTTACACATTTGTGGGCTTATAACTTGGCTTCTGAATGTCCTAGAGAGATCAGGTTTGTTTCAGAGTACTCCAATCAACAGCCCCTACAACAACAAAAAGGAATGGAGTCATTAGCACTTATGGTTTGTAAATGGCACCCAGAATTATAATGCACGAAGCACAATTTCACATCATTCTGGGTCCATTTGTGTGAAAACAAGGTCCAATCAGGCTGAAACGTTACAAGAAGGTAGAATCAATTGAGTTGTAAGTGATCTGAACGTTTCATGATGATAGCGCTTTCCTAAGGGGGTCAAACCATGTCCCAAAGGTAACCGGATCTGGTGTCAATTTAAAGAAGTAGTCCAGTTACACCTTTGTGGGCTTATAACTTGGCTTTTGAATATCCTAGAGAGGTCAGGTTTGTTTTAGAGTACTCCAATCAACAGCCCCTACAACAACAAAAAGGAATGGAGTCATTAGCACTTATGGTTTGTAAATGGCACCCACAATTATAATGCACGAAGCACAATTTCACATCATTCTGGGTCCATTTGTGTGAAAACAAGGTCCAATCAGGCTGAAACGTTACAGGAAGGTAGAATCTATTGAGTTGTAAGTGATCTGAACGTTTCATGATGATAACACTTTCCTAAGGGGGTCAAACCATGTCCCAAAGGTAACCTGATCTGGTGTCAATTTAAAGAAGTAGTCCAGTTACACATTTGTGGGTTTATAACTTGGCTTCTGAATGTCCTAGAGAGATCAGGTTTGTTTTAGTGTACTCCAATCAACAGCCCCTACAACCACAAAAAGGAATGGAGTCATTAGCACTTATGGTTTTTAAATGGCACCCAGAATTATGTTGCACGAAGCACAATTTCACATCATTCTGGGTTCATTTGTGTGAAAACAAGGTCCAATCAGGCTGAAACGTTACAAGAAGGTAGAATTTATTGAGTTGTAATTGATCTGAATGTTTCATGATGATCGCACATTCCTTCTAGGGGGTCAAACCATGTCCCAAAGGTCACCGGGCCTGGTGTCACTTTAAAGAAGTAGTCCAAATACACATTTGTGGGCTTATAACTTGGCTTCTGAATGTCCTAGAGAGGTCAGGTTTGTTTTAGTGTACTCCAATCAACAGCCCCTACAACCACAAAAAGGAATGGAGTCATTAGCACTTATGGTTTTTAAATGGCACCCAGAATTATGTTGCACGAAGCACAATTTCACATCATTCTGGGTTCATTTGTGTGAAAACAAGGTCCAATCAGGATGAAACGTTACAAGAAGGTAGAATCTACTGAGTTGTAAGTGATCTGAACGTTTCATGATGATCGCACATTCCCATAGGGGGTCAAACCATGTCCCAAAGGTCACCGGGCCTGGTGTCACTTTAAAGAAGTAGTCCAATTACACCTTTGTGGGCTTATATCTTGGCTTCTGAATTTCCTAGAGAGGTCAGGTTTGTTTTAGTGTACTCCAATCAACAGCCCCTACAACCACAACATGGAATGGAGTCATTAGCACTTATGGTTTGTAAATGGCACCCAGAATTATGCTGCACGAAGCACAATTTCACATCATTCTGGGTCCATTTGTGTGAAAACAAGGTCCAATCAGGCTGAAACGTTACAGGAAGGTAGAATCTATTGAGTTGTAAGTGATCTGAACGTTTCATGATGATAGCACTTTCCTAAGGGGGTCAAACCATGTCCCAAAGGTCACCGGATCTGGTGTCAATTTAAAAGAGTAGTCCAGTTACACATTTGTGGGCTTATAACTTGGCTTCTGAATGTCCTAGAGAGATCAGGTTTGTTTTAGTGTACTCCAATCAACAGCCCCTACAACCACAAAAAGGAATGGAGTCATTAGCACTTATGGTTTGTAAATGGCACCCAGAATTATGTTGCACGAAGCACAATTTCACATCATTCTGGGTCCATTTGTGTGAAAACAAGGTCCAATCAGGCTGAAACATTACAAGAAGGTAGAATCAATTGAGTTGTAAGTGATCTGAACGTTTCATGATGATAGCGCTTTCCTAAGGGGGTCAGACCATGTCCCAAAGGTAACCGGATCTGGTGTCAATTTAAAGAAGTAGTCCAGTTACACCTTTGTGGGCTTATAACTTGGCTTTTGAATATCCTAGAGAGGTCAGATTTGTTTTAGAGTACTCCAATTAACAGCCCCAATTACCCCAAAAAGGAATGGAGTCATTAGCACTTATGGTTTTTAAATGGCACCCAGAATTATGTTGCACGAAGCATAATTTCACATTATTCTGGGTTCATTTGTGTGAAAACAAGGTCCAATCAGGCTGAAGCGTTACAGGAAGGTAGAATCTATTGAGTTGTAAGTGATCTGAACGTTTCATGATGATAACACTTTCCTAAGGGGGTCAAACCATGTCCCAAAGGTCACCGGATCTGGTGTCAATTTAAAGATGTAGTCCAGTTACACATTTGTGGGCTTATAACTTGGCTTCTGAATATCCTAGAGAGATCAGGTTTGTTTCAGAGTACTCCAATCAACAGCCCCTACAACAACAAAAAGGAATGGAGTCATTAGCACTTATGGTTTGTAAATGGCACCCACAATTATAATGCACGAAGCACAATTTCACATCATTCTGGGTCCATTTGTGTGAAAACAAGGTCCAATCAGGCTGAAACGTTACAAGAAGGTAGAATCTATTGAGTTGAAAGTGATCTGAACGTTTCATGATGATCGCACATTCCTATAGGGGGTCAAACCATGTCCCAAAGGTCACCGGGCCTGGTGTCACTTTAAAGAAGTAGTCCAGTTACACCTTTGTGGGCTTATAACTTGGCTTTTGAATATCCTACAGAGGTCAGGTTTGTTTTAGAGTACTCCAATTAACAGCCCCAATTACCCCAAAAAGGAATGGATTCATTAGCACTTATGGTTTTTAAATGGCACCCAGAATTATGTTGCACGAAGCATAATTTCACATTATTCTGGGTTCATTTGTGTGAAAACAAGGTCCAATCAGGCTGAAACGTTACAGGAAGGTGGAATCTATTGAGTTGTAAGTGATCTGAACGTTTCATGATAATAACACTTTCCTAAGGGGGTCAAACCATGTCCCAAAGGTCACCGGATCTGGTGTCAATTTAAAGAAGTAGTCCAGTTACACATTTGTGGGCTTATAACTTGGCTTCTGAATGTCCTAGAGAGATCAGGTTTGTTTCAGAGTACTCCAATCAACAGCCCCTACAACAACAAAAAGGAATGGAGTCATTAGCACTTATGGTTTGTAAATGGCACCCACAATTATAATGCACGAAGCACAATTTCACATCATTCTGGGTTCATTTGTGTGAAAACAAGGTCCAATCAGGCTGAAACATTACAAGAAGGTAGAATCTATTGAGTTGTAAGTGATCTGAACGTGTCATGATGATAGCACTTTCCCAAGGGGGTCAAACCATGTCCCAGAGGTCACCGGATCTGGTGTCACTTTAAAGAAGTAGTCCAGTTACACATTTGTGGGCTTATAACTTGGCTTCTGAATGTCCTAGAGAGGTCAGGTTTGTTTAGTGTACTCCAATCAACAGCCCCTACAACCACAAAAAGGAATGGAGTCATTAGCTCTTATGGTTTGTAAATGGCACCCATAATTATGTTGCACAAAGCACAATTTCACATCATTCTGGGTCCATTTGTGTGAAAACAAGGTCCAATCAGGCTGAAACATTACAAGAAGGAAGAATCTATTGAGTTGTAAGTGATCTGAACGTTTCATGATGATAGCACTTTCCTAAGGGGGTCAAACCATGTCCCAAAGGTCACCGGATCTGGTGTCAATTTAAAAGAGTAGTCCAGTTACACATTTGTGGGCTTATAACTTGGCTTCTGAATGTCCTAGAGAGATCAGGTTTGTTTTAGTGTACTCCAATCAACAGCCCCTACAACCACAAAAAGGAATGGAGTCATTAGCACTTATGGTTTGTAAATGGCACCCAGAATTATGTTGCACGAAGGACAATTTCACATCATTCTGGGTCCATTTGTGTGAAAACAAGGTCCAATCAGGCTGAAACGTTACAAGAAGGTAGAATCTATTGAGTTGTAAGTGATCTGAACGTTTCATGATGATAACATTTTCCTAAGGGGGTCAAACCATGTCCCAAAGGTCACCGGATCTGGTGTCAATTTAAAGAAGTAGTCCAGTTACACATTTGTGGGCTTATAACTTGGCTTCTGAATATCCTAGAGAGATCAGGTTTGTTTCAGAGTACTCCAATCAACAGCCCCTACAACAACAAAAAGGAATGGAGTCATTCGCACTTATGGTTTGTAAATGGCACCCACAATTATAATGCACGAAGCACAATTTCACATCATTCTGGGTCCATTTGTGTGAAAACAAGGTCCAATCAGGCTGAAACGTTACAAGAAGGTAGAATCTATTGAGTTGTAAGTGATCTGAACGTTTCATGATGGTCGCACATTCCTATAGGGGGTCAAACCATGTCCCAAAGGTCACCGGGCCTGGTGTCACTTTAAAGAAGTAGTCCAGTTACACCTTTGTGGGCTTATAACTTGGCTTTTGAATATCCTACAGAGGTCAGGTTTGTTTTAGAGTACTCCAATTAACAGCCCCAATTACCCCAAAAAGGAATGGAGTCATTAGCACTTATGGTTTTTAAATGCCACCCAGAATTATGTTGCACGAAGCATAATTTCACATTATTCTGGGTTCATTTGTGTGAAAACAAGGTCCAATCAGGCTGAAACGTTACAGGAAGGTGGAATCTATTGAGTTGTAAGTGATCTGAACGTTTCATGATGATAACACTTTCCTAAGGGGGTCAAACCATGTCCCAAAGGTCACCGGATCTGGTGTCAATTTAAAGAAGTAGTCCAGTTACACATTTGTGGGCTTATAACTTGGCTTCTGAATGTCCTAGAGAGATCAGGTTTGTTTCAGAGTACTCCAATCAACAGCCCCTACAACAACAAAAAGGAATGGAGTCATTAGCACTTATGGTTTGTAAATGGCACCCACATTTATAATGCACGAAGCACAATTTCAAATCATTCTGGGTTCATTTGTGTGAAAACAAGGTCCAATCAGGCTGAAACGTTACAAGAAGGTAGAATCTATTGAGTTGTAAGTGATCTGAACGTGTCATGATGATAGCACTTTCCTAAGGGGGTCAAACCATGTCCCAGAGGTCACCGGATCTGGTGTCAATTTAAAGAAGTAGACCAGTTACACATGTGTGGGCTTATAACTTGGCTTCTGAGTGTCCTAGAGAGGTCAGGTTTGTTTAGTGTACTCCAATCAACAGCCCCTACAACCACAAAAGGAATGGAGTCATTAGCTCTTATGGTTTGTAAATGGCACCCATAATTATGTTGCACGAAGCACAATTTCACATCATTCTGGGTCCATTTGTGTGAAAACAAGGTCCAATCAGGCTGAAACATTACAAGAAGGTAGAATCTATTGAGTTGTAAGTGATCTGAACGTTTCATGATGATCGCACATTCCTATAGGGGGTAAAACCATGTCCCAAAGGTCACCGGGCCTGGTGTCACTTTAAAGTAGTCCAGTTACACATTTGTGGGCTTATAACTTGGCTTTTGAATATCATAGAGAGGTCAGGTTTGTTTTAGAGTACTCCAATTAACAGCCCCAATTACCCCAAAAAGGAATGGAGTCATTAGCACTTATGGTTTTTAAATGGCACCCAGAATTATGTTGCACGAAGCACAATTTCACATCATTCTGGGTTCATTTGTGTGAAAACAAGGTCCAATCAGGCTGAAACGTTACAAGAAGGTAGAATCTATTGAGTTGTAAGTGATCTGAACATTTCATGATGATCGCACATTCCCATAGGGGGTCAAACCATGTCCCAAAGGTCACCGGGCCTGGTGTCACTTTAAAGAAGTAGTCCAGTTACACATTTTTGGGCTTATAACTTGGCTTCTGAATTTCCTAGAGAGGTCAGGTTTGTTTTAGTGTACTCCAATCAACAGCCCCTACAACCACAACATGGAATGGAGTCATTAGCACTTATGGTTTGTAAATGGCACCCAGAATTATGTTGCACGAAGCACAATTTCACATCATTCTGGGTCCCTTTGTGTGAAAACAAGGTCCAATCAGGCTGAAACGTTACAAGAAGGGAGAATCTATTGAGTTGTAAGTGATCTGAACGTTTCTTGATGATCGCACATTCCTATAGGGGGTCAAACCATGTCCCAAAGGTCACCGAGCCTGGTGTCAATTTAAAGAAGTAGTCCAGTTACACCTTTGTGGGCTTATAACTTGGCTTCTGAATATCCTAGAGAGGTCAGGTTTGTTTTAGAGTACTCCAATTAACAGCCCCCATTACCCCAAAAAGGAATGGAGTCATTAGCGCTTATGGTTTTTAAATGGCACCCAGAATTATGTTGCATGAAGCACAATTTCACATCATTCTGGGTTCATTTGTGTGAAAACAAGGTCCAATCAGGCTGAAACATTACAGGAAGGTAGAATCTATTGAGTTGTAAGTGATCTGAACGTTTCATGATGATAGCACTTTCCTAAGGGGGTCAAACCATGGCCCAGAGGTTACCAGATCTGGTGTCAATTTAAAGAAGTAGTCCAGTTACACATTTGTGGGCTTATAACTTGGCTTCTGAATGTCCTAGAGAGATCAGGTTTGTTTCAGAGTACTCCAATCAACAGCCCCTACAACAACAAAAAGGAATGGAGTCATTAGCACTTATGGTTTTTAAATGGCACCCAGAATTATGTTGCACGAAGCACAAATTCACATCATTCTGGGTTCATCTGTGTGAAAACAAGGTCCAATCAGGATGAAACGTTACAAGAAGGTAGAATCTATTGAGTTGTAAGTGATCTGAACGTTTCATGATGATCGCACATTCCCATAGGGGGTCAAACCATGTCCCAAAGGTCACCGGGCCTGGTGTCACTTTAAAGAAGTAGTCCAATTACACCTTTGTGGGCTTATATCTTGGCTTCTGAATTTCCTAGAGAGGTCAGGTTTGTTTTAGTGTACTCCAATCAACAGCCCCTACAACCACAACATGGAATGGAGTCATTAGCACTTATGGTTTGTAAATGGCACCCAGAATTATGTTGCACGAAGCACAATTTCACATCATTCTGGGTCCATTTGTGTGAAAACAAGGTCCAATCAGGCTGAAACGTTACAGGAAGGTAGAATCTATTGAGTTGTAAGTGATCTGAACGTGTCATGATGATAGCACTTTCCTAAGGGGGTCAAACCATGTCCCAGAGGTCACCGGATCTGGTGTCAATTTAAAGAAGTAGTCCAGTTACACATTTGTGGGCTTATAACTTGGCTTCTGAATGTCCTAAAGAGATCAGGTTTGTTTTAGTGTACTCCAATCAACAGCCCCTACAGTCACAAAAAGGAATGGAGTCATTAGCACTTATGGTTTTTAAATGGCACCCAGAATTATGTTGCACGAAGCACAATATTACATCATTCTGGGTTCATTTGTGTGAAAACAATGTCAAGTCAGGCTGAAACGTTACAGGAAGGTAGAATCTATTGAGACTGCAGTGATCTGAACGTTTCATGATGATAGCACTTTCCTAAGGGGGTCAAACCATGTGCCAAAGGTCACCGGATCTGGTGTCAATTTAAAAGAGTAGTCCAGTTACACATTTGTGGGCTTATAACTTGGCTTCTGAATGTCCTAGAGAGATCAGGTTTGTTTTAGTGTACTCCAATCAACAGCCTCTACAACCACAAAAAGGAATGGAGTCATTAGCACTTATGGTTTGTAAATGGCACCCAGAATTATAATGCACGAAGCACATTTTCACATCATTCTGGGTCCATTTGTGTGAAAACAAGGTCCAATCAGGCTGAAACGTTACAAGAAGGTAGAATCAATTGAGTTGTAAGTGATCTGAACGTTTCATGATGATAGCGCTTTCCTAAGGGGGTCAAACCATGTCCCAAAGGTAACCGGATCTGGTGTCAATTTAAAGAAGTAGTCCAGTTACACCTTTGTGGGCTTATAACTTGGCTTTTGAATATCCTAGAGAGGTCAGGTTTGTTTTAGAGTACTCCAATCAACAGCCCCTACAACAACAAAAAGGAATGGAGTCATTAGCACTTATGGTTTGTAAATGGCACCCACAATTATAATGCACGAAGCACAATTTCACATCATTCTGGGTCCATTTGTGTGAAAACAAGGTCCAATCAGGCTGAAACATTACAAGAAGGTAGAATCTATTGAGTTGTAAGTGATCTGAACGTTTCATGATGATCGCACATTCCTATAGGGGGTCAAACCATGTCCCAAAGGTCACCGGGCCTGGTGTCACTTTAAAGAAGTAGTCCAGTTACACCTTTGTGGGCTTATAACTTGGCTTTTGAATATCCTACAGAGGTCAGGTTTGTTTTAGAGTACTCCAATTAACAGCCCCAATTACCCCAAAAAGGAATGGAGTCATTAGCACTTATGGTTTTTAAATGGCACCCAGACTTATGTTGCACGAAGCATAATTTCACATTATTCTGGGTTCATTTGTGTGAAAACAAGGTCCAATCAGGCTGAAACGTTACAGGAAGGTGGAATCTATTGAGTTGTAAGTGATCTGAACGTTTCATGATGATAACACTTTCCTAAGGGGGTCAAACCATGTCCCAAAGGTCACCGGATCTGGTGTCAATTTAAAGAAGTAGTCCAGTTACACATTTGTGGGCTTATAACTTTGCTTCTGAATGTCCTAGAGAGATCAGGTTTAATTCAGAGTACTCCAATCAACAGCCCCTACAACAACAAAAAGGAATGGAGTCATTAGCACTTATGGTTTGTAAATGACACCCACAATTATAATGCACGAAGCACAATTTCACATCATTCTGGGTTCATTTGTGTGAAAACAAGGTCCAATCAGGCTGAAACGTTACAAGAAGGTAGAATCTATTGAGTTGTAAGTGATCTCAATGTTTCATGATGATCGCACATTCCTATAGGGGGTCAAACCATGTCCCAAAGGTCACCGGGCCTGGTGTCACTTTAAAGAAGTAGTCCAGTTACACCTTTGTGGGCTTATAACTTGGCTTCTGAATGTCCTAGAGAGGTCAGGTTTGTTGGGTGTACTCCAATCAACAGCCCCTACAACCACAAAAAGGAATGGAGTCATTAGCTCTTATGGTTTGTAAATGGCACCCAGAATTATGTTGCACGAAGCACAATTTCACATCATTCTGGGTCCATTTGTGTGAAAACAAGGTCCAATCAGGCTGAAACATTACAAGAAGGTAGAATCTATTGAGTTGTAAGTGATCTGAACGTTTCATGATGATCGCACATTCCTATAGGGGGTCAAACCATGTCCCAAAGGTCACCGGGCATGGTGTCACTTTAAAGTAGTCCAGTTACACATTTGTGGGCTTATAACTTGGCTTTTGAATATCCTAGAGAGGTCAGGTTTGTTTTAGAGTACTCCAATTAACAGCCCCAATTACCCCAAAAAGGAATGGAGTCATTAGCACTTATGGTTTTTAAATGGCACCCAGAATTATGTTGCACGAAGCACAATTTCACATCATTCTGGGTTCATTTGTGTGAAAACAAGGTCCAATCAGGCTGAAACGTTACAAGAAGGTAGAATTTATTGAGTTGTAATTGATCTGAATGTTTCATGATGATCGCACATTCCTTCTAGGGGGTCAAACCATGTCCCAAAGGTCACCGGGCCTTGTGTCACTTTAAAGAAGTAGTCCAAATACACATTTGTGGGCTTATAACTTGGCTTCTGAATGTCCTAGAGAGGTCAGGTTTGTTTTAGTGTACTCCAATCAACAGCCCCTACAACCACAAAAAGGAATGGAGTCATTAGCACTTATGGTTTTTAAATGGCACCCAGAATTATGTTGCACGAAGCACAATTTCACATCATTCTGGGTTCATTTGTGTGAAAACAAGGTCCAATCAGGATGAAACGTTACAAGAAGGTAGAATCTACTGAGTTGTAAGTGATCTGAACGTTTCATGATGATCGCACATTCCCATAGGGGGTCAAACCATGTCCCAAAGGTCACCGGGCCTGGTGTCACTTTAAAGAAGTAGTCCAATTACACCTTTGTGGGCTTATATCTTGGCTTCTGAATTTCCTAGAGAGGTCAGGTTTGTTTTAGTGTACTCCAATCAACAGCCCCTACAACCACAACATGGAATGGAGTCATTAGCACTTATGGTTTGTAAATGGCACCCAGAATTATGCTGCACGAAGCACAATTTCACATCATTCTGGGTCCATTTGTGTGAAAACAAGGTCCAATCAGGCTGAAATGTTACAGGAAGGTAGAATCTATTGAGTTGTAAGTGATCTGAACGTTTCATGATGATAGCACTTTCCTAAGGGGGTCAAACCATGTCCCAGAGGTCACCGGATCTGGTGTCAATTTAAAGAAGTAGTCCAGTTACACATTTGTGGGCTTATAACTTGGCTTCTGAATGTCCTAAAGAGATCAGGTTTGTTTTAGTGTACTCCAATCAACAGCCCCTACAACCACAAAAAGGAATGGAGTCATTAGCACTTATGGTTTTTAAATGGCACCCAGAATTATGTTGCACGAAGCACAATTTCACATCATTCTGGGTTCATTTGTGTGAAAACAATGTCCAGTCAGACTGAAACGTTACAGGAAGGTAGAATCTATTGAGTTGTAAGTGATCTGAACGTTTCATGATGATAGCACTTTCCTAAGGGGGTCAAACCATGTCCCAAAGGTCACCGGATCTGGTGTCAATTTAAAAGAGTAGTCCAGTTACACATTTGTGGGCTTATAACTTGGCTTCTGAATGTCCTAGAGAGATCAGGTTTGTTTTAGTGTACTCCAATCAACAGCCCCTACAACCACAAAAAGGAATGGAGTCATTAGCACTTATGGTTTGTAAATGGCACCCAGAATTATGTTGCACAAAGCACAATTTCACATCATTCTGGGTCCATTTGTGTGAAAACAAGGTCCAATCAGGCTGAAACATTACAAGAAGGTAGAATCAATTGAGTTGTAAGTGATCTGAACGTTTCATGATGATAGCGCTTTCCTAAGGGGGTCAAACCATGTCCCAAAGGTAACCGGATCTGGTGTCAATTTAAAGAAGTAGTCCAGTTACACCTTTGTGGGCTTATAACTTGGCTTTTGAATATCCTAGAGAGGTCAGGTTTGTTTTAGAGTACTCCAATTAACAGCCCCAATTACCCCAAAAAGGAATGGAGTCATTAGCACTTATGGTTTTTAAATGGCACCCAGAATTATGTTGCACGAAGCATAATTTCACATTATTCTGGGTTCATTTGTGTGAAAACAAGGTCCAATCAGGCTGAAGCGTTACAGGAAGGTAGAATCTATTGAGTTGTAAGTGATCTGAACGTTTCATGATGATAACACTTTCCTAAGGGGGTCAAACCATGTCCCAAAGGTCACCGGATCTGGTGTCAATTTAAAGAAGTAGTCCAGTTACACATTTGTGGGCTTATAACTTGGCTTCTGAATATCCTAGAGAGATCAGGTTTGTTTCAGAGTACTCCAATCAACAGCCCCTACAACAACAAAAAGGAATGGAGTCATTAGCACTTATGGTTTGTAAATGGCACCCACAATTATAATGCACGAAGCACAATTTCACATCATTCTGGGTCCATTTGTGTGAAAACAAGGTCCAATCAGGCTGAAACGTTACAAGAAGGTAGAATCTATTGAGTTGAAAGTGATCTGAACGTTTCATGATGATCGCACATTCCAATAGGGGGTCAAACCATGTCCCAAAGGTCACCGGGCCTGGTGTCACTTTAAAGAAGTAGTCCAGTTACACCTTTGTGGGCTTATAACTTGGCTTTTGAATATCCTACAGAGGTCAGGTTTGTTTTAGAGTACTCCAATTAACAGCCCCAATTACCCCAAAAAGGAATGGATTCATTAGCACTTATGGTTTTTAAATGGCACCCAGAATTATGTTGCACGAAGCATAATTTCACATTATTCTGGGTTCATTTGTGTGAAAACAAGGTACAATCAGGCTGAAACGTTACAGGAAGGTGGAATCTATTGAGTTGTAAGTGATCTGAACGTTTCATGATAATAACACTTTCCTAAGGGGGTCAAACCATGTCCCAAAGGTCACCGGATCTGGTGTCAATTTAAAGAAGTAGTCCAGTTACACATTTGTGGGCTTATAACTTGGCTTCTGAATGTCCTAGAGAGATCAGGTTTGTTTCAGAGTACTCAATCAACAGCCCCTACAACAACAAAAATGAATGGAGTCATTAGCACTTATGGTTTGTAAATGGCACCCACAATTATAATGCACGAAGCACAATTTCACATCATTCTGGGTTCATTTATGTGAAAACAAGGTCCAATCAGGCTGAAACATTACAAGAAGGTAGAATCTATTGAGTTGTAAGTGATCTGAACGTGTCATGATGATAGCACTTTCCTAAGGGGGTCAAACCATGTCCCAGAGGTCACCGGATCTGGTGTCACTTTAAAGAAGTAGTCCAGTTACACATTTGTGGGCTTATAACTTGGCTTCTGAATGTCCTAGAGAGGTCAGGTTTGTTTAGTGTACTCCAATCAACAGCCCCTACAACCACAAAAAGGAATGGAGTCATTAGCTCTTATGGTTTGTAAATGGCACCCATAATTATGTTGCACAAAGCACAATTTCACATCATTCTGGGTCCATTTGTGTGAAAACAAGGTCCAATCAGGCTGAAACATTACAAGAAGGAAGAATCTATTGAGTTGTAAGTGATCTGAACGTTTCATGATGATAGCACTTTCCTAAGGGGGTCAAACCATGTCCCAAAGGTCACCGGATCTGGTGTCAATTTAAAAGAGTAGTCCAGTTACACATTTGTGGGCTTATAACTTGGCTTCTGAATGTCCTAGAGAGATCAGGTTTGTTTTAGTGTACTCCAATCAACAGCCCCTACAACCACAAAAAGGAATGGAGTCATTAGCACTTATGGTTTGTAAATGGCACCCAGAATTATGTTGCACGAAGCACAATTTCACATCATTCTGGGTCCATTTGTGTGAAAACAAGGTCCAATCAGGCTGAAACGTTACAAGAAGGTAGAATCTATTGAGTTGTAAGTGATCTGAACGTTTCATGATGATAGCGCTTTCCTAAGGGGGTCAAACCATGTCCCAAAGGTAACCGGATCTGGTGTCAATTTAAAGAAGTACTCCAGTTACACCTTTGTGGTCTTATAACTTGGCTTTTGAATATCCTAGAGAGGTCAGGTTTGTTTTAGAGTACTCCAATTAACAGCCCCAATTACCCCAAAAAGGAATGGAGTCATTAGCACTTATGGTTTTTAAATGGCACCCAGAATTATGTTGCACGAAGCATAATTTCACATTATTCTGGGTTCATTTGTGTGAAAACAAGGTCCAATCAGGCTGAAGCGTTACAGGAAGGTAGAATCTATTGAGTTGTAAGTGATCTGAACGTTTCATGATGATAACACTTTCCTAAGGGGGTCAAACCATGTCCCAAAGGTCACCGGATCTGTTGTCAATTTAAAGAAGTAGTCCAGTTACACATTTGTGGGCTTATAACTTGGCTTCTGAATATCCTAGAGAGATCAGGTTTGTTTCAGAGTACTCCAATCAACAGCCCCTACAACAACAAAAAGGAATTGAGTCATTCGCACTTATGGTTTGTAAATGGCACCCACAATTATAATGCACGAAGCACAATTTCACATCATTCTGGGTCCATTTGTGTGAAAACAAGGTCCAATCAGGCTGAAACGTTACAAGAAGGTAGAATCTATTGAGTTGTAAGTGATCTGAACGTTTCATGATGGTCGCACATTCCTATAGGGGGTCAAACCATGTCCCAAAGGTCACCGGGCCTGGTGTCACTTTAAAGAAGTAGTCCAGTTACACCTTTGTGGGCTTATAACTTGGCTTTTGAATATCCTACAGAGGTCAGGTTTGTTTTAGAGTACTCCAATTAACAGCCCCAATTACCCCAAAAAGGAATGGAGTCATTAGCACTTATGGTTTTTAAATGCCACCCAGAACTATGTTGCACGAAGCATAATTTCACATTATTCTGGGTTCATTTGTGTGAAAACAAGGTCCAATCAGGCTGAAACGTTACAGGAAGGTGGAATCTATTGAGTTGTAAGTGATCTGAACGTTTCATGATGATAACACTTTCCTAAGGGGGTCAAACCATGTCCCAAAGGTCACCGGATCTGGTGTCAATTTAAAGAAGTAGTCCAGTTACACATTTGTGGGCTTATAACTTGGCTTCTGAATGTCCTAGAGAGATCAGGTTTGTTTCAGAGTACTCCAATCAACAGCCCCTACAACAACAAAAAGGAATGGAGTCATTAGCACTTATGGTTTGTAAATGGCACCCACATTCATAATGCACGAAGCACAATTTCAAATCATTCTGGGTTCATTTGTGTGAAAACAAGGTCCAATCAGGCTGAAACGTTACAAGAAGGTAGAATCTATTGAGTTGTAAGTGATCTGAACGTGTCATGATGATAGCACTTTCCTAAGGGGGTCAAACCATGTCCCAGAGGTCACCGGATCTGGTGTCAATTTAAAGAAGTAGTCCAGTTACACATGTGTGGGCTTATAACTTGGCTTCTGAATGTCCTAGAGAGGTCAGGTTTGTTTAGTGTACTCCAATCAACAGCCCCTACAACCACAAAAGGAATGGAGTCATTAGCTCTTATGGTTTGTAAATGGCACCCATAATTATGTTGCACGAAGCACAATTTCACATCATTCTGGGTCCATTTGTGTGAAAACAAGGTCCAATCAGGCTGAAACATTACAAGAAGGTAGAATCTATTGAGTTGTAAGTGATCTGAACGTTTCATGATGATCGCACATTCCTATAGGGGGTCAAACCATGTCCCAAAGGTCACCGGGCCTGGTGTCACTTTAAAGTAGTCCAGTTACACATTTGTGGGCTTATAACTTGGCTTTTGAATATCCTAGAGAGGTCAGGTTTGTTTTAGAGTACTCCAATTAACAGCCCCAATTACCCCAAAAAGGAATGGAGTCATTAGCACTTATGGTTTTTAAATGGCACCCAGAATTATGTTGCACGAAGCACAATTTCACATCATTCTGGGTCCCTTTGTGTGAAAACAAGGTCCAATCAGGCTGAAACGTTACAAGAAGGTAGAATCTATTGAGTTGTAAGTGATCTGAACGTTTCTTGATGATCGCACATTCCTATAGGGGGTCAAACCATGTCCCAAAGGTCACCGAGCCTGTTGTCAATTTAAAGAAGTAGTCCAGTTACACCTTTGTGGGCTTATAACTTGGCTTCTGAATATCCTAGAGAGGTCAGGTTTGTTTTAGAGTACTCCAATTAACAGCCCCCATTACCCCAAAAAGGAATGGAGTCATTAGCACTTATGGTTTTTAAATGGCACCCAGAATTATGTTGCACGAAGCACAATTTCACATCATTCTGGGTTCATTTGTGTGAAAACAAGGTCCAATCAGGCTGAAACATTACAGGAAGGTAGAATCTATTGAGTTGTAAGTGATCTGAACGTTTCATGATGATAGCACTTTCCTAAGGGGGTCAAACCATGTCCCAGAGGTTACCGGATCTGGTGTCAATTTAAAGAAGTAGTCCAGTTACACATTTGTGGGCTTATAACTTGGCTTCTGAATGTCCTAGAGAGATCAGGTTTGTTTCAGAGTACTCCAATCAACAGCCCCTACAACAACAAAAAGGAATGGAGTCATTAGCACTTATGGTTTGTAAATGGCTCCCACAATTATAATGCACGAAGCACAATTTCACATCATTCTGGGTTCATTTGTGTGAAAACAAGGTCCAATCAGGCTGAAACATTACAAGAAGGTAGAATCTATTGAGTTGTAAGTGATCTGAACGTGTCATGATGATAGCACTTTCCTAAGGGGGTCAAACCATGTCCCAGAGGTCACCGGATCTGGTGTCACTTTAAAGAAGTAGTCCAGTTACACATTTGTGGGCTTATAACTTGGCTTCTGAATGTCCTAGAGAGGTCAGGTTTGTTTAGTGTACTCCAATCAACAGCCCCTACAACCACAAAAAGGAATGGAGTCATTAGCACTTATGGTTTTTAAATGGCACCCATAATTATGTTGCACAAAGCACGATTTCACATCATTCTGGGTCCATTTGTGTGAAAACAAGGTCCAATCAGGCTGAAACATTACAAGAAGGAAGAATCTATTGAGTTGTAAGTGATCTGAACGTTTCATGATGATCGCACTTTCCTAAAGGGGTCAAACCATGTCCCAAAGGTCACCGGATCTGGTGTCAATTTAAAAGAGTAGTCCAGTTACACATTTGTGGGCTTATAACTTGGCTTCTGAATGTCCTAGAGAGATCAGGTTTGTTTTAGTGTACTCCAATCAACAGCCCCTACAACCACAAAAAGGAATGGAGTCATTAGCACTTATGGTTTGTAAATGGCACCCAGAATTATGTTGCACGAAGCACAATTTCACATCATTCTGGGTCCATTTGTGTGAAAACAAGGTCCAATCAGGCTGAAACGTTAAAAGAAGGTAGAATCTATTGAGTTGTAAGTGATCTGAACGTTTCATGATGATAGCGCTTTCCTAAGGGGGTCAAACCATGTCCCAAAGGTCACCGGATCTGGTGTCAATTTAAAGAAGTAGTCCAGTTACACCTTTGTGGTCTTATAACTTGGCTTTTGAATATCCTAGAGAGGTCAGGTTTGTTTTAGAGTACTCCAATTAACAGCCCCAATTACCCCAAAAAGGAATGGAGTCATTAGCACTTATGGTTTTTAAATGGCACCCAGAATTATGTTGCACGAAGCATAATTTCACATTATTCTGGGTTCATTTGTGTGAAAACAAGGTCCAATCAGGCTGAAGCGTTACAGGAAGGTAGAATCTATTGAGTTGTAAGTGATCTGAATGTTTCATGATGATAACACTTTCCTAAGGGGGTCAAACCATGTCCCAAAGGTCACCGGATCTGGTGTCAATTTAAAGAAGTAGTCCAGTTACACATTTGTGGGCTTATAACTTGGCTTCTGAATATCCTAGAGAGATCAGGTTTGTTTCAGAGTACTCCAATCAACAGCCCCTACAACAACAAAAAGGAATGGAGTCATTCGCACTTATGGTTTGTAAATGGCACCCACAATTATAATGCACGAAGCACAATTTCACATCATTCTGGGTCCATTTGTGTGAAAACAAGGTCCAATCAGGCTGAAACGTTACAAGAAGGTAGAATCTATTGAGTTGTAAGTGATCTGAACGTTTCATGATGATCGCACATTCCTATAGGGGGTCAAACCATGACCCAAAGGTCACCGGGCCTGGTGTCACTTTAAAGAAGTAGTCCAGTTACACCTTTGTGGGCTTATAACTTGGCTTTTGAATATCCTACAGAGGTCAGGTTTGTTTTAGAGTACTCCAATTAACAGCCCCAATTACCCCCAAAAGGAATGGAGTCATTAGCACTTATGGTTTTTAAATGCCACCCAGAATTATGTTGCACGAAGCATAATTTCACATTATTCTGGGTTCATTTGTGTGAAAACAAGGGCCAATCAGGCTGAAACGTTACAGGAAGGTGGAATCTATTGAGTTTTAAGTGATCTGAACGTTTCATGATGATAACACTTTCCTAAGGGGGTCAAACCATGTCCCAAAGGTCACCGGATCTGGTGTCAATTTAAAGAAGTAGTCCAGTTACACATTTGTGGGCTTATAACTTGGCTTCTGAATGTCCTAGAGAGATCAGGTTTGTTTCAGAGTACTCCAATCAACAGCCCCTACAACAACAAAAAGGAATGGAGTCATTAGCACTTATGGTTTGTAAATGGCACCCACATTTATAATGCACGAAGCACAATTTCAAATCATTCTGGGTTCATTTGTGTGAAAACAAGGTCCAATCAGGCTGAAACGTTACAAGAAGGTAGAATCTATTGAGTTGTAAGTGATCTGAACGTGTCATGATGATAGCACTTTCCTAAGGGGGTCAAACCATGTCCCAGAGGTCACCGGATCTGGTGTCAATTTAAAGTAGTCCAGTTACACATTTGTGGGCTTATAACTTGGCTTTTGAATATCATAGAGAGGTCAGGTTTGTTTTAGAGTACTCCAATTAACAGCCCCAATTACCCCAAAAAGGAATGGAGTCATTAGCACTTATGGTTTTTAAATGGCACCCAGAATTATGTTGCACGAAGCAATATTTCACATCATTCTGGGTTCATTTGTGTGAAAACAAGGTCCAATCAGGCTGAAACGTTACAGGAAGGTGGAAACTATTGAGTTGTAAGTGATCTGAACGTTTCATGATGATAACACTTTCCTAAGGGGGTCAAACCATGTCCCAAAGGTCACCGGATCTGGTGTCAATTTAAAGAAGTAGTCCAGTTACACATGTGTGGGCTTATAACTTGGCTTCTGAATGTCCTAGAGAGGTCAGGTTTGTTTAGTGTACTCCAATCAACAGCCCCTACAACCACAAAAAGGAATGGAGTCATTAGCTCTTATGGTTTGTAAATGGCACCCATAATTATGTTGCACGAAGCACAATTTCACATCATTCTGGGTCCATTTGTGTGAAAACAAGGTCCAATCAGGCTGAAATATTACAAGAAGGTAGAATCTATTGAGTTGTAAGTGATCTGAACGTTTCATGATGATCGCACATTCCTATAGGGGGTCAAACCATGTCCCAAAGGTCACCGGGCCTGGTGTCACTTTAAAGTAGTCCAGTTACACATTTGTGGGCTTATAACTTGGCTTTTGAATATCATAGAGAGGTCAGGTTTGTTTTAGAGTACTCCAATTAACAGCCCCAATTACCCCAAAAAGGAATGGAGTCATTAGCACTTATGGTTTTTAAATGGCACCCAGAATTATGTTGCACGAAGCACAATTTCACATCATTCTGGGTTCATTTGTGTGAAAACAAGGTCCAATCAGGCTGAAACGTTACAAGAAGGTAGAATCTATTGAGTTGTAAGTGATCTGAACGTTTCATGATGATCGCAGATTCCTATAGGGGGTCAAACCATGTCCCAAAGGTCACCGGGCCTGGTGTCACTTTAAAGAAGTAGTCCAGTTACACATTTTTGGGCTTATAACTTGGCTTCTGAATTTCCTAGAGAGGTCAGGTTTGTTTTAGTGTACTCCAATCAACAGCCCCTACAACCACAACATGGAATGGAGTCATTAGCACTTATGGTTTGTAAATGGCACCCAGAATTATGTTGCACGAAGCACAATTTCACATCATTCTGGGTCCCTTTGTGTGAAAACAAGGTCCAATCAGGCTGAAACGTTACAAGAAGGTAGAATCTATTGAGATGTAAGTGATATGAACGTTTCTTGATGATCGCACATTCCTATAGGGGGTCAAACCATGTCCCAAAGGTCACCGAGCCTGGTGTCAATTTAAAGAAGTAGTCCAGTTACACCTTTGTGGGCTTATAACTTGGCTTCTGAATATCCTAGAGAGGTCAGGCTTGTTTTAGAGTACTCCAATTAACAGCCCCCATTACCCCAAAAAGGAATGGAGTCATTAGCACTTATGGTTTTTAAATGGCACCCAGAATTATGTTGCACGAAGCACAATTTCACATCATTCTGGGTTCATTTGTGTGAAAACAAGGTCCAAACAGGCTGAAACATTACAGGAAGTTAGAATCTATTGAGTTGTAAGTGATCTGAACGTTTCATGATGATAGCACTTTCCTAAGGGGGTCAAACCATGTCCCAGAGGTTACCGGATCTGGTGTCAATTTAAAGAAGTAGTCCAGTTACACATTTGTGGGCTTATAACTTGGCTTCTGAATGTCCTAAAGAGATCAGGTTTGTTTTAGTGTACTCCAATCAACAGCCCCTACAACCACAAAAAGGAATGGAGTCATTAGCAGTTATGGTTTTTAAATGGCACCCAGAATTATGTTGCACGATGCACAATTTCACATCATTCTGGGTTCATTTGTGTGAAAACAATAACCAATCAGGCTGAAACGTTACAGGAAGGTAGAATCTATTGAGTTGTAAGTGATCTGAACGTTTCATGATGATAGCACTTTCCTAAGGGGGTCAAACCTTGTCCCAAAGGTCACCGGATCTGGTGTCAATTTAAAAGAGTAGTCCAGTTACACCTGTGTGGGCTTATAACTTGGCTTCTGAATGTCCTAGAGAGATCAGGTTTGTTTCAGAGTACTCCAATCAACAGCCCCTACAACAACAAAAAGGAATGGAGTCATTAGCACTTATGGTTTGTAAATGGCACCCACATTTATAATGCACGAAGCACAATTTCAAATCATTCTGGGTTCATTTGTGTGAAAACAAGGTCCAATCAGGCTGAAACGTTACAAGAAGGTAGAATCTATTGAGTTGTAAGTGATCTGAACGTGTCATGATGATAGCACTTTCCTAAGGGGGTCAAACCATGTCCCAGAGGTCACCGGATCTGGTGTCAATTTAAAGTAGTCCAGTTACACATTTGTGGGCTTATAACTTGGCTTTTGAATATCATAGAGAGGTCAGGTTTGTTTTAGAGTACTCCAATTAACAGCCCCAATTACCCCAAAAAGGAATGGAGTCATTAGCACTTATGGTTTTTAAATGGCACCCAGAATTATGTTGCACGAAGCAATATTTCACATCATTCTGGGTTCATTTGTGTGAAAACAAGGTCCAATCAGGCTGAAACCTTACAGGAAGGTGGAAACTATTGAGTTGTAAGTGATCTGAACGTTTCATGATGATAACACTTTCCTAAGGGGGTCAAACCATGTCCCAAAGGTCACCGGATCTGGTGTCAATTTAAAGAAGTAGTCCAGTTACACATGTGTGGGCTTATAACTTGGCTTCTGAATGTCCTAGAGAGGTCAGGTTTGTTTAGTGTACTCCAATCAACAGCCCCTACAACCACAAAAAGGAATGGAGTCATTAGCTCTTATGGTTTGTAAATGGCACCCATAATTATGTTGCACGAAGCACAATTTCACATCATTCTGGGTCCATTTGTGTGAAAACAAGGTCCAATCAGGCTGAAATATTACAAGAAGGTAGAATCTATTGAGTTGTAAGTGATCTGAACGTTTCATGATGATCGCACATTCCTATAGGGGGTCAAACCATGTCCCAAAGGTCACCGGGCCTGGTGTCACTTTAAAGTAGTCCAGTTACACATTTGTGGGCTTATAACTTGGCTTTTGAATATCATAGAGAGGTCAGGTTTGTTTTAGAGTACTCCAATTAACAGCCCCAATTACCCCAAAAAGGAATGGAGTCATTAGCACTTATGGTTTTTAAATGGCACCCAGAATTATGTTGCACGAAGCACAATTTCACATCATTCTGGGTTCATTTGTGTGAAAACAAGGTCCAATCAGGCTGAAACGTTACAAGAAGGTAGAATCTATTGAGTTGTAAGTGATCTGAACGTTTCATGATGATCGCAGATTCCTATAGGGGGTCAAACCATGTCCCAAAGGTCACCGGGCCTGGTGTCACTTTAAAGAAGTAGTCCAGTTACACATTTTTGGGCTTATAACTTGGCTTCTGAATTTCCTAGAGAGGTCAGGTTTGTTTTAGTGTACTCCAATCAACAGCCCCTACAACCACAACATGGAATGGAGTCATTAGCACTTATGGTTTGTAAATGGCACCCAGAATTATGTTGCACGAAGCACAATTTCACATCATTCTGGGTCCCTTTGTGTGAAAACAAGGTCCAATCAGGCTGAAACGTTACAAGAAGGTAGAATCTATTGAGATGTAAGTGATATGAACGTTTCTTGATGATCGCACATTCCTATAGGGGGTCAAACCATGTCCCAAAGGTCACCGAGCCTGGTGTCAATTTAAAGAAGTAGTCCAGTTACACCTTTGTGGGCTTATAACTTGGCTTCTGAATATCCTAGAGAGGTCAGGCTTGTTTTAGAGTACTCCAATTAACAGCCCCCATTACCCCAAAAAGGAATGGAGTCATTAGCACTTATGGTTTTTAAATGGCACCCAGAATTATGTTGCACGAAGCACAATTTCACATCATTCTGGGTTCATTTGTGTGAAAACAAGGTCCAAACAGGCTGAAACATTACAGGAAGTTAGAATCTATTGAGTTGTAAGTGATCTGAACGTTTCATGATGATAGCACTTTCCTAAGGGGGTCAAACCATGTCCCAGAGGTTACCGGATCTGGTGTCAATTTAAAGAAGTAGTCCAGTTACACATTTGTGGGCTTATAACTTGGCTTCTGAATGTCCTAAAGAGATCAGGTTTGTTTTAGTGTACTCCAATCAACAGCCCCTACAACCACAAAAAGGAATGGAGTCATTAGCAGTTATGGTTTTTAAATGGCACCCAGAATTATGTTGCACGATGCACAATTTCACATCATTCTGGGTTCATTTGTGTGAAAACAATAACCAATCAGGCTGAAACGTTACAGGAAGGTAGAATCTATTGAGTTGTAAGTGATCTGAACGTTTCATGATGATAGCACTTTCCTAAGGGGGTCAAACCTTGTCCCAAAGGTCACCGGATCTGGTGTCAATTTAAAAGAGTAGTCCAGTTACACCTTTGTGGGCTTATAACTTGGCTTCTGAATGTCCTAGAGAGATCAGGTTTGTTTTAGTGTACTTCAATCAACAGCCCCTACAACCACAAATAGGAATGGAGTCATTAGCACTTATGGTTTGTAAATGGCACCCAGAATTATGTTGCACGAAGCACAATTTCACATCATTCTGGGTCCATTTATGTGAAAAACCAGGTCCAGTCAGGCTGAAACGTTACAAGAAGGTAGAATCTATTGAGTTGTAAGTGATCTGAACGTTTCATGATGATCGCACATTCCTATAGGGGGTCAAACCATGTCCCAAAGGTCACCGGGCCTGGTGTCACTTTAAAGAAGTAGTCCAGTTGCACCTTTGTGGGCTTATAACTTGGCTTTTGAATATCATAGAGAGGTCAGGTTTGTTTTAGAGTACTCCAATTAACAGCCCCAATTACCCCAAAAAGGAATGGAGTCATTAGCACTTATGGTTTTTAAATGGCACCCAGAATTATGTTGCACGAAGCACAATTTCACATCATTCTGGGTTCATTTGTGTGAAAACAAGGTCCAATCAGGCTGAAACGTTACAAGAAGGTAGAATCTATTGAGTTGTAAGTGATCTGAACATTTCATGATGATCGCACATTCCCATAGGGGGTCAAACCATGTCCCAAAGGTCACCGGGCCTGGTGTCACTTTAAAGACGTAGTCCAGTTACACATTTTTGGGCTTATAACTTGGCTTCTGAATTTCCTAGAGAGGTCAGGTTTGTTTTAGTGTACTCCAATCAACAGCCCCTACAACCACAACATGGAATGGAGTCATTAGCACTTATGGTTTGTAAATGGCACCCAGAATTATGTTGCACGAAGCACAATTTCACATCATTCTGGGTCCCTTTGTGTGAAAACAAGGTCCAATCAGGCTGAAACGTTACAAGAAGGTAGAATCTATTGAGTTGTAAGTGATCTGAACGTTTCTTGATGATCGCACATTCCTATAGGGGGTCAAACCATGTCCCAAAGGTCACCGAGCCTGGTGTCAATTTAAAGAAGTAGTCCAGTTACACCTTTGTGGGCTTATAACTTGGCTTCTGAATATCCTAGAGAGGTCAGGTTTGTTTTAGAGTACTCCAATTAACAGCCCCCATTACCCCAAAAAGGAATGGAGTCATTAGCACTTATGGTTTTTAAATGGCACCCAGAATTATGTTGCACGAAGCACAATTTCACATCATTCTGGGTTCATTTGTGTGAAAACAAGGTCCAATCAGGCTGAAACATTACAGGAAGGTAGAATCTATTGAGTTGTAAGTGATCTGAACGTTTCATGATGATAGCACTTTCCTAAGGGGGTCAAACCATGTCCCAGAGGTTACCGGATCTGGTGTCAATTTAAAGAAGTAGTCCAGTTACACATTTGTGGGCTTATAACTTGGCTTCTGAATGTCCTAAAGAGATCAGGTTTGTTTTAGTGTACTCCAATCAACAGCCCCTACAACCACAAAAAGGAATGGAGTCATTAGCAGTTATGGTTTTTAAATGGCACCCAGAATTATGTTGCACGAAGCACAATTTCACATCATTCTGGGTTCATTTGTGTGAAAACAATAACCAATCAGGCTGAAACGTTACAGGAAGGTAGAATCTATTGAGTTGTAAGTGATCTGAACGTTTCATGATGATAGCACTTTCCTAAGGGGGTCAAACCTTGTCCCAAAGGTCACCGGATCTGGTGTCAATTTAAAAGAGTAGTCCAGTTACACCTTTGTGGGCTTATAACTTGGCTTCTGAATGTCCTAGAGAGATCAGGTTTGTTTTAGTGTACTTCAATCAACAGCCCCTACAACACAAATAGGAATGGAGTCATTAGCACTTATGGTTTGTAAATGGCACCCAGAATTATGTTGCACGAAGCACAATTTCACATCATTCTGGGTCCATTTATGTGAAAAACAAGGTCCAGTCAGGCTGAAACGTTACAAGAAGGTAGAATCTATTGAGTTGTAAGTGATCTGAACGTTTCATGATGATCGCACATTCCTATAGGGGGTCAAACCATGTCCCAAAGGTCACCGGGCCTGGTGTCACTTTAAAGAAGTAGTCCAGTTGCACCTTTGTGGGCTTATAACTTGGCTTTTGAATATCCTAGAGAGGTCAGGTTTGTTTTAGAGTACTCCAATTAACAGCCCCCATTACCCCAAAAAGGAATGGAGTCATTAGCACTTATGGATTTTAAATGGCACCCAGAATTATGTTGCACGAAGCACAATTTCACATCATTCTGGGTTCATTTGTGTGAAAACAATGTCCAATCAGGCTGAAACGTTACAGGAAGATAGAATCTATTGAGTTGTAAGTGATCTGAACGTTGCATGATGATCGCACATTCCTATAGGGGGTCAAACCATGTCCCAAAGGTCACCGGGCCTGGTGTCACTTTAAAGAAGTAGTCCAGTTACACAAATGTGGGCTTATAACTTGGCTTCTGAATGTCCTAGAGAGATCAGGCTTGTTTCAGAGTACTCCAATCAACAGCCCCTACAACAACAAAAAGGAATGGAGTCATTAGCACTTATAGTTTGTAAATGGCACCCACAATTACAATGCACGAAGAACAATTTCACATCATTCTGGTTTCATTTGTGTGAAAACAAGGTCCAATCAGGCTGAAACGTTACAAGAAGGTAGAATCTATTGAGTTGTAAGTGATCTGAACGTTTCATGATGATCGCACATTCCTATAGGGGGTCAAACCATGTCCCAAAGGTCACCGGGCCTGGTGTCACTTTAAAGAAGTAGTCCAGTTAAACATTTGTGGGCTTATAACTTGGCTTGTGAATGTCCTAGAGAGATCAGGTTTGTTTTAGTGTACTCCAATCAACAGCCCCTACAACCACAAAAAGGAATGGAGTCATTAGCACTTGTGGTTTTTAAATGGCACCCAGAATTATGTTGCACGAAGCACAATTTCACATCATTCTGGGTTCATTTGTGTGAAAACAAGGTCCAATCAGGCTGAAACGTTACAGGAAGGTAGAATGTATTGAGTTGTAGGTGATCTGAACGTTTCATGATGATAGCACTTTCCTATAGGGGGTCAAACCATGTCCCAAAGGTCACCGGGCCTGGTGTCACTTTAAAGACGTAGTCCAGTTACACATTTTTGGGCTTATAACTTGGCTTCTGAATTTCCTAGAGAGGTCAGGTTTGTTTTAGTGTACTCCAATCAACAGCCCCTACAACCACAACATGGAATGGAGTCATTAGCACTTATGGTTTGTAAATGGCACCCAGAATTATGTTGCACGAAGCACAATTTCACATCATTCTGGGTCCCTTTGTGTGAAAACAAGGTCCAATCAGGCTGAAACGTTACAAGAAGGTAGAATCTATTGAGTTGTAAGTGATCTGAACGTTTCTTGATGATCGCACATTCCTATAGGGGGTCAAACCATGTCCCAAAGGTCACCGAGCCTGGTGTCAATTTAAAGAAGTAGTCCAGTTACACCTTTGTGGGCTTATAACTTGGCTTCTGAATATCCTAGAGAGGTCAGGTTTGTTTTAGAGTACTCCAATTAACAGCCCCCATTACCCCAAAAAGGAATGGAGTCATTAGCACTTATGGTTTTTAAATGGCACCCAGAATTATGTTGCACGAAGCACAATTTCACATCATTCTGGGTTCATTTGTGTGAAAACAAGGTCCAATCAGGCTGAAACATTACAGGAAGGTAGAATCTATTGAGTTGTAAGTGATCTGAACGTTTCATGATGATAGCACTTTCCTAAGGGGGTCAAACCATGTCCCAGAGGTTACCGGATCTGGTGTCAATTTAAAGAAGTAGTCCAGTTACACATTTGTGGGCTTATAACTTGGCTTCTGAATGTCCTAAAGAGATCAGGTTTGTTTTAGTGTACTCCAATCAACAGCCCCTACAACCACAAAAAGGAATGGAGTCATTAGCAGTTATGGTTTTTAAATGGCACCCAGAATTATGTTGCACGAAGCACAATTTCACATCATTCTGGGTTCATTTGTGTGAAAACAATAACCAATCAGGCTGAAACGTTACAGGAAGGTAGAATCTATTGAGTTGTAAGTGATCTGAACGTTTCATGATGATAGCACTTTCCTAAGGGGGTCAAACCTTGTCCCAAAGGTCACCGGATCTGGTGTCAATTTAAAAGAGTAGTCCAGTTACACCTTTGTGGGCTTATAACTTGGCTTCTGAATGTCCTAGAGAGATCAGGTTTGTTTTAGTGTACTTCAATCAACAGCCCCTACAACACAAATAGGAATGGAGTCATTAGCACTTATGGTTTGTAAATGGCACCCAGAATTATGTTGCACGAAGCACAATTTCACATCATTCTGGGTCCATTTATGTGAAAAACAAGGTCCAGTCAGGCTGAAACGTTACAAGAAGGTAGAATCTATTGAGTTGTAAGTGATCTGAACGTTTCATGATGATCGCACATTCCTATAGGGGGTCAAACCATGTCCCAAAGGTCACCGGGCCTGGTGTCACTTTAAAGAAGTAGTCCAGTTGCACCTTTGTGGGCTTATAACTTGGCTTTTGAATATCCTAGAGAGGTCAGGTTTGTTTTAGAGTACTCCAATTAACAGCCCCCATTACCCCAAAAAGGAATGGAGTCATTAGCACTTATGGATTTTAAATGGCACCCAGAATTATGTTGCACGAAGCACAATTTCACATCATTCTGGGTTCATTTGTGTGAAAACAATGTCCAATCAGGCTGAAACGTTACAGGAAGATAGAATCTATTGAGTTGTAAGTGATCTGAACGTTGCATGATGATCGCACATTCCTATAGGGGGTCAAACCATGTCCCAAAGGTCACCGGGCCTGGTGTCACTTTAAAGAAGTAGTCCAGTTACACATTTGTGGGCTTATAACTTGGCTTCTGAATGTCCTAGAGAGATCAGGCTTGTTTCAGAGTACTCCAATCAACAGCCCCTACAACAACAAAAAGGAATGGAGTCATTAGCACTTATAGTTTGTAAATGGCACCCACAATTACAATGCACGAAGAACAATTTCACATCATTCTGGTTTCATTTGTGTGAAAACAAGGTCCAATCAGGCTGAAACGTTACAAGAAGGTAGAATCTATTGAGTTGTAAGTGATCTGAACGTTTCATGATGATCGCACATTCCTATAGGGGGTCAAACCATGTCCCAAAGGTCACCGGGCCTGGTGTCACTTTAAAGAAGTAGTCCAGTTAAACATTTGTGGGCTTATAACTTGGCTTGTGAATGTCCTAGAGAGATCAGGTTTGTTTTAGTGTACTCCAATCAACAGCCCCTACAACCACAAAAAGGAATGGAGTCATTAGCACTTGTGGTTTTTAAATGGCACCCAGAATTATGTTGCACGAAGCACAATTTCACATCATTCTGGGTTCATTTGTGTGAAAACAAGGTCCAATCAGGCTGAAACGTTACAGGAAGGTAGAATGTATTGAGTTGTAGGTGATCTGAACGTTTCATGATGATAGCACTTTCCTATAGGGGGTCAAACCATGTCCCAAAGGTCACCGGGCCTGGTGTCACTTTAAAGAAGTAGTCCAGTTACACATTTGTGGGCTTATAACTTGGCTTCTGAATGTCCTAGAGAGATCAGGCTTGTTTCAGAGTACTCCAATCAACAGCCCCTACAACAACAAAAAGGAATGGAGTCATTAGCACTTATAGTTTGTAAATGGCACCCACAATTATAATGCACGAAGCACAATTAAACATCATTCTGGGTCCATTTGTGTGAAAACAAGGTCCAATCAGGCTGAAACATTACAAGAAGGTAGAATCTATTGAGTTGTAAGTGATCTGAATGTTTCATGATGATCGCACATTCCTATAGGGGGTCAAACCATGTCCCAAAGGTCACCGGGCCTGGTGTCACTTTAAAGTAGTCCAGTTACACATTTGTGGGCTTATAACTTGGCTTTTGAATATCCTAGAGAGGTCAGGGTTGTTTTAGAGTACTCCAATTAACAGCCCCAATTACCCCAAAAAGGAATGGAGTCATTAGCACTTATGGTTTTTTAATGGCACCCAGAATTATGTTGCACGAAGCACAATTTCACATCATTCTGGGTTCATTTGTGTGAAAACAAGGTCCAATCAGGCTGAAACGTTACAAGAAGGTAGAATCTATTGAGTTGTAAGTGATCTGAACATTTCATGATGATCGCACATTCCCATTGGGGGTCAAACCATGTCCCAAAGGTCACCGGGCCTGGTGTCACTTTAAAGAAGTAGTCCAGTTACACCTTTTTTGCTTATAACTTGGCTTCTGAATTTCCTAGAGAGGTCAGGTTTGTTTTAGTGTACTCCAATCAACAGCCCCTACAACCACAACATGGAATGGAGTCATTAGCACTTATGGTTTGTAAATGGCACCCAGAATTATGTTGCACGAAGCACAATTTCACATCATTCTGGGTCCATTTGTGTGAAAACAAGGTCCAATCAGGCTGAAACGTTACAAGAAGGTAGCATCTATTGAGTTGTAAGTGATCTGAACGTTTCATGATGATCGCACATTCCTATAGGGGGTCAAACCATGTCCCAAAGGTCACCGAGCCTGGTGTCAGTTTAAAGAAGTAGTCCAGTTACACCTTTGTGGGCTTATAACTTGGCTTCTGAATATCCTAGAGAGGTCAGGTTTGTTTTAGAGTACTCCAATTAACAGCCCCCATTACCCCAAAAAGGAATGGAGTCATTAGCACTTATGGTTTTTAAATGGCACCCAGAATTATGTTGCACGAAGCACAATTTCACATCATTCTGGGTTCATTTGTGTGAAAACAAGGTCCAATCAGGCTGAAACATTACAGGAAGGTAGAATCTATTGAGTTGTAAGTGATCTGAACGTTTCATGATGATAGCACTTTCCTAAGGGGTGCAAACCATGTCCCAAAGGTCACCGGATCTGGTGTCAATTTAAAAGAGTAGTCCAGTTACACATTTGTGGGCTTATAACTTGGCTTTTGAATATCCTAGAGAAGTCAGGTTTGTTTTAGAGTACTGCAATTAACAGCCCCCATTACCCCAAAAAGGAATGGAGTCATTAGCACTTATGGATTTTAAATGGCACCCAGAATTATGTTGCACGAAGCACAATTTCACATCATTCTGGGTTCATTTGTGTGAAAACAATGTCCAGTCAGGCTGAAACGTTACAGGAAGATAGATTCTATTGAGTTGTAAGTGATCTGAACGTTTCATGATGATCGCACATTCCTATAGGGGGTCAAACCATGTCCCAAAGGTCACCGAGCCTGGTGTCACTTTAAAGAAGTAGTCCAGTTACACCTTTGTGGGCTTATAACTTGGCTTTGGAATATCCTAGAGAGGTCAGGATTGTTTTAGAGTACTCCAATTAACAGCCCCCATTACCCCAAAAAGGAATGGAGTCATTAGCACTTATGGTTTTTAAATGGCACCCAGAATTATGTTGCACGAAGCACAATTTCACATCATTCTGGGTTCATTTGTGTTAAAACAAGGTCCAATCAGGCTGAAACGTGACAGGAAGATAGAATCTATTGAGTTGTAAGTGATCTAAAAGTTTCATGATGATAGCACTTTCCTAAGGGGGTCAAACCATGTCCCAAAGGTCACCGGATCTGGTGTCAATTTAAAGAAGTAGTCCAGTTACACATTTGTGGGCTTATAACGTGGCTTCTGAATGTCCTAGAGAGATCAGGTTGGTTTTAGCGTACTCCAATCAACAGCCCCTACAACCACAAAAAGGAATGTAGTCATTAGCACTTATGGTTTTTAAGTGGCACCAAGAATTATGTTGCACGAAGCACAATTTCACATCATTCTGGGTCCATTTGTGTGAAAACAAGGTCCAATCAGGCTGAAACGTTACAAGAAGGTAGAATCTATTGAGTTGTAAGTGATATGAACGTTTCATGATGATCGCACATTCCCATAGGGGGTCAAACCATGTCCCAAAGGTCACCGGGCCTGGTGTCACTTTAAAGAAGTAGTCCAGTTACACCTTTGTGGGCTTATAACTTGGCTTCTGAATTTCCTAGAGAGGTCAGGTTTGTTTTAGTGTACTCCAATCAACAGCCCCTACAACCACAAAAAGGAATGGAGTCATTAGCACTTATGGTTTGTAAATGGCACCCAGAATTATGTTGCACGAAGCACAATTTCACATCATTCAGGGTCCATTTGTGTGAAAACAAGGTCCAATCAGGCTGAAAGGTTACAAGAAGGTAGAATCTATTGAGTTGTAAGTGATCTGAGCGTTTCATGATGATCGCACATTCCTATAGGGGGTCAAACCATGTCCCAAAGGTCACCGAGCCTGGTGTCACTTTAAAGAAGTAGTCCAGTTACACATTTGTGGGCTTATAACTTGGCTTCTGAATATCCTAGAGAGGTCAGGGTTGTTTTAGAGTACTCCAATTAACAGCCCCCATTACCCCAAAAAGGAATGGAGTCATTAGCACTTATGGTTTTTAAATGGCACCCAGAATTATGTTGCACGAAGCACAATTTCACATCATTCTGGGTTCATTTGTGTTAAAACAAGGTCCAATCAGGCTGAAACGTTACAGGAAGATAGAATCTATTGAGTTGTAAGTGATCTGAAAGTTTCATGATGATAGCACTTTCCTAAGGGGGTCAAACCATGTGCCAAATGTCACCGGATCTGATGTCAATTTAAAGAAGTAGTCCAGTTAAACATTTGTGGGCTTATAACTTGGCTTCTGAATGTCCTAGAGAGATCAGGTTTGTTTTAGTGTACTCCAATCAACAGCCCCTACAACCACAAAAAGGAATGGAGTCATTAGCAGTTATGGTTTGTAAATGGCACCCAGAATTATGTTGCACGAAGCACAATTTCACATCATTCTGGGTTCATTTGTTTGAAAACAAGGTCCAATCAGGCTGAAACGTTACAGGAAGGTAGAATCTATTGAGTTGTAAGTGATCTGAACGTTTCATGATGATAGCACTTTCCTATAGGGGGTCAAACCATGTCCCAAAGGTCACCGGGCCTGGTGTCACTTTAAAGAAGTAGTCCAGTTACACATTTGTGGGCTTATAACTTGGCTTCTGAATGTCCTAGAGAGATCAGGTTTGTTTTAATGTACTCCAATCAACAGCCCCTACAACCACAAAAAGGAATGGAGTCATTAACACTTATGGTTTTTAAATGGCACCCAGAATTATGTTGCACGAAGCACAATTTCACATCATTCTGGGTCCATTTGTGTGAAAACAAGGTCCATTCAGGCTGAAACGTTACAAGAAGGTAGAATCTATTGAGTTGTAAGTGATCTGAACATTTCATGATGATCGCACATTCCTATAGGGGGTCAAACCATGTCCCAAAGGTCACCGGGCCTGGTGTCACTTTAAAGAAGTAGTCCAGTTACACCTTTGTGGGCTTATAACTTGGCTTCTGAATATCCTAGAGAGGTCAGATTTGTTTTAGAGTACTCCAGTTATCAGCCCCCATTACCCCAAAAAGGAATGGAGTCATTAGCACTTATGGTTTTTAAATGGCACCCAGAATTATGTTGCACGAAGCACAATTTCACATCATTCTGGGTTCATTTGTGTGAAAACAAGGTCCAATGAGGCTGAAACGTTACAGGAAGGTAGAATCTATTGAGTTGTAAGTGATCTGAACGTTTCATGATGATCGCACATTCCTATAGGGGGTCAAACCATGTCCCAAAGGTGACCGGGCCTGGTGTCACTTTAAAGAAGTAGTCCAGTTGCACCTTTGTGGGCTTATAACTTGGCTTTTGAATATCCTAGAGAGGTCAGGTTTGTTTTAGAGTACTCCAATTAACAGCCCCCATTACCCCAAAAAGGAATGGAGTCATTAGCACTTATGGTTTTTAAATGGCACCCAGAATTATGTTGCACAAAGCACAATTTCACATCATTCTGGGTTCGTTTGTGTGAAAACAAGGTCCAATCAGGCAGAAACGTTACAGGAAGGTAGAATCTATTGAGTTGTAAGTGATCTGAATGTTTCATGATGATAGCACTTTCCTAAGGTGTTCATACAATGTCCCAAAGGTCACCGGATCTGGTGTCAATTTAAAGAAGCTGTCCAGTTACACATTTGTGGGCTTATAACTTGGCTTCTGAATGTCCTAGAGGGATCAGGTTTGTTTTAGTGTACTCCAATCAACAGCCCCTACAACCACAAAAAGGAATTGAGTCATTAGCACTTATGGTTTGTAAATGGCACCCAGAATTATGTTGCACGAAGCACAATTTCACATCATTCTGGGTCCATTTGTGTGAAAACAATGTCCAATCAGGCTGAAACGTTACAAGAAGGTAGAATCTATTGAGTTGTAAGTGATCTGAACGTTTCATGATGATCGCACATTCCTATAGGGGGTCAAACCATGTCCCAAAGGTCACCGAGCCTGGTGTTACTTTAAAGAAGTAGTCCAGTTACACCTTTGTGGGCTTATAACTTGGCTTTGGAATATCCTAGAGAGGTCAGGATTGTTTTAGAGTACTCCAATTAACAGCCCCCATTACCCCAAAAAAGGAATGGAGTCGTTAGCACTTATGGTTTTTAAATGGCACCCAGAATTATGTTGCACGAAGCACAATTTCACATCATTCTGGGTTCATTTGTGTTAAAACAAGGTCCAATCAGGCTGAAACGTGACAGGAAGATAGAATCTATTGAGTTGTAAGTGATCTGAAAGTTTCATGATGGTAGCACTTTCCTAAGGGGGTCAAACCATGTCCCAAAGGTCACCGGATCTGGTGTCAATTTAAAGAAGTAGTCCAGTTACACATTTGTGGGCTTATAACGTGGCTTCTGAATGTCCTAGAGAGATCAGGTTTGTTTTAGCATACTCCAATCAACAGCCCCTACAACCACAAAAAGGAATGGAGTCATTAGCACTTATGGTTTTTAAATGGCACCCAGAATTATGTTGCACGAAGCACAATTTCATATCATTCTGGGTCCATTTGTGTGAAAACAAGGTCCAATCAGGCTGAAACGTTACAAGAAGGTAGAATCTATTGAGTTGTAAGTGATATGAACGTTTCATGATGATCACACATTCCCATAGGGGGTCAAACCATGTCCCAAAGGTCACCGGGCCTGGTGTCACTTTAAAGAAGTAATCCAGTTACACCTTTGTGGGCTTATAACTTGGCTTCTGAATTTCCTAGAGAGGCCAGGTTTGTTTTAGTGTACTCCAATCAACAGCCCCTACAACCACAAAAAGGAATGGAGTCATTAGCACTTATGGTTTTTAAATGGCACCCAGAATTATGTTGCACGAAGCACAATTTCACATCATTCTGGGTTCATTTGTGTTAAAACAAGGTCCAATCAGGCTGAAACGTTACAGGAAGATAGAATCTATTGAGTTGTAAGTGATCTGAAAGTTTCATGATGATAGCACTTTCCTAAGGGGGTCAAACCATGTCCCAAAGGTCACCGGATCTGATGTCAATTTAAAGAATTAGTCCAGTTAAACATTTGTGGGCTCATAACTTGGCTTCTGAATGTCCTAGAGAGACCAGGTTTGTTTTAATGTACTCCAATCAACAGCCCCTACAACCACAAAAAGAAATGGAGTCATTAACACTTCTGGTTTTCAAATGGCACCCAGAATTATGTTGCACGAAGCACAATTTCACATCATTCTGGGTTCATTTGTGTGAAAACAAGGTCCAATCAGGCTGAAACGTTACAGGAAGGTAGAATCTATTGAGTTGTAAGTGATCTGAACGTTTCATGATAATAGCACTTTCCTAAGGGGGTCAAACCATGTCCCAAAGGTAACCGGATCTGGTGTCAATTTAAAGAAGTAGTCCAGTTACACCTTTGTGGGCTTATAACGTGGCTTCTGAATGTCCTAGAGAGATCAGGTTTGTTTTAGTGTACTCCAATCAACAGCCCCTACAACCACAAAAAGGAATGGAGTCATTAGCACTTATGGTTTGTAAATGGCACCCAGATTTATGTTGCACGAAGCACAATTTCACATCATTCTGTGTCCATTTGTGTGAAAACAAGGTCCAATCAGGCTGAAACGTTACAAGAAGGTAGAAACTATTGAATTGTAAGTGATCTGAACATTTCATGATGATCGCACATTCCTATAGGGGGTCAAACCATGTCCCAAAGGTCACCGGGCCTGGTGTCACTTTAAAGAAGTAGTCCAGTTACACGTTTGTGGGCTTATAACTTGGCTTCTGAATATCCTAGAGAGGTCAGGTTTGTTTTAGAATACTCCAGTTATCAGCCCCTATTACCCCAAAAAGGAATGGAGTCAGTAGCACTTATGGTTTTTAAATGGCACCCAGAATTATGTTGCATGAAGCACAATTTCACATCATTCTTGGTTCATTTGTGTGAAAACAAGGTCCAATCAGGCTGAAACGTTACAGGAAGGTAGAATCTATTGAGTTGCAAGTGATCTGAACGTTTCATGATGATAGCACTTTCCTAAGGGGGTCAAACCATGTCCCAAATGTCACCGGATCTGGTGTCAATTTAAAGAAGTGGTCCAGTTACACATTTGTGGACTTATAACTTGGCTTCTGAATATCCTAGAGAGGTCAGGTTTGTTTTAGAGTACTCCAATTAACAGCCCCCATTACCCCAAAAAGGAATGGAGTCATTAGCACTTATGGTTTTTAAATGGCACCCAGAATTATGTTGCAAGAAGCACAATTTCACATCATTCTGGGTTCATTTGTGTGAAAACAAGGTCCAATCAGGCTGAAACGTTACAGGAAGGTAGAATCTATTGAGTTGTAAGTGATCTGAACGTTTCATGATGATAGCACTTTCCTAAGGGGGTCAAACCATGTCCTAAAGGTCACCGGATCTGGTGTCAATTTAAAGAAGTAGTCCAGTTACACATTTGTGGGCTTATAACTTGGCTTCTGAATGTCCTAGAGAGATCAAGTTTGTTTTAGTGTACTCCAATCAACAGCCCCTACAACCACAAAAAGGAATGGAGTCATTAGCACTTATGGTTTTTAAATGGCACCCAGAATTATGTTGCACGAAGCACAATTTCACATCATTCTGGGTTCATTTGTGTGAAAACAAGGTCCAATTATGCTGAAACGTTACAGGAAGGTACAATCTATTGAGTTGTAAGTGATCTGAACGTTTCATGATGATAGCACTTTCCTAAGGGGGTCAAACCATGTCCCATAGGTCACCGGACTTGGTGTCAATTTAAAGAAGTAGTCCAGTTACACATTTGTGGGCCTATAACTTGGCTTCTTAATGGCCTAGAGAGATCAGGTTTGTTTTAGTGTGCTCCAATCTACAGCCCCTACAACCACAAAAAGGAATGGAGTCATTAGCACTTATGGTTTTTAAATGGCACCCAGAATTATGTTACACGAAGCACAATTTCACATCATTCTGGGTCCATTTGTGTGAAAACAAGGTCCAATCAGGCTGAAACGTTACAAGAAGGTAGAATCTATTGAGTTGTAAGTGATCTGAATGTTTCATGATGATCGCACATTCCTATAGGGGGTCAAACCATGTCCCAAAGGTAACCGGATCTGGTGTCAATTTAAAGAAGTAGTCCAGTTACACATTTGTGGGCTTATAACTTGGCTTCTGAATGTCCTAGAGAGATCAAGTTTGTTTTAGTGTACTCCAATCAAGAGCCCCTACAACCACCGAAAGGAATGGAGTCATTACCACTTATGGTTTTTAAATGGCACCCAGAATTATGTTGCACGAAGCACAATTTCACATCATTCTGGGTTCATTTGTGTGAAAACAAGGTCCAATTAGGCTGAAACGTTACAGAAATGTAGAATCTATTGATTTGTAAGTGATCTGAACGTTTCATGATGATAGCACTTTCCTAAGGGGGTCAAACCATGTCCCAAAGGTAACCGGATCTGGTGTCAATTTAAAGAAGTAGTCCAGTTACACATTTGTGGTCTTATAACTTGGCGTCTGAATGGCCTAGAGAGATCAGGTTTGTTTTAGTGTGCTCCAATCAACAGCCCCTACAACCACAAAAAGGAATGGAGTCATTAGCACTTATGGTTTTTAAATGGCACCCAGATTTATGTTGCACGAAGCACAATTTCACATCATTCTGGGTTCATTTGTGTGAAAACAAGGTCCAATCAGGCTGAAACGTTACAAGAAGGTAGAATCTATTGAGTTGTAAGTGATCTGAACGTTTCATGATGATCGTACATTCCTATAGGGGGTCAAACCATGTCCCAAAGGTCACCGGGCCTGGTGTCACTTTAAAGAAGTAGTCCAGTTACACATTTGAGGGCTTATAACTTGGCTTTGGAATATCCTAGAGAGGTCAGGTTTTTTTAGAGTACTCCAATTAACAGACCGCATTACCCCAAAAGGAATGGAGTCATTAGCAGCTTTGGTTTTTAAATGGCACCCAGAATTATGTTGCACGAAGCACAATTTCACATCATTCTGGGTTCATTTGTGTGAAAACAAGGTCCAATCACTCTGAAACATTACAGAAAGGTAGAATCTATTGAGTTGTAAGTGATCTGAACGTTTCATGATGATAGCACTTTCCTAAGGGGGTCAAACCATGTCCCAAAGTTAACAGGATCTGGTGTCAATATAAAGAAGTAGTCCAGTTACACATTTGTGGGCTTATAACTTGGCTTCTGAATGGCCTAGAGAGATCAGGTTTGTTTTAGTGTGCTCCAATCAACAGCCCCTACAACCACAAAAGGAATGGAGTCATTAGCACTTATGGTTTTTAAATGGCACCCAGAATTATGTTGCACGAAGCACAATTTCACATCATTCTGGGTTCATTTGTGTGAAAACAAGGTCCAATCAGGCTGAAACGTTACAGGAAGGTAGAATCTATTGAGTTGTAAGTGATCTGAACGTTTCATGATGATAGCACTTTCCTAAGGGGGTCAAACCATGTCCCAAAGGTCACCGGGCCTGGTGTCACTTTAAAGAAGTAGTCCAGTTACACATTTGAGGGCTTATAACTTGGCTTTGGAATATCCTAGAGAGGTCAGGTTTTTTTAGAGTACTCCAATTAACAGACCGCATTACCCCAAAAGGAATGGAGTCATTAGCAGCTATGGTTTTTAAATAGCACCCAGAATTATGTTGCACGAAGCACAATTTCACATCATTCTGGGTTCATTTGTGTGAAAACAAGGTCCAATCAGGCTGAAACGTTACAGGAAGGTAGAATCTATTGAGTTGTAAGTGATGTGAACGTTTCATGATGATAGCACTTTCCTAAGGGGGTCAAACCATGTCCCAAAGGTAACCGGATCTGGTGTCAATTTAAAGAAGTAGTCCAGTTACACATTTGTGGGCTTATAACGTGGCTTCTGAATGTCCTAGAGAGATCAGGTTTGTTTTAGTGTACTCCAATCAACAGCCCCTACAATCACAAAAAGGAATGGAGTCATTAGCACTTATGGTTTGTAAATGGCACCCAGATTTATGTTGCACGAAGCACAATTTCACATCATTCTGTGTCCATTTGTGTGAAAACAAGGTCCAATCAGGCTGAAACGTTACAAGAAGGTAGAATCTATTGAATTGTAAGTGATCTGAACATTTCATGATGATCTCACATTCCTATAGGGGGTCAAACCATGTCCCAAAGGTCACCGGGCCTGGTGTCACTTTAAAGAAGTAGTCCAGTTACACCTTTGTGGGCTTATAACTTGGCTTCTGAATATCCTAGAGAGGTCAGGTTTGTTTTAGAGTACTCCAGTTATCAGCCCCTATTACCCCAAAAAGGAATGGAGTCAGTAGCACTTATGGTTTTTAAATGGCACCCAGAATTATGTTGCATGAAGCACAATTTCACATCATTCTTGGTTCATTTGTGTGAAAACAAGGTCCAATCAGGCTGAAACGTTACAGGAAGGTAGAATGTATTGAGTTGTAGGTGATCTGAACGTTTCATGATGATAGCACTTTCCTATAGGGGGTCAAACCATGTCCCAAAGGTCACCGGGCCTGGTGTCACTTTAAAGAAGTAGTCCAGTTACACATTTGTGGGCTTATAACTTGGCTTCTGAATGTCCTAGAGAGATCAGGTTTGTTTTAGTGTGCTCCAATCTACAGCCCCTACAACCACAAAAAGGAATGGAGTCATTAGCACTTATGGTTTTTAAATGGCACCCAGAATTATGTTACACGAAGCACAATTTCACATCATTCTGGGTCCATTTGTGTGAAAACAAGGTCCAATCATGCTGAAACGTTACAAGAAGGTAGAATCTATTGAGTTGTAAGTGATCTGAATGTTTCATGATGATCGCAAATTCCTATAGGGGGTCAAACCATGTCCCAAAGGTAACCGGATCTGGTGTCAATTTAAAGAAGTAGTCCAGTTACACATTTGTGGGCTTATAACTTGGCTTCTGAATGTCCTAGAGAGATCAAGTTTGTTTTAGTGTACTCCAATCAAGAGCCCCTACAACCACCGAAAGGAATGGAGTCATTACCACTTATGGTTTTTAAATGGCACCCAGAATTATGTTGCACGAAGCACAATTTCACATCATTCTGGGTCCATTTGTGTGAAAACAAGGTCCAATCAGGCTGAAACGTTACAAGAAGGTAGAATCTATTGAGTTGTAAGTGATCTGAATGTTTCATGATGATCGCACATTCCTATAGGGGGTCAAACCATGTCCCAAAGGTAACCGGATCTGGTGTCAATTTAAAGAAGTAGTCCAGTTACACATTTGTGGGCTTATAACTTGGCTTCTGAATGTCCTAGAGAGATCAAGTTTGTTTTAGTGTACTCCAATCAAGAGCCCCTACAACCACCGAAAGGAATGGAGTCATTACCACTTATGGTTTTTAAATGGCACCCAGAATTATGTTGCACGAAGCACAATTTCACATCATTCTGGGTTCATTTGTGTGAAAACAAGGTCCAATCAGGCTGAAACGTTACAGGAAGTTAGAATCTATTGAATTGTAAGTGATCTGAACGTTTCATGATTATAGCAATTTCCTAAAGGGGTCAAACCATGTCCCAAAGGTAACCGGATCTGGTATCAATTTAAAGAAGTAGTCCAGTTACACATTTGTGGGCTTATAACTTGGCTTCTGAATGGCCTAGAGAGATCAGGTTTGTTTTAGTGTGCTCCAATCAACAGCCCCTACAACCACAAAAAGGAATGGAGTCATTAGCACTTATGGTTTTTAAATGGCACCCAGAATTATGTTGCACGAAGCACAATTTCACATCATTCTGGGTTCATTTGTGTGAAAACAAGGTCCAATCAGGCTGAAACGTTACAGGAAGGTAGAATCTATTGAGTTGTAAGTGATCTGAACGTTTCATGATGATAGCACTTTCCTAAGGGGGTCAAACCATGTCCCAAAGGTCACCGGATCTGGTGTCAATTTAAAGAAGTAGTCCAGTTACACATTTGTGGGCTTATAACTTGGCTTCTGAATGTCCTAGAGAGATCAAGTTTGTTTTAGTGTACTCCAATCAACAGCCCCTACAACCACAAAAAGGAATGGAGTCATTAGCACTTATGGTTTTTAAATGGCACCCAGAATTATGTTGCACGAAGCACAATTTCACATCATTCTGGGTTCATTTGTGTGAAAACAAGGTCCAATTATGCTGAAACGTTACAGGAAGGTACAATCTATTGAGTTGTAAGTGATCTGAACGTTTCATGATGATAGCACTTTCCTAAGGGGGTCAAACCATGTCCCATAGGTCACCGGACTTGGTGTCAATTTAAAGAAGTAGTCCAGTTACACATTTGTGGGCTTATAACTTGGCTTCTGAATGTCCTAGAGAGATCAGGTTTGTTTTAATGTGATCCAATCTACAGCCCCTACAACCACAAAAAGGAATGGAGTCATTAGCACTTATGGTTTTTAAATGGCACCCAGAATTATGTTACACGAAGCACAATTTCACATCATTCTGGGTCCATTTGTGTGAAAACAAGGTCCAATCAGGCTGAAACGTTACAAGAAGGTAGAATCTATTGAGTTGTAAGTGATCTGAATGTTTCATGATGATCGCACATTCCTATAGGGGGTCAAACCATGTCCCAAAGGTAACCGGATCTGGTGTCAATTTAAAGAAGTAGTCCAGTTACACATTTGTGTGCTTATAACTTGGCTTCTGAATGTCCTAGAGAGATCAAGTTTGTTTTAGTGTACTTCAATCAAGAGCCCCTACAACCACCGAAAGGAATGGAGTCATTACCACTTATGGTTTTTAAATGGCACCCAGAATTATGTTGCACGAAGCACAATTTCACAACATTCTGGGTTCATTTGTGTGAAAACAAGGTCCAATTAGGCTGAAACGTTACAGAAATGTAGAATCTATTGAGTTGTAAGTGATCTGAACGTTTCATGATTATAGCACTTTCCTAAGGGGGTCAAACCATGTCCCAAAGGTAACCGGATCTGGTGTCAATTTAAAGAAGTAGTCCAGTTACACATTTGTGGTCTTATAACTTGGCGTCTGAATGGCCTAGAGAGATCAGGTTTGTTTTAGTGTGCTCCAGTCAACAGCCCCTACAACCACAAAAAGGAATGGAGTCATTAGCACTTATGGTTTTTAAATGGCACCCAGATTTATGTTGCACGAAGCACAATTTCACATCATTCTGGGTTCATTTGTGTGAAAACAAGGTCCAATCAGGCAAAAACGTTACAAGAAGGTAGAATCTATTGAGTTGTAAGTGATCTGAACGTTTCATGATGATCGCAGATTCCTATAGGGGGTCAAACCATGTCCCAAAGGTCACCGGGCCTGGTGTCACTTTAAAGAAGTAGTCCAGTTACACATTTGAGGGCTTATAACTTGGCTTTGGAATATCCTAGAGAGGTCAGGTTTTTTTAGAGTACTCCAATTAACAGACCGCATTACCCCAAAAGGAATGGAGTCATTAGCAGCTATGGTTTTTAAATGGCACCCAGAATTATGTTGCACGAAGCACAATTTCACATCATTCTGGGTTCATTTGTGTGAAAACAAGGTCCAGTCACGCTGAAACATTACAGAAAGGTAGAATCTATTGAGTTGTAAGTGATCTGAACGTTTCATGATGATAGCACTTTCCTAAGGGGGTCAAACCATGTCCCAAAGGTAACCGGATCTGGTGTCAATATAAAGAAGTAGTCCAGTTACACATTTGTGGGCTTATAACTTGGCTTCTGAATGGCCTAGAAAGATCAGGTTTGTTTTAGTGTGCTCCAATCAACAGCCCCTACAACCACAAAAGGAATGGAGTCATTAGCACTTATGGTTTTTAAATGGCACCCAGAATTATGATGCACGAAGCACAATTTCACATCATTCTGGGTTCATTTGTGTGAAAACAAGGTCCAATCAGGCTGAAACGTTACAGGAAGGTAGAATCTATTGAGTTGTAAGTGATCTGAACGTTTCATGATGATAGCACTTTCCTAAGGGGGTCAAACCATGTCCCAAAGGTCACCGGGCCTGGTGTCACTTTAAAGAAGTAGTCCAGTTACACATTTGAGGGCTTATAACTTGGCTTTGGAATATCCTAGAGAGGTCAGGTTTTTTTAGAGTACTCCAATTAACAGACCGCATTACCCCAAAAGGAATGGAGTCATTAGCAGCTATGGTTTTTAAATGGCACCCAGAATTATGTTGCACGAAGCACAATTTCACATCATTCTGGGTTCATTTGTGTGAAAACAAGGTCCAATCACGCTGAAACATTACAGAAAGGTAGAATCTATTGAGTTGTAAGTGATCTGAACGTTTCATGATTATAGCACTTTCCTAAGGGGGTCAAACCATGTCCCAAAGGTAACCGGATCTGGTGTCAATATAAAGAAGTAGTCCAGTTACACATTTGTGGGCTTATAACTTGGCTTCTGAATGGCCTAGAGAGATCAGGTTTGTTTTAGTGTGCTCCAATCAACAGCCCCTACAACCACAAAAGGAATGGAGTCATTAGCACTTATGGTTTTTAAATGGCACCCAGAATTATGTTGCACGAAGCACAATTTCACATCATTCTGGGTTCATTTGTGTGAAAACAAGGTCCAATCAGGCTGAAACGTTACAGGAAGGTAGAATCTATTGAGGTGTAAGTGATCTGAACGTTTCATGATGATAGCACTTTCCTAAGGGGGTCAAACCATGTCCCAAAGGTCACCGGATCTGGTGTCAATTTAAAGAAGTAGTCCAGTTACACATTTGTGGGCTTATAACTTGGCTTCTGAATGTCCTAGAGAGATCAAGTTTGTTTTAGTGTACTCCAATCAAGAGCCCCTACAACCACAAAAAGGAATGGAGTCATTAGCACTTATGGTTTTTAAATGGCACCCAGAATTATGTTGCACGAAGCACAATTTCACATCATTCTGGGTCCATTTGTGTGAAAACAAGGTCCAATCAGGCTGAAACGTTACAAGAAGGTAGAATCTATTGAGTTGTAAGTGATCTGAACGTTTCATGATGATCGCACATTCCTATAGGGGGTCAAACCATGTCCCAAAGGTCACCGGGCCTGGTGTCACTTTAAAGAAGTAGTCCAGTTACACATTTGAGGGCTTATAACTTGGCTTTGGAATATCCTAGAGAGGTCAGGTTTTTTTAGAGTACTCCAATTAACAGACCGCATTACCCCAAAATGAATGGAGTCATTAGCAGCTATGGTTTTTAAATGGCACCCAGAATTATGTTGCACGAAGCACAATTTCACATCATTCTGGGTTCATTTGTGTGAAAACAAGGTCCAATCAGGCTGAAACGTTACAGGAAGGTAGAATCTATTGAGTTGTAAGTGATCTGAACGTTTCATGATGATAGCACTTTCCTAAGGGGGTCAAACCATGTCCCAAAGGTCACCGGATCTGGTGTCAATTTAAAGAAGTAGTCCAGTTACACATTTGTGGGTTTATAACTTGGCTTCTGAATGTCCTAGTGAGATCAAGTGTGTTTTAGTGTACTCCAATCAACAGCCCCTACAACCACAAAAAGGAATGGAGTCATTAGCACTTATGGTTTTTAAATGGCACCCAGAATTATGTTGCACGAAGCACAATTTCACATCATTCTGGGTTCATTTGTGTGAAAACAAGGTCCAATTATGCTGAAACGTTACAGGAAGGTACAATCTATTGAGTTGTAAGTGATCTGAACGTTTCATGATGATAGCACTTTCCTAAGGGGTTCAAACCATGTCCCAAAGGTCACCGGACTTGGTGTCAATTTAAAGAAGTAATCCAGTTACACATTTGTGGGCTTATAACTTGGCTTCTGAATGGCCTAGAGAGATCAGGTTTGTTTTAGTGTGCTCCAATCTACAGCCCCTACAACCACAAAAAGGAATGGAGTCATTAGCACTTATGGTTTTAAAATGGCACCCAGAATTATGTTACACGAAGCACAATTTCACATCATTCTGGGTCCATTTGTGTGAAAACAAGGTCCAATCAGGCTGAAACGTTACAAGAAGGTAGAATCTATTGAGTTGTAAGTGATCTGAATGTTTCATGATGATCGCACATTCCTATAGGGGGTCAAACCATGTCCCAAAGGTAACCGGATCTGGTGTCAATTTAAAGAAGTAGTCCAGGTACACATTTGTGGGCTTATAACTTGGCTTCTGAATGTCCTAGAGAGATCAAGTTTGTTTTAGTGTACTCCAATCAAGAGCCCCTACAACCACCGAAAGGAATGGAGTCATTACCACTTATGGTTTTTAAATGGCACCCAGAATTATGTTGCACGAAGCACAATTTCACATCATTCTGGGTTCATTTGTGTGAAAACAAGGTCCAATTAGGCTGAAACGTTACAGAAATGTAGAATCTATTGAGTTGTAAGTGATCTGAACGTTTCATGATGATAGCACTTTCCTAAGGGGGTCAAACCATGTCCCAAAGGTAACCGGATCTGGTGTCAATTTAAAGAAGTAGTCAAGTTACACATTTGTGGTCTTATAACTTGGCGTCTGAATGGCCTAGAGAGATCAGGTTTGTTTTAGTGTGCTCCAATCAACAGCCCCTACAACCACAAAAAGGAATGGAGTCATTAGCACTTATGGTTTTTAAATGGCACCCAGATTTATGTTGCACGAAGCACAATTTCACATCATTCTGGGTTCATTTGTGTGAGAACAAGGTCCAATCAGGCTGAAACGTTACAAGAAGGAAGAATCTATTGAGTTGTAAGTGATCTGAACGTTTCATGATGATCGCACATTCCTAAGGGGGTCAAACCATGTCCCAAAGGTCACTGGATCTGGTGTCAATTTAAAGAAGTAGTCCAGTTACACATTTGTGGGCTTATAACTTGGCTTCTGAATGTCCTAGAGAGATCAAGTTTGTTTTAGTGTACTCCAATCAACAGCCCCTACAACCACAAAAAGGAATGGAGTCATTAGCACTTATGGTTTTTAAATGGCACCCAGAATTGTGTTGCACGAAGCACAATTTCACATCATTCTGGGTTCATTTGTCTGAAAACAAGGTCCAATTATGCTGAAATGTTACAGGAAGGTAGAATCTACTGAGTTGTAAGTGATCTGAACGTTTCATGATGATAGCACTTTCCTAAGAGGGTCAAACCATGTCCCAAAGGTCACCGGATCTGGTGTCAATTTAAAGAAGTAGTCCAGTTACACATTTGTGGGCTTATAACTTGGCTTCTGAATGTCCTAGAGAGATCAAGTTTGTTTTAGTGTACTCCAATCAACAGCCCCTACAACCTCAAAAAGGAATTGAGTCATTAGCACTTATGGTTTTTAAAAGGCACCCAGAATTATGTTGCACGAAGCACAATTTCACATCATTCTGGGTTCATTTGTGTGAAAACAAGGTCCAATCAGGCTGAAACGTTACAAGAAGGTAGAATCTATTGAGTTGTAACTGATCTGAATGTTTCATGATGATCGCACATTCCTATAGGGGGTCAGACCATGTCCCAAAGGTCACCGGGCCTGGTCTCACTTTAAAGAAGTAGTCCAGTTACACATTTGTGGGCTTATAACTTGGCATCTGAATGTCCTAGAGAGGTCAGTTTTGTTTTAGTGTACTCCAATCAACAGCCCATACAACCACAAAAAGGAATGGAGTCATTAGCACTTATGGTTTGTAAATGGCACCCAGAATTATGTTGCACGAAGCACAATTTCACATCATTCTGGGTCCATTTGTGTGAAAACAAGGTCCAATCAGGCTGAAACGTTACAAGAAGGTAGAATCTATTGAGTTGTAAGTGATCTGAACGTTTCATGATGATCGCACATTCCTATAGGGGGTCAAACCATGTCCCAAAGGTCACCGGGCCTGGTGTCACTTTAAAGAAGTAGTCAAGTTACACATTTGAGGGCTTATAACTTTGCTTTGGAATATCCTAGAGAGGTCAGGTTTGTTTTAGAGTACTCCAATTAACAGCCCCCATTACCCCAAAAAGGAATGGAGTCATTAGCAGTTATGGTTTTTAAATGGCACCCAGAATTATGTTGCACGAAGCACAATTTCACATCATTCTGGGTCCATTTGTGTGAAAACAAGGTCCAATCAGGCTAAAACGTTACAAGAAGGTAGAATCTATTGAGTTGTAAGTGATCTGAACGTTTCATGATGATCGCTCATTCCTATAGGGGGTCAAACCATGTCCCAAAGGTCACCAAGCCTGGTGTCACTTTAAAGAAGTAGTCCAGTTACACCTTTGTGGGCTTATAACTTGTCTTCTGAATGTCCTAGAGAGATCAGGTTTGGTTTAGTGTGCTCCAATCAACAGCCCCTACAACCACAAAAAGGAATGGAGTCATTAGCACTTATGGTTTTTAAATGGCACCCAGAATTATGTTGCACGAAGCACAATTTCACATCATTCTGGGTTCATTTGTGTGAAAACAAGAACCAATCAGGCTGAAATGTTACAGGAAGGTAGAATCTATTGAGTTGTAAGTGATCTGAATGTTTCATGATGATAGCACTTTCCTAAGGGGGTCAAACCATGTCCCAAAGGTCACCGGATCTGGTGTCAATTTAAAGAAGTAGTCCAGTTACACATTTGTGGGCTCTTAACTTGGCTTCTGAATGTCCTAGAGAGATCAGGTTTGGTTTAGTGTGCTCCAATCAACAGCCCCTACAACCACAAAAAGGAATGGAATCATTAGCACTTATGGTTTTTAAATGGCACCCAGAATTATGTTGCACGAAGCACAATTTCACATCATTCTGTGTTCATTTTTGTGAAAACAAGGTCCAATTATGCTGAAACGTTACAGGAAGGTACAATCTATTGAGTTGTAAGTGATCTGAACGTTTCATGATGATAGCACTTTCCTAAGGGGGTCAAACCATGTCCCATAGGTCACCGGACTTGGTGTCAATTTAAAGAAGTAGTCCAGTTACACATTTGTGGGCTTAAAACTTGGCTTCTGAATGGCCTAGAGAGATCAGGTTTGTTTTAATGTGATCCAATCTACAGCCCCTACAACCACAAAAAGGAATGGAGTCATTAGCACTTATGGTTTTTAAATGGCACCCAGAATTATGTTACACGAAGCACAATTTCACATCATTCTGGGTCCATTTGTGTGAAAACAAGGTCCAATCAGGCTGAAACGTTACAAGAAGGTAGAATCTATTGAGTTGTAAGTGATCTGAATGTTTCATGATGATCGCACATTCCTATAGGGGGTCAAACCATGTCCCAAAGGTAACCGGATCTGGTGTCAATTTAAAGAAGTAGTCCAGTTACACATTTGTGTGCTTATAACTTGGCTTCTGAATGTCCTAGAGAGATCAAGTTTGTTTTAGTGTACTTCAATCAAGAGCCCCTACAACCACCGAAAGGAATGGAGTCATTACCACTTATGGTTTTTAAATGGCACCCAGAATTATGTTGCACGAAGCACAATTTCACATCATTCTGGGTTCATTTGTGTGAAAACAAGGTCCAATTAGGCTGAAACGTTACAGAAATGTAGAATCTATTGAGTTGTAAGTGATCTGAACGTTTCATGATGATAGCACTTTCCTAAGGGGGTCAAACCATGTCCCAAAGGTAACCGGATCTGGTGTCAATTTAAAGAAGTAGTCCAGTTACACATTTGTGGTCTTATAACTTGGCTTCTGAATGGCCTAGAGAGATCAGGTTTGTTTTAGTGTGCTCCAATCAACAGCCCCTACAACCACAAAAGGAATGGAGTCATTAGCACTTATGGTTTTTAAATGGCACCCAGAATTATGATGCACGAAGCACAATTTCACATCATTCTGGGTTCATTTGTGTGAAAACAAGGTCCAATCAGGCTGAAACGTTACAGGAAGGTAGAATCTATTGAGTTGTAAGTGATCTGAACGTTTCATGATGATAGCACTTTCCTAAGGGGGTCAAACCATGTCCCAAAGGTCACCGGGCCTGGTGTCACTTTAAAGAATTAGTCCAGTTACACATTTGAGGGCTTATAACTTGGCTTTGGAATATCCTAGAGAGGTCAGGTTTTTTTAGAGTACTCCAATTAACAGACCGCATTACCCCAAAAGGAATGGAGTCATTAGCAGCTATGGTTTTTAAATGGCACCCAGAATTATGTTGCACGAAGCACAATTTCACATCATTCTGGGTTCATTTGTGTGAAAACAAGGTCCAATCACGCTGAAACATTACAGAAAGGTAGAATCTATTGAGTTGTAAGTGATCTGAACGTTTCATGATTATAGCACTTTCCTAAGGGGGTCAAACCATGTCCCAAAGGTAACCGGATCTGGTGTCAATATGAAGAAGTAGTCCAGTTACACATTTGTGGGCTTATAACTTGGCTTCTGAATGGCCTAGAGAGATCAGGTTTGTTTTAGTGTGCTCCAATCAACAGCCCCTACAACCACAAAAGGAATGGAGTCATTAGCACTTATGGTTTTTAAATGGCACCCAGAATTATGTTGCACGAAGCACAATTTCACATCATTCTGTGTTCATTTGTGTGAAAACAAGGTCCAATTATGCTGAAACGTTACAGGAAGGTACAATCTATTGAGTTGTAAGTGATCTGAACGTTTCATGATGATAGCACTTTCCTAAGGGGGTCAAACCATGTCCCATAGGTCACCGGACTTGGTGTCAATTTAAAGAAGTAGTCCAGTTACACATTTGTGGGCTTAAAACTTGGCTTCTGAATGGCCTAGAGAGATCAGGTTTGTTTTAATGTGATCCAATCTACAGCCCCTACAACCACAAAAAGGAATGGAGTCATTAGCACTTATGGTTTTTAAATGGCACCCAGAATTATGTTACACGAAGCACAATTTCACATCATTCTGGGTCCATTTGTGTGAAAACAAGGTCCAATCAGGCTGAAACGTTACAAGAAGGTAGAATCTATTGAGTTGTAAGTGATCTGAATGTTTCATGATGATCGCACATTCCTATAGGGGGTCAAACCATGTCCCAAAGGTAACCGGATCTGGTGTCAATTTAAAGAAGTAGTCCAGTTACACATTTGTGTGCTTATAACTTGGCTTCTGAATGTCCTAGAGAGATCAAGTTTGTTTTAGTGTACTTCAATCAAGAGCCCCTACAACCACCGAAAGGAATGGAGTCATTACCACTTATGGTTTTTAAATGGCACCCAGAATTATGTTGCACGAAGCACAATTTCACATCATTCTGGGTTCATTTGTGTGAAAACAAGGTCCAATTAGGCTGAAACGTTACAGAAATGTAGAATCTATTGAGTTGTAAGTGATCTGAACGTTTCATGATGATAGCACTTTCCTAAGGGGGTCAAACCATGTCCCAAAGGTAACCGGATCTGGTGTCAATTTAAAGAAGTAGTCCAGTTACACATTTGTGGTCTTATAACTTGGCTTCTGAATGGCCTAGAGAGATCAGGTTTGTTTTAGTGTGCTCCAATCAACAGCCCCTACAACCACAAAAGGAATGGAGTCATTAGCACTTATGGTTTTTAAATGGCACCCAGAATTATGATGCACGAAGCACAATTTCACATCATTCTGGGTTCATTTGTGTGAAAACAAGGTCCAATCAGGCTGAAACGTTACAGGAAGGTAGAATCTATTGAGTTGTAAGTGATCTGAACGTTTCATGATGATAGCACTTTCCTAAGGGGGTCAAACCATGTCCCAAAGGTCACCGGGCCTGGTGTCACTTTAAAGAAGTAGTCCAGTTACACATTTGAGGGCTTATAACTTGGCTTTGGAATATCCTAGAGAGGTCAGGTTTTTTTAGAGTACTCCAATTAACAGACCGCATTACCCCAAAAGGAATGGAGTCATTAGCAGCTATGGTTTTTAAATGGCACCCAGAATTATGTTGCACGAAGCACAATTTCACATCATTCTGGGTTCATTTGTGTGAAAACAAGGTCCAATCACGCTGAAACATTACAGAAAGGTAGAATCTATTGAGTTGTAAGTGATCTGAACGTTTCATGATTATAGCACTTTCCTAAGGGGGTCAAACCATGTCCCAAAGGTAACCGGATCTGGTGTCAATATGAAGAAGTAGTCCAGTTACACATTTGTGGGCTTATAACTTGGCTTCTGAATGGCCTAGAGAGATCAGGTTTGTTTTAGTGTGCTCCAATCAACAGCCCCTACAACCACAAAAGGAATGGAGTCATTAGCACTTATGGTTTTTAAATGGCACCCAGAATTATGTTGCACGAAGCACAATTTCACATCATTCTGGGTTCATTTGTGTGAAAACAAGGTCCAATCAGGCTGAAACGTTACAGGAAGGTAGAATCTATTGAGGTGTAAGTGATCTGAAAGTTTCATGATGATAGCACTTTCCTAAGGGGGTCAAACCATGTCCCAAAGGTCACCGGATCTGGTGTCAATTTAAAGAAGTAGTCCAGTTACACATTTGTGGGCTTATAACTTGGCTTCTGAATGTCTTAGAGAGATCAGGTTTGTTTTAGTGTACTCCAATCAACAGCCCCTACAACCACAAAAAGGAATGGAGTCATTAGCACTTATGGTTTTTAAATGGCACCCAGAATTATGTTGCACGAAGCACAATTTCACATCATTCTGGGTTCATTTGTGTGAAAACAAGGTCCAATTAGGCTGAAACGTTACAGAAATGTAGAATCTATTGAGTTGTAAGTGATCTGAACGTTTCATGATGATAGCACTTTCCTAAGGGGGTCAAACCATGTCCCAAAGGTAACCGGATCTGGTGTCAATTTAAAGAAGTAGTCCAGTTACACATTTGTGGTCTTATAACTTGGCTTCTGAATGGCCTAGAGAGATCAGGTTTGTTTTAGTGTGCTCCAATCAACAGCCCCTACAACCACAAAAGGAATGGAGTCATTAGCACTTATGGTTTTTAAATGGCACCCAGAATTATGATGCACGAAGCACAATTTCACATCATTCTGGGTTCATTTGTGTGAAAACAAGGTCCAATCAGGCTGAAACGTTACAGGAAGGTAGAATCTATTGAGTTGTAAGTGATCTGAACGTTTCATGATGATAGCACTTTCCTAAGGGGGTCAAACCATGTCCCAAAGGTCACCGGGCCTGGTGTCACTTTAAAGAAGTAGTCCAGTTACACATTTGAGGGCTTATAACTTGGCTTTGGAATATCCTAGAGAGGTCAGGTTTTTTTAGAGTACTCCAATTAACAGACCGCATTACCCCAAAAGGAATGGAGTCATTAGCAGCTATGGTTTTTAAATGGCACCCAGAATTATGTTGCACGAAGCACAATTTCACATCATTCTGGGTTCATTTGTGTGAAAACAAGGTCCAATCACGCTGAAACATTACAGAAAGGTAGAATCTATTGAGTTGTAAGTGATCTGAACGTTTCATGATTATAGCACTTTCCTAAGGGGGTCAAACCATGTCCCAAAGGTAACCGGATCTGGTGTCAATATGAAGAAGTAGTCCAGTTACACATTTGTGGGCTTATAACTTGGCTTCTGAATGGCCTAGAGAGATCAGGTTTGTTTTAGTGTGCTCCAATCAACAGCCCCTACAACCACAAAAGGAATGGAGTCATTAGCACTTATGGTTTTTAAATGGCACCCAGAATTATGTTGCACGAAGCACAATTTCACATCATTCTGGGTTCATTTGTGTGAAAACAAGGTCCAATCAGGCTGAAACGTTACAGGAAGGTAGAATCTATTGAGGTGTAAGTGATCTGAAAGTTTCATGATGATAGCACTTTCCTAAGGGGGTCAAACCATGTCCCAAAGGTCACCGGATCTGGTGTCAATTTAAAGAAGTAGTCCAGTTACACATTTGTGGGCTTATAACTTGGCTTCTGAATGTCCTAGAGAGATCAAGTTTGTTTTAGTGTACTCCAATCAAGAGCCCCTACAACCACAAAAAGGAATGGAGTCATTAGCACTTATGGTTTTTAAATGGCACCCAGAATTATGTTGCACGAAGCACATTTTCACATCATTCTGGGTCCATTTGTGTGAAAACAAGGTCCAATCAGGCTGAAACGTTACAAGAAGGTAGAATCTATTGAGTTGTAAGTGATCTGAACGTTTCATGATGATCGCACATTCCTATAGGGGGTCAAACCATGTCCCAAAGGTCACCGGGCCTGGTGTCACTTTAAAGAAGTAGTCCAGTTACACATTTGAGGGCTTATAACTTGGCTTTGGAATATCCTAGAGAGGTCAGGTTTTTTTAGAGTACTCCAATTAACAGACCGCATTACCCCAAAATGAATGGAGTCATAAGCAGCTATGGTTTTTAAATGGCACCCAGAATTATGTTGCACGAAGCACAATTTCACATCATTCTGGGTTCATTTGTGTGAAAACAAGGTCCAATCAGGCTGAAACGTTACAGGAAGGTAGAATCTATTGAGTTGTAAGTGATCTGAACGTTTCATGATGATAGCACTTTCCCAAGGGGGTCAAACCATGTCCCAAAGGTCACCGGATCTGGTGTCAATTTAAAGAAGTAGTCCAGTTACACATTTGTGGGCTTATAACTTGGCTTCTGAATGTCCTAGAGAGATCAAGTTTGTTTTAGTGTACTCCAATCAACAGCCCCTACAACCACAAAAAGGAATGGAGTCATTAGCACTTATGGTTTTTAAATGGCACCCAGAATTATGTTGCACGAAGCACAATTTCACATCATTCTGGGTTCATTCGTGTGAAAACAAGGTCCAATTATGCTGAAACGTTACAGGAAGGTACAATCTATTGAGTTGTAAGTGATCTGAACGTTTCATGATGATAGCACTTTCCTAAGGGGGTCAAACCATGTCCCAAAGGTCATCGGACTTGGTGTCAATTTAAAGAAGTAGTCCAGTTACACATTTGTGGGCTTATAACTTGGCTTCTGAATGGCCTAGAGAGATCAGGTTTGTTTTAGTGTGCTCCAATCTACAGCCCCTACAACCACAAAAAGGAATGGAGTCATTAGCACTTATGGTTTTTAAATGGCACCCAGAATTATGTTACACGGAGCACAATTTCACATCATTCTGGGTCCATTTGTGTGAAAACAAGGTCCAATCAGGCTGAAACGTTACAAGAAGGTAGAATCTATTGAGTTGTAAGTGATCTGAATGTTTCATGATGATCGCACATTCCTATAGGGGGTCAAACCATGTCCCAAAGGTAACCGGATCTGGTGTCAATTTAAAGAAGTAGTCCAGTTACACATTTGTGAGCTTATAACTTGGCTTCTGAATGTCCTAGAGAGATCAAGTTTGTTTTAGTGTACTCCAATCAAGAGCCCCTACAACCACCGAAAGGAAAGGAGTCATTACCACTTATGGTTTTTAAAATGGCACCCAGAATTATGTTGCACGAAGCACAATTTCACATCATTCTGGGTTCATTTGTGTGAAAACAAGGTCCAATTAGGCTAAAACGTTACAGAAATGTAGAATCTATTGAGTTGTAAGTGATCTGAACGTTTCATGATGATAGCACTTTCCTAAGGGGGTCAAACCATGTCCCAAAGGTAACCGGATCTGGTGTCAATTTAAAGAAGTTGTCAAGTTACACATTTGTGGTCTTATAACTTGGCGTCTGAATGGCCTAGAGAGATCAGGTTTGTTTTAGTGTGCTCCAATCAACAGCCCCTACAACCACAAAAAGGAATGGAGTCATTAGCAGTTATGATTTTTAAAATGGCACCCAGAATTATGTTGCACGAAGCACAATTTCACATCATTCTGGGTTCATTTGTGTGAAAACAAGGTCCAGTCAGGCTGAAATGTTACAGGAAGGTAGAATCTATTGAGTTGTAAGTGATCTGAACGTTTCATGATGATCGCACATTCCTATAGGGGGTCAAACCATGTCCCAAAGGTCACCGGGCCTGGTGTCACTTTAAAGAAGTAGCCCAGTTACACATTTGAGGGCTTATAACTTGGCTTTGGAATATCCTAGAGAGGTCAGGTTTGTTTTATAGTACTCCAATTAACAGCCCCCATTACCCCAAAAAGGAATGGAGTCATTAGCAGTTCTGGTTTTTAAATGGCACCCAGAATTATGTTGCATGAAGCACAATTTCACATCATTCTGGGTCCATTTGTGTGAAAACAAGGTCCAATCAGGCTGAAACGTTACAAGAAGGTAGAATCTATTGAGTTGTAAGTGATCTGAACGTTTCATGATAATCGCACATTCCTATAGGGGGTCAAACCATGTCCCAAAGGTCACCGGGCCTGGTGTCACTTTAAAGAAGTAGTCCAGTTACACCTTTGTGGGCTTATAACTTGGCTTCTGAATGTCCTAGAGAGGTCAGGTTTGTTTTAGCGTACTCCAATCAACAGCCCCTACAACCACAAAAAGGAATGGAGTCATTAGCACTTATGGTTTGTAAATGGCACCCAGAATTATGTTGCACGAAGCACAATTTCACATAATTCTGGGTCCATTTGTGTGAAAACAAGGTCCAATCAGGCTGAAACGTTACAAGAAGGTATAATCTATTGAGTTGTAAGTGATCTGAACGTTTCATGATGATCGCACCTTCCTATAGGGGGTCAAACCATGTCCCAAAGGTCACCGGGCCTGGTGTCAATTTAAAGAAGTAGTCCAGTTACACCTTTGAGGGCTTATAACTTGGCTTTGGAATATCCTAGAGAGGTCAGGTTTGTTTTAGTGTACTCCAATTAACAGCCCCCATTACCCCAAAAAGGAATGGAGTCATTAGCAGTTATGGTTTTTAAATGGCACCCAGAATTATGTTGCACGAAGCACAATTTCACATCATTCTGGGTTCATTTGAGTGAAAACAAGGTCCAATCAGGCTGAAACGTTACAGGAAGGTAGAATCTATTGAGTTGTAAGTGATCTGAACGTTTCAATATGATAGCACTTTCCTAAGGGGGTCAAACCATGTCCCAAAGGTAACCGGATCAGGTGTCAATTTAAAGAAGTAGTCCAGTTACACATTTGTGGGCTTATAACTTGGCACGCAGAATTATGTTGCACGAAGCACAATTTCACATCATTCTGGGTCCATTTGTTTGAAAACAAGGTCCAATCAGGCTGAAACGTTACAAGAAGGTAGAATCTATTGAGTTGTAAGTGATCTGAACGTTTCATGATGATCGCACATTCCTATAGGGTATCAAACCATGTCCCAAAGTTCACCGGGCCTGGTGTCACTTTAAAGAAGTAGTCCATTTACACCTTTGTGGGCTTATAACTTCGTCGTCGTCGTCTTCCTCCGCTTATCCGGGTCCGGGTCGCGGGGGCAGCATCCCAACTAGGGAGCTCCAGGCCGTCCTCTCCCCGGCCTTGTCCACCAGCTCCTCCGGCAGGACCCCAAGGCGTTCCCTGACCAGATTGGAGATGTAACCTCTCCAACGTGTCCTGGGTCGACCCGGGGGCCTTCTGCCGGCAGGACATGCCCGAAACACCTCCCCGGGGAGGCGTCCAGGAGGCATCCTGACCAGATGCCCAAACCACCTCAACTGGCTCCTTTCGATCCGGAGGAGCAGCGGTTCTACTCCGAGTCCCTCCCGAATGTCCGAGCTCCTCACCCTATCTCTAAGGCTGAGCCCGGCCACCCTACGGAGGAAACTCATTTCGGCCGCTTGTATCCGCGATCTCGTTCTTTCGGTCATTACCCAAAGCTCATGACCATAGGTGATGATTGGGACGTAGATCGACCGGTAAATCGAGAGCCTGGCTTTCTGGATCAGCTCCCTCTTCCCCACGACAGATCGGCTCATCGTCCGCATCACTGCAGACGCCGAACCAATCCGCCTGTCGATCTCCCGATCCCTCCTACCCTCACTCGTGAACAAGACCCCGAGATACTTAAACTCCTCCACTTGAGGTAGGACCTCTCCCCCGACCCGGAGGTAGCAAGCCACCCTTTTCCGGTCGAGAACAGTGGTCTCAGATTTGGAGGTGCTGATCCTCATCCCAGCCGCTTCACATTCGGCCGCGAACCTACCCAGCAAGAGCTGAAGGTCAGAGCTGGATGAAGCTAGGAGGACCACATCATCCGCAAAAAGCAGAGACGAGATTCTCCTGCCACCAAACTCGACACACTCCACACCACGGCTGCGTCTAGAAATTCTGTCCATAAAAGTGATGAACAGAACCGGTGACAAAGGGCAGCCCTGGCAGAGTCCAACCCTCACTGGGAACAGGTCCGACTTACTACCGGCTATGCGGACCAAACTCACGCTCCTCTGGTAAAGGGACTGAATGGCCCTTAACAGAAAGTCACCCACCCCATACTCCTGGAGCGTCCCCCACAGGGTGCCCCTGGGGACACGGTCATAAGCCTTCTCCAAATCCACAAAGCACATGTGGATTGGTTGGGCAAACTCCCATGCCCCCTCCATCACCCTTGCAAGGGTATAGAGCTGGTCCACAGTTCCACGGCCAGGATGAAAACCACATTGCTCCTCCTCTATCTGAGATTCAACTATCGATCGGACCCTCCTCTCCAGTACCTTGGAGTAGACCTTTCCAGGGAGGCTGAGGAGTGTGATCCCCCTATAGTTGGAACACACCCTCAGGTCACCCTTCTTAAACATGGGGACCACCACCCCGGTCTGCCACTCCCTAGGAACTGCCCCCGATGACCACGCAATGTTGTAGAAACGTGTCAACCATGACAGCCCCACAACATCCATAGCCTTGAGATACCCAGGACGAACCTCATCCGCCCCCGGGGCTCCGCCGCTGTGTAGTTGTTTGACTACCTCAGCAACTTCTGCCCCCGAGATCGGACAGTCCATCCCCAGGCCTCCCAGCTCTGGTTCCTCCTCGGAATGCGCATTGGTGGGATTGAGGAGCTCCTCAAAGTATTCCTTCCACCGTACGACTATAGCCTCAGTTGACGTCAGCAGCTCCCCATCCCCACTGTAAACAGTGTGAGCGAGTTGCTGCCTTCCTCTCCTGAGGCGCCGGACAGTTTGCCAGAACCTCTTTGGAGCCGATCGATAGTCTTTCTCCATGGCCTCACCAAACTCCTCCCACGCCCGAGATTTTGCCTCGGCAACTGCCACTGCTGCACCCCGCTTGGCTATCCGGTACCTGTCTGCTGCCTCCGGAGACCCACTGACCAGCCACGCCCTGTAGGCCTCCTTCTTCAGCTTGACGGCTCCCCGAACCTCTGGTGTCCACCAGCGGGTACGGGGGTTGCCACCACGACTGGCACCGGCCACCTTACGACCACAGCTAGCAACAGCCGCCTCGACAATCGCAGAGTGGAACAAGGCCCACTCGGACTCAATGTCCCCCACTGCTCTCGGGACGTGGTCAAAGCTCTGCCGGAGGTGGGAGTTGAAGACCGTCTTGACAGGTTCTTCTGCCAGGCGTTCCCAGCAGACCCTCACTATGCGTTTGAGTCTGCCAGGTCTACGCGGCATGTTCCCTTGCCATCTGATCCAACTCACCACCAGGTGGTGATCAGTTGACAGCTCCGCCCCTCTCTTCACTCGGGTGTCCAAAACATACGGCCGCAGGTCAGATGATACGACTACAAAATCTATCATCGACCTGTGACCTAGGCTGCCCTGGTACCAAGTGTACCGGTGGGCATCCTTATGTTCGAACATGGTGTTCGTTATGGCCAAACTGCGGCTTGCACAGAAGTCCAATAACAAAACACCGCTCGAGTTCAGATTAGGTGGGCCGTTCCTCCCAATCACACCCCTCCAGGTCAAGCTGTCATTGCCCACGTGAGCATTGAAGTCCCCCAGCAGGACAATGGAGTCCCCTGATGGAGCACTATCTAGCACTCGTCCCAGGGACTCCAAAAAGGGTGGGTACTCTGAACTGATATTTGGCCCATAAGCACAAACAACAGTCAGGACCCGTCAGGTCAGCCCCAATTACCCCAAAAAGGAATGGAGTCATTAGCACTTATGGTTTTTAAATGGCACCCAGAATTATGTTGCACGAAGCACAATTTCACATCATTCTGGGTCCATTTGTGTGAAAACAAGGTCCAATCAGGCTGAAACGTTACAAGAAGGTAGAATCAATTGAGTTGTAAGTGATCTGAACGTTTCATGATGATAGCACTTTCCTAAGGGGGTCAAACCATGTCCCAAAGGTCACCGGATCTGGTGTCAATTTAAAGAAGTAGTCCAGTTACACATTTGTGGGCTCCTTACTTGGCTTCTGAATGTCCTAGAGAGATCAGGTTTGGTTTAGTGTGCTCCAATCAACAGCCCCTACAACCACAAAAAGGAATGGAGTCATTAGCACTTATGGTTTTTAAATGGCACCCAGAATTATTTTGCACGAAGCACAATTTCACATCATTCTGGGTTCATTTGTGTGAAAACAAGGTCCAGTCAGGCTGAAACGTTACATGAAGGTAGAATCTATTGAGTTGTAAGTGATCTGAACGTTTCATGATGATCGCACATTCCTATAGGGGGTCAAACAGTGTCCCAAAGGTCACCGGGCCTGGTGTCACTTTAAAGAAGTAGCCCAGTTACACATTTGAGGGCTTATAACTTGGCTTTGGAATATCCTAGAGAGGTCAGGTTTGTTTTATAGTACTCCAATTAACAGCCCCCATTACCCCAAAAAGGAATGGAGTCATTAGCAGTTATGGTTTTTAAATGGCACCCAGAATTATGTTGCACGAAGCACAATTTCACATCATTCTGGGTCCATTTGTGTGAAAACAAGGTCCAATCAGGCTGAAACGTTACAAGAAGGTAGAATCTATTGAGTTGTAAGTGATCTGAACGTTTCATGATGATCGCACATTCCTATAGGGCAGGGTTTCTCAACCTTTTTCAGCTAAACGCCCCCCTAATTCATGCTGAAATGCCTTATTGCCCACCAATGCAGAGAAACGGAAAGTTTTTTGATACAAAAATCATGATTACAAAAAAATAAATAAATAAATAAAAAACAATTCAGCCAAGACTTTGAAACTCTTTAATACAAATATGTCATTAAAAAAAAGGATCATAAAAAAATTGCTTAAAGTGGAGTCATCATCGCTGTGGGTAGATTAGTGAGACCCTTGTCCCTGGTGATTTGCTGCAAGTGTTTTTGTGGATGGATTGAGAGACGTTAACTTGAGCCGTAGTGCACCTGAGGCTATCAGATTTAGCCGGTTTCGGTATTTTGATTGCATTTACAGTACCTGGCTGAATCCCTGCTCAACAAGATAAGAAGTCGGAAAAGCTAGGAGCAGAAGCTGGGCTTTTTCCCACAATGTAGGAAAACGGTGGCCATGCACAGTCCACATCACTTGCCAGCCAGATGTGTGAAATGTAGCTTGTGCCTCCTCATCATTTTGTAAGTCAATGAGATGCTCCTGGATTATGGGTTCCTTTTCAAATACATCCACCTGAAAAGGCTCCAGAATCCAGTCAGGCACTTGCAGGTTCTGAAGGTCCCTGAAGCGGAGCTCCATGTCAGCTTTGATCATCCGTAAGTGCGCGGTGTAACACAGCAGTTCCTCATCAGTCAACTTGCTTGACACCTGAAAGCACATACAAAGAATAGCAAAAAGATTTAATTTAAGGCAGAAAATAATAATACAACAGAATAATAATAGAATATTAGAATAATACCGTGGCCAGACGAGGGAAGTGGTTAAACTGCCGGCAGGCCTACAGTCTCTCTGTACAGGTCCATCTTGACAAGAAAACTGCAGATGGTGGTTTTAGAGTGGACCAGTGTCACCCCATTTCCCTGGAGCTTGAGGGTCACCTCGTTCATTTTTTCGAAAAGGTCAGCAAGGTAGAAAATGTCACATTGGCTGGAAAACAAGTTATTCCTGAGATCTACATCTTTGGTCCCAAGAAACTCCAAAACTGTGGCAAAGAGCTCACAAAGACGAGACAGGCAGTTTCCTCTGGACAGCCAGCGAACATCCGTGTGCAGCAGCAAGCGCTCAAACATCTCATCATTTTCACTGCACAGCTGTCTGAAGAGCCGGTCATTTAGCGCGTGGGCTTTGATTTTGTTAATAGACTTAACTGCAAAATCCAGCGACTTGTGAAGTTGAGGGCTGATGTTTTTAGCCACCAGGTTGTGACGGTGAAGAATACAGTGAACAGTAAGAATGTCTGGCGCGCGCTCTTTCAGAAGAGCAATGAAGCCTCTGTACCTGCCCACCATGGCGGGAGCACCATCTGTGGCACAAGCAAGAAGGTTGCTGAAAGGTATAGACTTCTCCTGAAAATATTCTTCCAGCGCGCTGAAAATAGTCTGCCCTCGTGTGTCAGTTATGAGATATTTTCCAAACAAAAACTCCTCGGCCACTCCACAGTCTGATAGATAACGTACATAAGCCATTAACAAAGCGTTGTTGTCCCCTGTTGTGGTCTCATCCAGCTGAATGCTGAAACGATTGACACGGAGCGTGGCGCTGAGCTGCTCCTCAGTATCAACTGACATTTCTTTTATCCTTCGCGCCACAGTGTCATTGCTAAGTGGAATTGCGTTTACCACTGCTGACGAGTCCTGTTCCATGACTGTAGAGACAGCCTCTTTCACTGCTGGAAGCACTAGCGTTTCCCCAACTGTGAACGGGAGCCCACTTTTAGCTATTAGCAACGAGATATTGTAGGAAGCTAATAATCCTCGGTCCAGTAAATTCGAGCTTCGAGCAAACATACTGCTAATGCTACCTCTTTTAGAGTGTCTCTCTTTAATTACCCTAAAATAGTTCAGTTCCTTTGAAGCTTTGTCTGGATGCATTTTGGACAAGTGCTCCTTAAGCCGGGAGGGTTTCATTGCTTCGTTTGAAAAAACTTGTTAACAAAGCAGGCACATGGGGAGTTGTGGATTCGTGGGTGAAGGAATAAATCCATACCGAAGGTAGTCCACATTGTACTGTCGACACTTCTTTTTATTCTGAGCCATTGTCCGTTATGAATATCCTGTATCGCCAGCGCCCACCATTAACATCTCAGCGCCCCCTTCAGTGGCAAAAAACTTTCACCGCCCCCTTATATAGTCTGAACGCCCACTGGGGGGCGCTACAGCCCCCGTTGAGAAACCCTGCTATAGGGGGTCAAACCATGTCCCAAAGGTCACCGGGCCTGGTGTCACTTAAAAGAAGTAGTCCAGTTACACATTTGTGGGCTTATAACTTGGCTTTTGAATATCCTAGAGAGGTCAGGTTTGTTTTAGAGTACTCCAATTAACAGCCCCAATTACCCCAAAAAGGAATGGAGTCATTAGCACTTATGGTTTTTAAATGGCACCCAGAATTATGTTGCACGAAGCACAATTTCACATCATTCTGGGTCCATTTGTGTGAAAACAAGGTCCAATCAGGCTGAAACGTTACAAGAAGGTAGAATAAATTGAGTTGTAAGTGATCTGAACGTTTCATGATGATAGCACTTTCCTAAGGGGGTCAAACCATGTCCCAAAGGTAACCGGATCTGGTGTCAATTTAAAGAAGTAGTCCAGTTACACATTTGTGGGCTCATAACTTGGCTTCTGAATGTCCTAGAGAGATCAGGTTTGGTTTAGTGTGCTCCAATCAACAGCCCCTACAACCACAAAAAGGAATGGAGTCATTAGCACTTATGGTTTTTAAATGGCACCCAGAATTATGTTGCACGAAGCACAATTTCACATCATTCTGGGTTCATTTGTGTGAAAACAAGGTCCAGTCAGGCTGAAACGTTACAGGAAGGTAGAATCTATTGAGTTGTAAGTTATCTGAACGTTTCATGATGATTGCACATTCCTATAGGGGGTCAAAACATGTCCCAAAGGTCACCGGGCCTGGTGTCACTTTAAAGAAGTAGCCCAGTTACACATTTGAGGGCTTATAACTTGGCTTTGGAATATCCTAGAGAGGTCAGGTTTGTTTTATAGTACTCCGATTAACAGCCCCCATTACCCCAAAAAGGAATGGAGTCATTAGCAGTTATGGTTTTTAAATGGCACCCAGAATTATGTTGCACGAAGCACAATTTCACATCATTCTGGGTCCATTTGTGTGAAAACAAGGTCCAATCAGGCTGAAACATTACAAGAAGGTAGAATCTATTGAGTTGTAAGTGATCTGAACATTTCATGATGATCGCACATTCCTATAGGGGGTCAAACCATGTCCCAAAGGTCACCGGGCCTGGTGTCACTTTAAAGTAGTAGTCCAGTTACACCTTTGTGGGCTTATAACTTGGCTTCTGAATGTCCTATAGAGGTCAGGTTTGTTTTAGCGTACTCTAATCAACAGCCCCTAAAACCACAAAAAGGAATGGAGTCATTAGCACTTATGGTTTGTAAATGGCACCCAGAATTATGTTGCACGAAGCAAAATTTCACATCATTCTGGGTCCATTTGTTTGAAAACAAGGTCCAATCAGGCTGAAACGTTACAAGAAGGTAGAATCTATTGAGTTGTAAGTGATCTGAATGTTTCATGATGATCGCACATTCCTATAGGGTATCAAACCATGTCCAAAAGTTCACCGGGCCTGGTGTCACTTTAAAGAAGTAGTCCAGTTACACCTTTGTGGGCTTATAACTTGGCTTTTGAATATCCTAGAGAGGTCAGGTTTGTTTTAGAGTACTCCAATTAACAGCCCCAATTACCCCAAAAAGGAATGGAGTCATTAGCACTTATGGTTTTTAAATGGCACCAAGAATTATGTAGCACGAAGCACAATTCCACATCATTCTGGGTCCATTTGTGTGAAAACAAGGTCCAATCAGGCTGAAACGTTACAGGAAGTAGAATCTATTGAGTTGTAAGTGATCTGAACGTTTCATGATGATAGCACTTTCCTAAGGGGGTCAAACCATGTCCCAAAGGTAACCGGATCAGGTGTCGATTTAAAGAAGTAGTCCAGTTACACATTTGTGGGCTTATAACTTGGCACCCAGAATTATGTTGCACTAAGCACAATTTCACATCATTCTGGGTCCATTTGTTTGAAAACAAGGTCCAATCAGGCTGAAACTTTACAAGAAGGTAGAATCTATTGAGTTGTAAGTGATCTGAATGTTTCATGATGATCGCACATTCCTATAGGGTATCAAACCATGTCCCAAAGTTCACCGGGCCTGGTGTCACTTTAAAGAAGTAGTCCAGTTACATCTTTGTGGGCTTATAACTTGGCTTTTGAATATCCTAGAGAGGTCAGGTTTGTTTTAGAGTACTCCAATTAACAGCCCCCATTACCCCAAAATGGAATGGAGTCATTAGCAGTTATGGTTTTTAAATGGCACCCAGAATTATGTTGCACGAAGCACAATTTCAAAATCATTCTGGGTCCATTTGTGTGAAAACAAGGTCCAATCAGGCTGAAACATTACAAGAAGGTAGAATCTATTGAGTTGTAAGTGATCTGAACGTTTCACGATGATCGCACATTCCTATAGGGGGTCAAACCATGTCCCAAAGGTCACCGGGCCTGGTGTCACTTTAAAGAAGTAGTCCAGTTACACCTTTGTGGGCTTATAACTTGGCTTCTGAATGTCCTAGAGAGGTCAGGTTTGTTTTAGCGTACTCCAATCAACAGCCCCTAAAACCACAAAAAGGAATGGAGTCATTAGCACTTATGGTTTGTAAATGTCACCCAGAATTATGTTGCACGAAGCACAATTTCACATCATTCTGGGTCCATTTGTGTGAAAACAAGGTCCAATCAGGCTGAAACGTTACAAGAAGGTAGAATCTATTGAGTTGTAAGTGATCTGAACGTTTCATGATGATCGCACATTCCTATAGGGGGTCAAACCATGTCCCAAAGGTCACCGAGCCTGGTGTCACTTTAAAGAAGTAGTCCAGTTACACCTTTGTGGGCTTATAACTTGGCTTCTGAATATACTAGAGAGGTCAGGTTTATTTTAGATTACACCAATTAACAGCAACCTATTACCCCAAAAAGGAATGGAGTCATTAGCACTTATGGTTTTAAATGGCACCCAGAAATATGTTGCACGAAGCACAATTTCACATCATTCTGGGTTCATTTGTGTGAAAACAAGGTCCAATCAGGCTGAAACGTTACAGGAAGGTAGAATCTATTGAGTTGTAAGTGATCTGAACGTTTCATGATGATCGCACCTTCCTATAGGGGGTCAAACCATGTCCCAAAGGTCACCGGGCCTGGTGTCACTTTAAAGAAGTAGTCCAGTTACACCTTTTTGGGCTTATAACTTGGCTTCTGAATATCCTAGAGAGGTCAGGTTTATTTTAGATTTTTCCAGTTAAAAGCCCCTATTACCCCAAAAAGGAATGGAGTCATTAGCACTTATGGTTTTAAATGGCACCCAGAAATATGTTGCACGAAGCACAATTTCACATCATTCTGGGTTCATTTGTGTGAAAACAAGGTCCAATCAGGCTGAAACGTTACAGGAAGGTAGAATCTATTGAGTTGTAAGTGATCTGAACGTTTCATGATGATAGAACTTTCCTAAGGGGGTCAAACCATGTCCCAAAGGTCACCGGATCTGGTGTCAATTTAAAGAAGTAGTCCAGTTACACATTTGTGGGCTTATAACTTGGCTTCTGAATGGCCTAGAGAGATCAGGTTTGTTTTAGTGTACTCCAATAAACAGCCCCTACAACCACAAAAAGGAATGGAGTCATTAGCACTTATGGTTTGTAAATGGCACCCAGAATTATGTTGCACGAAGCACAATTTCACATCATTCTGGGTCCATTTGTGTGAAAACAAGGTCCAATCAGGCTGAAACGTTACAAGAAGGTAGAATCTATTGAGTTGCAAGTGATCTGAACGTTTCATGATGATAGCGCTTTCCTAAGGGGGTCAAACCATGTCCCAAAGGTCACCGAATCTGGTGTCAATTTAAAGAAGTAGTCCAGTTACACATTTGTGGGCTTATAACTTGGCTTCTGAATGTCCTAGAGAGATCAGGTTTGTTTCAGAGTACTCAAATCAACAGCCCCTACAACCACAAAAAGGAATGGAGTCATTAGCACTTTCTGTTTGTAAATGGCACCCAGAATTATAATGCACGAAGCACAATTTCACATCATTCTGGGTCCATTTGTGTGAAAACAAGGTCCAATCAGGCTGAAACGTTACAAGAAGGTAGAATCTATTGAGTTGTAAGTGATCTGAACGTTTCATGATGATCGCACATTCCTATAGGGGGTCAAACCATGTCCCAACGGTCACCGGGCCTGGTTTCACTTTAAAGAAGTTGTCCAGTTACACCTTTGTGGGCTTATAACTTGGCTTCTGAATGTCCTAGAGAGGTCAGGTTTGTTTTAGTTTACTCCAATCAACAGCCCCTACAACCACAAAAAGGAATGGAGTCATTAGCACTTATTGTTTGTAAATGGCACCCAGAATTATGTTGCACGAAGCACAATTTCACATCATTCTGGGTCCATTTGTGTGAAAACAAGGTCCAATCAGGCTGAAACGTTACAAGAAGGTAGAATCTATTGAGTTGTAAGTGATCTGAACGTTTCATGGTGATAGCACTTTCCTAAGGGGGTCAAACCATGTCCCGAAGGTCACCGGATCTGGTGTCAATTTAAAGTAGTCCAGTTACACATTTGTGGGCTTATAACTTGGCTTCTGAATGTCCTAGAGAGGTCAGGTTTGTTTTAGTGTACTCCAATCAACAGCCCCTACAACCACAAAAAGGAATGGAGTCATTAGCACTTATGGTTTGTAAATGGCACCCAGAATTATGTTGCACGAAGCACAATTTCACATCATTCTGGGTCCATTTGTGTGAAAACAAGGTCCAATAAGGCTGAAACGTTACAAGAAGGTTGAATCTATTGACTTGTAAGTGATCTGAACGTTTCATGATGATAGCACTTTCCTAAGGGGGTCAAACCATGTCCCAAAGGTCACCGGGCCTGGTGTCAATTTAATGAAGTAGTCCAGTTACACCTTTGATGGCTTATAACTTGGCTTTGGAATATCCTAGAGAGGTCAGGTTTGTTTTAGAGTACTGAAATTAACAGCCCCCATTACCCCAAAAAGGAATTGAGTCATTAGCAGTTATGGTTTTTAAATGGCACCCAGAATTATGTTGCACGAAGCACAATTTCACATCATTCTGGGTTCATTTGAGTGAAAACAAGGTCCAATCAGGCTGAAACGTTACAGGAAGGTAGAATCTATTGAGTTGTAAGTGATCTGAACGTTTCATGATGATAGCACTTTCCTAAGGGGGTCAAACCATGTCCTAAAGGTAACCGGATCAGGTGTCAATTTAAAGAAGTAGTCCAGTTACACATTTGTGGGCTTATAACCTGGCACCCAGAATTATGTTGTACGAAGCACAATTTCACATCATTCTGGGTCCATTTGTTTGAAAACAAGGCCCAATCAGGCTGAAACGTTACAAGAAGGTAGAATCTATTGAGTTGTAAGTGATCTGAACGTTTCATGATGATCGCACATTCCTATAGGGTATCAAACCATGTCCCAAAGTTCAACGGTCCTGGTGTCACTTTAAAGAAGTAGTACAGTTACACCTTTGTGGGCTTATAACTTGGCTTTTGAATAACCTAGAGAGGTCAGGTTTGTTTTAGAGTACTCCAATTAACAGCCCCAATTACCCCAAAAAGGAATGGAGTCATTAGCACTTATGGTTTTTAAATGGCACAAAGAATTATGTTGCACGAAGCACAATTTCACATCATTCTGGGTCCATTTGTGTGAAAACAAGGTCCAATCAGGCTGAAACGTTACAAGAAGGTAGAATAAATTGAGTTGTAAGTGATCTGAACGTTTCATGATGATAGCACTTTCCTAAGGGGGTCAAACCATGTCCCAAAGGTAACCGGATCTGGTGTCAATTTAAAGAAGTAGTCCAGTTACACATTTGTGGTCTTATAACTTGGCTTCTGAATGTCCTAGAGAGATCAGGTTTGTTTTAGTGTACTCCAATCAACAGCCCCTACAACAACAAAAAGGAATGGAGTCATTAGCACTTATGGTTTGTAAATGGCACCCACAATTATAATGCACAAAGCACAATTTCACATCATTCTGGGTCCATTTGTGTGAAAACAAGGTCCAATCAGGCTGAAACATTACAAGAAGGTAGAATCTATTGAGTTGTAAGTTATCTGAACGTTTCATGATGATCGCACATTCCTATAGGGGGTCAAACCATGTCCCAAAGGTCACCGGGCCTGGTGTCACTTTAAAGAAGTAGTCCAGTTACACCTTTGTGGGCTTATAACTTGGCTTTCGAATATCCTAGAGAGGTCAGGTTTGTTTTAGAGTACTCCAATTGACAGCCTCAATTACCCCAAAAAGGAATGGAGTCATTAGCACTTATGGTTTTTAAATGGCACCCAGAATTATGTTGCACGAAGCATAATTTCACATCATTCTGGGTTCATTTGTGTGAAAACAAGGTCCAATCAGGCTCAAACGTTACAGGAAGGTAGAATCTATTGAGTTGTAAGTGAGCTGAACGTTTCATGATGATAACACTTTCCTAAGGGGGTCAAACCATGTCCCAAAAGGTAACCGGATCTGGTGTCAATTTAAAGAAGTTGTCCAGTTACACATTTGTGGGCTTATAACTTGCCTTCTGAATGTCCTAGAGAGATCAGGTTTGTTTTAGTGTACTCCAATCAACAGCCCCTACAACCACAAAAAGGAATGGAGTCATTAGCACTTATGGTTTTTAAATGGCACCCAGAATTATGTTGCACGAAGCACAATTTCACATCATTCTGGGTTCATTTGTGTGAAAACAAGGTCCAATCAGGCTGAAACGTTACATGAAGGTAGAATCTATTGAGTTGTAAGTGATCTGAACGTTTCATGATGATAGCACTTTCCTAAGGGGGTCAAAGCATGTCCCAAAGGTCACCGAGCCTGGTCTCACTTTAAAGAAGTAGTCCAGTTACACATTTGTGGGCTTATAACTTGGCTTCTGAATGTCCTAGAGAGATCAGGTTTGTTTTAGTGTACTCCAATCAACAGCCCCTACAACCACAAAACGGAATGGAGTCATTAGCACTTATGGTTTTTAAATGGCACCCAGAAATATGTTGCACAAAGCACAATTTCACATCATTCTGGGTTCATTTGTGTGAAAACAAGGCCCAATCAGGCTGAAACGCTACAAGAAAGTAGAATCTATTGAGTTGTAAGTGATCTGAACGTTTCATGATGATCGCACATTCCTATAGGGGGTCAAACCATGTCCCAAAGGTCACCGGGCCTGGTGTCACTTTAAAGAAGTAGTCCAGTTACACCTTTGTGGGCTTATAACTTGGCTTCTGAATATCCTAGAGAGGTCAGGTTTATTTTAGATTACTCCAATTAACAGCCCCTATTACCCCAAAAAGGAATGGAGTCATTAGCACTTATGGTTTTAAATGGCACCCAGAAATATGTTGCACGAAGCACAATTTCACATCATTCTGGGTTCATTTGTGTGAAAACAAGGTCCAATCAGGCTGAAACGTTACAGGAAGGTAGAATCTATTGAGTTGTAAGTGATCTGAACGTTTCATGATGATAGCACTTTCCTAAGGGGGTCAAACCATGTCCCAAAGGTCACCGGATCTGGTGTCAATTTAAAGAAGTAGTCCAGTTACACATTTGTGGGCTTATAACTTGGCTTCTGAATGGCCTAGAGAGATCAGGTTTGTTTTAGTGTACTCCAATCAACAGCCCCTACAACCACAAAAACGGAATGGAGTCATTAGCACCTATGGTTTGTAAATGGCACCCAGAATTATGTTGCACGAAGCACAATTTCACATCATTCTGGGTCCATTTGTGTGAAAACAAGGTCCAATCAGGCTGAAACATTACAAGAAGGTAGAATCTATTGGGTTGTAAGTGATCAGAACGTTTCATGATGATCGCACATTCCTATAGGGGGTCAAACCATGTCCCAAAGGTCACCGGGCCTGGTGTCACTTTAAAGAAGTAGTCCAGTTACACCTTTGTGGGCTTATAACTTGGCTTCTGAATGTCCTAGAGAGGTCAGGTTTGTTTTAGTGTACTCCAATCAACAGCCCCTACAACCACAAAAAGGAATGGAGTCATTAGCACTTATTGTTTGTAAATGGCACCCAGAATTATGTTGCACGAAGCACAATTTCACATCATTCTGGGTCCATTTGTGTGAAAACAAGGTCCAATCAGGCTGAAACGTTACAAGAAGGTAGAATCTATTGAGTTGTAAGTGATCTGAACGTTTCATGGTGATAGCACTTTCCTAAGGGGGTCAAACCATGTCCCGAAGGTCACCGGATCTGGTGTCAATTTAAAGTAGTCCAGTTACACATTTGTGGGCTTATAACTTGGCTTCTGAAAGTCCTAGAGAGGTCAGGTTTGTTTTAGTGTACTCCAATCAACAGCCCCTACAACCACAAAAAGGAATGGAGTCATTAGCACTTATGGTTTGTAAATGGCACCCAGAATTATGTTGCACGAAGCACAATTTCACATCATTCTGGGTCCATTTGTGTGAAAACAAGGTCCATTCAGGCTGAAACGTTACAAGAAGGTAGAATCTATTGAGTTGTAAGTGATCTGAACGTTTCGTGATTATCGCACACTTCTATAGGGGGTCAAACCATGTCCCAAAGTTCACCGGGCCTGGTGTCACTTTAAAGAAGTAGTCCAGTTACACCTTTGTGGGCTTATAACTTGGCTTTTGAATATCCTAGAGAGGTCAGGTTTGTTTTAGTGTACTCCGATTAACAGCCCCAATTACCCCAAAAAGGAATGGAGTCATTAGCACTTATGGTTTTTAAATGGCACCCAAAATTATGTTGCACGAAGCACAATTTCACATCATTCTGGGTCCATTTGTGTGAAAACAAGGTCCAATCAGGCTGAAACGTTACAAGAAGGTACAATCAATTGAGTTGTAAGTGATCTTAACGTTTCATGATGATAGCGCTTTCCTAAGGGGGTCAAACCATGTCCCAAAGGTAACCGGATCTGGTGTCATTTTAAAGAAGTAGTCCAGTTACAGATTTGTGGGCTTATAACTTGGCTTCTGAATGTCCTAGACAGATCAGGTTTGTTTTAGTGTACTCCAATCAACAGCCCCTACAACCACAAAAAGGAATGGAGTCATTAGCACTTATGGTTTTTAAATGGCACCCAGAATTATGTTGCACGAGGCACAATTTCACATCATTCTGGGTTCATTTGTGTGAAAACAAGGTCCAATCAGGCTGAAACATTACAGGAAGGTAGAATCTATTGACTTGTAAGTGATCTGAACATTTCATGATGATAGCACTTTCCTAAGAAGGGTCAAACCATGTCCCAAAGGTCACCGGATCTGGTGTCAATTTAAAGAAGTAGTCCAGTTACACATTTGTGGGCTTATAACTTGGCTTCTGAATATCCTAGAGAGATCAGGTTGGTTTCAGAGTACTCCAATCAACAGCCCCTACAACAACAAAAAGGAATGGAGTCATTAGCACTTATGGTTTGTAAATGGCACCCACAATTATAATGCATGAAGCACAATTTCACATCATTCTGGGTCCATTTGTGTGAAAACAAGGTCCAATCAGGCTGAAACGTTACAAGAAGGTAGAATCTATTGAGTTGTAAGTGATCTGAGCAATTCATGATGATCGCACATTCCTATAGGGGGTCAAACCATGTCCCAAAGGTAACCGGATCTGGTGTCAATTTAAAGAAGTAGTCCAGTTACACATTTGTGGGCTTATAACTTGGCTTCTGAATGTCCTAGAGAGATCAGGTTTGTTTTAGTGTACTCCAATCAAAAGCCCCTACAACCACAAAAAGGAATGGAGTCATTAGCACTTATGGTTTTTAAATGGCACGCAGAATTATGTTGCACGAAGCACAATTTCACATCATTCTGGGTTCATTTGTGTGAAAACAAGGTCCAATCAGGCTGAAACGTTACAAGAAGGTAGAATCTATTGAGTTGTAAGTGATCTGAATGTTTCATGATGATCGCACATTCCTATAGGGGGTCAAACCATGTCCCAAAGGTTACCGGGCCTGGTGTCACTTTAAAGAAGTAGTCCAGTTACACATTTGTGGGCTTATAACTTGGCTTCTGAATGTCCTAGAGAGGTCAGGTTTGTTTTAGTGTACTCCAATCAACAGCCCCTACAACTACAAAAAGGAATGGAGTCATTAGCACTTATGGTTTTTAAATGGCACCCAGAATTATGTTGCACGAAGCACAATTTCACATCATTCTGGGTTCATTTGTGTGAAAACAAGGTCCAATCAGGATGAAACGTTACAAGAAGGTAGAATCTATTGAGTTGTAAGTGATCTGAATGTTTCATGATGATCGCACATTCCTATAGGGGGTCAAACCATGTCCCAAAGGTCACCGGGCCTGGTGTCACTTTAAAGAAGTAGTCCAGTTACACATTTGTGGGCTTATAACTTGGCTTCTGAATGTCCTAGAGAGGTCAGGTTTGTTTTAGTGTACTCCAATCAACAGCCCCTACAACCACAAAAAGGAATGGAGTCATTAGCACTTATGGTTTTTAAATGGCACCCAGAATTATGTTGCACGAAGCACAATTTCACATCATTCTGGGTTCATTTGTGTGAAAACAAGGTCCAATCAGGATGAAACGTTACAAGAAGGTAGAATCTATTGAGTTGTAAGTGATCTGAACGTTTCATGATGATCGCACTTTCCCATAGGGGGTCAAACCATGTCCCAAAGGTCACCGGGCCTGGTGTCACTTTAAAGAAGTAGTCCATTTACACCTTTGTGGGCTTATATCTTGGCTTCTGAATTTCCTAGAGAGGTCAGGTTTGTTTTAGTGTACTCCAATCAACAGCCCCTACAACCACAACATGGAATGGAGTCATTAGCACTTATGGTTTGTAAATGGCACCCAGAATTATGTTGCACGAAGCACAATTTCACATCATTCTGGGTCCATTTGTGTAAAAAACAAGGTCCAATCAGGCTGAAACGTTACAAGAAGGTAGGATCTATTGAGTTGTAAGTGATCTGAACGTTTCATGATGATCGCACATTCCTATAGGGGGTCAAACCATGTCCCAAAGGTCACCGAGCCTGGTGTCACTTTAAAGAAGTAGTCCAGTTACACCTTTGTGGGCTTATAACTTGGCTTCTGAATATCCTAGAGAGGTCAGGTTTATTTTAGAGTACTCCAATTAACAGCCCCCATTACCCCAAAAAGGAATGGAGTCATTAGCACTTATGGTTTTTAAATGGCACCCAGAATTATGTTGCACGAAGCACAATTTCACATCATTCTGGGTTCATTTGTGTGAAAACAAGGTCCAATCAGGCTGAAACGTTACAGGAAGGTATAATCTATTGAGTTGTAAGTGATCTGAACGTGTCATGATGATAGCACTTTCCTAAGGGGGTCAAACCATGTCCCAGAGGTCACCGGATCTGGTGTCAATTTAAAGAAGTAGTCCAGTTACACATTTGTGGGCTTATAACTTGGCTTCTGAATGTCCTAGAGAGATCAGGTTTGTTTTAGTGTACTCCAATCAACAGCCCCTACCACCACAAAAAGGAATGGAGTCATTAGCACTTATGGTTTGTAAATGGCTCCCACAATTATAATGCACGAAGCACAATTTCACATCATTCTGGGTTCATTTGTGTGAAAACAAGGTCCAATCAGGCTGAAACGTTACAAGACGGTAGAATCTATTGAGTTGTAAGTGATCTGAACGTTTCATGATGATCGCACATTCCTATAGGGGGTCAAACCATGTCCCAAAGGTCACCGGGCCTGGTGTCACTTTAAAGAAGTAGTCCAGTTACACATTTGTGGGCTTATAACTTGGCTTTTGAATATCCTAGAGAGGTCAGGTTTGTTTTAGAGTACTCCAATTAACAGCCCCAATTACCCCAAAAAGGAATGGAGTCATTAGCACTTATGGTTTTTAAATGGCACCCAGAATTATGTTGCACGAAGCACAATTTCACATCATTCTGGGTTCATTTGTGTGAAAACAAGGTCCAGTCAGGCTGAAACGTTACAGGAAGGTAGAATCTATTGAGTTGTAAGTGATCTGAACGTTTCATGATGATAACACTTTCCTAAGGGGGTCAAACCATGTCCCAAAGGTAACCGGATCTGGTGTCAATTTAAAGAAGTAGTCCAGTTACACATTTGTGGGCTTATAACTTGGCTTCTGAATGTCCTAGAGAGATCAGGTTTGTTTTAGTGTACTCCAATCAACAGCCCCTACCAACAGAAAAAGGAATGGAGTCATTAGCACTTATGGTTTTTAAATGGCACCCAGAATTATGTTGCACGAGGCACAATTTCACATCATTCTGGGTTCATTTGTGTGAAAACAAGGTCCAATCAGGCTGAAACGTTACAAGAAGGTAGGATCTATTGAGTTGTAAGTGATCTGAACGTTTCATGATGATCGCACATTCCTATAGGGGGTCAAACCATGTCCCAAAGGTCACCGAGCCTGGTGTCACTTTAAAGAAGTAGTCCAGTTACACCTTTGTGGGCTTATAACTTGGCTTCTGAATATCCTAGAGAGGTCAGGTTTGTTTTAGAGTACTCCAATTAACAGCCCCCATTACCCCAAAAAGGAATGGAGTCATTAGCACTTATGGTTTTTAAATGGCACCCAGAATTATGTTGCACGAAGCACAATTTCACATCATTCTGGGTTCATTTGTGTGAAAACAAGGTCCAATCAGGCTGAAACGTTACAGGAAGGTATAATCTATTGAGTTGTAAGTGATCTGAACGTGTCATGATGATAGCACTTTCCTAAGGGGGTCAAACCATGTCCCAGAGGTCACCGGATCTGGTGTCAATTTAAAGAAGTAGTCCAGTTACACATTTGTGGGCTTATAACTTGGCTTCTGAATGTCCTAGAGAGATCAGGTTTGTTTTAGTGTACTCCAATCAACAGCCCCTACCACCACAAAAAGGAATGGAGTCATTAGCACTTATGGTTTTTAAATGGCACCCAGAATTATGTTGCACGAGGCACAATTTCACATCATTCTGGGTTCATTTGTGTGAAAACAAGGTCCAATCAGGCTGAAACGTTACAGGAAGGTAGAATCTATTGAGTTGTAAGTGATCTGAACGTTTCATGATGATAGCACTTTCCTAAGGGGGTCAAACCATGTCCCAAAGGTCACCGGATCTGGTGTCAATTTAAAGAAGTAGTCCAGTTACACATTTGTGGGTATTATAACTTGGCTTCTGAATATCCTAGAGGGATCAGGTTTGTTTCAGGGTACTCCAATCAACAGCCCCTACAACAACAAAAAGGAATGGAGACATTAGCACTTATGGTTTGTAAATGGCACCCACAATTATAATGCACGAAGCACAATTTCACATCATTCTGGGTTCATTTGTGTGAAAACAAGGTCCAATCAGGCTGAAACGTTACAAGACGGTAGAATCTATTGAGTTGTAAGTGATCTGAACGTTTCATGATGATCGCACATTCCTATAGGGGGTCAAACCATGTCCCAAAGGTCACCGGGCCTGGTGTCACTTTAAAGAAGTAGTCCAGTTACACCTTTGTGGGCTTATAACTTGGCTTTTGAATATCCTAGAGAGGTCAGGTTTGTTTTAGAGTACTCCAATTAACAGCCCCAATTACCCCAAAAAGGAATGGAGTCATTAGCACTTATGGTTTTTAAATGGCACCCAGAATTATGTTGCACGAAGCACAATTTCACATCATTCTGGGTTCATTTGTGTGAAAACAAGGTCCAGTCAGGCTGAAACGTTACAGGAAGGTAGAATCTATTGAGTTGTAAGTGATCTGAACGTTTCATGATGATAACACTTTCCTAAGGGGGTCAAACCATGTCCCAAAGGTAACCGGATCTGGTGTCAATTTAAAGAAGTAGTCCAGTTACACATTTGTGGGCTTATAACTTGGCTTCTGAATGTCCTAGAGAGATCAGGTTTGTTTTAGTGTACTCCAATCAACAGCCCCTACCAACAGAAAAAGGAATGGAGTCATTAGCACTTATGGTTTTTAAATGGCACCCAGAATTATGTTGCATGAGGCACAATTTCACATCATTCTGGGTTCATTTGTGTGAAAACAAGGTCCAATCAGGCTGAAACGTTACAGGAAGGTAGAATCTATTGAGTTGTAAGTGATCTGAACGTTTCATGATGATAGCACTTTCCTAAGGGGGTCAAACCATGTCCCAAAGGTCACCGGATCTGGTGTCAATTTAAAGAAGTAGTCCAGTTACACATTTGTGGGCTTATAACTTGGCTTCTGAATATCCTAGAGAGATCAGGTTTGTTTCAGAGTACTCCAATCAACAGCCCCTACAACAACAAAAAGGAATGGAGTCATTAGCACTTATGGTTTGTAAATGGCACCCACAATTATAATGCACGAAGCACAATTTCACATCATTCTGGGTCCATTTGTGTGAAAACAAGGTCCAATCAGACTGAAACGTTACAAGACGGTAGAATCTATTGAGTTGTAAGTGATCTGAACGTTTCATGATGATCGCACTTTCCTATAGGGGGTCAAACCATGTCCCAAAGGTCACCGGGCCTGGTGTCACTTTAAAGAAGTAGTCCAGTTACACCTTTGTGGGCTTATAACTTGGCTTTTGAATATCCTAGAGAGGTCAGGTTTGTTTTAGAGTACTCCAATTAACAGCCCCAATTACCCCAAAAAGGAATGGAGTCATTAGCACTTATGGTTTTGAAATGGCACCCAGAATTATGTTGCACGAAGCACAATTTCACATCATTCTGGGTTCATTTGTGTGAAAACAACGGCCAGTCAGGCTGAAACGTTACAGGAAGGTAGAATCTATTGAGTTGTAAGTGATCTGAACGTTTCATGATGATAACACTTTCCTAAGGGGGTCAAACCATGTCCCAAAGGTAACCGGATCTGGTGTCAATTTAAAGAAGTAGTCCAGTTACACATTTGTGGGCTTATAACTTGGCTTCTGAATGTCCTAGAGAGATCAGGTTTGTTTTAGTGTACTCCAATCAACAGCCCCTACAACCACAAAAAGGAATGGAGTCATTAGCACTTATGGTTTTTAAATGGCACCCAGAATTATGTTGCACGAAGCACAATTTCACATCATTCTGGGTTCATTTGTGTGAAAACAAGGTCCAATCAGGCTGAAACGTTACAAGAAGGTAGAATCTATTGAGTTGTAAGTGATCTGAATGTTTCATGATGATCGCACATTCCTATAGGGGGTCAAACCATGTCCCAAAGGTCACCGGGCCTGGTGTCACTTTAAAGAAGTAGTCCAGTTACACATTTGTGGGCTTATAACTTGGCTTCTGAATGTCCTAGAGAGGTCAGGTTTGTTTTAGTGTACTCCAATCAACAGCCCCTACAACCACAAAAAGGAATGGAGTCATTAGCACTTATGGTTTTTAAATGGCACCCAGAATTATGTTGCACGAAGCACAATTTCACATCATTCTGGGTTCATTTGTGTGAAAACAAGGTCCAATCAGGATGAAACGTTACAAGAAGGTAGAATCTACTGAGTTGTAAGTGATATGAACGTTTCATGATGATCGCACATTCCCATAGGGGGTCAAACCATGTCCCAAAGGTCACCGGGCCTGGTGTCACTTTAAAGAAGTCGTCCAATTACACCTTTGTGGGCTTATATCTTGGCTTCTGAATTTCCTAGAGAGGTCAGGTTTGTTTTAGTGTACTCCAATCAACAGCCCCTACAACCACAACATGGAATGGAGTCATTACCACTTATGGTTTGTAAATGTAACCCAGAATTATGTTGCACGAAGCACAATTTCACATCATTCTGGGTCCATTTGTGTGAAAACAAGGTCCAATCAGGCTGAAACGTTACAGGAAGGTAGAATCTATTGAGTTGTAAGTGATCTGAACGTGTCATGATGATAGCACTTTCCTAAAGGGGTCAAACCATGTCCCAGAGGTCACCGGATCTGATGTCAATTTAAAGAAGTAGTCCAGTTACACATTTGTGGGCTTATAACTTGGCTTCTGAATGTCCTAAAGACATCAGGTTTGTTTTAGTGTACTCCAATCAACAGCCCCTACAACCACAAAAAGGAATGGAGTCATTAGCACTTATGGTTTTTAAATGGCACCCAGAATTATGTTGCACGAAGCACAATTTCACATCATTCTGGGTTCATTTGTGTAAAAACAATGTCCAATCAGGCTGAAACGTTACAGGAAGGTAGAATCTATTGAGTTGTAAGTGATCTGAATGTTTCATGATGATAGCACTTTCCTAAGGGGGTCAAACCATGTCCCAAAGGTCACCGGATCTGGTGTCAATTTAAAAGAGTAGTCCAGTTACACATTTGTGGGCTTATAACTTGGCCTCTGAATGTCCTAGAGAGATCAGGTTTGTTTTAGTGTACTCCAATCAACAGCCCCTACCACCACAAAAAGGAATGGAGTCATTAGCACTTATGGTTTTTAAATGGCACCCAGAATTATGTTGCACGAGGCACAATTTCACATCATTCTGGGTCCATTTGTGTGAAAACAAGGTCCAATCAGGTGGAAACGTTACAAGAAGGTAGAATCTATTGAGTTGTAAGTGATCTGAACGTTTCATGATGATCGCACATTTCTATAGGGGGTCAAACCATGTCCCAAAGTTCACCGGGCCTTTTGTCACTTTAAAGAAGTAGTCCAGTTACACCTTTGTGGGCTTATACCTTGGCTTTTGAATATCCTAGAGAGGTCAGGTTTGTTTTAGAGTACTCCAATTAACAGCCCCAATTACCCCAAAAAGGAATGGAGTCATTAGCACTTATGGTTTTTAAATGGCACCCAGAATTATGTTGCACGAAGCATAATTTCACATTATTCTGGGTTCATTTGTGTGAAAACAAGGTCCAATCAGGCTGAAGCGTTACAGGAAGGTAGAATCTATTGAGTTGTAAGTGATTTGAACGTTTCATGATGATAACACTTTCCTAGGGGGGTCAAACCATGTCCCAAAGGTCACCGGATCTGGTGTCAATTTAAAGAAGTAGTCCAGTTACACATTTGTGGGCTTATAACTTGGCTTCTGAATATCCTAGAGAGATCAGGTTTGTTTCAGAGTACTCCAATCAACAGCCCCTTCAACAACAAAAAGGACTGGAGTCATTAGCACTTATGGTTTGTAAATGGCACCCACAATTATAATGCACGAAGCACAATTTCAAATCATTCTGGGTCCATTTGTGTGAAAACAAGGTCCAATCAGGCTGAAACGTTACAAGAAGGTAGAATCTATTGAGTTGTAAGGGATCTGAACGTTTCATGATGATCGCACATTCCTATAGGGGGTCAAACCATGTCCCAAAGGTCACCGGGCCTGGTGTCACTTTAAAGAAGTAGTCCAGTTACACCTTTGTGGGCTTATAACTTGGCTTTTGAATATCCTAGAGAGGTCAGGTTTGTTTTAGAGTACTCCAATTAACAGCCCCAATTACCCCAAAAAGGAATGGAGTCATTAGCACTTATGGTTTTTAAATGGCACCCAGAATTATGTTGCACGAAGCATAATTTCACATTATTCTGGGTTCATTTGTGTGAAAACAAGGTCCAATCAGGCTGAAACGTTACAGGAAGGTAGAATCTATTGAGTTGTAAGTGATCTGAACGTTTCATGATGATAACACTTTCCTAAGGGGGTCAAACCATGTCCCAAAGGTCACCGGATCTGGTGTCAATTTAAAGAAGTAGTCCAGTTACACATTTGGGGGCTTATAACTTGGCTTCTGAATGTCCTAGAGAGATCAGGTTTGTTTCAGAGTACTCCAATCAACAGCCCCTACAACAAAAAAAAGGAATGGAGTCATTAGCACTTATGGTTTGTAAATGGCACCCACAATTATAATGCACGAAGCACAATTTCACATCATTCTGGGTCCATTTGTGTGAAAACAAGGTCCAATCAGGCTGAAACGTTACAAGACGGTAGAATCTATTGAGTTGTAAGTGATCTGAACGTTTCATGATGATCGCACATTCCTATAGGGGGTCAAACCATGTCCCAAAGGTCACCGGGCCTGGTGTCACTTTAAAGAAGCAGTCCAGTTACACATTTGTGGGCTTATAACTTGGCTTCTGAATGTCCTAGAGAGGTCAGGTTTGTTTTAGTGTACTCCAATCAACAGCCCCTACAACCACAAAAAGGAATGGAGTCATTAGCACTTATGGTTTTTAAATGGCACTCAGAATTATGTTGCACGAAGCACAATTTCACATCATTCTGGGTTCATTTGTGTGAAAACAAGGTCCAATCAGGATGAAACGTTACAAGAAGGTAGAATCTACTGAGTTGTAAGTGATCTGAACGTTTCATGATGATCGCACATTCCCATAGGGGGTAAAACCATGTCCCAAAGGTCACCGGGCCTGGTGTCACTTTAAAGAAGTAGTCCAATTACACATTTGTGGGCTTATATCTTGGCTTCTTAATTTCCTAGAGAGGTCAGGTTTGTTTTAGTGTACTCCAATCAACAGCCCCTACCAACAGAAAAAGGAATGGAGTCATTAGCACTTATGGTTTTTAAATGGCACCCAGAATTATGTTGCATGAGGCACAATTTCACATCATTCTGGGTTCATTTGTGTGAAAACAAGGTCCAATCAGGCTGAAACGTTACAGGAAGGTAGAATCTATTGAGTTGTAAGTGATCTGAACGTTTCATGATGATAGCACTTTCCTAAGGGGGTCAAACCATGTCCCAAAGGTCACCGGATCTGGTGTCAATTTAAAGAAGTAGTCCAGTTACACATTTGTGGGCTTATAACTTGGCTTCTGAATATCCTAGAGAGATCAGGTTTGTTTCAGAGTACTCCAATCAACAGCCCCTACAACAACAAAAAGGAATGGAGTCATTAGCACTTATGGTTTGTAAATGGCACCCACAATTATAATGCACGAAGCACAATTTCACATCATTCTGGGTCCATTTGTGTGAAAACAAGGTCCAATCAGACTGAAACGTTACAAGACGGTAGAATCTATTGAGTTGTAAGTGATCTGAACGTTTCATGATGATCGCACTTTCCTATAGGGGGTCAAACCATGTCCCAAAGGTCACCGGGCCTGGTGTCACTTTAAAGAAGTAGTCCAGTTACACCTTTGTGGGCTTATAACTTGGCTTTTGAATATCCTAGAGAGGTCAGGTTTGTTTTAGAGTACTCCAATTAACAGCCCCAATTACCCCAAAAAGGAATGGAGTCATTAGCACTTATGGTTTTTAAATGGCACCCAGAATTATGTTGCACGAAGCACAATTTCACATCATTCTGGGTTCATTTGTGTGAAAACAACGGCCAGTCAGGCTGAAACGTTACAGGAAGGTAGAATCTATTGAGTTGTAAGTGATCTGAACGTTTCATGATGATAACACTTTCCTAAGGGGGTCAAACCATGTCCCAAAGGTAACCGGATCTGGTGTCAATTTAAAGAAGTAGTCCAGTTACACATTTGTGGGCTTATAACTTGGCTTCTGAATGTCCTAGAGAGATCAGGTTTGTTTTAGTGTACTCCAATCAACAGCCCCTACAACCACAAAAAGGAATGGAGTCATTAGCACTTATGGTTTTTAAATGGCACCCAGAATTATGTTGCACGAAGCACAATTTCACATCATTCTGGGTTCATTTGTGTGAAAACAAGGTCCAATCAGGCTGAAACGTTACAAGAAGGTAGAATCTATTGAGTTGTAAGTGATCTGAATGTTTCATGATGATCGCACATTCCTATAGGGGGTCAAACCATGTCCCAAAGGTCACCGGGCCTGGTGTCACTTTAAAGAAGTAGTCCAGTTACACATTTGTGGGCTTATAACTTGGCTTCTGAATGTCCTAGAGAGGTCAGGTTTGTTTTAGTGTACTCCAATCAACAGCCCCTACAACCACAAAAAGGAATGGAGTCATTAGCACTTATGGTTTTTAAATGGCACCCAGAATTATGTTGCACGAAGCACAATTTCACATCATTCTGGGTTCATTTGTGTGAAAACAAGGTCCAATCAGGATGAAACGTTACAAGAAGGTAGAATCTACTGAGTTGTAAGTGATATGAACGTTTCATGATGATCGCACATTCCCATAGGGGGTCAAACCATGTCCCAAAGGTCACCGGGCCTGGTGTCACTTTAAAGAAGTCGTCCAATTACACCTTTGTGGGCTTATATCTTGGCTTCTGAATTTCCTAGAGAGGTCAGGTTTGTTTTAGTGTACTCCAATCAACAGCCCCTACAACCACAACATGGAATGGAGTCATTACCACTTATGGTTTGTAAATGTAACCCAGAATTATGTTGCACGAAGCACAATTTCACATCATTCTGGGTCCATTTGTGTGAAAACAAGGTCCAATCAGGCTGAAACGTTACAGGAAGGTAGAATCTATTGAGTTGTAAGTGATCTGAACGTGTCATGATGATAGCACTTTCCTAAAGGGGTCAAACCATGTCCCAGAGGTCACCGGATCTGGTGTCAATTTAAAGAAGTAGTCCAGTTACACATTTGTGGGCTTATAACTTGGCTTCTGAATGTCCTAAAGACATCAGGTTTGTTTTAGTGTACTCCAATCAACAGCCCCTACAACCACAAAAAGGAATGGAGTCATTAGCACTTATGGTTTTTAAATGGCACCCAGAATTATGTTGCACGAAGCACAATTTCACATCATTCTGGGTTCATTTGTGTAAAAACAATGTCCAATCAGGCTGAAACGTTACAGGAAGGTAGAATCTATTGAGTTGTAAGTGATCTGAATGTTTCATGATGATAGCACTTTCCTAAGGGGGTCAAACCATGTCCCAAAGGTCACCGGATCTGGTGTCAATTTAAAAGAGTAGTCCAGTTACACATTTGTGGGCTTATAACTTGGCCTCTGAATGTCCTAGAGAGATCAGGTTTGTTTTAGTGTACTCCAATCAACAGCCCCTACCACCACAAAAAGGAATGGAGTCATTAGCACTTATGGTTTTTAAATGGCACCCAGAATTATGTTGCACGAGGCACAATTTCACATCATTCTGGGTCCATTTGTGTGAAAACAAGGTCCAATCAGGTGGAAACGTTACAAGAAGGTAGAATCTATTGAGTTGTAAGTGATCTGAACGTTTCATGATGATCGCACATTTCTATAGGGGGTCAAACCATGTCCCAAAGTTCACCGGGCCTGGTGTCACTTTAAAGAAGTAGTCCAGTTACACCTTTGTGGGCTTATACCTTGGCTTTTGAATATCCTAGAGAGGTCAGGTTTGTTTTAGAGTACTCCAATTAACAGCCCCAATTACCCCAAAAAGGAATGGAGTCATTAGCACTTATTGTTTTTAAATGGCACCCAGAATTATGTTGCACGAAGCATAATTTCACATTATTCTGGGTTCATTTGTGTGAAAACAAGGTCCAATCAGGCTGAAGCGTTACAGGAAGGTAGAATCTATTGAGTTGTAAGTGATTTGAACGTTTCATGATGATAACACTTTCCTAGGGGGGTCAAACCATGTCCCAAAGGTCACCGGATCTGGTGTCAATTTAAAGAAGTAGTCCAGTTACACATTTGTGGGCTTATAACTTGGCTTCTGAATATCCTAGAGAGATCAGGTTTGTTTCAGAGTACTCCAATCAACAGCCCCTTCAACAACAAAAAGGACTGGAGTCATTAGCACTTATGGTTTGTAAATGGCACCCACAATTATAATGCACGAAGCACAATTTCAAATCATTCTGGGTCCATTTGTGTGAAAACAAGGTCCAATCAGGCTGAAACGTTACAAGAAGGTAGAATCTATTGAGTTGTAAGTGATCTGAACGTTTCATGATGATCGCACATTCCTATAGGGGGTCAAACCATGTCCCAAAGGTCACCGGGCCTGGTGTCACTTTAAAGAAGTAGTCCAGTTACACCTTTGTGGGCTTATAACTTGGCTTTTGAATATCCTAGAGAGGTCAGGTTTGTTTTAGAGTACTCCAATTAACAGCCCCAATTACCCCAAAAAGGAATGGAGTCATTAGCACTTATGGTTTTTAAATGGCACCCAGAATTATGTTGCACGAAGCATAATTTCACATTATTCTGGGTTCATTTGTGTGAAAACAAGGTCCAATCAGGCTGAAACGTTACAGGAAGGTAGAATCTATTGAGTTGTAAGTGATCTGAACGTTTCATGATGATAACACTTTCCTAAGGGGGTCAAACCATGTCCCAAAGGTCACCGGATCTGGTGTCAATTTAAAGAAGTAGTCCAGTTACACATTTGTGGGCTTATAACTTGGCTTCTGAATGTCCTAGAGAGATCAGGTTTGTTTCAGAGTACTCCAATCAACAGCCCCTACAACAACAAAAAGGAATGGAGTCATTAGCACTTATGGTTTGTAAATGGCACCCACAATTATAATGCACGAAGCACAATTTCACATCATTCTGGGTCCATTTGTGTGAAAACAAGGTCCAATCAGGCTGAAACGTTACAAGACGGTAGAATCTATTGAGTTGTAAGTGATCTGAACGTTTCATGATGATCGCACATTCCTATAGGGGGTCAAACCATGTCCCAAAGGTCACCGGGCCTGGTGTCACTTTAAAGAAGCAGTCCAGTTACACATTTGTGGGCTTATAACTTGGCTTCTGAATGTCCTAGAGAGGTCAGGTTTGTTTTAGTGTACTCCAATCAACAGCCCCTACAACCACAAAAAGGAATGGAGTCATTAGCACTTATGGTTTTTAAATGGCACTCAGAATTATGTTGCACGAAGCACAATTTCACATCATTCTGGGTTCATTTGTGTGAAAACAAGGTCCAATCAGGATGAAACGTTACAAGAAGGTAGAATCTACTGAGTTGTAAGTGATCTGAACGTTTCATGATGATCGCACATTCCCATAGGGGGTAAAACCATGTCCCAAAGGTCACCGGGCCTGGTGTCACTTTAAAGAAGTAGTCCAATTACACATTTGTGGGCTTATATCTTGGCTTCTTAATTTCCTAGAGAGGTCAGGTTTGTTTTAGTGTACTCCAATCAACAGCCCCTACAACCACAATATGGAATGGCGTCATTAGCACTTATGGTTTGTAAATGGCACCCAGAATTATGTTGCACGAAGCACAATTTCACATCATTCTGGGTCCATTTGTGTGAAAACAAGGTCCAATCAGGCTGAAACGTTACAGGAATGTAGAATCTATTGAGTTGTAAGTGATCTGAACGTGTCATGATGATAGCACTTTCCTAAGGGGGTCAAACCATGTCCCAGAGGTCACCGGATCTGGTGTCAATTTAAAGAAGTAGTCCAGTTACACATTTGTGGGCTTATAACTTGACTTCTGAATGTCCTAAAGAGATCAGGTTTGTTTTAGTGTACTCCAATCAACAGCCCCTACAACCACAAAAAGGAATGGAGTCATTAGCATTTATGGTTTTTAAATGGCACCCAGAATTATGTTGCACGAAGCACAATTTCACATCATTCTGGGTTCATTTGTGTGAAAACAATGTCCAGTCAGGCTGAAACGTTACAGGAAGGTAGAATCTATTGAGTTGTAAGTGATCTGAACGTTTCATGATGATAGCACTTTCCTAAGGGGGTCAAACCATGTCCCAAAGGTCACCGGATCTGGTGTCAATTTAAAAGAGTAGTCCAGTTACACATTTGTGGGCTTATAACTTGGCTTCTGAATGTCCTAGAGAGATCAGGTTTGTTTTAGTGTACTCCAATCCACAGCCCCTACAACCACAAAAAGGAATGGAGTCATTAGCACTTATGGTTTGTAAATGGCACCCAGAATTATGTTGCACGAAGCACAATTTCACATCATTCTGGGTCCATTTGTGTGAAAACAAGGTCCAATCAGGCTGAAACGTTACAAGAAGGTAGAATCAATTGAGTTGTAAGTGATCTGAACGTTTCATGATGATAGCGCTTTCCTAAGGGGGTCAAACCATGTCCAAAAGGTAACCGGATCTGGTGTCAATTTAAAGAACTAGTCCAGTTACACCTTTGTGGGCTTACAACTCTGCTTTTGAATATCCTAGAGAGGTCAGGTTTGTTTTAGAGTACTCCAATTAACAGCCCCAATTACCCCAAAAAGGAATGGAGTCATTAGCACTTATGGTTTTTAAATGGCACCCAGAATTATGTTGCACGAAACATAATTTCACATTATTCTGGGTTCATTTGTGTGAAAACAAGGTCCAATCAGGCTGAAGCGTTACAGGAAGGTAGAATCTATTGAGTTGTAAGTGATCTGAACGTTTCATGATGATAACACTTTCCTAAGGGGGTCAAACCATGTCCCAAAGGTCACCGGATCTGGTGTCAATTTAAAGAAGTAGTCCAGTTACACATTTGTGGGCTTATAACTTGGCTTCTGAATATCCTAGAGAGATCAGGTTTGTTTCAGAGTACTCCAATCAAAAGCCCCTACAACAACAAAAAGGAATGGAGTCATTAGCACTTATGGTTTGTAAATGGCACCCACAATTATAATGCACGAAGCACAATTTCACATCATTCTGGGTCCATTTGTGTGAAAACAAGGTCCAATCAGGCTGAAACGTTACAAGAAGGTAGAATCTTTTGAGTTGTAAGTGATCTCTTGTTTCATGATGATCGCACATTCCTATAGGGGGTCAAACCATGTCCCAAAGGTCACCGGGCCTGGTGTCACTTTAAAGAAGTAGTCCAGTTACACCTTTGTGGGCTTATAACTTGGCTTTTGAATATCCTAGAGAGGTCAGGTTTGTTTTAGAGTACTCCAATTAACAGCCCCAATTACCCCAAAAAGGAATGGAGTCATTAGCACTTATGGTTTTTAAATGGCACCCAGAATTATGTTGCACGAAGCATAATTTCACATTATTCTGGGTTCATTTGTGTGAAAACAAGGTCCAATCAGACTGAAACGTTACAGGAAGGTAGAATCTATTGAGTTGTAAGTGATCTGAACGTTTCATGATGATAACACTTTCCTAAGGGGGTCAAACCATGTCCCAAAGGTCACCGGATCTGGTGTCAATTTAAAGAAGTAGTCCAGTTACACATTTGTGGGCTTATAACTTGGCTTCTGAATGTCCTAGAGAGATCAGGTTTGGTTCAGAGTACTCCAATCAACAGCCCCTACAACCACAAAAAGGAATGGAGTCATTAGCACTTATGGTTTGTAAATGGCACCCACAATTATAATGCACGAAGCACAATTTCACATCATTCTGGGTTCATTTGTGTGAAAACAAGGTCCAATCAGGCTGAAACGTTACAAGAAGGTAGAATCTATTGAGTTGTAAGTGATCTGAACGTTTCATGATGATAACACTTTCCTAAGGGGGTCAAACCATGTCCCAAAGGTCACCGGATCTGGTGTCAATTTAAAGAAGTAGTCCAGTTACACATTTGTGGGCTTATAACTTGGCTTCTGAATGTCCTAGAGAGATCAGGTTTGGTTCAGAGTACTCCAATCAACAGCCCCTACAACAACAAAAAGGAATGGAGTCATTAGCACTTATGGTTTGTAAATGGCACCCACAATTATAATGCACGAAGCACAATTTCACATCATTCTGGGTTCATTTGTGTGAAAACAAGGTCCAATCAGGCTGAAACGTTACAAGAAGGTAGAATCTATTGAGTTGTAAGTGATCTGAACGTTTCATGATGATCGCACATTCCTATAGGGGGTCAAACCATGTCCCAAAGGTCACCGGGCCTGGTGTCACTTTAAAGAAGTAGTCCAGTTACACATTTGTGGGCTTATAACTTGGCTTCTGAATGTCCTAGAGAGATCAGGTTTGTTTTAGTGTACTCCAATCAACAGCCCCTACAACCACAAAAAGGAATGGAGTCATTAGCACTTATGGTTTTTAAATGGCACCCAGAATTATGTTGCACGAAGCACAATTTCACATCATTCTGGGTTCATTTGTGTGAAAACAAGGTCCAATCAGGCTGAAACGTTACAAGAAGGTAGAATCTATTGAGTTGTAAGTGATCTCAATGTTTCATGATGATCGCACATTCCTATAGGGGGTCAAACCATGTCCCAAAGGTCACCGGATCTGGTGTCAATTTAAAGAAGTAGTCCAGTTACACATTTGTGGGCTTATAACTTGGCTTCTGAATGTCCTAGAGAGATCAGGTTTGGTTCAGAGTACTCCAATCAACAGCCCCTACAACAACAAAAAGGAATGGAGTCATTAGCACTTATGGTTTGTAAATGGCACCCACAATTATAATGCACGAAGCACAATTTCACATCATTCTGGGTTCATTTGTGTGAAAACAAGGTCCAATCAGGCTGAAACGTTACAAGAAGGTAGAATCTATTGAGTTGTAAGTGATCTGAACGTTTCATGATGATCGCACATTCCTATAGGGGGTCAAACCATGTCCCAGAGGTCACCGGGCCTGGTGTCACTTTAAAGAAGTAGTCCAGTTACACATTTGTGGGCTTATAACTTGGCTTCTGAATGTCCTAGAGAGATCAGGTTTGTTTTAGTGTACTCCAATCAACAGCCCTTACAACCACAAAAAGGAATGGAGTCATTAGCACTTATGGTTTTTAAATGGCACCCAGAATTATGTTGCACGAAGCACAGTTTCACATCATTCTGGGTTCATTTGTGTGAAAACAAGGTCCAATCAGGCTGAAACGTTACAAGAAGGTAGAATCTATTGAGTTGTAAGTGATCTCAATGTTTCATGATGATCGCACATTCCTATAGGAGGTCAAACCATGTCCCAAAGGTCACCGGGCCTGGTGTCACTTTAAAGAAGTAGTCCAGTTACACCTTTGTGGGCTTATAACTTGGCTTCTGAATGTCCTAGAGAGGTCAGGTTTGTTTAGTGTACTCCAATCAACAGCCCCTACAACCACAAAAAGGAATGGAGTCATTAGCACTTATGGTTTTTAAATGGCACCCAGAATTATGTTGCACGAAGCACAATTTCACATCATTCTGGGTTCATTTGTGTGAAAACAAGGTCCAATCAGGCTGAAACGTTACAAGAAGGTAGAATCTATTGAGTTGTAAGTGATCTCAATGTTTCATGATGATCGCACATTCCTATAGGGGGTCAAACCATGTCCCAAAGGTCACCGGGCCTGGTGTCACTTTAAAGTAGTCCAGTTACACATTTGTGGGCTTATAACTTTGCTTTTGAATATCCTAGAGAGGTCAGGTTTGTTTTAGAGTACTCCAATTAACAGCCCCAATTACCCCAAAAAGGAATGGAGTCATTAGCACTTATGGTTTTTAAATGGCACCCAGAATTATGTTGCACGAAGCACAATTTCACATAATTCTGGGTTCATTTGTGTGAAAACAAGGTCCAATCAGGCTGAAACGTTACAAGAAGGTAGAATCTATTGAGTTGTAAGTGATCTGAACATTTCATGATGATCGCACATTCCCATAGGGGGTCAAACCATGTCCCAAAGGTCACCGGGCCTGGGGTCACTTTAAAGAAGTAGTCCAGTTACACCTTTTTGGGCTTATAACTTGGCTTCTGAATTTCCTAGAGAGGTCAGGTTTGTTTTAGTGTACTCCAATCAACAGCCACTACAACCACAACATGGAATGGAGTCATTAGCACTTATGGTTTGTAAATGGCACCCAAAATTATGTTGCACGAAGCACAATTTCACATCATTCTGGGTTCATTTGTGTGAAAACAAGGTCCAATCAGGCTGAAGCGTTACAGGAAGGTAGAATCTATTGAGTTGTAAGTGATCTGAACGTTTCATGATGATAACACTTTCCTAAGGGGGTCAAACCATGTCCCAAAGGTCACCGGATCTGGTGTCAATTTAAAGAAGTAGTCCAGTTACACATTTGTGGGCTTATAACTTGGCTTCTGAATATCCTAGAGAGATCAGGTTTGTTTCAGAGTACTCCAATCAAAAGCCCCTACAACAACAAAAAGGAATGGAGTCATTAGCACTTATGGTTTGTAAATGGCACCCACAATTATAATGCACGAAGCACAATTTCACATCATTCTGGGTCCATTTGTGTGAAAACAAGGTCCAATCAGGCTGAAACGTTACAAGAAGGTAGAATCTTTTGAGTTGTAAGTGATCTCTTGTTTCATGATGATCGCACATTCCTATAGGGGGTCAAACCATGTCCCAAAGGTCACCGGGCCTGGTGTCACTTTAAAGAAGTAGTCCAGTTACACCTTTGTGGGCTTATAACTTGGCTTTTGAATATCCTAGAGAGGTCAGGTTTGTTTTAGAGTACTCCAATTAACAGCCCCAATTACCCCAAAAAGGAATGGAGTCATTAGCACTTATGGTTTTTAAATGGCACCCAGAATTATGTTGCACGAAGCATAATTTCACATTATTCTGGGTTCATTTGTGTGAAAACAAGGTCCAATCGAACTGAAACGTTACAGGAAGGTAGAATCTATTGAGTTGTAAGTGATCTGAACGTTTCATGATGATAACACTTTCCTAAGGGGGTCAAACCATGTCCCAAAGGTCACCGGATCTGGTGTCAATTTAAAGAAGTAGTCCAGTTACACATTAGTGGGCTTATAAATTGGCTTCTGAATGTCCTAGAGAGATCAGGTTTGGTTCAGAGTACTCCAATCAACAGCCCCTACAACAACAAAAAGGAATGGAGTCATTAGCACTTATGGTTTGTAAATGGCACCCACAATTATAATGCACGAAGCACAATTTCACATCATTCTGGGTTCATTTGTGTGAAAACAAGGTCCAATCAGGCTGAAACGTTACAAGAAGGTAGAATCTATTGAGTTGTAAGTGATCTGAACGTTTCATGATGATCGCACATTCCTATAGGGGGTCAAACCATGTCCCAAAGGTCACCGGGCCTGGTGTCACTTTAAAGAAGTAGTCCAGTTACACATTTGTGGGCTTATAACTTGGCTTCTGAATGTCCTAGAGAGATCAGGTTTGTTTTAGTGTACTCCAATCAACAGCCCCTACAACCACAAAAAGGAATGGAGTCAATAGCACTTATGGTTTTTAAATGGCACCCAGAATTATGTTGCACGAAGCACAATTTCAAATCATTCTGGGTTCATTTGTGTGAAAACAAGGTCCAATCAGGCTGAAATGTTACAAGAAGGTAGAATCTATTGAGTTGTAAGTGATCTCAATGTTTCATGATGATCGCACATTCCTATAGGGGGTCAAACCATGTCCCAAAGGTCACCGGGCCTGGTGTCACTTTAAAGAAGTAGTCCAGTTACACCTTTGTGGGCTTATAACTTGGCTTCTGAATGTCCTAGAGAGGTCAGGTTTGTTTAGTGTACTCCAATCAACAGCCCCTACAACCACAAAAAGGAATGGAGTCATTAGCACTTATGGTTTTTAAATGGCACCCAGAATTATGTTGCACGAAGCACAATTTCACATCATTCTGGGTTCATTTGTGTGAAAACAAGGTCCAATCAGGCTGAAACGTTACAAGAAGGTAGAATCTATTGAGTTGTAAGTGATCTCAATGTTTCATGATGATCGCACATTCCTATAGGGGGTCAAACCATGTCCCAAAGGTCACCGGGCCTGGTGTCACTTTAAAGTAGTCCAGTTACACATTTGTGGGCTTATAACTTTGCTTTTGAATATCCTAGAGAGGTAAGGTTTGTTTTAGAGTACTCCAATTAACAGCCCCAATTACCCCAAAAAGGAATGGAGTCATTAGCACTTATGGTTTTTAAATGGCACCCAGAATTATGTTGCACGAAGCACAATTTCACATCATTCTGGGTTCATTTGTGTGAAAACAAGGTCCAATCAGGCTGAAACGTTACAAGAAGGTAGAATCTATTGAGTTGTAAGTGATCTGAACATTTCTTGATGATCGCACATTCCCATAGGGGGTCAAACCATGTCCCAAAGGTCACCGGGCCTGGTGTCACTTTAAAGAAGTAGTCCAGTTACACCTTTTTGGGCTTATAACTTGGCTTCTGAATTTCCTAGAGAGGTCAGGTTTGTTTTAGTGTACTCCAATCAACAGCCACTACAACCACAACATGGAATGGAGTCATTAGCACTTATGGTTTGTAAATGGCACCCAGAATTATGTTGCACGAAGCACAATTTCACATCATTCTGGGTCCATTTGTGTGAAAACAAGGTCCAATCAGGCTTAAACGTTACAAGAAGGTAGAATCTATTGAGTCGTAAGTGATCTGAACGTTTCATGATGATCGCACATTCCTATAGGGGTGCAAACCATGTCCCAGAGGTCACCGAGCCTGGTGTCAATTTAAAGAAGTAGTCCAGTTACTCCTTTGTGGGCTTATAACTTGGCTTCTGAATATCCTAGAGAGGTCAGGTTTGTTTTAGAGTACTCCAATTAACAGCCCCCATTACCCCAAAAAGGAATGGAGTCATTAGCACTTATGGTTTTTAAATGGCACCCAGAATTATGTTGCACGAAGCACAATTTCACATCATTCTGGGTTCATTTGTGTGAAAACAAGGTCCAATCAGGCTTAAACGTTACAGGAAGGTAGAATCTATTGAGTTGTAATTGATATGAACGTTTCATGATGATAGCACTTTCCTAAGGGGGTCAAACCATGTCCCAGACGTCACCGGATCTGGTGTCAATTTAAAGAAGTAGTCCAGTTACACATTTGTGGGCTTATAACTTGGCTTCTGAATGTCCTAAAGACATCAGGTTTGTTTTAGTGTACTCCAATCAACAGCCCCTACAACCACAAAAAGGAATGGAGTCATTAGCACTTATGGTTTTTAAATGGCACCCAGAATTATGTTGCACGAAGCACAATTTCACATCATTCTGGGTTCATTTGTGTGAAAACAAGGTCCAATCAGGATGAAACGTTACAAGAAGGTAGAATCTACTGAGTTGTAAGTGATATGAACGTTTCATGATGATCGCACATTCCCATAGGGGGTCAAACCATGTCCCAAAGGTCACCGGGCCTGGTGTCACTTTAAAGAAGTAGTCCAATTACACCTTTGTGGGCTTATATCTTGGCTTCTGAATTTCCTAGAGAGGTCAGGTTTGTTTAAGTGTACTCCAATCAACAGCCCCTACAACCACAACATGGAATGGAGTCATTACCACTTATGGTTTGTAAATGGCACCCAGAATTATGTTGCACGAAGCACAATTTCACATCATTCTGGGTCCATTTGTGTGAAAACAAGGTCCAATCAGGCTGAAACGTTACAGGAAGGTAGAATCTATTGAGTTGTAAGTGATCTGAACGTGTCATGATGATAACACTTTCCTAAAGGGGTCAAACCATGTCCCAGAGGTCACCGGATCTGGTGTCAATTTAAAGAAGTAGTCCAGTTACACATTTGTGGGCTTATAACTTGGCTTCTGAATGTCCTAAAGACATCAGGTTTGTTTTAGTGTACTCCAATCAACAGCCCCTACAACCACAAAAAAAAAAATGGAGTCATCAGCACTTATGGTTTTTAAATGGCACCCAGAATTATGTTGCACGAAGCACAATTTCACATCATTCTGGGTTCATTTGTGTAAAAACAATGTCCAATCAGGCTGAAACGTTACAGGAAGGTAGAATCTATTGAGTTGTAAGTGATCTGAACGTTTCATGATGATAGCACTTTCCTAAGGGGGTCAAACCATGTCCCAAAGGTCACCGGATCTGGTGTCAATTTAAAAGAGTAGTCCAGTTACACATTTGTGGGCTTATAACTTGGCTTCTGAATGTCCTAGAGAGATCAGGTTTGTTTTAGTGTACTCCAATCAACAGCCCCTACCACCACAAAAAGGAATGGAGTCATTAGCACTTATGGTTTTTAAATGGCACCCAGAATTATGTTGCACGAGGCACAATTTCACATCATTCTGGGTCCATTTGTGTGAAAACAAGGTCCAATCAGGCTGAAACGTTACAAGAAGGTAGAATCTATTGAGTTGTAAGTGATCTGAACGTTTCATGATGATCGCACATTTCTATAGGGGTTCAAACCATGTCCCAAAGTTCACCGGGCCTGGTGTCACTTTAAAGAAGTAGTCCAGTTACACCTTTGTGGGCTTATACCTTGGCTTTTGAATATCCTAGAGAGGTCAGGTTTGTTTTAGAGTACTCCAATTAACAGCCCCAATTACCCCAAAAAGGAATGGAGTCATTAGCACTTATGTTTTTTAAATGGCACCCAGAATTATGTTGCACGAAGCACAATTTCACATCATTCTGGGTCCATTTGTGTGAAAACAAGGTCCAATCAGGCTGAAACATTACAAGAAGGTAGAATCAATTGAGTTGTAAGTGATCTGAACGTTTCATGATGATAGCACTTTCCTAAGGGGGTCAAACCATGTCCCAAAGGAAACCGGATCTGGTGTCAATTTAAATAAGGAGTCTAGATACACCTTTGTGGGCTTATAACTTGGCTTTTGAATATCCTAGAGAGATCAGGTTTGTTTTAGAGTACTCCAATTAACAGCCCCAATTACCCCAAAAAGGAATGGAGTCATTAGCACTTATGGTTTGTAAATGGCACCCACAATTATAATGCACGAAGCACAATTTCACATCATTCTGGGTCCATTTGTGTGAAAACAAGGTCCAATCAGGCTGAAACGTTACAAGACGGTAGAATCTATTGAGTTGTAAGTGATCTGAACGTTTCATGATGATCGCACATTCCTATAGGGGGTCAAACCATGTCCCAAAGGTCACCGGGCCTGGTGTCACTTTAAAGAAGCAGTCCAGTTACACATTTGTGGGCTTATAACTTGGCTTCTGAATGTCCTAGAGAGGTCAGGTTTGTTTTAGTGTACTCCAATTAACAGCCCCTACAACCACAAAAAGGAATGGAGTCATTAGCACTTATGGTTTTTAAATGGCACCCAGAATTATGTTGCACGAAGCACAATTTCACATCATTCTGGGTTCATTTGTGTGAAAACAAGGTCCAATCAGGCTGAAACGTTACAGGAATGTAGAATCTATTGAGTTGTAAGTGATCTGAACGTGTCATGATGATAGCACTTTCCTAAGGGGGTCAAACCATGTCCCAGAGGTCACCGGATCTGGTGTCAATTTAAAGAAGTAGTCCAGTTACACATATGTGGGCTTATAACTTGACTTCTTAATGTCCTAAAGAGATCAGGTTTGTTTTAGTGTACTCCAATCAACAGCCCCTACAACCACAAAAAGGAATGGAGTCATTAGCATTTATGGTTTTTAAATGGCACCCAGAATTATGTTGCACGAAGCACAATTTCACATCATTCTGGGTTCATTTGTGTGAAAACAATGTCCAGTCAGGCTGAAACGTTACAGGAAGGTAGAATCTATTGAGTTGTAAGTGATCTGAACGTTTCATGATGATAGCACTTTCCTAAGGGGGTCAAACCATGTCCCAAAGGTCACCGGATCTGGTTTCAATTTAAAAGAGTAGTCCAGTTACACATTTGTGGGCTTATAACTTGGCTTCTGAATGTCCTAGAGAGGTCAGGTTTGTTTTAGAGTACACCAATTAACAGCCCCAATTACCCCAAAAAGGAATGGAGTCATTAGCACTTATGTTTTTTAAATGGCACCCAGAATTGTGTTGCACGGAGCATAATTTCACATTATTCTGGGTTCATTTGTGTGAAAACAAGGTCCAATCAGGCTGAAGCGTTACAGGAAGGTAGAATCTATTGAGTTGTAAGTGATCTGAACGTTTCATGATGATAACACTTTCCTAAGGGGGTCAAACCATGTCCCAAAGGTCACCGGATCTGGTGTCAATTTAAAGAAGTAGTCCAGTTACACATTTGTGGGCTTATAACTTGGCTTCTGAATATCCTAGAGAGATCAGGTTTGTTTCAGAGTACTCCAATCAAAAGCCCCTACAACAACAAAAAGGAATGGAGTCATTAGCACTTATGGTTTGTAAATGGCACCCACAATTATAATGCACGAAGCACAATTTCACATCATTCTGGGTCCATTTGTGTGAAAACAAGGTCCAATCAGGCTGAAACGTTACAAGAAGGTAGAATCTTTTGAGTTGTAAGTGATCTCTTGTTTCATGATGATCGCACATTCCTATAGGGGGTCAAACCATGTCCCAAAGGTCACCGGGCCTGGTGTCACTTTAAAGAAGTAGTCCAGTTACACCTTTGTGGGCTTATAACTTGGCTTTTGAATATCCTAGAGAGGTCAGGTTTGTTTTAGAGTACTCCAATTAACAGCCCCAATTACCCCAAAAAGGAATGGAGTCATTAGCACTTATGGTTTTTAAATGGCACCCAGAATTATGTTGCACGAAGCATAATTTCACATTATTCTGGGTTCATTTGTGTGAAAACAAGGTCCAATCAGACTGAAACGTTACAGGAAGGTAGAATCTATTGAGTTGTAAGTGATCTGAACGTTTCATGATGATAACACTTTCCTAAGGGGGTCAAACCATGTCCCAAAGGTCACCGGATCTGGTGTCAATTTAAAGAAGTAGTCCAGTTACACATTTGTGGGCTTATAACTTGGCTTCTGAATATCCTAGAGAGATCAGGTTTGGTTCAGAGTACTCCAATCAACAGCCCCTACAACAACAAAAAGGAATGGAGTCATTAGCACTTATGGTTTGTAAATGGCACCCACAATTATAATGCACGAAGCACAATTTCACATCATTCTGGGTTCATTTGTGTGAAAACAAGGTCCAATCAGGCTGAAACGTTACAAGAAGGTAGAATCTATTGAGTTGTAAGTGATCTGAACGTTTCATGATGATCGCACATTCCTATAGGGGGTCAAACCATGTCCCAAAGGTCACCGGGCCTGGTGTCACTTTAAAGAAGTAGTCCAGTTACACATTTGTGGGCTTATAACTTGGCTTCTGAATGTCCTAGAGAGATCAGGTTTGTTTTAGTGTACTCCAATCAACAGCCCCTACAACCACAAAAAGGAATGGAGTCATTAGCACTTATGGTTTTTAAATGGCACCCAGAATTATGTTGCACGAAGCACAATTTCACATCATTCTGGGTTCATTTGTGTGAAAACAAGGTCCAATCAGGCTGAAACGTTACAAGAAGGTAGAATCTATTGAGTTGTAAGTGATCTCAATGTTTCATGATGATCGCACATTCCTATAGGGGGTCAAACCATGTCCCAAAGGTCACCGGGCCTGGTGTCACTTTAAAGAAGTAGTCCAGTTACACCTTTTTGGGCTTATAACTTGGCTTCTGAATGTCCTAGAGAGGTCAGGTTTGTTTAGTGTACTCCAATCAACAGCCCCTACAACCACAAAAAGGAATGGAGTCATTAGTACTTATGGTTTTTAAATGGCACCCAGAATTATGTTGCACGAAGCACAATTTCACATCATTCTGGGTTCATTTGTGTGAAAACAAGGTCCAATCAGGCTGAAACGTTACAAGAATGTAGAATCTATTGAGTTGTAAGTGATCTCAATGTTTCATGATGATCGCACATTCCTATAGGGGGTCAAACCATGTCCCAAAGGTCACCGGGCCTGGTGTCACTTTAAAGTAGTCCAGTTACACATTTGTGGGCTTATAACTTGGCTTTTGAATATCCTAGAGAGGTCAGGTTTGTTTTAGAGTACTCCAATTAACAGCCCCAATTACCCCAAAAAGGAATGGAGTCATTAGCACTCATGGTTTTTAAATGGCACCCAGAATTATGTTGCACGAAGCACAATTTCACATCATTCTGGGTTCATTTGTGTGAAAACAAGGTCCAATCAGGCTGAAACGTTACAAGAAGGTAGAATCTATTGAGTTGTAAGTGATCTGAACATTTCTTGATGATCGCACATTCCCATAGGGGGTCAAACCATGTCCCAAAGGTCACCGGGCCTGGTGTCACTTTAAAGAAGTAGTCCAGTTACACCTTTTTGGGCTTATAACTTGGCTTCTGAATTTCCTAGAGAGGTCAGGTTTGTTTTATTGTACTCCAATCAACAGCCACTACAACCACAACATGGAATGGAGTCATTAGCACTTATGGTTTGTAAATGGCACCCAGAATTATGTTGCACGAAGCACAATTTCACATCATTCTGGGTCCATTTGTGTGAAAACAAGGTCCAATCAGGCTGAAACGTTACAAGAAGGTAGAATCTATTGAGTTGTAAGTGATCTGAACGTTTCATGATGATCGCACATTCCTATAGGGGGTCAAACCATGTCCCAAAGGTCACCGAGCCTGGTGTCAATTTAAAGAAGTAGTCCTGTTACTCCTTTGTGGGCTTATAACTTGGCTTCTGAATATCCTAGAGAGGTCAGGTTTGTTTTAGAGTACTCCAATTAACAGCCCCCATTACCCCAAAAAGGAATGGAGTCATTAGCACTTATGGTTTTTAAATGGCACCCAGAATTATGTTGCACGAAGCACAATTTCACATCATTCTGGGTTCATTTGTGTGAAAACAAGGTCCAATCAGGCTGAAACGTTACAGGAAGGTAGAATCTATTGAGTTGTAAGTGATATGAACGTTTCATGATGATAGCACTTTCCTAAGGGGGTCAAACCATGTCCCAGAGGTCACCGGATCTGGTGTCAATTTAAAGAAGTAGTCCAGTTACACATTTGTGGGCTTATAACTTGGCTTCTGAATGTCCTAAAGAGATCAGGTTTGTTTTAGTGTACTCCAATCAACAGCCCCTACAACCACAAAAAGGAATGGAGTCATTAGCACTTATGGTTTTTAAATGGCACCCAGAATTATGTTGCACGAAGCACAATTTCACATCATTCTGGGCTCATTTGTGTGAAAACAATAACCAATCAGGCTGAAACGTTACAGGAAGGTAGAATCTATTGAGTTGTAAGTGATCTCAATGTTTCATGATGATCGCACATTCCTATAGGGGGTCAAACCATGTCCCAAAGGTCACCGGGCCTGGTGTCACTTTAAAGAAGTAGTCCAGTTGCACCTTTGTGGGCTTATAACTTGGCTTTTGAATATCCTAGAGAGGTCAGGTTTCTTTTAGAGTACTCCAATCAACAGCCCCCATTACCCCAAAAAGGAATGGAGTCATTAGCACTTATGGTTTTTAAATGGCACCCAGAATTATGTTGCACGAAGCACAATTTTACTTCATTCTGGGTTCATTTGTGTGAAAACAAGGTCCAATCAGGCTGAAACGTTACAGGAAGGTAGAATCTATTGAGTTGTAAGTGATCTGAACAATTCATGATGATAGCACTTTCCTAAGGGGGTCAAACCATGTCCCAAAGGTCACCGGGCCTGCTGTCACTTTAAAGAAGTAGTCCAGTTACACATTTGTGGGCTTATAACTTGGCTTCTGAATATCCTAGAGAAGTCAGGTTTGTTTTAGAGTACTCCAATTAACAGACCCTATTACCCCAAAAAGGAATTAAGTCATTAGCACTAATGGTTTGTAAATGGCACCCAGAATTATGTTGCACAGAGCACAATTTCACATCATTCCGGGTTCGTTTGTGTGAAAACAAGGTCCAATCAGGCTGAAACGTTACAGGAAGGTAGAATCTATTGAGTTGTAAGTGATCTGAATGTTTCATGATGATAGCACTTTCCTAAGGGGGTCAAACCATGTCCAAAAGGTCACCGGATCTGGTGTCAATTTAAAGAAGCTGTCCAGTTACACATTTGTGGGCTTATAACTTGGCTTCTGAATGTCCTAGAGAGATCAGGTTTGTTTTAGTGTACTCCAATCAACAGCCCCTACAACCACAAAAAGGAATTGAGTCATTAGCACTTATGGTTTGTAAATGGTACCCAGAATTATGTTGCACGAAGCACAATTTCACATCATTCTGGGTCCATTTGTGTGAAAACAAGGTCCAATCAGGCTGAAACGTTACAAGAAGGTAGAATCTATTGAGTTGTAAGTGATCCGAACGTTTCATGATGATCGCACATTCCTATAGAGGGTCAAACCATGTCCCAAAGGTCACCGGGCCTGGTGTCACTTTAAAGAAGTAGTCCAGTTGCACCTTTGTGGGCTTATAACTTGGCTTTTGAATATCCTAGAGAGGTCAGGTTTGTTTTAGAGTACTCCAATTAACAGCCCCATTACCCCAAAAAGGAATGGAATCATTAGCACTTATGGATTTTAAATGGCACCCAGAATTATGTTGCACGAAGCACAATTTCACATCATTCTGGGTCCATTTGTGTGAAAACAAGGTCCAATCAGGCTGAAACGTTACAAGAAGGTAGAATCTATTGAGTTGTAAGTGATCTGATTGTTTCATGATGATCGCACATTCCTATAGGGGGTCAAACCATGTCCCAAAGGTCACCGGGCCTGGTGTCACTTTAAAGAAGTAGTCCAGTTGCACCTTTGTGGGCTTATAACTTGGCTTTTGAATATCCTAGAGAGGTCAGGTTTGTTTTAGAGTACTCCAATCAACAGCCCCCATTACCCCAAAAAGGAATGGAGTCATTAGCACTTATGGTTATTAAATGGCACCCAGAATTATGTTGCACGAAGCACAATTTTACTTCATTCTGGGTTCATTTGTGTGAAAACAAGGTCCAATCAGGCTGAAACATTACAGGAAGGTAGAATCTATTGAGTTGTAAGTGATCTGAACAATTCATGATGATAACACTTTCCTAAGGGGGTCAAACCATGTCCCAAAGGTCACCGGGCCTGCTGTCACTTTAAAGAAGTAGTCCAGTTACACATTTGTGGGCTTATAACTTGGCTTCTGAATATCCTAGAGAGGTCAGGATTGTTTTAGAGTACTCCAATTAACAGACCCTATTACCCCAAAAAGGAATGAAGTCATTAGCACTAATGGTTTGTAAATGGCACCCAGAATTATGTTGCACAAAGCACAATTTCACATCATTCTGGGTTCGTTTGTGTGAAAACAAGGTCCAATCAGGCAGAAACGTTACAGGAAGGTAGAATCTATTGAGTTGTAAGTGATCTGAATGTTTCATGATGATAGCACTTTCCTAAGGGGGTCAAACCATGTCCCAAAGGTCACCGGATCTGGTGTCAATTTAAAGAAGCTGTCCAGTTACACATTTGTCGGCTTATAACTTGGCTTCTGGATGTCCTAGAGAGATCAGGTTTGTTTTAGTGTACTCCAATCAACAGCCCCTACAACCACAAAAAGTAATTGAGTCATTAGCACTTATGGTTTGTAAATGGCACCCAGAATTATGTTGCACGAAGCACAATTTCACATCATTCTGGGTCCATTTGTGTGAAAACAAGGTCCAATCAGGCTGAAACGTTACAAGAAGGTAGAATCTATTGAGTTGTAAGTGATATGAACGTTTCATGATGATCGCACATTCCCATAGGGGGTCAAACCATGTCCCAAAGGTCACCGGGCCTGGTGTCACTTTAAAGAAGTAGTCCAGTTACACCTTTGTGGGCTTATAACTTGGCTTCTGAATTTCCTAGAGAGGTCAGGTTTGTTTTAGTGTACTCCAATCAACAGCCCCTACAACAACAAAAAGGAATGGAGTCATTAGCACTTATGGTTTGTAAATGGCACCCAGAATTATGTTGCACGAAGCACAATTTCACATCATTCAGGGTCCATTTGTGTGAAAACAAGGTCCAATCAGGCTGAAAGGTTACAAGAAGGTAGAATCTATTGAGTTGTAAGTGATCTGAACGTCTAATGATGATCGCACATTCCTATAGGGGGTCAAACCATGTCCCAAAGGTCACGGAGCCTGGTGTCACTTTAAAGAAGTAGTCCAGTTACACCTTTGTGGGCTTATAACTTGGCTTTTGAATATCCTAGAGAGGTCAGGTTTGTTTTAGAGTACTCCAATTAACAGCCCCCATTACCCCAAAAAGGAATGGAGTCATTAGCACTTATGGTTTTCAAATGGCACCCAGAATTATGTTGCACGAAGCACAATTTCACATCATTCTGGGTTCATTTGTGTTAAAACAAGGTCCAATCAGGCTGAAACGTTACAGGAAGATAGAATCTATTGAGTTGTAAGTGATCTGAAAGTTTCATGATGATAGCACTTTCCTAAGGGGGTCAAACCATGTCCCAAAGGTCACCGGATCTGATGTCAATTTAAAGAAGTAGTCCAGTTAAACATTTGTGGGCTTATAACTTGGCTTCTGAATGTCCTAGAGATATCAGGTTTGTTTTAGTGTACTCCAATCAACAGCCCCTACAACCACAAAAAGGAAAGAGAGTCATTAGCACTTATGGTTTTTAAATGGCACCCAGAATTATGTTGCACGAAGCACAATTTCACATCATTCTGGGTTCATTTGTTTGAAAACAAGGTCCAATCAGGCTGAAACGTTACAGGAAGGTAGAATTTATTGAGTTGTAAGTGATCTGAACGTTTCATGATGATAGCACTTTCCTAAGGGGGTCAAACCATGTCCCAAAGGTCTCCGGATCTGGTGTCAATTTAAAGTAGTCCAGTTACACATTTGTGGGCTTTTAACTTGGCTTCTGAATGTCCTAGAGAGATCAGGTTTGTTTTAATGTACTCCAATCAACAGCCCCCACAACCACAAAAAGGAATGGAGTCATTAACACTTATGGTTTTTAAATGGCACCCAGAATTATGTTGCACAAAGCACAATTTCACATCATTCTGGGTTCATTTGTGTGAAAACAAGGTCCAATCAGGCTGAAACGTTACAGGAAGGTAGAATCTATTGAGTTGTAAGTGATCTGAACATTTCATGATGATAGCACTTTCCTAAGGGGGTCAAACCATGTCCCAAAGGTAACCGGATCTGGTGTCAATTTAAAGAATTAGTCCAGTTACACATTTGTGGGCTTATAACTTGGCTTCTGAATGTCCTAGAGAGGTCAGGTTTGTTTTAGAGTACTCCAATTAACAGCCCCCATTACCCCAAAAAGGAATGGAGTCATTAGCACTTATGGATTTTAAATGGCACCCAGAATTATGTTGCACGAAGCACAATTTCACATCATTCTGGGTTCATTTGTGTGAAAACAATGTCCAATCAGGCTGAAACGTTACAGGAAGATAGAATCTATTGAGTTGTAAGTGATCTGAATGTTTCATGATGATCGCACATTCCTATAGGGGGTCAAACCATGTCCCAAAGGTCACCGTGCCTGGTGTCACTTTAAAGAAGTAGTCCAGTTACACCTTTGTGGGCTTATAACTTGGCTTTGGAATATCCTAGAGAGGTCAGGATTGTTTTAGAGTACTCCAATTAACAGACCCTATTACCCCAAAAAGGAATGAAGTCATTAGCACTAATGGTTTGTAAATGGCACCCAGAATTATGTTGCACAAAGCACAATTTCACATCATTCTGGGTTCGTTTGTGTGAAAACAAGGTCCAATCAGGCAGAAACGTTACAGGAAGGTAGAATCTATTGAGTTGTAAGTGATCTGAATGTTTCATGATGATAGCGCTTTCCTAAGGGGGTCAAACCATGTCCCAAAGGTCACCGGATCTGGTGTCAATTTAAAGAAGCTGTCCAGTTACACATTTGTCGGCTTATAACTTGGCTTCTGAATGTCCTAGAGAGATCAGGTTTGTTTTAGTGTACTCCAATCAACAGCCCCTACAACCACAAAAAGTAATTGAGTCATTAGCACTTATGGTTTGTAAATGGCACCCAGAATTATGTTGCACGAAGCACAATTTCACATCATTCTGGGTCCATTTGTGTGAAAACAAGGTCCAATCAGGCTGAAAAGTTACAAGAAGGTAGAATCTATTGAGTTGTAAGAACGTTTCATGATGATCGCACATTCCCATAGGGGGTCAAACCATGTCCCAAAGGTCACCGGGCCTTGTGTCACTTTAAAGAAGTAGTCCAGTTACACCTTTGTGGGCTTATAACTTGGCTTCTGAATTTCCTAGAGAGGTCAGGTTTGTTTTAGTGTACTCCAATCAACAGCCCCTACAACAACAAAAAGGAATGGAGTCATTAGCACTTATGGTTTGTAAATGGCACCCAGAATTATGTTGCACGAAGCACAATTTCACATCATTCAGGGTCCATTTGTGTGAAAACAAGGTCCAATCAGGCTGAAAGGTTACAAGAAGGTAGAATCTATTGAGTTGTAAGTGATATGAACGTTTCATGATGATCGCACATTCCTATAGGGGGTCAAACCATGTCCCAAAGGTCACGGAGCCTGGTGTCACTTTAAAGAAGTAGTCCAGTTACACCTTTGTGGGGTTATAACTTGGCTTTTGAATATCCTAGAGAGGTCAGGTTTGTTTTAGAGTACTCCAATTAACAGCCCCCATTACCCCAAAAAGGAATGGAGTAATTAGCACTTATGGTTTTTAAATGGCACCCAGAATTATGTTGCACGAAGCACAATTTCACATCATTCTGGGTTCATTTGTGTTAAAACAAGGTCCAATCAGGCTGAAACGTTACAGGAAGATAGAATCTATTGAGTTGTAAGTGATCTGAAAGTTTCATGATGATAGCACTTTCCTAAGGGGGTCAAACCATGTCCCAAAGGTCACCGGATCACATGTCAATTTAAAGAAGTAGTCCAGTTAAACATTTGTGGGCTTATAACTTGGCTTCTGAATGTCCTAGAGAGATCAGGTTTGTTTTAGTGTACTCCAATCAACAGCCCCTACAACCACAAAAAGGAAAGAGAGTCATTAGCACTTATGGTTTTTAAATGGCACCCAGAATTATGTTGCACGAAGCACAATTTCACATCATTCTGGGTTCATTTGTTTGAAAACAAGGTCCAATCAGGCTGAAATGTTACAGGAAGGTAGAATCTATTGAGTTGTAAGTGATCTGAACGTTTCATGATGATAGCACTTTCCTAAGGGGGTCAAACCATGTCCCAAAGGTCTCCGGATCTGGTGTCAATTTAAAGAAGTAGTCCAGTTACACATTTGTGGGCTTTTAACTTGGCTTCTGAATGTCCTAGAGAGATCAGGTTTGTTTTAATGTACTCCAATCAACAGCCCCTACAACCACAAAAAGGAATGGAGTCATTAACACTTATGGTTTTTAAATGGCACCCAGAATTATGTTGCACAAAGCACAATTTCACATCATTCTGGGTTCATTTGTGTGAAAACAAGGTCCAATCAGGCTGAAACGTTACAGGAAGGTAGAATCTATTGAGTTGTAAGTGGTCTGAACATTTCATGATGATAGCACTTTCCTAAGGGGGTCAAACCATGTCCCAAAGGTAACCGGATCTGGTGTCAATTTAAAGAATTAGTCCAGTTACACATTTGTGGGCTTATAACTTGGCTTCTGAATGTCCTAGAGAGATCAGGTTTGTTTTAGTGTACTCCAATCAACAGCCCCTACAACCACAAAAAGGAATGGAGTCATTAGCACTTATGGTTTGTAAATGGCACCCAGATTTATGTTGCACGTAGCACAATTTCACATCATTCTGGGTCCATTTGTGTGAAAACAAGGTCCATTCAGGCTGAAACGTTACAAGAAGGTAGAATCTATTGAGTTGTAAGTGATCTGAACATTTCATGATGATCGCATATTCCTATAGGGGGTCAAACCATGTCCCAAAGGTCACCGGGCCTGGTGTCACTTTAAAGAAGTAGTCCAGTTACACCTTTGTGGGCTTATAACTTGGCTTCTGAATATCCTAGAGAGGTCAGGTTTTTTTTAGAGTACTCCAGTTATCAGCCCTGATTACCCCAAAAAGGAATGGAGTCATTAGCACTTATGGTTTTTAAATGGCACCCAGAATTATGTTGCACGAAGCACAATTTCACATCATTCTGGGTTCATTTGTGTGAAAACAAGGTCCAATCAGGCTGAAACGTTACAGGAAGGTAGAATCTATTGAGTTGTAAGTGATCTGAACGTTTCATGATGATCGCACATTCCTATAGGGGGTCAAACCATGTCCCAAAGGTCACTGGGCCTGGTGTCACTTTAAAGAAGTAGTCCAGTTGCACCTTTGTGGGCTTATAACTTGGCTTTTGAATATCCTAGAGAGGTCAGGTTTGTTTTAGAGTACTCCAATTAACAGCCCCCATTACCCCAAAAAGGAATGGAGTCATTAGCACTTATGGTTTTTAAATGGCACCCAGAATTATGTTGCACGAAGCAAAATTTTACTTCATTCTGGGTTCATTTGTGTGAAAACAAGGTCCAATCAGGCTGAAACGATACAGGAAGGTAGAATCTATCGAGTTGTATGTGATCTGAACATTTCATGATGATAGCACTTTCCTAAGGGGGTCAAACCATGTCCCAAAGGTCACCGGGCCTGGTGTCACTTTAAAGAAGTAGTCCAGTTACACATTTGTGGGCTTATAACTTGGCTTCTGAATATCCTAGAGAGGTCAGGTTTGTTTTAGAGTACTCCAATTAACAGACCCTATTACCCCAAAAAGGAATGAAGTCATTAGCACTAATGGTTTGTAAATGGCACCCAGAATTATGTTGCACAAAGCACAATTTCACATCATTCTGGGTTCGTTTGTGTGAAAACAAGGTCCAATCAGGCTGAAACGTTACAGGAAGGTAGAATCTATTGAGTTGTAAGTGATCTGAATGTTTCATGATGATAGCACTTTCCTAAGGGGGTCAAACCATGTCCCAAAGGTCACCGGATCTGGTGTCAATTTAAAGAAGTAGTCCAGTTACACATTTGTGGGCTTATAACTTGGCTTCTGAATGTCCTAGAGAGACCAGGTTTGTTTTAGCGTACTCCAATCAACAGCCCCTACAACCACAAAAAGGAATGGATTCATTAGCACTTATGGTTTTTAAATGGCACCCAGAATTATGTTGCACGAAGCACAATTTCACATCATTCTGGGTTCATTTGTGTGAAAACAAGGTCCAATCAGGCTGAAACGTTACAAGAAGGTAGAATCTATTGAGTTGTAAGTGATATGAACGTTTCATGATGATCGCACATTCCCATAGGGGGTCAAACCATGTCCCAAAGGTCACCGGGCCTGGTGTCACTTTAAAGAAGTAGTCCAGTTACAAATTTGTGGGCTTATAACTTGGCTTCTGAATTTCCTAGAGAGGTCAGGTTTGTTTTAGTGTACTCCAATCAACAGCCCCTACAACAACAAAAATGAATGGAGTCATTAGCACTTATGGTTTGTAAATGGCACCCAGAATTATGCTGCACGAAGCACAATTTCACATCATTCAGGGTCCATTTGTGTGAAAACAAGGTCCAATCAGGCTGAAAGGTTACAAGAAGGTAGAATCTATTGAGTTGTAAGTGATCTGAACGTTTCATGATGATAGCACTTTCCTAAGGGGGTCAAACCATGTCCCAAAGGTAACCGGATCTGGTGTCAATTTAAAGTAGTCCAGTTACACATTTGTGGGCTTATAACTTGGCTTCTGAATGTCCTAGAGAGATCAGATTTGTTTTAGTGTACTCCAATCAACAGCCCCTACAACCTCAAAAAGGAATGGAGTCATTAGCACTTATGGTTTGTAAATGGCACCCAGATTTATGTTGCACGAAGCACAATTTCACATCATTCTGGGTCCATTTGTGTGAAAACAAGGTCCATTCAGGCTGAAACGTTACAAGAAGGTAGAATCTATTGAGTTGTAAGTGATCTGAACATTTCATGATGATCGCACATTCCTATAGGGGGTCAAACCATGTCCCAAAGGTCACCGGGCCTGGTGTCACTTTAAAGAAGTAGTCCAGTTACACCTTTGTGGGCTTATAACTTGGCTTCTGAATATCCTAGAGAGGTCAGGTTTGTTTTAGAGTACTCCAATCAACAGCCCCCATTACCCGAAAAAGGAATGGAGTCATTAGCACTTATGGTTTTTAAATGGCACCCAGAATTATGTTGCACGAAGCACAATTTCACATCATTCTGGGTTCATTTGTGTGAAAACAAGGTCCAATCAGGCTGAAACGTTACAGGAAGGTAGAATCTATTGAGTTGTAAGTGATCTGAACGTTTCATGATGATCGCACATTCCTATAGGGGGTCAAACCATGTCCCAAAGGTCACCGGGCCTGGTGTCACTTTAAAGAAGTAGTCCAGTTGCACCTTTGTGGGCTTATAACTTGGCTTTTGAATATCCTAGAGAGGTCAGGTTTGTTTTAGAGTACTCCAATTAACAGCCCCCATTACCCCAAAAAGGAATGGAGTCATTAGCACTTATGGTTTTTAAATGGCACCCAGAATTATGTTGCACGAAGCACAATTTTACTTCATTCTGGGTTCATTTGTGTGAAAACAAGGTCCAATCAGGCTGAAACGTTACAGGAAGGTAGAATCTATCGAGTTGTAAGTGATCTGAACATTTCATGTTGATAGCACTTTCCTAAGGGGGACAAACCATGTCCCAAAGGTCATCCGGGCCTGGTGTCACTTTAAAGAAGTAGTCCAGTTACACATTTGTGGGCTTATAACTTGGCTTCTGAATATCCTAGAGGGATCAGGTTTGTTTCAGAGTACTCCAATCAACAGCCCCTATTACCCCAAAAAGGAATGAAGTCATTAGCACTAATGGTTTGTAAATGGCACCCAGAATTATGTTGCACAAAGCACAATTTCACATCATTCTGGGTTCGTTTGTGTGAAAACAAGGTCCAATCAGGCAGAAACGTTACAGGAAGGTAGAATCTATTGAGTTGTAAGTGATCTGAATGTTTCATGATGATAGCACTTTCCTAAGGGGGTCAAACCATGTCCCAAAGGTCACCGGATCTGGTGTCAATTTAAAGAAGTAGTCCAATTACACATTTGTGGGCTTATCACTTGGCTTCTTAATGTCCTAGAGAGATGAGGTATGTTTTAGTGTACTCCAATCAACAGCCCCTACAACCACAAAAAGGAATGGAGTCATTAGCACTTATGGTTTGTAAATGGCACCCAGATTTATGTTGCACGAAGCACAATTTCACATCATTCTGGGTCCATTTGTGTGAAAACAAGGTCCAATCAGGCTGAAACGCTACAGGAAGGTAGAATCTATTGAGTTGTAAGTGATCTGAACGTTTCATGATGATCGCACATTCCTATAGGGGGTCAAACCATGTCCCAAAGGTCACCGAGCCTGGTGTCACTTTAAAGAAGTAGTCCAGTTACACCTTTGTGGGCTTATAACTTGGCTTTTGAATATCCTAGAGAGGTCAGGTTTGTTTTAGAGTACTCGAATTAACAGCCCCCATTACCCCAAAAAGGAATGGAGTCATTAGCACTTGTGGTTTTTAAATGGCACCCAGAATTATGTTGCACGAAGCACAATTTCACATCATTCTGGGTTCATTTGTGTTAAAACAAGGTCCAATCAGGCTGAAACGTTACAGGAAGATAGAATCTATTGAGTTGTAAGTGATCTGAAAGTTTCATGATGATAGCACTTTCCTAAGGGGGTCAAACCATGTCCCAAATGTCACCGGATCTGATGTCAATTTAAAGAAGTAGTCCAGTTAAACATTTGTGGGCTTATAACTTGGCTTCTGAATGTCCTAGAGAGATCAGGTTTGTTTTAGTGTACTCCAATCAACAGCCCCTACAACCAAAAAAAGGAATGGAGTCATTAACACTTATGGTTTTTAAATGGCACCCAGAATTATGTTGCACGAAGCACAAATTCACATCATTCTGGGTTCATTTGTTTGAAAACAAGGTCCAATCAGGCTGAAACGTTACAGGAAGGTAGAATCTATTGAGTTGTAAGTGATCTGAACGTTTCATGATGATAGCACTTTCCTAAGGGGGTCAAGCCATGTCCCAAAGGTCACCGGATCTGGTGTCAATTTAAAGAAGTAGTCCAGTTACACATTTGTGGGCTTTAACTTGGCTTCTGAATGTCCTAGAGAGATCAGGTTTGTTTTAATGTACTCCAATCAACAGCCCCTACAACCACAAAAAGGAATGGAGTCATTAACACTTATGGTTTTTAAATGGCACCAAGAATTATGTTGCACGAAGCACAATTTCACATCATTCTGCATTCATTTGTGTGAAAACAAGGTCCAATCAGGCTGAAACGTTACAGGAAGGTAGAATCTATTGAGTTGTAAGTGATCTGAACGTTTCATGATGATAGCACTTTCCTAAGGGGGTCAAACCATGTCCCAAAGGTAACCGGATCTGGTGTCAATTTAAAGAAGTAGTCCAGTTACACATTTGTGGGCTTATAACTTGGCTTCTGAATGTCCTAGAGAGATCAGGTTTGTTTTAGTGTACTCCAATCAACAGCCCCTACAACCTCAAAAAGGAATGGAGTCATTAGCACTTATGGTTTGTAAATGGCACCCAGATTTATGTTGCACGAAGCACAATTTCACATCATTCTGGGTCCATTTGTGTGAAAACAAGGTCCATTCAGGCTGAAACGTTACAAGAAGGTAGAATCTATTGAGTTGTAAGTGATCTGAACATTTCATGATGATCGCACATTCCTATAGGGGGTCAAACCATGTCCCAAAGGTCACCGGGCCTGGTGTCACTTTAAAGAAGTAGTCCAGTTACACCTTTGTGGGCTCATAACTTGGCTTCTGAATATCCTAGAGAGGTCAGGTTTGTTTTAGAGTACTCCAATCAACAGCCCCCATTACCCCAAAAAGGAATGGAGTCATTAGCACTTATGGTTTTTAAATGGCACCCAGAATTATGTTGCACGAAGCACAATTTCACATCATTCTGGGTTCATTTGTGTGAAAACAAGGTCCAATCAGGCTGAAACGTTACAGGAAGGTAGAATCTATTGAGTTGTAAGTGATCTGAACGTTTCATGATGATCGCACATTCCTATAGGGGGTCAAACCATGTCCCAAAGGTCACCGGGCCTGGTGTCACTTTAAAGAAGTAGTCCAGTTGCACCTTTGTGGGCTTATAACTTGGCTTTTGAATATCCTAGAGAGGTCAGGGTTGTTTTAGAGTACTCCAATTAACAGCCCCATTACCCCAAAAAGGAATGGAGTCATTAGCACTTATGGTTTTTAAATGGCACCCAGAATTATGTTGCACGAAGCACAATTTTACTTCATTCTGGGTTCATTTGTGTGAAAACAAGGTCCAATCAGGCTGAAACGTTACAGGACGGTAGAATCTATCGAGTTGTAAGTGATCTGAACATTTCATGATGATAGCACTTTCCTAAGGGGGTCAAACCATGTCCCAAAGGTCACCGGGCCTTTTGTCACTTTAAAGAAGTAGTCCAGTTACACATTTGTGGGCTTATAACTTGGCTTCTGAATATCCTAGAGAGGTCAGGTTTGTTTTAGAGTACTCCAATTAACAGACCCTATTACACCCAAAAAGGAATGAAGTCATTAGCACTAATGGTTTGTAAATGGCACCCAGAATTATGTTGCACAAAGCACAATTTCACATCATTCTGGGTTCGTTTGTGTGAAAACAAGGTCCAATCAGGCAGAAACGTTACAGGAAGGTAGAATCTATTGAGTTGTAAGTGATCTGAATGTTTCATGATGATAGCACTTTCCTAAGGGGGTCAAACCATGTCCCAAAGGTCACCGGATCTGGTGTCAATTTAAAGAAGTAGTCCAGTTACACATTTGTGGGCTTATAACTTGGCTTCTGAATGTCCTAGAGAGATGAGGTTTGTTTTAGTGTACTCCAATCAACAGCCCCTACAACCACAAAAAGGAATGGAGTCATTAGCACTTATGGTTTGTAAATGGCAACCAGATTTATGTTGCACGAAGCACAATTTCACATCATTCTGGGTCCATTTGTGTGAAAACAAGGTCCATTCAGGCTGAAACGTTACAAGAAGGTAGAATCTATTGAGTTGTAAGTGATCTGAACATTTCATGATGATCGCACATTCCTATAGGGGGTCAAACCATGTCCCAAAGGTCACCGGGCCTGGTGTCACTTTAAAGAAGTAGTCCAGTTACACCTTTGTGGGCTTATAACTTGGCCTCTGAATATCCTAGAGAGGTCAGGTTTGTTTTAGAGTACTCCAGTTATCAGCCCCCATTACCCCAAAAAGGAATGGAGTCATTAGCACTTATGGTTTTTAAATGGCACCCAGAATTATGTTGCACGAAGCACAATTTCACATCATTCTGGGTTCATTTGTGTGAAAACAAGGTCCAATCAGGCTGAAACGTTACAGGAAGGTAGAATCTATTGAGTTGTAAGTGATCTGAACGTTTCATGATGATCGCACATTCCTATAGGGGGTCAAACCATGTCCCAAAGGTCACCGGGCCTGGTGTCACTTTAAAGAAGTAGTCCAGTTGCACCTTTGTGGGCTTATAACTTGGCCTTTGAATATCCTAGAGAGGTCAGGTTTGTTTTAGAGTACTCCAATTAACATCCCCCATTACCCCAAAAAGGAATGGAGTCATTAGCACTAATGGTTTGTAAATGGCACCCAGAATTATGTTGCACAAAGCACAATTTCACATCATTCTGGGTTCGTTTGTGTGAAAACAAGGTCCAATCAGGCAGAAACGTTACAGGAAGGTAGAATCTATTGAGTTGTAAGTGATCTGAATGTTTCATGATGATAGCACTTTCCTAAGGGGGTCAAACCATGTCCCAAAGGTCACCGGATCTGGTGTCAATTTAAAGAAGCTGTCCAGTTACACATTTGTGGGCTTATAACTTGGCTTCTGAATGTCCTAGAGAGATCAGGTTTGTTTTAGTGTACTCCAATCAACAGCCCCTACAACCACAAAAAGTAATTGAGTCATTAGCACTTATGGTTTGTAAATGGCACCCAGAATTATGTTGCACAAAGCACAATTTCACATCATTCTGGGTCCATTTGTGTGAAAACAAGGTCCAATCAGGCAGAAACGTTACAGGAAGGTAGAATCTATTGAGTTGTAAGTGATCTGAATGTTTCATGATGATAGCACTTTCCTAAGGGGGTCAAACCATGTCCCAAAGGTCACCGGATCTGGTGTCAATTTAAAGAAGCTGTCCAGTTACACATTTGTGGGCTTATAACTTGGCTTCTGAATGTCCTAGAGAGATCAGGTTTGTTTTAGTGTACTCCAATCAACAGCCCCTACAACCACAAAAAGTAATTGAGTCATTAGCACTTATGGTTTGTAAATGGCACCCAGAATTATGTTGCACGTAGCACAATTTCACATCATTCTGGGTCCATTTGTGTGAAAACAAGGTCCAATCAGGCTGAAACGTTACAAGAAGGTAGAATCTATTGAGTTGTAAGTGATATGAACGTTTCATGATGATCGCACATTCCCATAGGGGGTCAAACCATGTCCCAAAGGTCACCGGGCCTGGTGTCACTTTAAAGAAGTAGTCCAGTTACACCTTTGTGGGCTTATAACTTGGCTTCTGAATTTCCTAGAGAGGTCAGGTTTGTTTTAGTGTACTCCAATCAACAGCCCCTACAACCACAAAAAGGAATGGAGTCATTAGCACTTATGGTTTGTAAATGGCACCCAGAATTATGTTGCATGAAGCACAATTTCACATCATTCTGGGTTCATTTGTGTGAAAACAAGGTCCAATCAGGCTGAAACGTTACAGAAAGGTAGAATCTATTGAGTTGTAAGTGATCTGAACGTTTCATGATGATCGCACATTCCTATAGGGGGTCAAACCATGTCCCAAAGGTCACCGGGCCTGGTGTCACTTTAAAGAAGTAGTCCAGTTGCACCTTTGTGGGCTTATAACTTGGCTTTTGAATATCCTAGAGAGGTCAGGTTTGTTTTAGAGTACTCCAATTAACAGCCCCCATTACCCCAAAAAGGAATGGAGTCATTAGCACTTATGGTTTTTAAATGGCACCCAGAATTATGTTGCACGAAGCACAATTTCACTTCATTCTGGGTTCATTTGTGTGAAAACAAGGTCCAATCAGGCTGAAACGTTACAGGAAGGTAGAATCTATCGAGTTGTAAGTGATCTGAACATTTCATGATGATAGCACTTTCCTAAGGGGGTCAAACCATGTCCCAAAGGTCACCGGGCCTGGTGTCACTTTAAAGTAGTAGTCCAGTTACACATTTGTGGGCTTATAACTTGGCTTCTGAATATCCTAGAGAGGTCAGGTTTGTTTTAGAGTACTCCAATTAACAGACCCTATTACCCCAAAAAGGAATGAAGTCATTAGCACTAATGGTTTGTAAATGGCACCCAGAATTATGTTGCACAAAGCACAATTTCACATCATTCTGGGTTCGTTTGTGTGAAAACAAGGTCCAATCAGGCAGAAACGTTACAGGAAGGTAGAATCTATTGAGTTGTAAGTGATCTGAATGTTTCATGATGATAGCACTTTCCTAAGGGGGTCAAACCATGTCCCAAAGGTCACCGGATCTGGTGTCAATTTAAAGAAGCTGTCCAGTTACACATTTGTGGGCTTATAACTTGGCTTCTGAATGTCCTAGAGAGATCAGGTTTGTTTTAGTGTACTCCAATCAACAGTCCCTACAACCACAAAAAGTAATTGAGTCATTAGCACTTATGGTTTGTAAATGGCACCCAGAATTATGTTGCACGAAGCACAATTTCACATCATTCTGGGTCCATTTGTGTGAAAACAAGGTCCAATCAGGCTGAAACGTTACAAGAAGGTAGAATCTATTGAGTTGTAAGTGATATGAACGTTTCATGATGATCGCACATTCCCATAGGGGGTCAAACCATGTCCCAAAGGTCACAAGGCCTGGTGTCACTTTAAAGAAGTAGTCCAGTTACACATTTGTGGGCTTATAACTTGGCTTCTGAATTTCCTAGAGAGGTCAGGTTTGTTTTAGTGTACTCCAATAAACAGCCCCTACAACCACAAAAAGGAATGGAGTCATTAGCACTTATGGTTTGTAAATGGCACCCAGAATTATGTTGCACGAAGCACAATTTCACATCATTCAGTGTCCATTTGTGTGAAAACAAGGTCCAATCAGGCTGAAAGGTTACAAGAAGGTAGAATCTATTGAGTTGTAAGTGATCTGAACGTTTCATGATGATCGCACATTCCTATAGGGGGTCAAACCATGTCCCAAAGGTCACGGAGCCTGGTGTCACTTTAAAGAAGTAGTCCAGTTGCACCTTTGTGGGCTTATAACTTGGCTTTTGAATATCCTAGAGAGGTCAGGTTTGTTTTAGAGTACTCCAATTAACAGCCCCCATTACCCCAAAAAGGAATGGAGTCATTAGCACTTATGGTTTTTAAATGGCACCCAGAATTATGTTGCACGAAGCACAATTTTACTTCATTCTGGGTTCATTTGTGTGAAAACAAGGTCCAATCAGGCTGAAACGTTACAGGAAGGTAGAATCTATCGAGTTGTAAGTGATCTGAACATTTCATGATGATAGCACTTTCCTAAGGGGGTCAAACCATGTCCCAAAGGTCACGGAGCCTGGTGTCACTTTAAAGAAGTAGTCCAGTTGCACCTTTGTGGGCTTATAACTTGGCTTTTGAATATCCTAGAGAGGTCAGGTTTGTTTTAGAGTACTCCAATTAACAGCCCCCATTACCCCAAAAAGGAATGGAGTCATTAGCACTTATGGTTTTTAAATGGCACCCAGAATTATGTTGCACGAAGCACAATTTTACTTCATTCTGGGTTCATTTGTGTGAAAACAAGGTCCAATCAGGCTGAAACGTTACAGGAAGGTAGAATCTATCGAGTTGTAAGTGATCTGAACATTTCATGATGATAGCACTTTCCTAAGGGGGTCAAACCATGTCCCAAAGGTCACCGGGCCTGGTGTCACTTTAAAGAAGTAGTCCAGTTACACATTTGTGGGCTTATAACTTGGCTTCTGAATGTCCTAGAGAGGTCAGGTTTGTTTTAGAGTACTCCAATTAACAGCCCCCATTACCCCAAAAAGGAATGGAGTCATTAGCACTTATGGATTTTAAATGGCACCCAGAATTATGTTGCACGAAGCACAATTTCACATCATTCTGGGTTCATTTGTTTGAAAACAATGTCCAATCAGGCTGAAACGTTACAGGAAGATAGAATCTATTGAGTTGTAAGTGATCTGAATGTTTCATGATGATCGCACATTCCTATAGGGGGTCAAACCATGTCCCAAAGGTCACCGTGCCTGGTGTCACTTTAAAGAAGTAGTCCAGTTACACCTTTGTGGGCTTATAACTTGGCTTTGGAATATCCTAGAGAGGTCAGGATTGTTTTAGAGTACTCCAATTAACAGACCCTATTACCCCAAAAAGGAATGAAGTCATTAGCACTAATGGTTTGTAAATGGCACCCAGAATTATGTTGCACAAAGCACAATTTCACATCATTCTGGGTTCGTTTGTGTGAAAACAAGGTCCAATCAGGCAGAAACGTTACAGGAAGGTAGAATCTATTGAGTTGTAAGTGATCTGAATGTTTCATGATGATAGCACTTTCCTAAGGGGGTCAAACCATGTCCCAAAGGTCACCGGATCTGGTGTCAATTTAAAGAAGCTGTCCAGTTACACATTTGTCGGCTTATAACTTGGCTTCTGAATGTCCTAGAGAGATCAGGTTTGTTTTAGTGGATTCCAATCAACAGCCCCTACAACCACAAAAAGTAATTGAGTCATTAGCACTTATGGTTTGTAAATGGCACCCAGAATTATGTTGCACGAAGCACAATTTCACATCATTCTGGGTCCATTTGTGTGAAAACAAGGTCCAATCAGGCTGAAACGTTACAAGAAGGTAGAATCTATTGAGTTGTAAGAACGTTTCATGATGATCGCACATTCCCATAGGGGGTCAAACCATGTCCCAAAGGTCACCGGGCCTGGTGTCACTTTAAAGAAGTAGTCCAGTTACACCTTTGTGGGCTTATAACTTGGCTTCTGAATTTCCTAGAGAGGTCAGGTTTGTTTTAGTGTACTCCAATCAACAGCCCCTACAACAACAAAAAGGAATGGAGTCATTAGCACTTATGGTTTGTAAATGGCACCCAGAATTATGTTGCACGAAGCACAATTTCACATCATTCAGGGTCCATTTGTGTGAAAACAAGGTCCAATCAGGCTGAAAGGTTACAAGAAGGTAGAATCTATTGAGTTGTAAGTGATATGAACGTTTCATGATGATCGCACATTCCTATAGGGGGTCAAACCATGTCCCAAAGGTCACGGAGCCTGGTGTCACTTTAAAGAAGTAGTCCAGTTACACCTTTGTGGGCTTATAACTTGGCTTTTGAATATCCTAGAGAGGTCAGGTTTGTTTTAGAGTACTCCAATTAACAGCCCCCATTACCCCAAAAAGGAATGGAGTTATTAGCACTTATGGTTTTTAAATGGCACCCAGAATTATGTTGCACGAAGCACAATTTCACATCATTCTGGGTTCATTTGTGTTAAAACAAGGTCCAATCAGGCTGAAACGTTACAGGAAGATAGAATCTATTGAGTTGTAAGTGATCTGAAAGTTTCATGATGATAGCACTTTCCTAAGGGGGTCAAACCATGTCCCAAAGGTCACCGGATCACATGTCAATTTAAAGAAGTAGTCCAGTTAAACATTTGTGGGCTTATAACTTGGCTTCTGAATGTCCTAGAGAGATCAGGTTTGTTTTAGTGTACTCCAATCAACAGCCCCTACAACCACAAAAAGGAAAGAGAGTCATTAGCACTTATGGTTTTTAAATGGCACCCAGAATTATGTTGCACGAAGCACAATTTCACATCATTCTGGGTTCATTTGTTTGAAAACAAGGTCCAATCAGGCTGAAACGTTACAGGAAGGTAGAATCTATTGAGTTGTAAGTGATCTGAACGTTTCATGATGATAGCACTTTCCTAAGGGGGTCAAACCATGTCCCAAAGGTCTCCGGATCTGGTGTCAATTTAAAGAAGTAGTCCAGTTACACATTTGTGGGCTTTTAACTTGGCTTCTGAATGTCCTAGAGAGATCAGGTTTGTTTTAATGTACTCCAATCAACAGCCCCTACAACCACAAAAAGGAATGGAGTCATTAACACTTATGGTTTTTAAATGGCACCCAGAATTATGTTGCACAAAGCACAATTTCACATCATTCTGGGTTCATTTGTGTGAAAACAAGGTCCAATCAGGCTGAAACGTTACAGGAAGGTAGAATCTATTGAGTTGTAAGTGGTCTGAACATTTCATGATGATAGCACTTTCCTAAGGGGGTCAAACCATGTCCCAAAGGTAACCGGATCTGGTGTCAATTTAAAGAATTAGTCCAGTTACACATTTGTGGGCTTATAACTTGGCTTCTGAATGTCCTAGAGAGATCAGGTTTGTTTTAGTGTACTCCAATCAACAGCCCCTACAACCACAAAAAGGAATGGAGTCATTAGCACTTATGGTTTGTAAATGGCACCCAGATTTATGTTGCACGTAGCACAATTTCACATCATTCTGGGTCCATTTGTGTGAAAACAAGGTCCATTCAGGCTGAAACGTTACAAGAAGGTAGAATCTATTTAGTTGTAAGTGATCTGAACATTTCATGATGATCGCACATTCCTATAGGGGGTCAAACCATGTCCCAAAGGTCACCGGGCCTGGTGTCACTTTAAAGAAGTAGTCCAGTTACACCTTTGTGGGCTTATAACTTGGCTTCTGACTATCCTAGAGAGGTCAGGTTTTTTTTAGAGTACTCCAGTTATCAGCCCTGATTACCCCAAAAAGGAATGGAGTCATTAGCACTTATGGTTTTTAAATGGCACCCAGAATTATGTTGCACGAAGCACAATTTCACATCATTCTGGGTTCATTTGTGTGAAAACAAGGTCCAATCAGGCTGAAACGTTACAGGAAGGTAGAATCTATTGAGTTGTAAGTGATCTGAACGTTTCATGATGATCGCACATTCCTATAGGGGGTCAAACCATGTCCCAAAGGTCACTGGGCCTGGTGTCACTTTAAAGAAGTAGTCCAGTTGCACCTTTGTGGGCTTATAACTTGGCTTTTGAATATCCTAGAGAGGTCAGGTTTGTTTTAGAGTACTCCAATTAACAGCCCCCATTACCCCAAAAAGGAATGGAGTCATTAGCACTTATGGTTTTTAAATGGCACCCAGAATTATGTTGCACGAAGCAAAATTTTACTTCATTCTGGGTTCATTTGTGTGAAAACAAGGTCCAATCAGGCTGAAACGATACAGGAAGGTAGAATCTATCGAGTTGTAAGTGATCTGAACATTTCATGATGATAGCACTTTCCTAAGGGGGTCAAACCATGTCCCAAAGGTCACCGGGCCTGGTGTCACTTTAAAGAAGTAGTCCAGTTACACATTTGTGGGCTTTTAACTTGGCTTCTGAATGTCCTAGAGAGATCAGGTTTGTTTTAATGTACTCCAATCAACAGCCCCTACAACCACAAAAAGGAATGGAGTCATTAACACTTATGGTTTTTAAATGGCACCCAGAATTATGTTGCACAAAGCACAATTTCACATCATTCTGGGTTCATTTGTGTGAAAACAAGGTCCAATCAGGCTGAAACGTTACAGGAAGGTAGAATCTATTGAGTTGTAAGTGGTCTGAACATTTCATGATGATAGCACTTTCCTAAGGGGGTCAAACCATGTCCCAAAGGTAACCGGATCTGGTGTCAATTTAAAGAATTAGTCCAGTTACACATTTGTGGGCTTATAACTTGGCTTCTGAATGTCCTAGAGAGATCAGGTTTGTTTTAGTGTACTCCAATCAACAGCCCCTACAACCACAAAAAGGAATGGAGTCATTAGCACTTATGGTTTGTAAATGGCACCCAGATTTATGTTGCACGTAGCACAATTTCACATCATTCTGGGTCCATTTGTGTGAAAACAAGGTCCATTCAGGCTGAAACGTTACAAGAAGGTAGAATCTATTGAGTTGTAAGTGATCTGAACATTTCATGATGATCGCACATTCCTATAGGGGGTCAAACCATGTCCCAAAGGTCACCGGGCCTGGTGTCACTTTAAAGAAGTAGTCCAGTTACACCTTTGTGGGCTTATAACTTGGCTTCTGACTATCCTAGAGAGGTCAGGTTTTTTTTAGAGTACTCCAGTTATCAGCCCTGATTACCCCAAAAAGGAATGGAGTCATTAGCACTTATGGTTTTTAAATGGCACCCAGAATTATGTTGCACGAAGCACAATTTCACATCATTCTGGGTTCATTTGTGTGAAAACAAGGTCCAATCAGGCTGAAACGTTACAGGAAGGTAGAATCTATTGAGTTGTAAGTGATCTGAACGTTTCATGATGATCGCACATTCCTATAGGGGGTCAAACCATGTCCCAAAGGTCACTGGGCCTGGTGTCACTTTAAAGAAGTAGTCCAGTTGCACCTTTGTGGGCTTATAACTTGGCTTTTGAATATCCTAGAGAGGTCAGGTTTGTTTTAGAGTACTCCAATTAACAGCCCCCATTACCCCAAAAAGGAATGGAGTCATTAGCACTTATGGTTTTTAAATGGCACCCAGAATTATGTTGCACGAAGCAAAATTTTACTTCATTCTGGGTTCATTTGTGTGAAAACAAGGTCCAATCAGGCTGAAACGATACAGGAAGGTAGAATCTATCGAGTTGTAAGTGATCTGAACATTTCATGATGATAGCACTTTCCTAAGGGGGTCAAACCATGTCCCAAAGGTCACCGGGCCTGGTGTCACTTTAAAGAAGTAGTCCAGTTACACATTTGTGGGCTTATAACTTGGCTTCTGAATGTCCTAGAGAGACCAGGTTTGTTTTAGCGTACTCCAATCAACAGCCCCTACAACCACAAAAAGGAATGGAGTCATTAGCACTTATGGTTTTTAAATGGCACCCAGAATTATGTTGCACGAAGCACAATTTCACATCATTCTGGGTTCATTTGTGTGAAAACAAGGTCCAATCAGGCTGAAACGTTACAAGAAGGTAGAATCTATTGAGTTGTAAGTGATATGAACGTTTCATGATGATCGCACATTCCCATAGGGGGTCAAACCATGTCCCAAAGGTCACCGGGCCTGGTGTCACTTTAAAGAAGTAGTCCAGTTACAAATTTGTGGGCTTATAACTTGGCTTCTGAATTTCCTAGAGAGGTCAGGTTTGTTTTAGTGTACTCCAATCAACAGCCCCTACAACAACAAAAATGAATGGAGTCATTAGCACTTATGGTTTGTAAATGGCACCCAGAATTATGTTGCACGAAGCACAATTTCACATCATTCAGGGTCCATTTGTGTGAAAACAAGGTCCAATCAGGCTGAAAGGTTACAAGAAGGTAGAATCTATTGAGTTGTAAGTGATCTGAACGTTTCATGATGATAGCACTTTCCTAAGGGGGTCAAACCATGTCCCAAAGGTAACCGGATCTGGTGTCAATTTAAAGAAGTAGTCCAGTTACACATTTGTGGGCTTATAACTTGGCTTCTGAATGTCCTAGAGAGATCAGGTTTGCTTTAGTGTACTCCAATCAACAGCCCCTACAACCTCAAAAAGGAATGGAGTCATTAGCACTTATGGTTTGTAAATGGCACCCAGATTTATGTTGCACGAAGCACAATTTCACATCATTCTGGGTCCATTTGTGTGAAAACAAGGTCCATTCTGGCTGAAACGTTACAAGAAGGTAGAATCTATTGAGTTGTAAGTGATCTGAACATTTCATGATGATCGCACATTCCTATAGGGGGTCAAACCATGTCCCAAAGGTCACCGGGCCTGGTGTCACTTTAAAGAAGTAGTCCAGTTACACCTTTGTGGGCTTATAACTTGGCTTCTGAATATCCTAGAGAGGTCAGGTTTGTTTTAGAGTACTCCAATCAACAGCCCCCATTACCCCAAAAAGGAATGGAGTCATTAGCACTTATGGTTTTTAAATGGCACCCAGAATTATGTTGCACGAAGCACAATTTCACATCATTCTGGGTTCATTTGTGTGAAAACAAGGTCCAATCAGGCTGAAACGTTACAGGAAGGTAGAATCTATTGAGTTGTAAGTGATCTGAACGTTTCATGATGATCGCACATTCCTATAGGGGGTCAAACCATGTCCCAAAGGTCACCGGGCCTGGTGTCACTTTAAAGAAGTAGTCCAGTTGCACCTTTGTGGGCTTATAACTTGGCTTTTGAATATCCTAGAGAGGTCAGGTTTGTTTTAGAGTACTCCAATTAACAGCCCCCATTACCCCAAAAAGGAATGGAGTCATTAGCACTTATGGTTTTTAAATGGCACCCAGAATTATGTTGCACGAAGCACAATTTTACTTCATTCTGGGTTCATTTGTGTGAAAACAAGGTCCAATCAGGCTGAAACGTTACAGGAAGGTAGAATCTATCGAGTTGTAAGTGATCTGAATATTTCATGATGATAGCACTTTCCTAAGGGGGACAAACCATGTCCCAAAGGTCATCCGGGCCTGGTGTCACTTTAAAGAAGTAGTCCAGTTACACATTTGTGGGCTTATAACTTGGCTTCTGAATATCCTAGAGGGATCAGGTTTGTTTCAGAGTACTCCAATCAACAGCCCCTATTACCCCAAAAAGGAATGAAGTCATTAGCACTAATGGTTTGTAAATGGCACCCAGAATTATGTTGCACAAAGCACAATTTCACATCATTCTGGGTTCGTTTGTGTGAAAACAAGGTCCAATCAGGCAGAAACGTTACAGGAAGGTAGAATCTATTGAGTTGTAAGTGATCTGAATGTTTCATGATGATAGCACTTTCCTAAGGGGGTCAAACCATGTCCCAAAGGTCACCGGATCTGGTGTCAATTTAAAGAAGTAGTCCAGTTACACATTTGTGGGCTTATAACTTGGCTTCTGAATGTCCTAGAGAGATGAGGTTTGTTTTAGTGTACTCCAATCAACAGCCCCTACAACCACAAAAAGGAATGGAGTCATTAGCACTTATGGTTTGTAAATGGCACCCAGATTTATGTTGCACGAAGCACAATTTCACATCATTCTGGGTCCATTTGTGTGAAAACAAGGTCCAATCAGGCTGAAACGCTACAAGAAGGTAGAATCTATTGAGTTGTAAGTGATCTGAACGTTTTGTGATGATCGCACATTCCTATAGGGGGTCAAACCATGTCCCAAAGGTCACCGAGCCTGGTGTCACTTTAAAGAAGTAGTCCAGTTACACCTTTGTGGGCTTATAACTTGGCTTTTGAATATCCTAGAGAGGTCAGGTTTGTTTTAGAGTACTCGAATTAACAGCCCCCATTACCCCAAAAAGGAATGGAGTCATTAGCACTTGTGGTTTTTAAATGGCACCCAGAATTATGTTGCACGAAGCACAATTTCACATCATTCTGGGTTCATTTGTGTTAAAACAAGGTCCAATCAGGCTGAAACGTTACAGGAAGATAGAATCTATTGAGTTGTAAGTGATCTGAAAGTTTCATGATGATAGCACTTTCCTAAGGGGGTCAAACCATGTCCCAAAGGTCACCGGATCTGATGTCAATTTAAAGAAGTAGTCCAGTTAAACATTTGTGGGCTTATAACTTGGCTTCTGAATGTCCTAGAGAGATCAGGTTTGTTTTAGTGTACTCCAATCAACAGCCCCTACAACCACAAAAAGGAATGGAGTCATTAACACTTATGGTTTTTAAATGGCACCCAGAATTATGTTGCACGAAGCACAAATTCACATCATTCTGGGTTCATTTGTTTGAAAACAAGGTCCAATCAGGCTGAAACGTTACAGGAAGGTAGAATCTATTGAGTTGTAAGTGATCTGAACGTTTCATGATGATAGCACTTTCCTAAGGGGGTCAAGCCATGTCCCAAAGGTCACCGGATCTGGTGTCAATTTAAAGAAGTAGTCCAGTTACACATTTGTGGGCTTTAACTTGGCTTCTGAATGTCCTAGAGAGATCAGGTTTGTTTTAATGTACTCCAATCAACAGCCCCTACAACCACAAAAAGGAATGGAGTCATTAACACTTATGGTTTTTAAATGGCACCAAGAATTATGTTGCACGAAGCACAATTTCACATCATTCTGCGTTCATTTGTGTGAAAACAAGGTCCAATCAGGCTGAAACGTTACAGGAAGGTAGAATCTATTGAGTTGTAAGTGATCTGAACGTTTCATGATGATAGCACTTTCCTAAGGGGGTCAAACCATGTCCCAAAGGTAACCGGATCTGGTGTCAATTTAAAGAAGTAGTCCAGTTACACATTTGTGGGCTTATAACTTGGCTTCTGAATGTCCTAGAGAGATCAGGTTTGTTTTAGTGTACTCCAATCAACAGCCCCTACAACCTCAAAAAGGAATGGAGTCATTAGCACTTATGGTTTGTAAATGGCACCCAGATTTATGTTGCACGAAGCACAATTTCACATCATTCTGGGTCCATTTGTGTGAAAACAAGGTCCATTCAGGCTGAAACGTTACAAGAAGGTAGAATCTATTGAGTTGTAAGTGATCTGAACATTTCATGATGATCGCACATTCCTATAGGGGGTCAAACCATGTCCCAAAGGTCACCGGGCCTGGTGTCACTTTAAAGAAGTAGTCCAGTTACACCTTTGTGGGCTTATAACTTGGCTTCTGAATATCCTAGAGAGGTCAGGTTTGTTTTAGAGTACTCCAATCAACAGCCCCCATTACCCCAAAAAGGAATGGAGTCATTAGCACTTATGGTTTTTAAATGGCACCCAGAATTATGTTGCACGAAGCACAATTTCACATCATTCTGGGTTCATTTGTGTGAAAACAAGGTCCAATCAGGCTGAAACGTTACAGGAAGGTAGAATCTATTGAGTTGTAAGTGATCTGAACGTTTCATGATGATCGCACATTCCTATAGGGGGTCAAACCATGTCCCAAAGGTCACCGGGCCTGGTGTCACTTTAAAGAAGTAGTCCAGTTGCACCTTTGTGGGCTTATAACTTGGCTTTTGAATATCCTAGAGAGGTCAGGGTTGTTTTAGAGTACTCCAATTAACAGCCCCCATTACCCCAAAAAGGAATGGAGTCATTAGCACTTATGGTTTTTAAATGGCACCCAGAATTATGTTGCACGAAGCACAATTTTACTTCATTCTGGGTTCATTTGTGTGAAAACAAGGTCCAATCAGGCTGAAACGTTACAGGAAGGTAGAATCTATCGAGTTGTAAGTGATCTGAACATTTCATGATGATAGCACTTTCCTAAGGGGGTCAAACCATGTCCCAAAGGTCACCGGGCCTTTTGTCACTTTAAAGAAGTAGTCCAGTTACACATTTGTGGGCTTATAACTTGGCTTCTGAATATCCTAGAGAGGTCAGGTTTGTTTTAGAGTACTCCAATTAACAGACCCTATTACACCCAAAAAGGAATGAAGTCATTAGCACTAATGGTTTGTAAATGGCACCCAGAATTATGTTGCACAAAGCACAATTTCACATCATTCTGGGTTCGTTTGTGTGAAAACAAGGTCCAATCAGGCAGAAACGTTACAGGAAGGTAGAATCTATTGAGTTGTAAGTGATCTGAATGTTTCATGATGATAGCACTTTCCTAAGGGGGTCAAACCATGTCCCAAAGGTCACCGGATCTGGTGTCAATTTAAAGAAGTAGTCCAGTTACACATTTGTGGGCTTATAACTTGGCTTCTGAATGTCCTAGAGAGATGAGGTTTGTTTTAGTGTACTCCAATCAACAGCCCCTACAACCACAAAAAGGAATGGAGTCATTAGCACTTATGGTTTGTAAATGGCAACCAGATTTATGTTGCACGAAGCACAATTTCACATCATTCTGGGTCCATTTGTGTGAAAACAAGGTCCATTCAGGCTGAAACGTTACAAGAAGGTAGAATCTATTGAGTTGTAAGTGATCTGAACATTTCATGATGATCGCACATTCCTATAGGGGGTCAAACCATGTCCCAAAGGTCACCGGGCCTGGTGTCACTTTAAAGAAGTAGTCCAGTTACACCTTTGTGGGCTTATAACTTGGCCTCTGAATATCCTAGAGAGGTCAGGTTTGTTTTAGAGTACTCCAGTTATCAGCCCCCATTACCCCAAAAAGGAATGGAGTCATTAGCACTTATGGTTTTTAAATGGCACCCAGAATTATGTTGCACGAAGCACAATTTCACATCATTCTGGGTTCATTTGTGTGAAAACAAGGTCCAATCAGGCTGAAACGTTACAGGAAGGTAGAATCTATTGAGTTGTAAGTGATCTGAACGTTTCATGATGATCGCACATTCCTATAGGGGGTCAAACCATGTCCCAAAGGTCACCGGGCCTGGTGTCACTTTAAAGAAGTAGTCCAGTTGCACCTTTGTGGGCTTATAACTTGGCTTTTGAATATCCTAGAGAGGTCAGGTTTGTTTTAGAGTACTCCAATTAACATCCCCCATTACCCCAAAAAGGAATGGAGTCATTAGCACTAATGGTTTGTAAATGGCACCCAGAATGATGTTGCACAAAGCACAATTTCACATCATTCTTGGTTCGTTTGTGTGAAAACAAGGTCCAATCAGGCAGAAACGTTACAGGAAGGTAGAATCTATTGAGTTGTAAGTGATCTGAATGTTTCATGATGATAGCACTTTCCTAAGGGGGTCAAACCATGTCCCAAAGGTCACCGGATCTGGTGTCAATTTAAAGAAGCTGTCCTGTTACACATTTGTGGGCTTATAACTTGGCTTCTGAATGTCCTAGAGAGATCAGGTTTGTTTTAGTGTACTCCAATCAACAGCCCCTACAACCACAAAAAGTAATTGAGTCATTAGCACTTATGGTTTGTAAATGGCACCCAGAATTATGTTGCACAAAGCACAATTTCACATCATTCTGGGTCCATTTGTGTGAAAACAAGGTCCAATCAGGCAGAAACGTTACAGGAAGGTAGAATCTATTGAGTTGTAAGTGATCTGAATGTTTCATGATGATAGCACTTTCCTAAGGGGGTCAAACCATGTCCCAAAGGTCACCGGATCTGGTGTCAATTTAAAGAAGCTGTCCAGTTACACATTTGTGGGCTTATAACTTGGCTTCTGAATGTCCTAGAGAGATCAGGTTTGTTTTAGTGTACTCCAATCAACAGCCCCTATAACCACAAAAAGTAATTGAGTCATTAGCACTTATGGTTTGTAAATGGCACCCAGAATTATGTTGCACGTAGCACAATTTCACATCATTCTGGGTCCATTTGTGTGAAAACAAGGTCCAATCAGGCTGAAACGTTACAAGAAGGTAGAATCTATTGAGTTGTAAGTGATATGAACGTTTCATGATGATCGCACATTCCCATAGGGGGTCAAACCATGTCCCAAAGGTCACCGGGCCTGGTGTCACTTTAAAGAAGTAGTCCAGTTACACCTTTGTGGGCTTATAACTTGGCTTCTGAATTTCCTAGAGAGGTCAGGTTTGTTTTAGTGTACTCCAATCAACAGCCCCTACAACCACAAAAAGGAATGGAGTCATTAGCACTTATGGTTTGTAAATGGCACCCAGAATTATGTTGCATGAAGCACAATTTCACATCATTCTGGGTTCATTTGTGTGAAAACAAGGTCCAATCAGGCTGAAACGTTACAGAAAGGTAGAATCTATTGAGTTGTAAGTGATCTGAACGTTTCATGATGATCGCACATTCCTATAGGGGGTCAAACCATGTCCCAAAGGTCACCGGGCCTGGTGTCACTTTAAAGAAGTAGTCCAGTTGCACCTTTGTGGGCTTATAACTTGGCTTTTGAATATCCTAGAGAGGTCAGGTTTGTTTTAGAGTACTCCAATTAACAGCCCCCATTACCCCAAAAAGGAATGGAGTCATTAGCACTTATGGTTTTTAAATGGCACCCAGAATTATGTTGCACGAAGCACAATTTCACTTCATTCTGGGTTCATTTGTGTGAAAACAAGGTCCAATCAGGCTGAAACGTTACAGGAAGGTAGAATCTATCGAGTTGTAAGTGATCTGAACATTTCATGATGATAGCACTTTCCTAAGGGGGTCAAACCATGTCCCAAAGGTCACCGGGCCTGGTGTCACTTTAAAGAACTAGTCCAGTTACACATTTGTGGGCTTATAACTTGGCTTCTGAATATCCTAGAGAGGTCAGGTTTGTTTTAGAGTACTCCAATTAACAGACCCTATTACCCCAAAAAGGAATGAAGTCATTAGCACTAATGGTTTGTAAATGGCACCCAGAATTATGTTGCACAAAGCACAATTTCACATCATTCTGGGTTCGTTTGTGTGAAAACAAGGTCCAATCAGGCAGAAACGTTACAGGAAGGTAGAATCTATTGAGTTGTAAGTGATCTGAATGTTTCATGATGATAGCACTTTCCTAAGGGGGTCAAACCATGTCCCAAAGGTCACCGGATCTGGTGTCAATTTAAAGAAGCTGTCCAGTTACACATTTGTGGGCTTATAACTTGGCTTCTGAATGTCCTAGAGAGATCAGGTTTGTTTTAGTGTACTCCAATCAACAGCCCCTACAACCACAAAAAGTAATTGAGTCATTAGCACTTATGGTTTGTAAATGGCACCCAGAATTATGTTGCACGAAGCACAATTTCACATCATTCTGGGTCCATTTGTGTGAAAACAAGGTCCAATCAGGCTGAAACGTTACAAGAAGGTAGAATCTATTGAGTTGTAAGTGATATGAACGTTTCATGATGATCGCACATTCCCATAGGGGGTCAAACCATGTCCCAAAGGTCACAAGGCCTGGTGTCACTTTAAAGTAGTCCAGTTACACATTTGTGGGCTTATAACTTGGCTTCTGAATTTCCTAGAGAGGTCAGGTTTGTTTTAGTGTACTCCAATAAACAGCCCCTACAACCACAAAAAGGAATGAAGTCATTAGCACTTATGGTTTGTAAATGGCACCCAGAATTATGTTGCACGAAGCACAATTTCACATCATTCAGTGTCCATTTGTGTGAAAACAAGGTCCAATCAGGCTGAAAGGTTACAAGAAGGTAGAATCTATTGAGTTGTAAGTGATCTGAACGTTTCATGATGATCGCACATTCCTATAGGGGGTCAAACCATGTCCCAAAGGTCAAGGAGCCTGGTGTCACTTTAAAGAAGTAGTCCAGTTGCACCTTTGTGGGCTTATAACTTGGCTTTTGAATATCCTAGAGAGGTCAGGTTTGTTTTAGAGTACTCCAATTAACAGCCCCCATTACCCCAAAAAGAAATGGAGTCATTAGCACTTATGGTTTTTAAATGGCACCCAGAATTATGTTGCACGAAGCACAATTTTACTTCATTCTGGGTTCATTTGTGTGAAAACAAGGTCCAATCAGGCTGAAACGTTACAGGAAGGTAGAATCTATCGAGTTGTAAGTGATCTGAACATTTCATGATGATAGCACTTTCCTAAGGGGGTCAAACCATGTCCCAAAGGTCACGGAGCCTGGTGTCACTTTAAAGAAGTAGTCCAGTTGCACCTTTGTGGGCTTATAACTTGGCTTTTGAATATCCTAGAGAGGTCAGGTTTGTTTTAGAGTACTCCAATTAACAGCCCCCATTACCCCAAAAAGGAATGGAGTCATTAGCACTTATGGTTTTTAAATGGCACCCAGAATTATGTTGCACGAAGCACAATTTTACTTCATTCTGGGTTCATTTGTGTGAAAACAAGGTCCAATCAGGCTGAAACGTTACAGGAAGGTAGAATCTATCGAGTTGTAAGTGATCTGAACATTTCATGATGATAGCACTTTCCTAAGGGGGTCAAACCATGTCCCAAAGGTCACCGGGCCTGGTGTCACTTTAAAGAAGTAGTCCAGTTACACATTTGTGGGCTTATAACTTGGCTTCTGAATATCCTAGAGAGGTCAGGTTTGTTTTAGAGTACTCCAATTAACAGACCCTATTACCCCAAAAATGAATGAAGTCATTAGCACTAATGGTTTGTAAATGGCACCCAGAATTATGTTGCACAAAGCACAATTTCACATCATTCTGGGTTCGTTTGTGTGAAAACAAGGTCCAATCAGGCAGAAACGTTACAGGAAGGTAGAATCTATTGAGTTGTAAGTGATCTGAATGTTTCATGATGATAGCACTTTCCTAAGGGCGTCAAACCATGTCCCAAAGGTCACCGGATCTGGTGTCAATTTAAAGAAGTAGTCCAGTTACACATTTGTGGGCTTATAACTTGGCTTCTGAATGTCCTAGAGAGATGAGGTTTGTTTTAGTGTACTCCAATCAACAGCCCCTACAACCACAAAAAGGAATGGAGTCATTAGCACTTATGGTTTGTAAATGGCACCCAGATTTATGTTGCACGAAGCACAATTTCACATCATTCTGGGTCCATTTGTGTGAAAACAAGGTCCATTCAGGCTGAAACGTTACAAGAAGGTAGAATCTATTGAGTTGTAAGTGATATGAACATTTCATGATGATCGCACATTCCTATAGGGGGTCAAACCATGTCCCAAAGGTCACCGGGCCTGGTGTCACTTTAAAGAAGTAGTCCAGTTACACCTTTGTGGGCTTATAACTTGGCCTCTGAATATCCTAGAGAGGTCAGGTTTGTTTTAGAGTACTCCAGTTATCAGCCCCCATTACCCCAAAAAGGAATGGAGTCATTAGCACTTATGGTTTTTAAATGGCACCCAGAATTATGTTGCACGAAGCACAATTTCACATCATTCTGGGTTCATTTGTGTGAAAACAAGGTCCAATCAGGCTGAAACGTTACAGGAAGGTAGAATCTATTGAGTTGTAAGTGATCTGAACGTTTCATGATGATCGCACATTCCTATAGGGGGTCAAACCATGTCCCAAAGGTCACCGGGCCTGGTGTCACTTTAAAGAAGTAGTCCAGTTGCACCTTTGTGGGCTTATAACTTGGCTTTTGAATAACCTAGAGAGGTCAGGTTTGTTTTAGAGTACTCCAATTAACAGCCCCCATTACCCCAAAAAGGAATGGAGTCATTAGCACTTATGGTTTTTAAATGGCACCCAGAATTATGTTGCACAAAGCACAATTTTACTTCATTCTGGGTTCATTTGTGTGAAAACAAGGTCCAATCAGGCTGAAACGTTACAGGAAGGTAGAATCTATCGAGTTGTAAGTGATCTGAACATTTCATGATGATAGCACTTTCCTAAGGGGGTCAAACCATGTCCCAAAGGTCACGGAGCCTGGTGTCACTTTAAAGAAGTAGTCCAGTTGCACCTTTGTGGGCTTATAACTTGGCTTTTGAATATCCTAGAGAGGTCAGGTTTGTTTTAGAGTACTCCAATTAACAGCCCCCATTACCCCAAAAAGGAATGGAGTCATTAGCACTTATGGTTTTTAAATGGCACCCAGAATTATGTTGCACGAAGCACAATTTTACTTCATTCTGGGTTCATTTGTGTGAAAACAAGGTCCAATCAGGCTGAAACGTTACAGGAAGGTAGAATCTATCGAGTTGTAAGTGATCTGAACATTTCATGATGATAGCACTTTCCTAAGGGGGTCAAACCATGTCCCAAAGGTCACCGGGCCTGGTGTCACTTTAAAGAAGTAGTCCAGTTACACATTTGTGGGCTTATAACTTGGCTTCTGAATATCCTAGAGAGGTCAGGTTTGTTTTAGAGTACTCCAATTAACAGACCCTATTACCCCAAAAATGAATGAAGTCATTAGCACTAATGGTTTGTAAATGGCACCCAGAATTATGTTGCACAAAGCACAATTTCACATCATTCTGGGTTCGTTTGTGTGAAAACAAGGTCCAATCAGGCAGAAACGTTACAGGAAGGTAGAATCTATTGAGTTGTAAGTGATCTGAATGTTTCATGATGATAGCACTTTCCTAAGGGCGTCAAACCATGTCCCAAAGGTCACCGGATCTGGTGTCAATTTAAAGAAGTAGTCCAGTTACACATTTGTGGGCTTATAACTTGGCTTCTGAATGTCCTAGAGAGATGAGGTTTGTTTTAGTGTACTCCAATCAACAGCCCCTACAACCACAAAAAGGAATGGAGTCATTAGCACTTATGGTTTGTAAATGGCACCCAGATTTATGTTGCACGAAGCACAATTTCACATCATTCTGGGTCCATTTGTGTGAAAACAAGGTCCATTCAGGCTGAAACGTTACAAGAAGGTAGAATCTATTGAGTTGTAAGTGATATGAACATTTCATGATGATCGCACATTCCTATAGGGGGTCAAACCATGTCCCAAAGGTCACCGGGCCTGGTGTCACTTTAAAGAAGTAGTCCAGTTACACCTTTGTGGGCTTATAACTTGGCCTCTGAATATCCTAGAGAGGTCAGGTTTGTTTTAGAGTACTCCAGTTATCAGCCCCCATTACCCCAAAAAGGAATGGAGTCATTAGCACTTATGGTTTTTAAATGGCACCCAGAATTATGTTGCACGAAGCACAATTTCACATCATTCTGGGTTCATTTGTGTGAAAACAAGGTCCAATCAGGCTGAAACGTTACAGGAAGGTAGAATCTATTGAGTTGTAAGTGATCTGAACGTTTCATGATGATCGCACATTCCTATAGGGGGTCAAACCATGTCCCAAAGGTCACCGGGCCTGGTGTCACTTTAAAGAAGTAGTCCAGTTGCACCTTTGTGGGCTTATAACTTGGCTTTTGAATAACCTAGAGAGGTCAGGTTTGTTTTAGAGTACTCCAATTAACAGCCCCCATTACCCCAAAAAGGAATGGAGTCATTAGCACTTATGGTTTTTAAATGGCACCCAGAATTATGTTGCACAAAGCACAATTTTACTTCATTCTTGGTTCATTTGTGTGAAAACAAGGTCCAATCAGGCTGAAACGTTACAGGAAGGTAGAATCTATCGAGTTGTAAGTGATCTGAACATTTCATGATGATAGCACTTTCCTAAGGGGGTCAAACCATGTCCCAAAGGTCACCGGGCCTGGTGTCACTTTAAAGAAGTAGTCCAGTTACACATTTGTGGGCTTATAACTTGGCTTCTGAATATCCTAGAGAGGTCAGGTTTGTTTTAGAGTACTCCAATTAACAGACCCTATTACCCCAAAAAGGAATGAAGTCATTAGCACTAATGGTTTGTAAATGGCACCCAGAATTATGTTGCACGAAGCACAATTTCACATCATTCTGGGTCCATTTGTGTGAAAACAAGGTCCAATCAGGCTGAAACGTTACAAGAAGGTAGAATCTATTGAGTTGTAAGTGATATGAACGTTTCATGATGATCGCACATTCCCATAGGGGGTCAAACCATGTCCCAAAGGTCACCGGGCCTGGTGTCACTTTAAAGAAGTAGTCCAGTTACACCTTTGTGGGCTTATAACTTGGCTTTTGAATATCCTAGAGAGGTCAGGTTTGTTTTAGAGTACTCCAATTAACAGCCCCCATTACCCCAAAAAGGAATGGAGTCATTAGCACTTATGGTTTTTAAATGGCACCCAGATTTATGTTGCACGAAGCACAATTTCACATCATTCTGGGTTCATTTGTGTTAAAACAAGGTCCAATCAGGCTGAAACGTTACAGGAAGATAGAATCTATTGAGTTGTAAGTGATCTGAAAGTTTCATGATGATAGCACTTTCCTAAGGGGGTCAAACCATGTCCCAAAGGTCCCCGGATCTGATGTCAATTTAAAGAAGTAGTCCAGTTAAACATTTGTGGGCTTATAACTTGGCTTCTGAATGTCCTAGAGAGATCAGGTTTGTTTTAGTCTACTCCAATCAACAGCCCCTACAACCACAAAAAGGAATGGAGTCATTAGCACTTATGGTTTTTAAATGGCACCCAGAATTATGTTGCACGAAGCACAATTTCACATCATTCTGGGTTCATTTGTGTTAAAACAAGGTCCAATCAGGCTGAAACGTTACAGGAAGATAGAATCTATTGAGTTGTAAGTGATCTGAAAGTTTCATGATGATAGCACTTTCCTAAGGGGGTCAAACCATGTCCCAAAGGTCACCGGATCTGATGTCAATTTAAAGAAGTAGTCCAGTTAAACATTTGTGGGCTTATAACTTGGCTTCTGAATGTCCTAGAGAGATCAGGTTTGTTTTAGTCTACTCCAATCAACAGCCCCTACAACCACAAAAAGGAATGGAGTCATTAGCACTTATGGTTTTTAAATGGCACCCAGAATTATGTTGCACGAAGCACAATTTCACATCATTCTGGGTTCATTTGTTTGAAAACAAGGTCCAATCAGGCTGAAACGTTACAGGAAGGTAGAATCTATTGACTTGTAAGTGATCTCAACGTTTCATGATGATAGCACTTTCCTAAGGGGGTCAAACCATGTCCCAAAGGTCACCGGATCTGGTGTCAATTTAAAGAAGTAGTCCAGTTACACATTTGTGGGCTTTTAACTTGGCTTCTGAATGTCCTAGAGAGATCAGGTTTGTTTTAATGTACTCCAATCAACAGCCCCTACAACCACAAAAAGGAATGGAGTCATAAACACTTATGGTTTTTAAATGGCACCCAGAATTATGTTGCACAAAGCACAATTTCACATCATTCTGGGTTCATTTGTGTGAAAACAAGGTCCAATCAGGCTGAAACGTTACAGGAAGGTAGAATCTATTGAGTTGTAAGTGATCTGAACGTTTCATGATGATAGCACTTTCCTAAGGGGGTCAAACCATGTCCCAAAGGTAACCGGATCTGGTGTCACTTTAAAGAAGTAGTCCAGTTACACATTTGTGGGCTTATAACTTGGCTTCTGAATGTCCTAGAGAGATCAGAATTGTTTTAGTGTACTCCAATCAACAGCCCCTACAACCACAAAAAGGAATGGAGTCATTAGCACTTATGGTTTGTAAATGGCAACCAGATTTTAGTTGCACGAAGCACAATTTCACATCATTCTGGGTCCATTTGTGTGAAAACAAGGTCCATTCAGGCTGAAACGTTACAAGAAGGTAGAATCTATTGAGTTGTAAGTGATCTGAACATTTCATGATGATCGCACATTCCTATAGGGGGTCAAACCATGTCCCAAAGGTCACTGGGCCTGGTGTCACTTTAAAGAAGTAGTCCAGTTACACCTTTGTGGGCTTTAAACTTGGCTTCTGAATATCCTAGAGAGGTCAGGTTTGTTTTAGAGTACTCCAGTTATCAGCCCCCATTACCCCAAAAAGGAATGGAGTCATTAGCACTTTTGGTTTTTAAATGGCACCCAGAATTATGTTGCACGAAGCACAATTTCATATCATTCTGGGTTCATTTGTGTGAAAACAAGGTCCAATCAGGCTGAAACATTACAGGAAGGTAGAATCTATTGAGTTGTAAGTGATCTGAACGTTTCATGATGATCGCACATTCCTATAGGGGGGCAAACCATGTCCCAAAGGTCACCGGGCCTGGTGTCACTTTAAAGAAGTAGTCCAGTTGCACCTTTGTGGGCTTATAACTTGGCTTTTGAATATCCTAGAGAGGTCAGGTTTGTTTTAGAGTACTCCAATTAACAGCCCCCATTACCCAAAAAGGAATGGAGTCATTAGCACTTATGGTTTTTAAATGGCACCCAGAATTATGTTGCACGAAGCACAATTTTACTTCATTCTGGGTTCATTTGTGTGAAAACAAGGTCCAATCACGCTGAAACGTTACAGGAAGGTAGAATCTATTGAGTTGTAAGTGATCTGAACGTTTCATGATGATAGCACTTTCCTAAGGGGGTCAAACCATGTCCCAAAGGTCACCGGATCTGGTGTCAATTTAAAGAAGTAGTCCAGTTACACATTTGTGGGCTTATAACTTGGCTTCTGAATATCCTAGAGAGGTCAGGTTTGTTTTAGAGTACTCCAATTAACAGACCCTATTACCCCAAAAAGGAATGAAGTCATTAGCACTAATGGTTTGTAAATGGCACCCAGAATTATGTTAAACAAAGCACAATTTCACATCATTCTGGGTTCGTTTGTGTGAAAACAAGGTCCAATCAGGCAGAAACGTTACAGGAAGGTAGAATCTATTGAGTTGTAAGTGATCTGAATGTTTCATGATGATAGCACTTTCCTAAGGGGGTCACACCATGTCCCAAAGGTCACCGGATCTGGTGTCAATTTAAAGAAGCTGTCCAGTTACACATTTGTGGGCTTATAACTTGGCTTCTGAATGTCCTAGAGAGATCAGGTTTGTTTTAGTGTACTCCAATCAACAGCCCCTACAACCACAAAAAGGAACTGAGTCATTAGCACTTATGGTTTGTAAATGGCACCCATAATTATGTTGCACGAAGCACAATTTCACATCATTCTGGGTCCATTTGTGTGAAAACAAGGTCCAATCAGGCTGAAACGTTACAAGAAGGTAGAATCTATTGAGTTGTAAGCTATCCGAACGTTTCATGATGATCGCACAATCCTATAGGGGGTCAAACCATGTCCCAAAGGTCACCGGGCCTGGTGTCACTTTAAAGAAGTAGTCCAGTTGCACCTTTGTGGGTTTATAACTTGGCTTTTGAATATCCTAGAGAGGTCAGATTTGTTTTAGAGTACTCCAATTAACAGCCCCCATTATCCCAAAAAGGAATGGAGTCATTAGCACTTATGGATTTTAAATGGCACCCAGAATTATGTTGCACGAAGCACAATTTCACATCATTCTGGGTTCATTTGTGTGAAAACAATGTCCAATCAGGCTGAAACGTTACAGGAAGATAGAATCTATTGAGTTGTAAGTGATCTGAACGTTTCATGATGATCGCACATTCCTATAGGGGGTCAAACCATGTCCCAAAGGTCACCGAGCCTGGTGTCACTTTAAAGAAGTAGTCCAGTTACACCTTAGTGGGCTTATAACTTGGCTTTGGAATATCCTAGAGAGGTCAGGATTGTTTTAGAGTACTCCAATTAACAGCCCCCATTACCCCAAAAAGGAATGGAGTCATTAGCACTTATGGTTTTTAAATGGCACCCAGAATTATGTTGCACGAAGCACAATTTCACATCATTCTGGGTTCATTTGTGTTAAAACAATGTCCAATCAGGCTGAAACGTGACAGGAAGATAGAATCTATTGAGTTGTAAGTGATCTGAAAGTTTCATGATGATAGCACTTTCCTAAGGGGGTCAAACCATGTCCCAAAGGTCACCGGATCTGGTGTCAATTTAAAGAAGTAGTCCAGTTACACATTTGTGGGCTTATAACGTGGCTTCTGAATGTCCTAGAGAGATCAGGTTTGTTTTAGCGTACTCCAATCAACAGCCCCTACAACCACAAAAAGGAATGGAGTCATTAGCACTTATGGTTTTTAAATGGCACCCAGAATTATGTTGCACGAAGCCCAATTTCACATCATTCTGGGTCCATTTGTGTGAAAACAAGGTCCAATCAGGCTGAAACGTTACAAGAAGGTAGAATCTATTGAGTTGTAAGTGATATGAACGTTTCATGATGATCGCACATTCCCATAGGGGGTCAAACCATGTCCCAAAGGTCACCGGGCCTGGTGTCACTTTAAAGAAGTAGTCCAGTTACACCTTTGTGGGCTTATAACTTGGCTTCTGAATTTCCTAGAGAGGTCAGGTTTGTTTTAGTGTACTCCAATCAACAGCCCCTACAAGAAAAAAAAGGAATGGAGTCATTAGCACTTATGGTTTGTAAATGGCACCCAGAATTATGTTGCACAAAGCACAATTTCACATCATTCAGGGTCAATTTGTGTGAAAACAAGGTCCAATCAGGCTGAAAGGTTACAAGAAGGTAGAATCTATTGAGTTGTAAGTGATCTGAACGTTTCATGATGATCGCACATTCCTATAGGGGATCAAACCATGTCCCAAAGGTCACCGAGCCTGGTGTCACTTTAAAGAAGTAGTCCAGTTACACCTTTGTGGGCTTATAACTTGGCTTTTGAATATCCTAGAGAGGTCAGGTTTGTTTTAGAGTACTCCAATTAACAGCCCCCATTACCCCAAAAAGGAATGGAGTCATTAGCACTTATGGTTTTTAAATGGCACCCAGAATTATGTTGCACGAAGCACAATTTCACATCATTCTGGGTTCATTTGTGTTAAAACAAGGTCCAATCAGGCTGAAACGTTACAGAAAGATAGAATCTATTGAGTTGTAAGTGATCTGAAAGTTTCATGATGATAGCACTTTCCTAAGGGGGTCAAACCATGTCCCAAAGGTCACCGGATCTGATGTCAATTTAAAGAAGTAGTCCAGTTAAACATTTGTGGGCTTATAACTTGGCTTCTGAATGTCCTAGAGAGATCAGGTTTGTTTTAGTGTACTCCAATCAACAGCCCCTACAACCACAAAAAGGAATGGAGTCATTAGCACTTATGGTTTTTAAATGGCACCCAGAATTATGTTGCACGATGCACAATTTCACATCATTCTGGGTTCATTTGTTTGAAAACAAGGTCCAATCAGGCTGAAACGTTACAGGAAGGTAGAATCTATTGAGTTGTAAGTGATCTGAACGTTTCATGATGATAGCACTTTCCTAAGGGGGTCAAACCATGTCCCAAAGGTCACCGGACCTGGTGTCAATTTAAAGAAGTAGTCCAGTTACACATTTGTGGGCTTTTAACTTGGCTTCTGAATGTCCTAGAGAGATCAGGTTTGTTTTAGTGTACTCCAATCAACAGCCCCTACAACCACAAAAAGGAATGGAGTCATTAACACTTATGGTTTTTAAATGGCACCCAGAATTATGTTGCACGAAGCACAATTTCACATCATTCTGGGTTCATTTGTGTGAAAACAAGGTCCAATCAGGCTGAAACGTTACAGGAAGGTAGAATCTATTGAGTTGTAAGTGATCTGAAGGTTTCATGATGATTTCACTTTCCTAAGGGGGTCAAACCATGTCCCAAAGGTAACCGGATCTGGTGTCAATTTAAAGAAGTAGTCCAGTTACACCTTTGTGGGCTTATAACTTGGCTTCTGAATATCCTAGAGAGGTCAGGTTTGTTTTAGAGTACTCCAGTTATCAGCCCCCATTACCCCAAAAAGGAATGGAGTCATTAGCACTTATGGTTTTTAAATGGCACCCAGAATTATGTTGCACGAAGCACAATTTCACATCATTCTGGGTTCATTTGTGTGAAAACAAGGTCCAATCAGGCTGAAACGTTACAGGAAGGTAGAATATATTGAGTTGTAAGTGATCTGAACGTTTCATGATGATAGCACTTTCCTAAGGGGGTCAAACCATGTCCCAAAGGTCACCGGATCTGGTGTCAATTTAAAGAAGTGGTCCAGTTATTCATTTGTGGGCTTATAACTTGGCTTCTGAAAATAATAGAGAGGTCCGGTTTGTTTTAGAGTACTCCAATTAACAGCCCCCATTACCCCAAAAAGGAATGGAGTCATTAGCACTTATGGTTTTTAAATGGCACCCAGATTTATGTTGCACGAAGCACAATTTCACATCATTCTGGGTTCATTTGTGTGAAAACAAGGTCCAATCAGGCTGAAACGTTACAGGAAGGTAGAATCTATTGAGTTGTAAGTGATCTGAACGTTTCATGATGATCGCACATTCCCATAGGGGGTCAAACCATGTCCAAAAAGTCACCGGGCCTGGTGTCACTTTAAAGAAGTAGTCCAATTACACCTTTGTGCGCTTATAACTTGGCTTCTGAATGTCCTAGAGAGGTCAGGTTTGTTTTAGCGTACTCCAATCAACAGCCCCCATTACCCCAAAAACGAATGGAGTCATTAGCACTTATGGTTTTTAAATGGCACCCAGAATTATGTTGCACGAAGCACAATTTCACATCATTCTGGGTTCATTTGTGTGAAAACAAGGTCCAATCACGCTGAAACATTACAGAAAGGTAGAATCTATTGAGTTGTAAGTGATCTGAACGTTTCATGATTATAGCACTTTCCTAAGGGGGTCAAACCATGTCCCAAAGGTCACCGGATCTGGTGTCAATTTAAAGAAGTAGTCCAGTTACACATTTGTGGGCTTATAATGTGGCTTCTGAATGTCCTAGAGAGATCAGGTTTGTTTTAGCGTACTCCAATCAACAGCCCCTAAAACCACAAAAAGGAATGGAGTCATTAGCACTTATGGTTTTTAAATGGCACCCGAATTATGTTGCACGAAGCACAATTTCACATCATTCTGGGTCCATTTGTGTGAAAACAAGGTCCAGTCAGGCTGAAACGTTACAAGAAGGTAGAATCTATTGAGTTGTAAGTGATATGAACGTTTCATGATGATCGCACATTCCCATAGGGGGTCAAACCATGTCCCAAAGGTCACCGGGCCTGGTGTCACTTTAAAGAAGTAGTCCAGTTACACCTTTGTGGGCTTTTAACTTGGCTTCTGAATTTCCTAGAGAGGTCAGGTTTGTTTTAGTGTACTCCAATCGACAGCCCCTACAACCACAAAAAGGAATGGAGTCATTAGCACTTATGGTTTGTAAATGGCACCCAGAATTATGTTGCACGAAGCACAATTTCACATCATTCAGGGTCCATTTGTGTGAAAACAAGGTCCAATCAGGCTGAAAGGTTACAAGAAGGTAGAATCTATTGAGTTGTAAGTGATCTGAACGTTTCATGATGATCGCACATTCCTATAGGGGGTCAAACCATGTCCCAAAGGTCAACGAGCCTGGTGTCACTTTAAAGAAGTAGTCCAGTTACACCTTTGTGGGCTTATAACTTGGCTTTTGAATATCCTAGAGAGGTCAGGTTTGTTTTAGAGTACTCCAATTAACAGCCCCCATTACCCCCAAAAGGAATGGAGTCATTAACACTTATGGTTTTTAAATGGCACCCAGAATTATGTTGCACGAAGCCCAATTTCACATCATTCTGGGTCCATTTGTGTGAAAACAAGGTCCAATCAGGCTGAAACGTTACAAGAAGGTAGAATCTATTGAGTTGTAAGTGATATGAACGTTTCATGATGATCGCACATTCCCATAGGGGGTCAAACCATGTCCCAAAGGTCACCGGGCCTGGTGTCACTTTAAAGAAGTAGTCCAGTTACACCTTTGTGGGCTTATAACTTGGCTTTTGAATATCCTAGAGAGGTCAGGTTTGTTTTAGAGTACTCCAATTAACAGCCCCCATTACCCCAAAAAGGAATGGAGTCATTAGCACTTTTGGTTTTTAAATGGCACCCAGAATTATGTTGCACGAAGCACAATTTCACATCATTCTGGGTTCATTTGTGTTAAAACAAGGTCCAATCAGGCTGAAACGTTACAGGAAGATAGAATCTATTGAGTTGTAAGTGATCTGAAAGTTTCATGATGATAGCACTTTCCTAAGGGGGTCAAACCATGTCCCAAAGGTCACCGGATCTGATGTCAATTTAAAGAAGTAATCCAGTTAAACATTTGTGGGCTTATAACTTGGCTTCTGAATGTCCTGGAGAGATCAGGTTTGTTTTAGTCTACTCCAATCAACAGCCCCTACAACCACAAAAAGGAATGGAGTCATTAGCACTTATGGTTTTTAAATGGCACCCAGAATTATGTTGCACGAAGCACAATTTCACATCATTCTGGGTTCATTTGTTTGAAAACAAGGTCCAATCAGGCTGAAACGTTACAGGAAGGTAGAATCTATTGAGTTGTAAGTGATCTCAACGTTTCATTATGATAGCACTTTCCTAAGGGGGTCAAACCATGTCCCAAAGGTCACCGGATCTGGTGTCAATTTAAAGAAGTAGTCCAGTTACACATTTGTGGGTTTTAACTTGGCTTCTGAATGTCCTAGAGAGATCAGGTTTGTTTTAATGTACTCCAATTAACAGCCCCCATTACCCCAAAAAGGAATGGAGTCATTAGCACTTATGGTTTTTAAATGGCACCCAGAATTATGTTGCACGAAGCACAATTTCACATCATTCTGGGTTCATTTGTGTTAAAACAAGGTCCAATCAGGCTGAAACGTTACAGGAAGATAGAATCTATTGAGTTGTAAGTGATCTAAAAGTTTCATAATGATAGCACTTTCCTAAGGGGGTCAAACCATGTCCCAAAGGTCACCGGATCTGATGTCAATTTAAAGAAGTAGTCCAGTTAAACATTTGTGGGCTTATAACTTGGCTTCTGAATGTCCTAGAGAGATCAGGTTTGTTTTAGTCTACTCCAATCAACAGCCCCTACAACCACAAAAAGGAATGGAGTCATAAACACTTATGGTTTTTAAATGGCACCCAGAATTATGTTGCACGAAGCACAATTTCACATCATTCTGGGTTCATTTGTTTGAAAACAAGGTCCAATCAGGCTGAAACGTTACAGGAAGGTAGAATCTATTGAGTTGTAAGTGATCTCAACGTTTCATGATGATAGCACTTTCCTAAGGGGGTCAAACCATGTCCCAAAGGTCACCGGATCTGGTGTCAATTTAAAGAAGTAGTCCAGTTACACATTTGTGGGCTTTTAACTTGGCTTCTGAATGTCCTAGAGAGATCAGGTTTGTTTTAATGTACTCCAATCAACAGCCCCTACAACCACAAAAAGGAATGGAGTCATAAACACTTATGGTTTTTAAATGGCACCCAGAATTATGTTGCACAAAGCACAATTTCACATCATTCTGGGTCCATTTGTGTGAAAACAAGGTCCATTCAGGCTGAAACGTTACAAGAAGGTAGAATCTATTGAGTTGTAAGTGATCTGAACATTTCATGATGATCGCACATTCCTATAGGGGGTCAAACCATGTCCCAAAGGTCACCGGGCCTGGTGTCACTTTAAAGAAGTAGTCCAGTTACACCTTTGTGGGCTTTTAACTTGGCTTCTGAATATCCTAGAGAGGTCAGGTTTGTTTTAGAGTACTCCAGTTATCAGCCCCCATTACCCCAAAAAGGAATTGAGTCATTAGCACTTATGGTTTTTAAATGGCACCCAGAATTATGTTGCACGAAGCACAATTTCACATCATTCTGGGTTCATTTGTGTGAAAACAAGGTCCAATCAGGCTGAAACGTTACAGGAAGGTAGAATCTATTGAGTTGTAAGTGATCTGAACGTTTCATGATGATCGCACATTCCTATAGGGGGTCAAACCATGTCCCAAAGGTCACCGGGCCTGGTGTCACTTTAAAGAAGTAGTCCAGTTGCACCTTTGTGGGCTTATAACTTGGCTTTTGAATATCCTAGAGAGGTCAGGTTTGTTTTAGAGTACTCCAATTAACAGCCCCCATTACCCCAAAAAGGAATGGAGTCATTAGCACTTATGGTTTTTAAATGGCACCCAGAATTATGTTGCACGAAGCACAATTTTACTTCATTCTGGGTTCATTTGTGTGAAAACAAGGTCCAATCACGCTGAAACGTTACAGGAAGGTAGAATCTATTGAGTTGTAAGTGATCTGAACGTTTCATGATGATAGCACTTTCCTAAGGGGGTCAAACCATGTCCCAAAGGTCACCGGATCTGGTGTCAATTTAAAGAAGTAGTCCAGTTACACATTTGTGGGCTTATAACTTGGCTTCTGAATATCCTAGAGAGGTCAGGTTTGTTTTAGAGTACTCCAATTAACAGACCCTATTACCCCAAAAAGGAATGAAGTCATTAGCACTAATGGTTTGTAAATGGCACCCAGAATTATGTTAAACAAAGCACAATTTCACATCATTCTGGGTTCGTTTGTGTGAAAACAAGGTCCAATCAGGCAGAAACGTTACAGGAAGGTAGAATCTATTGAGTTGTAAGTGATCTGAATGTTTCATGATGATAGCACTTTCCTAAGGGGGTCAAACCATGTCCCAAAGGTCACCGGATCTGGTGTCAATTTAAAGAAGCTGTCCAGTTACACATTTGTGGGCTTATAACTTGGCTTCTGAATGTCCTAGAGAGATCAGGTTTGTTTTAGTGTACTCCAATCAACAGCCCCTACAACCACAAAAAGGAACTGAGTCATTAGCACTTATGGTTTGTAAATGGCACCCATAATTATGTTGCACGAAGCACAATTTCACATCATTCTGGGTCCATTTGTGTGAAAACAAGGTCCAATCAGGCTGAAACGTTACAAGAAGGTAGAATCTATTGAGTTGTAAGTGATCCGAACGTTTCATGATGATCGCACATTCCTATAGGGGGTCAAACCATGTCCCAAAGGTCACCGGGCCTGGTGTCACTTTAAAGAAGTAGTCCAGTTGCACCTTTGTGGGTTTATAACTTGGCTTTTGAATATCCTAGAGAGGTCAGATTTGTTTTAGAGTACTCCAATTAACAGCCCCCATTATACCAAAAAGGAATGGAGTCATTAGCACTTATGGATTTTAAATGGCACCCAGAATTATGTTGCACGAAGCACAATTTCACATCATTCTGGGTTCATTTGTGTGAAAACAATGTCCAATCAGGCTGAAACGTTACAGGAAGATAGAATCTATTGAGTTGTAAGTGATCTGAACGTTTCATGATGATCGCACATTCCTATAGGGGGTCATACCATGTCCCAAAGGTCACCGAGCCTGGTGTCACTTTAAAGAAGTAGTCCAGTTACACCTTTGTGGGCTTATAACTTGGCTTTGGAATATCCTAGAGAGGTCAGGATTGTTTTAGAGTACTCCAATTAACAGCCCCCATTACCCCAAAAAGGAATGGAGTCATTAGCACTTATGGTTTTTAAATGGCACCCAGAATTATGTTGCACGAAGCACAATTTCACATCATTCTGGGTTCATTTGTGTGAAAACAAGGTCAAATCAGGCTGAAACGTTACAGGAAGGTAGAATCTATTGAGTTGTAAGTGATCTGAACGTTTCATGATGATCGCACATTCCTATAGGGGGTCAAACCATGTCCCAAAGGTCACCGGGCCTGGTGTCACTTTAAAGAAGTAGTCCAGTTGCACCTTTGTGGGCTTATAACTTGACTTTTGAATATCCTAGAAAGGTCAGGTTTGTTTTAGAGTACTCCAATTAACAGCCCCCATTACCCCAAAAAGGAATGGAGTCATTAGCACTTATGGTTTTTAAATGGCACCCAGAATTATGTTGCACGAAGCACAATTTTACTTCATTCTGGGTTCATTTGTGTGAAAACAAGGTCCAATCACGCTGAAACGTTACAGGAAGGTAGAATCTATTGAGTTGTAAGTGATCTGAACGTTTCATGATGATAGCACTTTCCTAAGGGGGTCAAACCATGTCCCAAAGGTCACCGGATCTGGTGTCAATTTAAAGAAGTAGTCCAGTTACACATTTGTGGGCTTATAACTTGGCTTCTGAATATCCTAGAGAGGTCAGGTTTGTTTTAGAGTACTCCAATTAACAGACCCTATTACCCCAAAAAGGAATGAAGTCACTAGCACTAATGGTTTGTAAATGGCACCCAGAATTATGTTAAACAAAGCACAATTTCACATCATTCTTGGTTCGTTTGTGTGAAAACAAGGTCCAATCAGGCAGAAACGTTACAGGAAGGTAGAATCTATTGAGTTGTAAGTGATCTGAATGTTTCATGATGATAGCACTTTCCTAAGGGGGTCAAACCATGTCCCAAAGGTCACCGGATCTGGTGTCAATTTAAAGAAGCTGTCCAGTTACACATTTGTGGGCTTATAACTTGGCTTCTGAATTTCCTAGAGAGGTCAGGTTTGTTTTAGTGTACTCCAATCAACAGCCCCTACAACAAAAAAAAAGGAATGGAGTCATTAGCACTTATGGTTTGTAAATGGCACCCAGAATTATGTTGCACAAAGCACAATTTCACATCATTCAGGGTCCATTTGTGTGAAAACAAGGTCCAATCAGGCTGAAAGGTTACAAGAAGGTAGAATCTATTGAGTTGTAAGTGATCTGAATGTTTCATGATGATAGCACTTTCCTAAGGGGGTCAAACCATGTCCCAAAGGTCACCGAGCCTGGTGTCACTTTAAAGAAGTAGTCCAGTTACACCTTTGTGGGCTTATAACTTGGCTTTTGAATATCCTAGAGAGGTCAGGTTTGTTTTAGAGTACTCCAATTAACAGCCCCCATTACCCCACAAAGGAATGGAGTCATTAGCACTTATGGTTTTTAAATGGGACCCAGAATTATGTTGCACGAAGCACAATTTCACATCATTCTGGGTTCATTTGTGTTAAAACAAGGTCCAATCAGGCTGAAACGTTACAGGAAGATAGAAGCTATTGAGTTGTAAGTGATCTGAAAGTTTCATGATGATAGCACTTTCCTAAGGGGGTCAAACCATGTCCCAAAGGTCACCGGATCTGATGTCAATTTAAAGAAGTAGTCCAGTTAAACATTTGTGGGCTTATAACTTGGCTTCTGAATGTCCTAGAGAGATCAGGTTTGTTTTAGTGTACTCCAATCAACAGCCCCTACAACCACAAAAAGGAATGGAGTCATTAGCACTTCTGGTTTTTAAATGGCACCCAGAATTATGTTGCACGATGCACAATTTCACATCATTCTGGGTTCATTTGTTTGAAAACAAGGTCCAATCAGGCTGAAACGTTACAGGAAGGTAGAATCTATTGAGTTGTAAGTGATCTGAACGTTTCATGATGATAGCACTTTCCCAAGGGGGTCAAACCATGTCCCAAAGGTCACCGGATCTGGTGTCAATTTAAAGAAGTAGTCCAGTTACACATTTGTGGGCTTTTAACTTGGCTTCTGAATGTCCTAGAGAGATCAGGTTTGTTTTAGTGTACTCCAATCAACAGCCCCTACAACCACAAAAAGAAATGGAGTCATTAACACTTATGGTTTTTAAATGACACCCAGAATTATGTTGCACGAAGCACAATTTCACATCATTCTGGGTTCATTTGTGTGAAAACAAGGTCCAATCAGGCTGAAACGTTACAGGAAGGTAGAATCTATTGAGTTGTAAGTGATCTGAACGTTTCATGATGATTTCACTTTCCTAAGGGGGTCAAACCATGTCCCAAAGGTAACCGGATCTGGTGTCAATTTAAAGAAGTAGTCCAGTTACACATTTGTGGGCTTATAACTTGGCTTCTGAATGTCCTAGAGCGATCAGGTTTGTTTTAGTGTACTCCAATCAACAGCCCCTACAACCACAAAAAGGAATGGAGTCATTAGCACTTATGGTTTGTAAATGGCAACCAGATTTATGTTGCACGAAGCACAATTTCACATCATTCTGGGTCCATTTGTGTGAAAACAAGGTCCATTCAGGCTGAAACGTTACAAGAAGGTAGAATCTATTGAGTTGTAAGTGATCTGAACATTTCATGATGATCACACATTCCTATAGGGGGTCAAACCATGTCCCAAAGGTCACCGGGCCTGGTGTCACTTTAAAGAAGTAGTCCAGTTACACCTTTGTGGGCTTATAACTTGGCTTCTGAATATCCTAGAGAGGTCAGGTTTGTTTTAGAGTACTCCAGTTATCAGCCCCCATTACCCCAAAAAGGAATGGAGTCATTAGCACTTATGGTTTTTAAATGGCACCCAGAATTATGTTGCACGAAGCACAATTTCACATCATTCTGGGTTCATTTGTGTGAAAACAAGGTCCAATCAGGCTGAAACGTTACAGGAAGGTAGAATATATTGAGTTGTAAGTGATCTGAACGTTTCATGATGATAGCACTTTCCTAAGGGGGTCAAACCATGTCCCAAAGGTCACCGGATCTGGTGTCAATTTAAAGAAGTGGTCCAGTTATTCATTTGTGGGCTTATAACTTGGCTTCTGAATATAATAGAGAGGTCCGGTTTGTTTTAGAGTACTCCAATTAACAGCCCCCATTACCCCAAAAAGGAATGGAGTCATTAGCACTTATGGTTTTTAAATGGCACCCAGAATTATGTTGCACGAAGCACAATTTCACATCATTCTGGGTTCATTTGTGTGAAAACAAGGTCCAATCAGGCTGAAACGTTACAGGAAGGTATAATCTATTGAGTTGTAAGTGATCTGAACGTTTCATGATGATCGCACATTCCCATAGGGGGTCAAACCATGTCCCAAAAGTCACCGGGCCTGGTGTCACTTTAAAGAAGTAGTCCAATTACACCTTTGTGGGCTTATAACTTGGCTTCTGAATGTCCTAGAGAGGTCAGGTTTGTTTTAGCGTACTCCAATCAACAGCCCCCATTACCCCAAAAAGGAATGGAGTCATTAGCACTTATGGTTTTTAAATGGCACCCAGAATTATGTTGCACGAAGCACAATTTAACATCATTCTGGGTTCATTTGTGTGAAAACAAGGTCCAATCACGCTGAAACGTTACAGGAAGGTAGAATCTATTGAGTTGTAAGTGATCTGAACGTTTCATGATTATAGCACTAACCTAAGGGGGTCAAACCATGTCCCAAAGGTCACCGGATCTGGTGTCAATTTAAAGAAGTAGTCCAGTTACACATTTGTGGGCTTATAATGTGGCTTCTGAATGTCCTAGAGAGATCAGGTTTGTTTTAGCGTACTCCAATCAACAGCCCCTACAACCACAAAAAGGAATGGAGTCATTAGCACTTATGGTTTTTAAATGGCACCCGAATTATGTTGCACGAAGCACAATTTCACATCATTCTGGGTCCATTTGTGTGAAAACAAGGTCCAATCAGGCTGAAACGTTACAAGAAGGTAGAATCTATTCAGTTGTAAGTGATATGAACGTTTCATGATGATCGCACATTCCCATAGGGGGTCAAACCATGTCCCAAAGGTCACCGGGCCTGGTGTCACTTTAAAGAAGTAGTCCAGTTACACCTTTGTGGGCTTATAACTTGGCTTCTGAATTTCCTAGAGAGGTCAGGTTTGTTTTAGTGTACTCCAATCGACAGCCCCTACAACCACAAAAAGGATTGGAGTCATTAGCACTTATGGTTTGTAAATGGCACCCAGAATTATGTTGCACGAAGCACAATTTCACATCATTCAGGGTCCATTTGTGTGAAAACAAGGTCCAATCAGGCTGAAAGGTTACAAGAAGGTAGAATCTATTGAGTTGTAAGTGATCTGAACGTTTCATGATGATCGCACATTCCTATAGGGGGTCAAACCATGTCCCAAAGGTCAACGAGCCTGGTGTCACTTTAAAGAAGTAGTCCAGTTACACCTTTGTGGGCTTATAACTTGGCTTTTGAATATCCTAGAGAGGTCAGGTTTGTTTTAGAGTACTCCAATTAACAGCCCCCATTACCCCCAAAAGGAATGGAGTCATTAACACTTATGGTTTTTAAATGGCACCCAGAATTATGTTGCACGAAGCACAATTTCACATCATTCTGGGTTCATTTGTGTGAAAACAAGGTCCAATCAGGCTGAAACGTTACAGGAAGGTAGAATCTATAGAGTTGTAAGTGATCTGAACGTTTCATGATGATTTCACTTTCCTAAGGGGGTCAAACCATGTCCCAAAGGTCACCGGGCCTGGTGTCACTTTAAAGAAGTAGTCCAGTTACACCTTTGTGGGCTTATAACTTGGCTTCTGAATTTCGTAGAGAGGTCAGGTTTGTTTTAGTGTACTCCAATCGACAGCCCCTACAACCACAAAAAGGAATGGAGTCATTAGCACTTATGGTTTGTAAATGGCACCCAGAATTATGTTGCACGAAGCACAATTTCACATCATTCAGGGTCCATTTGTGTGAAGACAAGGTCCAATCAGGCTGAAAGGTTAGAAGAAGGTAGAATCTATTGAGTTGTAAGTGATCTGAACGTTTCATGATGATCGCACATTCCTATAGGGGGTCAAACCATGTCCCAAAGGTCAACGAGCCTGGTGTCACTTTAAAGAAGTAGTCCAGTTACACCTTTGTGGGCTTATAACTTGGCTTTTGAATATCCTAGAGAGGTCAGGTTTGTTTTAGAGTACTCCAATTAACAGCCCCCATTACCCCCAAAAGGAATGGAGTCATTAACACTTATGGTTTTTAAATGGCACCCAGAATTATGTTGCACGAAGCACAATTTCACATCATTCTGGGTTCATTTGTGTGAAAACAAGGTCCAATCAGGCTGAAACGTTACAGGAAGGTAGAATCTATTGAGTTGTAAGTGATCTGAACGTTTCATGATGATTTCACTTTCCTAAGGGGGTCAAACCATGTCCCAAAGGTAACCGGATCTGATGTCAATTTAAAAAAGTAGTCCAGTTACACATTTGTGGGCTTATAACTTGGCTTCTGAATGTCCTAGAGAGATCAGGTTTGTTTTAGTGTACTCCAATCAACAGCCCCTACAACCACAAAAAGGAATGGAGTCATTAGCACTTATGGTTTGTAAATGGCACCCAGATTTATGTTGCACGAAGCACAATTTCACATCATTCTGGGTCCATTTGTGTGAAAACAAGGTCCATTCAGGCTGAAACGTTACAAGAAGGTAGAATCTATTGAGTTGTAAGTGATCTGAACATTTCATGATGATCGCACATTCCTATAGGGGGTCAAACCATGTCCCAAAGGTCACCGGGCCTGGTGTCACTTTAAAGAAGTAGTCCAGTTACACCTTTGTGGGCTTATAACTTGGCTTCTGAATATCCTAGAGAGGTCAGGTTTGTTTTAGAGTACTCCAGTTATCAGCCCCCATTACCCCAAAAAGGAATGGAGTCATTAGCACTTATGGTTTTTAAATGGCACCCAGAATTATGTTGCACGAAGCACAATTTCACATCATTCTGGGTTCATTTGTGTGAAAACAAGGTCCAATCAGGCTGAAACGTTACAGGAAGGTAGAATCTATTGAGTTGTAAGTGATCTGAACGTTTCATGATGATAGCACTTTCCTAAGGGGGTCAAACCATGTCCCAAAGGTCACCGGATCTGGTGTCAATTTAAAGAAGTGGTCCAGTTACTCATTTGTGGGCTTATAACTTGGCTTCTGAATATAATAGAGAGGTCAGGATTGTTTTAGAGTACTCCAATTAACAGCCCCCATTACCCCAAAAAGGAATGGAGTCATTAGCACTTATGGTTTTTAAATGGCACCCAGAATTATGTTGCACGAAGCACAATTTCACATCATTCTGGGTTCATTTGTGTGAAAACAAGGTCCAATCAGGCTGAAACGTTACAGGAAGGTAGAATCTATTGAGTTGTAAGTGATCTGAACGTTTCATGATGATCGCACATTCCTATAGGGGGTCAAACCATGTCCCAAAGGTCACCGGGCCTGGTGTCACTTTAAAGAAGTAGTCCAGTTGCACCTTTGTGGGCTTATAACTTGACTTTTGAATATCCTAGAAAGGTCAGGTTTGTTTTAGAGTACTCCAATTAACAGCCCCCATTACCCCAAAAAGGAATGGAGTCATTAGCACTTATGGTTTTTAAATGGCACCCAGAATTATGTTGCACGAAGCACAATTTTACTTCATTCTGGGTTCATTTGTGTGAAAACAAGGTCCAATCACGCTGAAACGTTACAGGAAGGTAGAATCTATTGAGTTGTAAGTGATCTGAACGTTTCATGATGATAGCACTTTCCTAAGGGGGTCAAACCATGTCCCAAAGGTCACCGGATCTGGTGTCAATTTAAAGAAGTAGTCCAGTTACACATTTGTGGGCTTATAACTTGGCTTCTGAATATCCTAGAGAGGTCAGGTTTGTTTTAGAGTACTCCAATTAACAGACCCTATTACCCCAAAAAGGAATGAAGTCATTAGCACTAATGGTTTGTAAATGGCACCCAGAATTATGTTAAACAAAGCACAATTTCACATCATTCTTGGTTCGTTTGTGTGAAAACAAGGTCCAATCAGGCAGAAACGTTACAGGAAGGTAGAATCTATTGAGTTGTAAGTGATCTGAATGTTTCATGATGATAGCAGTTTCCTAAGGGGGTCAAACCATGTCCCAAAGGTCACCGGATCTGGTGTCAATTTAAAGAAGCTGTCCAGTTACACATTTGTGGGCTTATAACTTGGCTTCTGAATTTCCTAGAGAGGTCAGGTTTGTTTTAGTGTACTCCAATCAACAGCCCCTACAACAAAAAAAAGGAATGGAGTCATTAGCACTTATGGTTTGTAAATGGCACCCAGAATTATGTTGCACAAAGCACAATTTCACATCATTCAGGGTCCATTTGTGTGAAAACAAGGTCCAATCAGGCTGAAAGGTTACAAGAAGGTAGAATCTATTGAATTGTAAGTGATCTGAATGTTTCATGATGATAGCACTTTCCTAAGGGGGTCAAACCATGTCCCATAGGTCACCGGATCTGGTGTCAATTTAAAGAAGCTGTCCAGTTACACATTTGTGGGCTTATAACTTGGCTTCTGAATTTCCTAGAGAGGTCAGGTTTGTTTTAGTGTACTCCAATCAACAGCCCCTACAACAAAAAAAGGAATGGAGTCATTAGCACTTATGGTTTGTAAATGGCACCCAGAATTATGTTGCACAAAGCACAATTTCACATCATTCAGGGTCCATTTGTGTGAAAACAAGGTCCAGTCAGGCTGAAAGGTTACAAGAAGGTAGAATCTATTGAGTTGTAAGTGATCTGAACGTTTCATGATGATCGCACATTCCTATAGGGGGTCAAACCATGTCCCAAAGGTCACCGAGCCTGGTGTCACTTTAAAGAAGTAGTCCAGTTACACCTTTGTGGGCTTATAACTTGGCTTTTGAATATCCTAGAGAGGTCAGGTTTGTTTTAGAGTACTCCAATTAACAGCCCCCATTACCCCACAAAGGAATGGAGTCATTAGCACTTATGGTTTTTAAATGGGACCCAGAATTATGTTGCACGAAGCACAATTTCACATCATTCTGGGTTCATTTGTGTTAAAACAAGGTCCAATCAGGCTGAAACGTTACAGGAAGATAGAAGCTATTGAGTTGTAAGTGATCTGAAAGTTTCATGATGATAGCACTTTCCTAAGGGGGTCAAACCATGTCCCAAAGGTCACCGGATCTGATGTCAATTTAAAGAAGTAGTCCAGTTAAACATTTGTGGGCTTATAACTTGGCTTCTGAATGTCCTAGAGAGATCAGGTTTGTTTTAGTGTACTCCAATCAACAGCCCCTACAACCACAAAAAGGAATGGAGTCATTAGCACTTATGGTTTTTAAATGGCACCCAGAATTATGTTGCACGATGCACAATTTCCCATCATTCTGGGTTCATTTGTTTGAAAACAAGGTCCAATCAGGCTGAAACGTTACAGGAAGGTAGAATCTATTGAGTTGTAAGTGATCTGAACGTTTCATGATGATAGCACTTTCCTAAGGGGGTCAAACCATGTCCCAAAGGTCACCGGATCTGGTGTCAATTTAAAGAAGTAGTCCAGTTACACATTTGTGGGCTTTTAACTTGGCTTCTGAATGTCCTAGAGAGATCAGGTTTGTTTTAGTGTACTCCAATCAACAGCCCCTACAACCACAAAAAGGAATGGAGTCATTAACACTTATGGTTTTTAAATGACACCCAGAATTATGTTGCACGAAGCACAATTTCACATCATTCTGGGTTCATTTGTGTGAAAACAAGGTCCAATCAGGCTGAAACGTTACAGGAAGGTAGAATCTATTGAGTTGTAAGTGATCTGAACGTTTCATGATGATTTCACTTTCCTAAGGGGGTCAAACCATGTCCCAAAGGTAACCGGATCTGGTGTCAATTTAAAGAAGTAGTCCAGTTACACATTTGTGGGCTTATAACTTGGCTTCTGAATGTCCTAGAGCGATCAGGTTTGTTTTAGTGTACTCCAATCAACAGCCCCTACAACCACAAAAAGGAATGGAGTCATTAGCACTTATGGTTTGTAAATGGCAACCAGATTTATGTTGCACGAAGCACAATTTCACATCATTCTGGGTCCATTTGTGTGAAAACAAGGTCCATTCAGGCTGAAACGTTACAAGAAGGTAGAATCTATTGAGTTGTAAGTGATCTGAACATTTCATGATGATCACACATTCCTATAGGGGGTCAAACCATGTCCCAAAGGTCACCGGGCCTGGTGTCACTTTAAAGAAGTAGTCCAGTTACACCTTTGTGGGCTTATAACTTGGCTTCTGAATATCCTAGAGAGGTCAGGTTTGTTTTAGAGTACTCCAGTTATCAGCCCCCATTACCCCAAAAAGGAATGGAGTCATTAGCACTTATGGTTTTTAAATGGCACCCAGAATTATGTTGCACGAAGCACAATTTCACATCATTCTGGGTTCATTTGTGTGAAAACAAGGTCCAATCAGGCTGAAACGTTACAGGAAGGTAGAATATATTGAGTTGTAAGTGATCTGAACGTTTCATGATGATAGCACTTTCCTAAGGGGGTCAAACCATGTCCCAAAGGTCACCGGATCTGGTGTCAATTTAAAGAAGTGGTCCAGTTATTCATTTGTGGGCTTATAACTTGGCTTCTGAATATAATAGAGAGGTCCGGTTTGTTTTAGAGTACTCCAATTAACAGCCCCCATTACCCCAAAAAGGAATGGAGTCATTAGCACTTATGGTTTTTAAATGGCACCCAGAATTATGTTGCACGAAGCACAATTTCACATCATTCTGGGTTCATTTGTGTGAAAACAAGGTCCAATCAGGCTGAAACGTTACAGGAAGGTAGAATCTATTGAGTTGTAAGTGATCTGAACGTTTCATGATGATCGCACATTCCCATAGGGGGTCAAACCATGTCCCAAAAGTCACCGGGCCTGGTGTCACTTTAAAGAAGTAGTCCAATTACACCTTTGTGGGCTTATAACTTGGCTTCTGAATGTCCTAGAGAGGTCAGGTTTGTTTTAGCGTACTCCAATCAACAGCCCCCATTACCCCAAAAAGGAATGGAGTCATTAGCACTTATGGTTTTTAAATGGCACCCAGAATTATGTTGCACGAAGCACAATTTAACATCATTCTGGGTTCATTTGTGTGAAAACAAGGTCCAATCACGCTGAAACGTTACAGGAAGATAGAATCTATTGAGTTGTAAGTGATCTGAACGTTTCATGATTATAGCACTTTCCTAAGGGGGTCAAACCATGTCCCAAAGGTCACCGGATCTGGTGTCAATTTAAAGAAGTAGTCCAGTTACACATTTGTGGGCTTATAATGTGGCTTCTGAATGTCCTAGAGAGATCAGGTTTGTTTTAGCGTACTCCAATCAACAGCCCCTACAACCACAAAAAGGAATGGAGTCATTAGCACTTATGGTTTTTAAATGGCACCCGAATTATGTTGCACGAAGCACAATTTCACATCATTCTGGGTCCATTTGTGTGAAAACAAGGTCCAATCAGGCTGAAACGTTACAAGAAGGTAGAATCTATTCAGTTGTAAGTGATATGAACGTTTCATGATGATCGCACATTCCCATAGGGGGTCAAACCATGTCCCAAAGGTCACCGGGCCTGGTGTCACTTTAAAGAAGTAGTCCAGTTACACCTTTGTGGGCTTATAACTTGGCTTCTGAATTTCCTAGAGAGGTCAGGTTTGTTTTAGTGTACTCCAATCGACAGCCCCTACAACCACAAAAAGGATTGGAGTCATTAGCACTTATGGTTTGTAAATGGCACCCAGAATTATGTTGCACGAAGCACAATTTCACATCATTCAGGGTCCATTTGTGTGAAAACAAGGTCCAATCAGGCTGAAAGGTTACAAGAAGGTAGAATCTATTGAGTTGTAAGTGATCTGAACGTTTCATGATGATCGCACATTCCTATAGGGGGTCAAACCATGTCCCAAAGGTCAACGAGCCTGGTGTCACTTTAAAGAAGTAGTCCAGTTACACCTTTGTGGGCTTATAACTTGGCTTTTGAATATCCTAGAGAGGTCAGGTTTGTTTTAGAGTACTCCAATTAACAGCCCCCATTACCCCCAAAAGGAATGGAGTCATTAACACTTATGGTTTTTAATTGGCACCCAGAATTATGTTGCACGAAGCACAATTTCACATCATTCTGGGTTCATTTGTGTGAAAACAAGGTCCAATCAGGCTGAAACGTTACAGGAAGGTAGACTCTATTGAGTTGTAAGTGATCTGAACGTTTCATGATGATTTCACTTTCCTAAGGGGGTCAAACCATGTCCCAAAGGTCACCGGGCCTGGTGTCACTTTAAAGAAGTAGTCCAGTTACACCTTTGTGGGCTTTTAACTTGGCTTCTGAATTTCGTAGAGAGGTCAGGTTTGTTTTAGTGTACTCCAATCGACAGCCCCTACAACCACAAAAAGGAATGGAGTCATTAGCACTTATGGTTTGTAAATGGCACCCAGAATTATGTTGCACGAAGCACAATTTCACATCATTCAGGGTCCATTTGTGTGAAGACAAGGTCCAATCAGGCTGAAAGGTTAGAAGAAGGTAGAATCTATTGAGTTGTAAGTGATCTGAACGTTTCATGATGATCGCACATTCCTATAGGGGGTCAAACCATGTCCCAAAGGTCAACGAGCCTGGTGTCACTTTAAAGAAGTAGTCCAGTTACACCTTTGTGGGCTTATAACTTGGCTTTTGAATATCCTAGAGAGGTCAGGTTTGTTTTAGAGTACTCCAATTAACAGCCCCCATTACCCCCAAAAGGAATGGAGTCATTAACACTTATGGTTTTTAAATGGCACCCAGAATTATGTTGCACGAAGCACAATTTCACATCATTCTGGGTTCATTTGTGTGAAAACAAGGTCCAATCAGGCTGAAACGTTACAGGAAGGTAGAATCTATTGAGTTGTAAGTGATCTGAACGTTTCATGATGATTTCACTTTCCTAAGGGGGTCAAACCATGTCCCAAAGGTAACCGGATCTGATGTCAATTTAAAAAAGTAGTCCAGTTACACATTTGTGGGCTTATAACTTGGCTTCTGAATGTCCTAGAGAGATCAGGTTTGTTTTAGTGTACTCCAATCAACAGCCCCTACAACCACAAAAAGGAATGGAGTCATTAGCACTTATGGTTTGTAAATGGCACCCAGATTTATGTTGCACGAAGCACAATTTCACATCATTCTGGGTCCATTTGTGTGAAAACAAGGTCCATTCAGGCTGAAACGTTACAAGAAGGTAGAATCTATTGAGTTGTAAGTGATCTGAACATTTCATGATGATCGCACATTCCTATAGGGGGTCAAACCATGTCCCAAAGGTCACCGGGCCTGGTGTCACTTTAAAGAAGTAGTCCAGTTACACCTTTGTGGGCTTATAACTTGGCTTCTGAATATCCTAGAGAGGTCAGGTTTGTTTTAGAGTACTCCAGTTATCAGCCCCCATTACCCCAAAAAGGAATGGAGTCATTAGCACTTATGGTTTTTAAATGGCACCCAGAATTATGTTGCACGAAGCACAATTTCACATCATTCTGGGTTCATTTGTGTGAAAACAAGGTCCAATCAGGCTGAAACGTTACAGGAAGGTAGAATCTATTGAGTTGTAAGTGATCTGAACGTTTCATGATGATAGCACTTTCCTAAGGGGGTCAAACCATGTCCCAAAGGTCACCGGATCTGGTGTCAATTTAAAGAAGTGGTCCAGTTACTCATTTGTGGGCTTATAACTTGGCTTCTGAATATAATAGAGAGGTCAGGTTTGTTTTAGAGTACTCCAATTAACAGCCCCCATTACCCCAAAAAGGAATGGAGTCATTAGCACTTATGGTTTTTAAATGGCACCCAGAATTATGTTGCACGAAGCACAATTTCACATCATTCTGGGTTCATTTGTGTGAAAACAAGGTCCAATCAGGCTGAAACGTTACAGGAAGGTAGAATCTATTGAGTTGTAAGTGATCTGAACGTTTCATGATGATCGCACATTCCCATAGGGGGTCAAACCATGTCCCAAAGGTCACCGGGCCTGGTGTCACTTTAAAGAAGTAGTCCAGTTACACCTTTGTGGGCTTATAACTTGGCTTCTGAATGTCCTAGAGAGGTCAGGTTTGTTTTAGCGTACTCCAATCAACAGCCCCCATTACTCCAAAAAGGAATGGAGTGATTAGCACTTATGGTTTTTAAATGGCACCCAGAATTATGTTGCACGAAGCACAATTTCACATCATTCTGGGTTCATTTGTGTGAAAACAAGGTCCAATCACGCTGAAACGTTACAGGAAGGTAGAATCTATTGAGTTGTAAGTGATCTGAACGTTTCATGATTATAGCACTTTCCTAAGGGGGTCAAACCATGTCCCAAAGGTCACCGGGCCTGGTGTCACTTTAAAGAAGTAGTCCAGTTACACCTTTGTGGGCTTATAACTTGGCTTCTGAATGTCCTAGAGAGGTCAGGTTTGTTTTAGCGTACTCCAATCAACAGCCCCCATTACTCCAAAAAGGAATGGAGTCATTAGCACTTATGGTTTTTAAATGGCACCCAGAATTATGTTGCACGAAGCACAATTTCACATCATTCTGGGTTCATTTGTGTGAAAACAAGGTCCAATCACGCTGAAACATTACAGGAAGGTAGAATCTATTGAGTTGTAAGTGATCTGAACGTTTCATGATTATAGCACTTTCCTAAGGGGGTCAAACCATGTCCCAAAGGTCACCGGATCTGGTGTCAATTTAAAGAAGTAGTCCAGTTACACATTTGTGGGCTTATAATGTGGCTTCTGAATGTCCTAGAGAGATCAGGTTTGTTTTAGCGTACTCCAATCAACAGCCCCTACAACCACAAAAAGCAATGGAGTCATTAGCACTTATGGTTTTTAAATGGCACCCGAATTATGTTGCACGAAGCACAATTTCACATCATTCTGGGTCCATTTGTGTGAAAACAAGGTCCAATCAGGCTGAAACGTTACAAGAAGGTAGAATCTATTGAGTTGTAAGTGATATGAACGTTTCATGATAATCGTACATTCCCATAGGGGGTCAATCCATGTCCCAAAGGTCACCGGGCCTGGTGTCACTTTAAAGAAGTAGTCCAGTTACACCTTTGTGGGCTTATAACTTGGCTTCTGAATTTCCTAGAGAGGTCAGGTTTGTTTTAGTGTACTCCAATCAACAGCCCCTACAACCACAAAAAGGAATGGAGTCATTAGCACTTATGGTTTGTAAATGGCACCCAGAATTATGTTGCACGAAGCACAATTTCACATCATTCAGGGTCCATTTATGTGAAAACAAGGTCCAATCAGGCTGAAAGGTTACAAGAAGGTAGAATCTATTGAGTTGTAAGTGATCTGAACGTTTCATGATGATCGCACATTCCTATAGGGGGTCAAACCATGTTCCAAAGGTCACCGAGCCTGGTGTCACTTTAAAGAAGTAGTCCAGTTACACCTTTGTGGGCTTATAACTTGGCTTTTGAATATCCTAGAGAGGTCAGGTTTGTTTTAGAGTACTCCAATTAACAGCCCCCATTACCCCAAAAAGGAATGGAGTCATTAGCACTTATGGTTTTTAAATGGCACCCAGAATTATGTTGCACGAAGCACAATTTCACATCATTCTGGGTTCATTTGTGTTAAAACAAGGTCCAATCAGGCTGAAACGTTACAGGAAGATAGAATCTATTGAGTTGTAAGTGATCTGAAAGTTTCATGATGATAGCACTTTCCTAAGGGGGTCAAACCATGTCCCAAAGGTCACCGGATCTGATGTCAATTTAAAGAAGTAGTCCAGTTAAACATTTGTGGGCTTATAACTTGGCTTCTGAATGTCCTAGAGAGATCAGGTTTGTTTTAATGTACTCCAATCAACAGCCCCTACAACCACAAAAAGGAATGGAGTCATTAACAAGTATGGTTTTCAAATGGCACCCAGAATTATGTTGCACGAAGCACAATTTCACATCATTCTGGGTTCATTTGTGTGAAAACAAGGTCCAATCAGGCTGAAACGTTACAAGAAGGTAGAATCTATTGAGTTGTAAGTGATATGAACGTTTCATGATGATCGCACATTCCCATAGGGGGTCAAACCATGTCCCAAAGGTCACCGGGCCTGGTGTCACTTTAAAGAAGTAGTCCAGTTACACCTTTGTGGGCTTATAACTTGGCTTCTGAATTTCCTAGAGAGGTCAGGTTTGTTTTAGTGTACTCCAATCGACAGCCCCTACAACCACAAAAAGGATTGGAGTCATTAGCACTTATGGTTTGTAAATGGCACCCAGAATTATGTTGCACGAAGCAAAATTTCACATCATTCAGGGTCCATTTGTGTGAAAACAAGGTCCAATCAGGCTGAAAGGTTACAAGAAGGTAGAATCTATTGAGTTGTAAGTGATCTGAACGTTTCATGATGATCGCACATTCCTATAGGGGGTCAAACCATGTCCCAAACGTCAACGAGCCTGGTGTCACTTTAAAGAAGTAGTCCAGTTACACCTTTGTGGGCTTATAACTTGGCTTTTGAATATCCTAGAGAGGTCAGGTTTGTTTTAGAGTACTCCAATTAACAGCCCCCATTACCCCCAAAAGGAATGGAGTCATTAACACTTATGGTTTTTAAATGGCACCCAGAATTATGTTGCACGAAGCACAATTTCACATCATTCTGGGTTCATTTGTGTGAAAACAAGGTCCAATCAGGCTGAAACGTTACAGGAAGGTAGAATCTATTGAGTTGTAAGTGATCTGAACGTTTCATGATGATTTCACTTTCCTAAGGGGGTCAAACCATGTCCCAAAGGTCACCGGGCCTGTTGTCACTTTAAAGAAGTAGTCCAGTTACACTTTTGTGGGCTTATAACTTGGCTTCTGAATTTCGTAGAGAGGTCAGGTTTGTTTTAGTGTACTCCAATCGACAGCCCCTACAACCACAAAAAGGAATGGAGTCATTAGCACTTATGGTTTGTAAATGGCACCCAGAATTATGTTGCACGAAGCACAATTTCACATCATTCAGGGTCCATTTGTGTGAAGACAAGGTCCAATCAGGCTGAAAGGTTAGAAGAAGGTAGAATCTATTGAGTTGTAAGTGATCTGAACGTTTCATGATGATCGCATATTCCTATAGGGGGTCAAACCATGTCCCAAAGGTCAACGAGCCTGGTGTCACTTTAAAGAAGTAGTCCAGTTACACCTTTGTGGGCTTATAACTTGGCTTTTGAATATCCTAGAGAGGTCAGGTTTGTTTTAGAGTACTCCAATTAACAGCCCCCATTACCCCCAAAAGGAATGGAGTCATTAACACTTATGGTTTTTAAATGGCACCCAGAAATATGTTGCACGAAGCACAATTTCACATCATTCTGGGTTCATTTGTGTGAAAACAAGGTCCAATCAGGCTGAAACGTTACAGGAAGGTAGAATCTATTGAGTTGTAAGTGATCTGAACGTTTCATGATGATTTCACTTTCCTAAGGGGGTCAAACCATGTCCCAAAGGTAACCGGATCTGATGTCAATTTAAAAAAGTAGTCCAGTTACACATTTGTGGGCTTATAACTTGGCTTCTGAATGTCCTAGAGAGATCAGGTTTGTTTTAGTGTACTCCAATCAACAGCCCCTACAACCACAAAAAGGAATGGAGTCATTAGCACTTATGGTTTGTAAATGGCACCCAGATTTATGTTGCACGAAGCACAATTTCACATCATTCTGGGTCCATTTGTGTGAAAACAAGGTCCATTCAGGCTGAAACGTTACAAGAAGGTAGAATCTATTGAGTTGTAAGTGATCTGAACATTTCATGATGATCGCACATTCCTATAGGGGGTCAAACCATGTCCCAAAGGTCACCGGGCCTGGTGTCACTTTAAAGAAGTAGTCCAGTTACACCTTTGTGGGCTTATAACTTGGCTTCTGAATATCCTAGAGAGGTCAGGTTTGTTTTAGAGTACTCCAGTTATCAGCCCCCATTACCCCAAAAAGGAATGGAGTCATTAGCACTTATGGTTTTTAAAAGGCACCCAGAATTATGTTGCACGAAGCACAATTTCACATCATTCTGGGTTAATTTGTGTGAAAACAAGGTCCAATCAGGCTGAAACGTTACAGGAAGGTAGAATCTATTGAGTTGTAAGTGATCTGAACGTTTCATGATGATAGCACTTTCCTAAGGGGGTCAAACCATGTCCCAAAGGTCACCGGATCTGGTGTCAATTTAAAGAAGTGGTCCAGTTACTCATTTGTGGGCTTATAACTTGGCTTCTGAATATAATAGAGAGGTCAGGTTTGTTTTAGAGTACTCCAATTAACAGCCCCCATTACCCCAAAAAGGAATGGAGTCATTAGCACTTATGGTTTTTAAATGGCACCCAGAATTATGTTGCACGAAGCACAATTTCACATCATTCTGGGTTCATTTGTGTGAAAACAAGGTCCAATCAGGCTGAAACGTTACAGGAAGGTAGAATCTATTGAGTTGTAAGTGATCTGAACGTTTCATGATTATAGCACTTTCCTAAGGGGGTCAAACCATGTCCCAAAGGTCACCGGATCTGGTGTCAATTTAAAGAAGTAGTCCAGTTACACATTTGTGGGCTTATAATGTGGCTTCTGAATGTCCTAGAGAGATCAGGTTTGTTTTAGCGTACTCCAATCAACAGCCCCTACAACCACAAAAAGCAATGGAGTCATTAGCACTTATGGTTTTTAAATGGCACCCGAATTATGTTGCACGAAGCACAATTTCACATCATTCTGGGTCCATTTGTGTGAAAACAAGGTCCAATCAGGCTGAAACGTTACAAGAAGGTAGAATCTATTGAGTTGTAAGTGATATGAACGTTTCATGATGATCGCACATTCCCATAGGGGGTCAATCCATGTCGCAAAGGTCACCGGGCCTGGTGTCACTTTAAAGAAGTAGTCCAGTTACACCTTTGTGGGCTTATAACTTGGCTTCTGAATTTCCTAGAGAGGTCAGGTTCGTTTTAGTGTACTCCAATCAACAGCCCCTACAACCACAAAAAGGAATGGAGTCATTAGCACTTATGGTTTGTAAATGGCACCCAGAATTATGTTGCACGAAGCACAATTTCACATCATTCAGGGTCCATTTATGTGAAAACAAGGTCCAATCAGGCTGAAAGGTTACAAGAAGGTAGAATCTATTGAGTTGTAAGTGATCTGAACGTTTCATGATGATCGCACATTCCTATAGGGGGTCAAACCATGTTCCAAAGGTCACCGAGCCTGGTGTCACTTTAAAGAAGTAGTCCAGTTACACCTTTGTGGGCTTATAACTTGGCTTTTGAATATCCTAGAGAGGTCAGGTTTGTTTTAGAGTACTCCAATTAACAGCCCCCATTACCCCAAAAAGGAATGGAGTCATTAGCACTTATGGTTTTTAAATGGCACCCAGAATTATGTTGCACGAAGCACAATTTCACATCATTCTGGGTTCATTTGTGTTAAAACAAGGTCCAATCAGGCTGAAACGTTACAGGAAGATAGAATCTATTGAGTTGTAAGTGATCTGAAAGTTTCATGATGATAGCACTTTCCTAAGGGGGTCAAACCATGTCCCAAAGGTCACCGGATCTGATGTCAATTTAAAGAAGTAGTCCAGTTAAACATGTGTGGGCTTATAACTTGGCTTCTGAATGTCCTAGAGAGATCAGGTTTGTTTTAATGTACTCCAATCAACAGCCCCTACAACCACAAAAAGGAATGGAGTCATTAACACTTATGGTTTTCAAATGGCACCCAGAATTATGTTGCACGAAGCACAATTTCACATCATTCTGGGTTCATTTGTGTGAAAACAAGGTCCAATCAGGCTGAAACGTTACAGGAAGGTAGAATCTATTGAGTTGTAAGTGATCTGAACGTTTCATGATGATAGCACTTTCCTAAGGGGGTCAAACCATGTCCCAAAGGTAACCGGATCTGGTGTCAATTTAAAGAAGAAGTCCAGTTACACATTTGTGGGCTTATAACTTGGCTTCTGAATGTCCTAGAGAGATCAGGTTTGTTTTAGTGTACTCCAATCAACAGCCCCTATAACCACAAAAAGGAATGGAGTCATTAGCAATTATGGTTTGTAAATGGCACCCAGATTTATGTTGCACGAAGCACAATTTCACATCATTCTGGGTTCATTTGTGTGAAAACAAGGTCCAATCAGGCTGAAACGTTACAAGAAGGTAGAATCTATTGAGTTGTAAGTGATCTGAACATTTCATGATGATCGCACATTCCTATAGGGGGTCAAACCATGTCCCAAAGGTCACCGGGCCTGGTGTCACTTTAAAGAAGTAGTCCAGTTACACCTTTGTGGGCTTATAACTTGGCTTCTGAATATCCTAGAGAGGTCAGGTTTGTTTTAGAGTACTCCAGTTATCAGCCCCCATTACCCCAAAAAGGAATGGAGTCATTAGCACTTATGGTTTTTAAATGGCACCCAGAAATATGTTGCACGAAGCACAATTTCACATCATTCTTGGTTCATTTGTGTGAAAACAAGGTCCAATCAGGCTGAAACGTTACAGGAAGGTAGAATCTATTGAGTTGTAAGTGATCTGAACGTTTTATGATGATAGCACTTTCCTAAGGGGGTCAAACCATGTCCCAAAGGTCACCGGATCTGGTGTCAATTTAAAGAAGTAGTCCAGTTACACATTTGTGGGCTTATAACTTGGCTTCTGAATATCCTAGAGAGGTCAGGTTTGTTTTAGTGTGCTCCAATCAACAGCCCCTACAACCACAAAAAGGAATGGAGTCATTAGCACTTATGGTTTTTAAATGGCACCCAGAATTATGTTGCACGAAGCACAATTTCACATCATTCTGGGTTCATTTGTGTGAAAACAAAGTCCAATCACGCTGAAACGTTACAGGAAGGTAGAATCTATTGAGTTGTAAGTGATCTGAACGTTTCATGATTATAGCACTTTCCTAAGGGGGTCAAACCATGTCCCAAAGGTCACCGGATCTGGTGTCAATTTAAAGAAGTAGTCCAGTTACACATTTGTGGGCTTATAACTTGGCTTCTGAATGTCCTAGAGAGATCAGGTTTGTTTTAATGTACTCCAATCAACAGCCCCTACCACCACAAAAAGGAATGGAGTCATTAGCACTTATGGTTTGTAAATAGCACCCAGAATTATGTTGCACGAAGCACAATTTCCCATCATTCTGGGTCCATTTGTGTGAAAACAAGGTCCAATCAGGCTGAAACGTTACAAGAAGGTAGAATCTATTGAGTTGTAAGTGATCTGAACGTTTCATGATGATAGCACTTTCCTAAGGGGGTCAAACCATGTCCCAAAGGTAACTGGATCTGGTGTCAATTTAAAAAAGTAGTCCAGTTACACATCTGTGGGCTTATAACTTGGCTTCTGAATGTCCTAGAGAGATCAGGTTTGTTTTAGTGTGCTCCAATCAACAGCCCCTACAACCACAAAAAGGAATGGAGTCATTATCACTTATGGTTTTTAAATGGCACCGAGAATTATGTTGCACAAAGCACAATTTCACATCATTCTGGGTTCATTTGTGTGAAAACAAGGTCCAATCAGGCTGAAACGTTACAGGAATGTAGAATCTATTGAGTTGTAAGTGATCTGAACGTTTCATGATGATCGCACATTCCCATAGGGGGTCAAACCATGTCCCAAAGGTCATCGGGCCTGGTGTCACTTTAAAGAAGTAGTCCAGTTACACCTTTGTGGGCTTATAACTTGGCTTCTGAATGTCCTAGAGAGGTCAGGTTTGTTTTAGTGTGCTCCACTGAAAAGCCCCTACACCCACAAAATGGAATGGAGTCATTAGCACTTATGGTTTGTAAATGGCACCCAGAATTATGTTGCACGAAGCACAATTTCACATCATTCTGGGTTCATTTGTGTGAAAACAAGGTCCAATCAGGCTGAAACGTTACAAGAAGGTAGAATCTATTGAGTTGTAAGTGATCTGAACGTTTCATGATGATCGCACATTCCCATAGGGGGTCAAACCATGTCCCAAAGGTCACCGGGCCTGGTGTTACGTTAAAGAAGTAGTCCAGTTACACCTTTGTGGGCTTATAACTTGGCTTCTGAATTTCCTAGAGAGGTCAGGTTTGTTTAGTGTACTCCAATCAACAGCCCCTACAACCACAAAATGGAATGGAGTCATTAGCGCTTATGGTTTGTAAATGGCACCCAGAATTATGTTGCACGAAGCACAATTTCACATCATTCTGGGTCCATTTGTGTGAAAACAAGGTCCAATCAGGCTGAAACGTTACAAGAAGGTAGAATCTATTGAGTTGTAAGTGATCTGAACATTTTATGATGATCGCACATTCCTATAGGGGGTCAAACCATGTCCCAAAGGTCACCGGGCCTGGTGTCACTTTAAAGAAGTAGTCCAGTTACACCTTTGTGGGCTTATAACTTGGCTTCTGAATATCCTAGAGAGGTCAGGTTTGTTTTAGAGTACTCCAGTTATCAGCCCCCATTACCCCAAAAAGGAATGGAGTCTATAGCACTTATGGTTTTTAAATGGAACCCAGAATTATGTTGCACGAAGCACAATTTCACATCATTCTTGGTTCATTTGTGTGAAAACAAGGTCCAATCAGGCTGAAACGTTACAGGAAGGTAGAATCTATTGAGTTGTAAGTGATCTGAACGTTTCATGATGATAGCACTTTCCTAAGGGGGTCAAACTATGTCCCAAAGGTCACCGGATCTGGTGTCAATTTAAAGAAGTGGTCCAGTTACACATTTGTGGGCTTATAACTTGGCTTCTGAATATCCTAGAGAGGTCAGGTTTGTTTTAGAGTACTCCAATTAACAGCCCCCATTACCCCAAAAAGGAATGGAGTCATTAGCACTTATGGTTTTTAAATGGTACCCAGAATTATGTTGCACGAAGCACAATTTCCCATCATTCTGGGTCCATTTGTGTGAAAACAAGGTCCAATCAGGCTGAAACGTTACAAGAAGGTAGAATCTATTGAGTTGTAAGTGATCTGAACGTTTCATGATGATAGCACTTTCCTAAGGGGGTCAAACCATGTCCCAAAGGTAACTGGATCTGGTGTCAATTTAAAAAAGTAGTCCAGTTACACATCTGTGGGCTTATAACTTGGCTTCTGAATGTCCTAGAGAGATCAGGTTTGTTTTAGTGTGCTCCAATCAACAGCCCCTACAACCACAAAAAGGAATGGAGTCATTAGCACTTATGGTTTTTAAATGGCACCGAGAATTATGTTGCACGAAGCACAATTTCACATCATTCTGGGTTTATTTGTGTGAAAACAAGGTCTAATCAGGCTGAAACGTTACAGGAATGTAGAATCTATTGAGTTGTAAGTGATCTGAACGTTTCATGATGATCGCACATTCACATAGGGGGTCAAACCATGTCCCAAAGGTCATCGGGCCTGGTGTCACTTTAAAGAAGTAGTCCAGTTACACCTTTGTGGGCTTATAACTTGGCTTCTGGATTTCCTAGAGAGGTCAGGTTTGTTTTAGTGTGCTCCAATGAAAAGCCCCTACAACCACAAAATGAAATGGAGTCATTAGCACTTATGGTTTGTAAATGGCACCCAGAATTATGTTGCACGAAGCACAATTTCACATCATTCTGGGTTCATTTGTGTGAAAACAAGGTCCAATCAGGCTGAAACGTTACAAGAAGGTAGAATCTATTGAGTTGTAAGTGATCTGAACGTTTCATGATGATCGCACATTCCCATAGGGGGTCAAACCATGTCCCAAAGGTCACCGGGCCTGGTGTCACTTTAAAGAAGTAGTCCAGTTACACCTTTGTGGGCTTATAACTTGGCTTCTGAATATCCTAGAGAGGTCAGGTTTGTTTTAGAGTACTCCAATTAACAGCCCCCATTACCCCAAAAAGGAATGGAGTCATTAGCACTTATGGTTTTTAAATGGTACCCAGAATTATGTTGCACGAAGCACAATTTCACATCATTCTGGGTTCATTTGTGTGAAAACAAGGTCCAATCAGGCTGAAACGTTACAGGAAGGTAGAATCTATTGAGTTGTAAGTGATCTGAACGTTTCATGATGATCACACAGTCCTATAGGGGGTCAAACCATGTCCCAAAGGTCACCCGGCCTGGTGTCACTTTAAAGAAGTAGTCCAGTTACACCTTTGTGGGCTTATAACTTGGCTTCTGAATGTCCTAGAGAGGTCAGGTTTGTTTTAGCCTACTCCAATCAACAGCCCCCATTACCCCAAAAAGGAATGGAGTCATTAGCACTTATGGTTTTTAAATGGCACCCAGAATTATGTTGCACGAAGCAAAATTTCACATCATTCTGTGTTCATTTGTGTGAAAACAAGGTCCAATCACGCTGAAACGTTACAGGAAGGTAGAATCTATTGAGTTGTAAGTGATCTGAACGTGTCATGATTATAGCACTTTCCTAATGGGGTCAAACCATGTCCCAAAGGTAACCGGATCTGGTATCAATTTAAAGAAGTAGTCCAGTTACACATTTGTGGGCTTATAACTTGGCTTCTGAATGGCCTAGAGAGATCAGGTTTGTTTTAGTGTGCTCCAATCAACAGCCCCTTCAACCACAAAAAGGAATGGAGTCTTTAGCATTTATGGTTTTTAAATGGCACCCAGAATTATGTTGCACGAAGCACAATTTCACATCATTCTGGGTTCATTTGTGTGAAAACAAGGTCCAATCACACTGAAACGTTACAGGAAGGTAGAATCTATTGAGTTGTAAGTGATCTGAACGTTTCATGATGATAGCACATTCCCATAGGGGGTCAAACCATGTCCCAAAGGTCACCGGGCCTGGTGTCACTTTAAAGAAGTAGTCCAGTTACACCTTTGTGGGCTTATAACTTGGCTTCTGAATTTCCTAGAGAGGTCAGGTTTGTTTTAGTGTACTCCAATCGACAGCCCCTACAACCACAAAAAGGAATGGAGTCATTAGCACTTATGGTTTGTAAATGGCACCCAGAATTATGTTGCACGAAGCACAATTTCACATCATTCAGGGTCCATTTGTGTGAAAACAAGGTCCAATCAGGCTGAAAGGTTACAAGAAGGTAGAATCTATTGAGTTGTAAGTGATCTGAACGTTTCATGATGATCGCACATTCCTATAGGGGGTCAAACCATGTCCCAAAGGTCAACGAGCCTGGTGTCACTTTAAAGAAGTAGTCCAGTTACACCTTTGTGGGCTTATAACTTGGCTTTTGAATATCCTAGAGAGGTCAGGTTTGTTTTAGAGTACTCCAATTAACAGCCCCCATTACCCCCAAAAGGAATGGAGTCATTAACACTTATGGTTTTTAAATGGCACCCAGAATTATGTTGCACGAAACACAATTTCACATCATTCTGGGTTCATTTGTGTGAAAACAAGGTCCAATCAGGCTGAAACGTTACAGGAAGGTAGAATCTATTGAGTTGTAAGTGATCTGAACGTTTCATGATGATTTCACTGTCCTAAGGGGGTCAAACCATGTCCCAAAGGTCACCGGGCCTGGTGTCACTTTAAAGAAGTAGTCCAGTTACACCTTTGTGGGCTTATAACTTGGCTTCTGAATTTCGTAGAGAGGTCAGGTTTGTTTTAGTGTACTCCATTCGACAGCCCCTACAACCACAAAAAGGAATGGAGTCATTAGCACTTATGGTTTGTAAATGGCACCCAGAATTATGTTGCACGAAGCACAATTTCACATCATTCAGGGTCCATTTGTGTGAAAACAAGGTCCAATCAGGCTGAAAGGTTAGAAGAAGGTAGAATCTATTGAGTTGTAAGTGATCTGAACGTTTCATGATGATCGCACATTCCTATAGGGGGTCAAACCATGTCCCAAAGGTCAACGAGCCTGGTGTCACTTTAAAGAAGTGGTCCAGTTACACCTTTGTGGGCTTATAACTTGGCTTTTGAATATCCTAGAGAGGTCACGTTTGTTTTAGTGTACTCCAATCAACAGCCCCTACAACAAAAAAAAGGAATGGAGTCATTAGCACTTATGGTTTGTAAATGGCACCCAGAATTATGTTGCACAAAGCACAATTTCACATCATTCAGGGTCCATTTGTGTGAAAACAAGGTCCAATCAGGCTGAAAGGTTACAAGAAGGTAGAATCTATTGAGTTGTAAGTGATCTGAATGTTTCATGATGATAGCACTTTCCTAAGGGGGTCAAACCATGTCCCATAGGTCACCGGATCTGGTGTCAATTTAAAGAAGCTGTCCAGTTACACATTTGTGGGCTTATAACTTGGCTTCTGAATTTCCTAGAGAGGTCAGGTTTGTTTTAGTGTACTCCAATCAACAGCCCCTACAACAAAAAAAGGAATGGAGTCATTAGCACTTATGGTTTGTAAATGGCACCCAGAATTATGTTGCACAAAGCACAATTTCACATCATTCAGGGTCCATTTGTGTGAAAACAAGGTCCAGTCAGGCTGAAAGGTTACAAGAAGGTAGAATCTATTGAGTTGTAAGTGATCTGAACGTTTCATGATGATCGTACATTCCTATAGGGGGTCAAACCATGTCCCAAAGGTCACCGAGCCTGGTGTCACTTTAAAGAAGTAGTCCAGTTACACCTTTGTGGGCTTATAACTTGGCTTTTGAATATCCTAGAGAGGTCAGGTTTGTTTTAGAGTACTCCAATTAACAGCCCCCATTACCCCACAAAGGAATGGAGTCATTAGCACTTATGGTTTTTAAATGGGACCCAGAATTATGTTGCACGAAGCACAATTTCACATCATTCTGGGTTCATTTGTGTTAAAACAAGGTCCAATCAGGCTGAAACGTTACAGGAAGATAGAAGCTATTGAGTTGTAAGTGATCTGAAAGTTTCATGATGATAGCACTTTCCTAAGGGGGTCAAACCATGTCCCAAAGGTCACCGGATCTGATGTCAATTTAAAGAAGTAGTCCAGTTAAACATTTGTGGGCTTATAACTTGGCTTCTGAATGTCCTAGAGAGATCAGGTTTGTTTTAGTGTACTCCAATCAACAGCCCCTACAACCACAAAAAGGAATGGAGTCATTAGCACTTATGGTTTTTAAATGGCACCCAGAATTATGTTGCACGATGCACAATTTCCCATCATTCTGGGTTCATTTGTTTGAAAACAAGGTCCAATCAGGCTGAAACGTTACAGGAAGGTAGAATCTATTGAGTTGTAAGTGATCTGAACGTTTCATGATGATAGCACTTTCCTAAGGGGGTCAAACCATGTCCCAAAGGTCACCGGATCTGGTGTCAATTTAAAGAAGTAGTCCAGTTACACATTTGTGGGCTTTTAACTTGGCTTCTGAATGTCCTAGAGAGATCAGGTTTGTTTTAGTGTACTCCAATCAACAGCCCCTACAACCACAAAAAGGAATGGAGTCATTAACACTTATGGTTTTTAAATGACACCCAGAATTATGTTGCACGAAGCACAATTTCACATCATTCTGGGTTCATTTGTGTGAAAACAAGGTCCAATCAGGCTGAAACGTTACAGGAAGGTAGAATCTATTGATTTGTAAGTGATCTGAACGTTTCATGATGATTTCACTTTCCTAAGGGGGTCAAACCATGTCCCAAAGGTAACCGGATCTGGTGTCAATTTAAAGAAGTAGTCCAGTTACACATTTGTGGGCTTATAACTTGCCTTCTGAATGTCCAAGAGCGATCAGGTTTGTTTTAGTGTACTCCAATCAACAGCCCCTACAACCACAAAAAGGAATGGAGTCATTAGCACTTATGGTTTGTAAATGGCAACCAGATTTATGTTGCACGAAGCACAATTTCACATCATTCTGGGTCCATTTGTGTGAAAACAAGGTCCATTCAGGCTGAAACATTACAAGAAGGTAGAATCTATTGAGTTGTAAGTGATCTGAACATTTCATGATGATCACACATTCCCATAGGGGGTCAAACCATGTCCCAAATGTCACCGGGCCTGGTGTCACTTTAAAGAAGTAGTCCAGTTACACCTTTGTGGACTTATAACTTGGCTTCTGAATATCCTAGAGAGGTCAGGTTTGTTTTAGAGTACTCCAGTTATCAGCCCCCATTACCCCAAAAAGGAATGGAGTCATTAGCACTTATGGTTTTTAAATGGCACCCAGAATTATGTTGCACGAAGCACAATTTCACATCATTCTGGGTTCATTTGTGTGAAAACAAGGTCCAATCAGGCTGAAACGTTACAGGAAGGTAGAATATATTGAGTTGTAAGTGATCTGAACGTTTCATGATGATAGCACTTTCCTAAGGGGGTCAAACCATGTCCCAAAGGTCACCGGATCTGGTGTCAATTTAAAGAAGTGGTCCAGTTATTCATTTGTGGGCTTATAACTTGGCTTCTGAATATAATAGAGAGGTCCGGTTTGTTTTAGAGTACTCCAATTAACAGCCCCCATTACCCCAAAAAGGAATGGAGTCATTAGCACTTATGGTTTTTAAATGGCACCCAGAATTATGTTGCACGAAGCACAATTTCACATCATTCTGGGTTCATTTGTGTGAAAACAAGGTCCAATCAGGCTGAAACGTTACAGGAAGGTAGAATCTATTGAGTTGTAAGTGATCTGAACGTTTCATGATGATCGCACATTCCCATAGGGGGTCAAACCATGTCCCAAAAGTCACCGGGCCTGGTGTCACTTTAAAGAAGTAGTCCAATTACACCTTTGTGGGCTTATAACTTGGCTTCTGAATGTCCTAGAGAGGTCAGGTTTGTTTTAGCGTACTCCAATCAACAGCCCCCATTACCCCAAAAAGGAATGGAGTCATTAGCACTTATGGTTTTTAAATGGCACCCAGAATTATGTTGCACGAAGCACAATTTCACATCATTCTGGGTTCATTTGTGTGAAAACAAGGTCCAATCACGCTGAAACGTTACAGGAAGGTAGAATCTATTGAGTTGTAAGTGATCTGAACGTTTCATGATTATAGCACTTTCCTAAGGGGGTCAAACCATGTCCCAAAGGTCACCGGATCTGGTGTCAATTTAAAGAAGTAGTCCAGTTACACATTTGTGGGCTTATAATGTGGCTTCTGAATGTCCTAGAGAGATCAGGTTTGTTTTAGCGTACTCCAATCAACAGCCCCTACAACCACAAAAAGGAATGGAGTCATTAGCACTTATGGTTTTTAAATGGCACCCGAATTATGTTGCACGAAGCACAATTTCACATCATTCTGGGTCCATTTGTGTGAAAACAAGGTCCAATCAGGCTGAAACGTTACAAGAAGGTAGAATCTATTGAGTTGTAAGTGATATGAACGTTTCATGATGATCGCACATTCCCATAGGGGGTCAAACCATGTCCCAAAGGTCACCGGGCCTCGTGTCACTTTAAAGAAGTAGTCCAGTTACACCTTTGTGGGCTTATAACTTGGCTTCTGAATTTCCTAGAGAGGTCAGGTTTGTTTTAGTGTACTCCAATCGACAGCCCCTACAACCACAAAAAGGATTGGAGTCATTAGCACTTATGGTTTGTAAATGGCACCCAGAATTATGTTGCACGAAGCACAATTTCACATCATTCAGGGTCCATTTGTGTGAAAACAAGGTCCAATCAGGCTGAAAGGTTACAAGAAGGTAGAATCTATTGAGTTGTAAGTGATCTGAACGTTTCATGATGATCGCACATTCCTATAGGGGGTCAAACCATGTCCCAAAGGTCAACGAGCCTGGTGTCACTTTAAAGAAGTAGTCCAGTTACACCTTTGTGGGCTTATAACTTGGCTTTTGAATATCCTAGAGAGGTCAGGTTTGTTTTAGAGTACTCCAATTAACAGCCCCCATTACCCCCAAAAGGAATGGAGTCATTAACACTTATGGTTTTTAATTGGCACCCAGAATTATGTTGCACGAAGCACAATTTCACATCATTCTGGGTTCATTTGTGTGAAAACAAGGTCCAATCCGGCTGAAACGTTACAGGAAGGTAGAATCTATTGAGTTGTAAGTGATCTGAACGTTTCATGATGATTTCACTTTCCTAAGGGGGTCAAACCATGTCCCAAAGGTCACCGGGCCTGGTGTCACTTTAAAGAAGTAGTCCAGTTACACCTTTGTGGGCTTTTAACTTGGCTTCTGAATTTCGTAGAGAGGTCAGGTTTGTTTTAGTGTACTCCAATCGACAGCCCCTACAACCACAAAAAGGAATGGAGTCATTAGCACTTATGGTTTGTAAATGGCACCCAGAATTATGTTGCACGAAGCACAATTTCACATCATTCAGGGTCCATTTGTGTGAAGACAAGGTCCAATCAGGCTGAAAGGTTAGAAGAAGGTAGAATCTATTGAGTTGTAAGTGATCTGAACGTTTCATGATGATCGCACATTCCTATAGGGGGTCAAACCATGTCCCAAAGGTCAACGAGCCTGGTGTCACTTTAAAGAAGTAGTCCAGTTACACCTTTGTGGGCTTATAACTTGGCTTTTGAATATCCTAGAGAGGTCAGGTTTGTTTTAGAGTACTCCAATTAACAGCCCCCATTACCCCAAAAAGGAATGGAGTCATTAGCACTTATGGTTTTTAAATGGCACCCAGAATTATGTTGCACGAAGCACAATTTCACATCATTCAGGGTCCATTTGTGTGAAAACAAGGTCCAATCACGCTGAAACGTTACAGGAAGGTAGAATCTATTGAGTTGTAAGTGATCTGAACGTTTCATGATTATAGCACTTTCCTAAGGGGGTCAAACCATGTCCCAAAGGTCACCGGGCCTGGTGTCACTTTAAAGAAGTAGTCCAGTTACACCTTTGTGGGCTTATAACTTGGCTTCTGAATGTCCTAGAGAGGTCAGGTTTGTTTTAGCGTACTCCAATCAACAGCCCCCATTACTCCAAAAAGGAATGGAGTCATTAGCACTTATGGTTTTTAAATGGCACCCAGAATTATGTTGCACGAAGCACAATTTCACATCATTCTGGGTTCATTTGTGTGAAAACAAGGTCCAATCACGCTGAAACATTACAGGAAGGTAGAATCTATTGAGTTGTAAGTGATCTGAACGTTTCATGATTATAGCACTTTCCTAAGGGGGTCAAACCATGTCCCAAAGGTCACCGGATCTGGTGTCAATTTAAAGAAGTAGTCCAGTTACACATTTGTGGGCTTATAATGTGGCTTCTGAATGTCCTAGAGAGATCAGGTTTGTTTTAGCGTACTCCAATCAACAGCCCCTACAACCACAAAAAGCAATGGAGTCATTAGCACTTATGGTTTTTAAATGGCACCCGAATTATGTTGCACGAAGCACAATTTCACATCATTCTGGGTCCATTTGTGTGAAAACAAGGTCCAATCAGGCTGAAACGTTACAAGAAGGTAGAATCTATTGAGTTGTAAGTGATATGAACGTTTCATGATAATCGCACATTCCCATAGGGGGTCAATCCATGTCCCAAAGGTCACCGGGCCTGGTGTCACTTTAAAGAAGTAGTCCAGTTACACCTTTGTGGGCTTATAACTTGGCTTCTGAATTTCCTAGAGAGGTCAGGTTTGTTTTAGTGTACTCCAATCAACAGCCCCTACAACCACAAAAAGGAATGGAGTCATTAGCACTTATGGTTTGTAAATGGCACCCAGAATTATGTTGCACGAAGCACAATTTCACATCATTCAGGGTCCATTTATGTGAAAACAAGGTCCAATCAGGCTGAAAGGTTACAAGAAGGTAGAATCTATTGAGTTGTAAGTGATCTGAACGTTTCATGATGATCGCACATTCCTATAGGGGGTCAAACCATGTTCCAAAGGTCACCGAGCCTGGTGTCACTTTAAAGAAGTAGTCCAGTTACACCTTTGTGGGCTTATAACTTGGCTTTTGAATATCCTAGAGAGGTCAGGTTTGTTTTAGAGTACTCCAATTAACAGCCCCCATTACCCCAAAAAGGAATGGAGTCATTAGCACTTATGGTTTTTAAATGGCACCCAGAATTATGTTGCACGAAGCACAATTTCACATCATTCTGGGTTCATTTGTGTTAAAACAAGGTCCAATCAGGCTGAAACGTTACAGGAAGATAGAATCTATTGAGTTGTAAGTGATCTGAAAGTTTCATGATGATAGCACTTTCCTAAGGGGGTCAAACCATGTCCCAAAGGTCACCGGATCTGATGTCAATTTAAAGAAGTAGTCCAGTTAAACATTTGTGGGCTTATAACTTGGCTTCTGAATGTCCTAGAGAGATCAGGTTTGTTTTAATGTACTCCAATCAACAGCCCCTACAACCACAAAAAGGAATGGAGTCATTAACAAGTATGGTTTTCAAATGGCACCCAGAATTATGTTGCACGAAGCACAATTTCACATCATTCTGGGTTCATTTGTGTGAAAACAAGGTCCAATCAGGCTGAAACGTTACAAGAAGGTAGAATCTATTGAGTTGTAAGTGATATGAACGTTTCATGATGATCGCACATTCCCATAGGGGGTCAAACCATGTCCCAAAGGTCACCGGGCCTGGTGTCACTTTAAAGAAGTAGTCCAGTTACACCTTTGTGGGCTTATAACTTGGCTTCTGAATTTCCTAGAGAGGTCAGGTTTGTTTTAGTGTACTCCAATCGACAGCCCCTACAACCACAAAAAGGATTGGAGTCATTAGCACTTATGGTTTGTAAATGGCACCCAGAATTATGTTGCACGAAGCACAATTTCACATCATTCAGGGTCCATTTGTGTGAAAACAAGGTCCAATCAGGCTGAAAGGTTACAAGAAGGTAGAATCTATTGAGTTGTAAGTGATCTGAACGTTTCATGATGATCGCACATTCCTATAGGGGGTCAAACCATGTCCCAAACGTCAACGAGCCTGGTGTCACTTTAAAGAAGTAGTCCAGTTACACCTTTGTGGGCTTATAACTTGGCTTTTGAATATCCTAGAGAGGTCAGGTTTGTTTTAGAGTACTCCAATTAACAGCCCCATTACCCCCAAAAGGAATGGAGTCATTAACACTTATGGTTTTTAAATGGCACCCAGAATTATGCTGCACGAAGCACAATTTCACATCATTCTGGGTTCATTTGTGTGAAAACAAGGTCCAATCAGGCTGAAACGTTACAGGAAGGTAGAATCTATTGAGTTGTAAGTGATCTGAACATTTCATGATGATTTCACTTTCCTAAGGGGGTCAAACCATGTCCCAAAGGTCACCGGGCCTGGTGTCACTTTAAAGAAGTAGTCCAGTTACACCTTTGTGGGCTTATAACTTGGCTTCTGAATTTCGTAGAGAGGTCAGGTTTGTTTTAGTGTACTCCAATCGACAGCCCCTACAACCACAAAAAGGAATGGAGTCATTAGCACTTATGGTTTGTAAATGGCACCCAGAATTATGTTGCACGAAGCACAATTTCACATCATTCAGGGTCCATTTGTGTGAAGACAAGGTCCAATCAGGCTGAAAGGTTAGAAGAAGGTAGAATCTATTGAGTTGTAAGTGATCTGAACGTTTCATGATGATCGCATATTCCTATAGGGGGTCAAACCATGTCCCAAAGGTCAACGAGCCTGGTGTCACTTTAAAGAAGTAGTCCAGTTACACCTTTGTGGGCTTATAACTTGGCTTTTGAATATCCTAGAGAGGTCAGGTTTGTTTTAGAGTACTCCAATTAACAGCCCCCATTACCCCCAAAAGGAATGGAGTCATTAACACTTATGGTTTTTAAATGGCACCCAGAAATATGTTGCACGAAGCACAATTTCACATCATTCTGGGTTCATTTGTGTGAAAACAAGGTCCAATCAGGCTGAAACGTTACAGGAAGGTAGAATCTATTGAGTTGTAAGTGATCTGAACGTTTCATGATGATTTCACTTTCCTAAGGGGGTCAAACCATGTCCCAAAGGTAACCGGATCTGATGTCAATTTAAAAAAGTAGTCCAGTTACACATTTGTGGGCTTATAACTTGGCTTCTGAATGTCCTAGAGAGATCAGGTTTGTTTTAGTGTACTCCAATCAACAGCCCCTACAACCACAAAAAGGAATGGAGTCATTAGCACTTATGGTTTGTAAATGGCACCCAGATTTATGTTGCACGAAGCACAATTTCACATCATTCTGGGTCCATTTGTGTGAAAACAAGGTCCATTCAGGCTGAAACGTTACAAGAAGGTAGAATCTATTGAGTTGTAAGTGATCTGAACATTTCATGATGATCGCACATTCCTATAGGGGGTCAAACCATGTCCCAAAGGTCACCGGGCCTGGTGTCACTTTAAAGAAGTAGTCCAGTTACACCTTTGTGGGCTTATAACTTGGCTTCTGAATATCCTAGAGAGGTCAGGTTTGTTTTAGAGTACTCCAGTTATCAGCCCCCATTACCCCAAAAAGGAATGGAGTCATTAGCACTTATGGTTTTTAAAAGGCACCCAGAATTATGTTGCACGAAGCACAATTTCACATCATTCTGGGTTAATTTGTGTGAAAACAAGGTCCAATCAGGCTGAAACGTTACAGGAAGGTAGAATCTATTGAGTTGTAAGTGATCTGAACGTTTCATGATGATAGCACTTTCCTAAGGGGGTCAAACCATGTCCCAAAGGTCACCTGATCTGGTGTCAATTTAAAGAAGTGGTCCAGTTACTCATTTGTGGGCTTATAACTTGGCTTCTGAATATAATAGAGAGGTCAGGTTTGTTTTAGAGTACTCCAATTAACAGCCCCCATTACCCCAAAAAGGAATGGAGTCATTAGCACTTATGGTTTTTAAATGGCACCCAGAATTATGTTGCACGAAGCACAATTTCACATCATTCTGGGTTCATTTGTGTGAAAACAAGGTCCAATCAGGCTGAAACGTTACAGGAAGGTAGAATCTATTGAGTTGTAAGTGATCTGAACGTTTCATGATTATAGCACTTTCCTAAGGGGGTCAAACCATGTCCCAAAGGTCACCGGATCTGGTGTCAATTTAAAGAAGTAGTCCAGTTACACATTTGTGGGCTTATAATGTGGCTTCTGAATGTCCTAGAGAGATCAGGTTTGTTTTAGCGTACTCCAATCAACAGCCCCTACAACCACAAAAAGCAATGGAGTCATTAGCACTTATGGTTTTTAAATGGCACCCGAATTATGTTGCACGAAGCACAATTTCACATCATTCTGGGTCCATTTGTGTGAAAACAAGGTCCAATCAGGCTGAAACGTTACAAGAAGGTAGAATCTATTGAGTTGTAAGTGATATGAACGTTTCATGATGATCGCACATTCCCATAGGGGGTCAATCCATGTCCCAAAGGTCACCGGGCCTGGTGTCACTTTAAAGAAGTAGTCCAGTTACACCTTTGTGGGCTTATAACTTGGCTTCTGAATTTCCTAGAGAGGTCAGGTTCGTTTTAGTGTACTCCAATCAACAGCCCCTACAACCACAAAAAGGAATGGAGTCATTAGCACTTATGGTTTGTAAATGGCACCCAGAATTATGTTGCACGAAGCACAATTTCACATCATTCAGGGTCCATTTATGTGAAAACAAGATCCAATCAGGCTGAAAGGTTACAAGAAGGTAGAATCTATTGAGTTGTAAGTGATCTGAACGTTTCATGATGATCGCACATTCCTATAGGGGGTCAAACCATGTTCCAAAGGTCACCGAGCCTGGTGTCACTTTAAAGAAGTAGTCCAGTTACACCTTTGTGGGCTTATAACTTGGCTTTTGAATATCCTAGAGAGGTCAGGTTTGTTTTAGAGTACTCCAATTAACAGCCCCCATTACCCCAAAAAGGAATGGAGTCATTAGCACTTATGGTTTTTAAATGGCACCCAGAATTATGTTGCACGAAGCACAATTTCACATCATTCTGGGTTCATTTGTGTTAAAACAAGGTCCAATCAGGCTGAAACGTTACAGGAAGATAGAATCTATTGAGTTGTAAGTGATCTGAAAGTTTCATGATGATAGCACTTTCCTAAGGGGGTCAAACCATGTCCCAAAGGTCACCGGATCTGATGTCAATTTAAAGAAGTAGTCCAGTTAAACATGTGTGGGCTTATAACTTGGCTTCTGAATGTCCTAGAGAGATCAGGTTTGTTTTAATGTACTCCAATCAACAGCCCCTACAACCACAAAAAGGAATGGAGTCATTAACACTTATGGTTTTCAAATGGCACCCAGAATTATGTTGCACGAAGCACAATTTCACATCATTCTGGGTTCATTTGTGTGAAAACAAGGTCCAATCAGGCTGAAACGTTACAGGAAGGTAGAATCTATTGAGTTGTATGTGATCTGAACGTTTCATGATGATAGCACTTTCCTAAGGGGGTCAAACCATGTCCCAAAGGTAACCGGATCTGGTGTCAATTTAAAGAAGAAGTCCAGTTACACATTTGTGGGCTTATAACTTGGCTTCTGAATGTCCTAGAGAGATCAGGTTTGTTTTAGTGTACTCCAATCAACAGCCCCTACAACCACAAACAGGAATGGAGTCATTAGCAATTATGGTTTGTAAATGGCACCCAGATTTATGTTGCACGAAGCACAATTTCACATCATTCTGGGTTCATTTGTGTGAAAACAAGGTCCAATCAGGCTGAAACGTTACAAGAAGGTAGAATCTATTGAGTTGTAAGTGATCTGAACATTTCATGATGATCGCACATTCCTATAGGGGGTCAAACCATGTCCCAAAGGTCACCGGGCCTGGTGTCACTTTAAAGAAGTAGTCCAGTTACACCTTTGTGGGCTTATAACTTGGCTTCTGAATATCCTAGAGAGGTCAGGTTTGTTTTAGAGTACTCCAGTTATCAGCCCCCATTACCCCAAAAAGGAATGGAGTCATTAGCACTTATGGTTTTTAAATGGCACCCAGAAATATGTTGCACGAAGCACAATTTCACATCATTCTTGGTTCATTTGTGTGAAAACAAGGTCCAATCAGGCTGAAACGTTACAGGAAGGTAGAATCTTATGAGTTGTAAGTGATCTGAACGTTTTATGATGATAGCACTTTCCTAAGGGGGTCAAACCATGTCCCAAAGGTCACCGGATCTTGTGTCAATTTAAAGAAGTAGTCCAGTTACACATTTGTGGGCTTATAACTTGGCTTCTGAATATCCTAGAGAGGTCAGGTTTGTTTTAGTGTGCTCCAATCAACAGCCCCTACAACCACAAAAAGGAATGGAGTCATTAGCACTTATGGTTTTTAAATGGCACCCAGAATTATGTTGCACGAAGCACAATTTCACATCATTCTGGGTTCATTTGTGTGAAAACAAAGTCCAATCACGCTGAAACGTTACAGGAAGGTAGAATCTATTGAGTTGTAAGTGATCTGAACGTTTCATGATTATAGCACTTTCCTAAGGGGGTCAAACCATGTCCCAAATGTAACCGCATCTGGTATCAATTTAAAGAAGTAGTCCAGTTACACATTTGTGGGCTTATAACTTGGCTTCTGAATGGCCTAGAGAGATCAGGTTTGTTTTAGTGTGCTCCAATCAACAGCCCCTACAACCACAAAAAGAAATGGAGTCATTAGCACTTATGGTTTTTAAATGGCACCCAGAATTATGTTGCATGAAGCACAATTTCACATCATTCTGGGTTCATTTGTGTGAAAACAAGGTCCAATCACACTGAAATGTTACAGGAAGGTAGAATATATTGAGTTGTAAGTGATCTGAACGTTTCATGATGATAGCACTTTCTTAAGGGGGTCAAACCATGTCCCAAAGGTCACCGGATCTGGTGTCAATTTAAAGAAGTAGTCCAGTTACACATTTGTGGGCTTATAACTTGGCTTCTGAATGTCCTAGAGAGATCAGGTTTGTTTTAATGTACTCCAATCAACAGCCCCTACCACCACAAAAAGGAATGGAGTCATTAGCACTTATGGTTTGTAAATAGCACCCAGAATTATGTTGCACGAAGCACAATTTCCCATCATTCTGGGTCCATTTGTGTGAAAACAAGGTCCAATCAGGCTGAAACGTTACAAGAAGGTAGAATCTATTGAGTTGTAAGTGATCTGAACGTTTCATGATGATAGCACTTTCCTAAGGGGGTCAAACCATGTCCCAAAGGTAACTGGATCTGGTGTCAATTTAAAAAAGTAGTCCAGTTACACATCTGTGGGCTTATAACTTGGCTTCTGAATGTCCTAGAGAGATCAGGTTTGTTTTAGTGTGCTCCAATCAACAGCCCCTACAACCACAAAAAGGAATGGAGTCATTATCACTTATGGTTTTTAAATGGCACCGAGAATTATGTTGCACAAAGCACAATTTCACATCATTCTGGGTTCATTTGTGTGAAAACAAGGTCCAATCAGGCTGAAACGTTACAGGAATGTAGAATCTATTGAGTTGTAAGTGATCTGAACGTTTCATGATGATCGCACATTCCCATAGGGGGTCAAACCATGTCCCAAAGGTCATCGGGCCTGGTGTCACTTTAAAGAAGTAGTCCAGTTACACCTTTGTGGGCTTATAACTTGGCTTCTGAATGTCCTAGAGAGGTCAGGTTTGTTTTAGTGTGCTCCACTGAAAAGCCCCTACACCCACAAAATGGAATGGAGTCATTAGCACTTATGGTTTGTAAATGGCACCCAGAATTATGTTGCACGAAGCACAATTTCACATCATTCTGGGTTCATTTGTGTGAAAACAAGGTCCAATCAGGCTGAAACGTTACAAGAAGGTAGAATCTATTGAGTTGTAAGTGATCTGAACGTTTCATGATGATCGCACATTCCCATAGGGGGTCAAACCATGTCCCAAAGGTCACCGGGCCTGGTGTTACGTTAAAGAAGTAGTCCAGTTACACCTTTGTGGGCTTATAACTTGGCTTCTGAATTTCCTAGAGAGGTCAGGTTTGTTTAGTGTACTCCAATCAACAGCCCCTACAACCACAAAATGGAATGGAGTCATTAGCGCTTATGGTTTGTAAATGGCACCCAGAATTATGTTGCACGAAGCACAATTTCACATCATTCTGGGTCCATTTGTGTGAAAACAAGGTCCAATCAGGCTGAAACGTTACAAGAAGGTAGAATCTATTGAGTTGTAAGTGATCTGAACATTTTATGATGATCGCACATTCCTATAGGGGGTCAAACCATGTCCCAAAGGTCACCGGGCCTGGTGTCACTTTAAAGAAGTAGTCCAGTTACACCTTTGTGGGCTTATAACTTGGCTTCTGAATATCCTAGAGAGGTCAGGTTTGTTTTAGAGTACTCCAGTTATCAGCCCCCATTACCCCAAAAAGGAATGGAGTCATTAGCACTTATGGTTTTTAAATGGAACCCAGAATTATGTTGCACGAAGCACAATTTCACATCATTCTTGGTTCATTTGTGTGAAAACAAGGTCCAATCAGGCTGAAACGTTACAGGAAGGTAGAATCTATTGAGTTGTAAGTGATCTGAACGTTTCATGATGATAGCACTTTCCTAAGGGGGTCAAACCATGTCCCAAATGTCACCGGATCTGGTGTCAATTTAAAGAAGTGGTCCAGTTACACATTTGTGGGCTTATAACTTGGCTTCTGAATATCCTAGAGAGGTCAGGTTTGTTTTAGAGTACTCCAATTAACAGCCCCCATTACCCCAAAAAGGAATGGAGTCATTAGCACTTATGGTTTTTAAATGGTACCCAGAATTATGTTGCACGAAGCACAATTTCCCATCATTCTGGGTCCATTTGTGTGAAAACAAGGTCCAATCAGGCTGAAACGTTACAAGAAGGTAGAATCTATTGAGTTGTAAGTGATCTGAACGTTTCATGATGATAGCACTTTCCTAAGGGGGTCAAACCATGTCCCAAAGGTAACTGGATCTGGTGTCAATTTAAAAAAGTAGTCCAGTTACACATCTGTGGGCTTATAACTTGGCTTCTGAATGTCCTAGAGAGATCAGGTTTGTTTTAGTGTGCTCCAATCAACAGCCCCTACAACCACAAAAAGGAATGGAGTCATTAGCACTTATGGTTTTTAAATGGCACCGAGAATTATGTTGCACGAAGCACAATTTCACATCATTCTGGGTTTATTTGTGTGAAAACAAGGTCTAATCAGGCTGAAACGTTACAGGAATGTAGAATCTATTGAGTTGTAAGTGATCTGAACGTTTCATGATGATCGCACATTCACATAGGGGGTCAAACCATGTCCCAAAGGTCATCGGGCCTGGTGTCACTTTAAAGAAGTAGTCCAGTTACACCTTTGTGGGCTTATAACTTGGCTTCTGAATTTCCTAGAGAGGTCAGGTTTGTTTTAGTGTGCTCCAATGAAAAGCCCCTACAACCACAAAATGAAATGGAGTCATTAGCACTTATGGTTTGTAAATGGCACCCAGAATTATGTTGCACGAAGCACAATTTCACATCATTCTGGGTTCATTTGTGTGAAAACAAGGTCCAATCAGGCTGAAACGTTACAAGAAGGTAGAATCTATTGAGTTGTAAGTGATCTGAACGTTTCATGATGATCGCACATTCCCATAGGGGGTCAAACCATGTCCCAAAGGTCACCGGGCCTGGTGTCACTTTAAAGAAGTAGTCCAGTTACACCTTTGTGGGCTTATAACTTGGCTTCTGAATATCCTAGAGAGGTCAGGTTTTTTTTAGAGTACTCCAATTAACAGCCCCCATTACCCCAAAAAGGAATGGAGTCATTAGCACTTATGGTTTTTAAATGGTACCCAGAATTATGTTGCACGAAGCACAATTTCACATCATTCTGGGTTCATTTGTGTGAAAACAAGGTCCAATCAGGCTGAAACGTTACAGGAAGGTAGAATCTATTGAGTTGTAAGTGATCTGAACGTTTCATGATGATCACACAGTCCTATAGGGGGTCAAACCATGTCCCAAAGGTCACCCGGCCTGGTGTCACTTTAAAGAAGTAGTCCAGTTACACCTTTGTGGGCTTATAACTTGGCTTCTGAATGTCCTAGAGAGGTCAGGTTTGTTTTAGCCTACTCCAATCAACAGCCCCCATTACCCCAAAAAGGAATGGAGTCATTAGCACTTATGGTTTTTAAATGGCACCCAGAATTATGTTGCACGAAGCAAAATTTCACATCATTCTGTGTTCATTTGTGTGAAAACAAGGTCCAATCACGCTGAAACGTTACAGGAAGGTAGAATCTATTGAGTTGTAAGTGATCTGAACGTGTCATGATTATAGCACTTTCCTAATGGGGTCAAACCATGTCCCAAAGGTAACCGGATCTGGTATCAATTTAAAGAAGTAGTCCAGTTACACATTTGTGGGCTTATAACTTGGCTTCTGAATGGCCTAGAGAGATCAGGTTTGTTTTAGTGTGCTCCAATCAACAGCCCCTTCAACCACAAAAAGGAATGGAGTCTTTAGCACTTATGGTTTTTAAATGGCACCCAGAATTATGTTGCACGAAGCACAATTTCACATCATTCTGGGTTCATTTGTGTGAAAACAAGGTCCAATCACACTGAAACGTTACAGGAAGGTAGAATCTATTGAGTTGTAAGTGATCTGAACGTTTCATGATGATCGCACATTCCCATAGGGGGTCAAACCATGTCCCAAAGGTCACCGGGCCTGGTGTCACTTTAAAGAAGTAGTCCAGTTACACCTTTGTGGGCTTATAACTTGGCTTCTGAATTTCCTAGAGAGGTCAGGTTTGTTTTAGTGTACTCCAATCGACAGCCCCTACAACCACAAAAAGGAATGGAGTCATTAGCACTTATGGTTTGTAAATGGCACCCAGAATTATGTTGCACGAAGCACAATTTCACATCATTCAGGGTCCATTTGTGTGAAAACAAGGTCCAATCAGGCTGAAAGGTTACAAGAAGGTAGAATCTATTGAGTTGTAAGTGATCTGAACGTTTCATGATGATCGCACATTCCTATAGGGGGTCAAACCATGTCCCAAAGGTCAACGAGCCTGGTGTCACTTTAAAGAAGTAGTCCAGTTACACCTTTGTGGGCTTATAACTTGGCTTTTGAATATCCTAGAGAGGTCAGGTTTGTTTTAGAGTACTCCAATTAACAGCCCCCATTACCCCCAAAAGGAATGGAGTCATTAACACTTATGGTTTTTAAATGGCACCCAGAATTATGTTGCACGAAACACAATTTCACATCATTCTGGGTTCATTTGTGTGAAAACAAGGTCCAATCAGGCTGAAACGTTACAGGAAGGTAGAATCTATTGAGTTGTAAGTGATCTGAACGTTTCATGATGATTTCACTTTCCTAAGGGGGTCAAACCATGTCCCAAAGGTCACCGGGCCTGGTGTCACTTTAAAGAAGTAGTCCAGTTACACCTTTGTGGGCTTATAACTTGGCTTCTGAATTTCGTAGAGAGGTCAGGTTTGTTTTAGTGTACTCCATTCGACAGCCCCTACAACCACAAAAAGGAATGGAGTCATTAGCACTTATGGTTTGTAAATGGCACCCAGAATTATGTTGCACGAAGCACAATTTCACATCATTCAGGGTCCATTTGTGTGAAAACAAGGTCCAATCAGGCTGAAAGGTTAGAAGAAGGTAGAATCTATTGAGTTGTAAGTGATCTGAACGTTTCATGATGATCGCACATTCCTATAGGGGGTCAAACCATGTCCCAAAGGTCAACGAGCCTGGTGTCACTTTAAAGAAGTGGTCCAGTTACACCTTTGTGGGCTTATAACTTGGCTTTTGAATATCCTAGAGAGGTCACGTTTGTTTTAGAGTACTCCAATTAACAGCCCCCATTACCCCCAAAAGGAATGGAGTCATTAACACTTATGGTTTTTAAATGGCACCCAGAATTATGTTGCACGAAGCACAATTTCACATCATTCTGGGTTCATTTGTGTGAAAACAAGGTCCAATCAGGCTGAAACGTTACAGGAAGGTAGAATCTATTGAGTTGTAAGTGATCTGAACGTTTCATGATGATTTCACTTTCCTAAGGGGGTCAAACCATGTCCCAAAGGTAACCGGATCTGGTGTCAATTTAAAGAAGTAGTCCAGTTACACATTTGTGGGCTTATAACTTGGCTTCTGAATGTCCTAGAGAGATCAGGTTTGTTTTAGTGTACTCCAATCAACAGCCCCTACAACCACAAAAAGGAATGGAGTCATTAGCACTTATGGTTTGTAAATGGCACCCAGATTTATTTTGCACGAATCACAATTTCACATCATTCTGGGTCCATTTGTGTGAAAACAAGGTCCATTCAGGCTGAAACGTTACAATAAGGTAGAATCTATTGAGTTGTAAGTGATCTGAACATTTCATGATGATCGCACATTCCTATAGGGGGTCAAACCATGTCCCAAAGGTCACCGGGCCTGGTGTCACTTTAAAGAAGTCGTCCAGTTACACCTTTGTGGGCTTATAACTTGGCTTCTGAATATCCTAGAGAGGTCAGGTTTGTTTTAGAGTACTCCAGTTATCAGCCCCCATTACCCCAAAAAGGAATGGAGTCATTAGCACTTATGGTTTTTAAATGGCACCCAGAATTATGTTACACGAAGCACAATTTCACATCATTCTGGGTTCATTTGTGTGAAAACAAGGTCCAATCAGGCTGAAACGTTACAGGAAGGTATAATCTATTGAGTTGTAAGTGATCTGAACGTTTCATGATGATAGCACTTTCCTAAGGGGGTCAAACCATGTCCCAAAGGTCACCGGATCTGGTGTCAATTTAAAGAAGTGGTCCAGTTACTCATTTGTGGGCTTATAACTTGGCTTCTGAATATAATAGAGAGGTCAGGTTTGTTTTAGAGTACTCCAATTAACAGCCCCCATTACCCCAAAAAGGAATGGAGTCATTAGCACTTATGGTTTTTAAATGGCACCCAGAATTATGTTGCACGAAGCACAATTTCACATCATTCTGGGTTCATTTGTGTGAAAACAAGGTCCAATCAGGCTGAAACGTTACAGGAAGGTAGAATCTATTGAGTTGTAAGTGATCTGAACGTTTCATGATGATCGCACATTCCCATAGGGGGTCAAACCATGTCCCAAAGGTCACCGGGCCTGGTGTCACTTTAAAGAAGTAGTCCAGTTACACCTTTGTGGGCTTATAACTTGGCTTCTGAATGTCCTAGAGAGGTCAGGTTTGTTTTAGCGTACTCCAATCAACAGCCCCCATTACTCCAAAAAGGAATGGAGTCATTAGCACTTATGGTTTTTAAATGGCACCCAGAATTATGTTGCACGAAGCACAATTTCACATCATTCTGGGTTCATTTGTGTGAAAACAAGGTCCAATCACGCTGAAACGTTACAGGAAGGTAGAATCTATTGAGTTGTAAGTGATCTGAACGTTTCATGATTATAGCACTTTCCTAAGGGGGTCAAACCATGTCCCAAAGGTCACCGGATCTGGTGTCAATTTAAAGAAGTAGTCCAGTTACACATTTGTGGGCTTATAATGTGGCTTCTGAATGTCCTAGAGAGATCAGGTTTGTTTTAGCGTACTCCAATCAACAGCCCCTACAACCACAAAAAGCAATGGAGTCATTAGCACTTATGGTTTTTAAATGGCACCCGAATTATGTTGCACGAAGCACAATTTCACATCATTCTGGGTCCATTTGTGTGAAAACAAGGTCCAATCAGGCTGAAACGTTACAAGAAGGTAGAATCTATTGAGTTGTAAGTGATATGAACGTTTCATGATGATCGCACATTCCCATAGGGGGTCAAACCATGTTCCAAAGGTCACCGAGCCTGGTGTCACTTTAAAGAAGTAGTCCAGTTACACCTTTGTGGGCTTATAACTTGGCTTTTGAATATCCTAGAGGTCAGGTTTGTTTTAGAGTACTCCAATTTACAGCCCCCATTACCCCAAAAAGGAATGGAGTCATTAGCACTTATGGTTTTTAAATGGCACCCAGAATTATGTTGCACGAAGCACAATTTCACATCATTCTGGGTTCATTTGTGTTAAAACAAGGTCCAATCAGGCTGAAACGTTACAGGAAGATAGAATCTATTGAGTTGTAAGTGATCTGAAAGTTTCATGATGATAGCACTTTCCTAACGGGGTCAAACCATGTCCCAAAGGTCACCGGATCTGATGTCAATTTAAAGAAGTAGTCCAGTTAAACATTTGTGGGCTTATAACTTGGCTTCTGAATGTCCTAGAGAGATCAGGTTTGTTTTAATGTACTCCAATCAACAGCCCCTACAACCACAAAAAGGAATGGAGTCATTAACACTTATGGTTTTCAAATGGCACCCAGAATTATGTTGCACGAAGCACAATTTCACATCATTCTGGGTTCATTTGTGTGAAAACAAGGTCCAATCAGGCTGAAACGTTACAGGAAGGTAGAATCTATTGAGTTGTAAGTGATCTGAACATTTCATGATGATAGCACTTTCCTAAGGGGGTCAAACCATGTCCCAAAGGTAACCGGATCTGGTGTCAATTTAAAGAAGAAGTCCAGTTACACATTTGTGGGCTTATAACTTGGCTTCTGAATGTCCTAGAGAGATCAGGTTTGTTTTAGTGTACTCCAATCAACAGCCCCTACAACCACAAAAAGGAATGGAGTCATTAGCAATTATGGTTTGTAAATGGCACCCAGATTTATGTTGCACGAAGCACAATTTCACATCATTCTGGGTCCATTTGTGTGAAAACAAGGTCCAATCAGGCTGAAACGTTACAAGAAGGTAGAATCTATTGAGTTGTAAGTGATCTGAACATTTCATGATGATCGCACATTCCTATAGGGGGTCAAACCATGTCCCAAAGGTCACCGGGCCTGGTGTCACTTTAAAGAAGTAGTCCAGTTACACCTTTGTGGGCTTATAACTTGGCTTCTGAATATCCTAGAGAGGTCAGGTTTGTTTTAGAGTACTCCAGTTATCAGCCCCCATTACCCCAAAAAGGAATGGAGTCATTAGCACTTATGGTTTTTAAATGGCACCCAGAATTATGTTGCACGAAGCACAATTTCACATCATTCTTGGTTCATTTGTGTGAAAACAAGGTCCAATCAGGCTGAAACGTTACAGGAAGGTAGAATCTATTGAGTTGTAAGTGATCTGAACGTTTCATGATGATAGCACTTTCCTAAGGGGGTCAAACAATGTCCCAAAGGTCACCGGATCTGGTGTCAATTTAAAGAAGTAGTCCAGTTACACATTTGTGGGCTTATAACTTGGCTTCTGAATATCCTAGAGAGGTCAGGTTTGTTTTAGTGTGCTCCAATCAACAGCCCCTACAACCACAAAAAGGAATGGAGTCATTAGCACTTATGGTTTTTAAATGGCACCCAGAATTATGTTGCACGAAGCACAATTTCACATCATTCTGGGTTCATTTGTGTGAAAACAAGGTCCAATCACGCTGAAACGTTACAGGAAGGTAGAATCTATTGAGTTGTAAGTGATCTGAACGTTTCATGATTATAGCACTTTCCTAAGGGGGTCAAACCATGTCCCAAATGTAACCGCATCTGGTATCAATTTAAAGAAGTAGTCCAGTTACACATTTGTGGGCTTATAACTTGGCTTCTGAATGGCCTAGAGAGATCAGGTTTGTTTTAGTGTGCTCCAATCAACAGCCCCTACAACCACAAAAAGGAATGGAGTCATTAGCACTTATGGTTTTTAAATGGCACCCAGAATTATGTTGCACGAAGCACAATTTCACATCATTCTGGGTTCATTTTTGTAAAAACAATGTCCAATCAGGCTGAAACGTTACAGGAAGATAGAATCTATTGAGTTGTAAGTGATCTGAAAGTTTCATGATGATAGCACTTTCCTAAGGGGGTCAAACCATGTCCCAAAGGTCACCGGATCTGATGTCAATTTAAAGAAGTAGTCCAGTTAAACATTTGTGGGCTTATAACTTGGCTTCTGAATGTCCTAGAGAGATCAGGTTTGTTTTAATGTACTCCAATCAACAGCCCCTACAACCACAAAAAGGAATGGAGTCATTAACACTTATGGTTTTCAAATGGCATCCAGAATTATGTTGCACGAAGCACAATTTCACATCATTCTGGGTTCATTTGTGTGAAAACAAGGTCCAATCAGGCTGAAACGTTACAGGAAGGTAGAATCTATTGAGTTGTAAGTGATCTGAACGTTTCATGATGATAGCACTTTCCTAAGGGGGTCAAACCATGTCCCAAAGGTAACCGGATCTGGTGTCAATTTAAAGAAGAAGTCCAGTTACACATTTGTGGGCTTATAACTTGGCTTCTGAATGTCCTAGAGAGATCAGGTTTGTTTTAGTGTACTCCAATCAACAGCCCCTACAACCACAAAAAGGAATGGAGTCATTAGCAATTATGGTTTGTAAATGGCACCCAGATTTATGTTGCACGAAGCACAATTTCACATCATTCTGGGTTCATTTGTGTGAAAACAAGGTCCAATCAGGCTGAAACGTTACAAGAAGGTAGAATCTATTGAGTTGTAAGTGATCTGAACTTTTCATGATGATCGCACATTCCTATAGGGGGTCAAACCATGTCCCAAAGGTCACCGGGCCTGGTGTCACTTTAAAGAAGTAGTCCAGTTACACCTTTGTGGGCTTATAACTTGGCTTCTGAATATCCTAGAGAGGTCAGGTTTGTTTTAGAGTACTCCAGTTATCAGCCCCCATTACCCCAAAAAGGAATGGAGTCATTAGCACTTATGGTTTTTAAATGGCACCCAGAAATATGTTGCACGAAGCACAATTTCACATCATTCTTGGTTCATTTGTGTGAAAACAAGGTCCAATCAGGCTGAAACGTTACAGGAAGGTAGAATCTATTGAGTTGTAAGTGATCTGAACGTTTTATGATGATAGCACTTTCCTAAGGGGGTCAAACCATGTCCCAAAGGTCACCGGATCTGGTGTCAATTTAAAGAAGTAGTCCAGTTACACATTTGTGGGCTTATAACTTGGCTTCTGAATATCCTAGAGAGGTCAGGTTTGTTTTAGTGTGCTCCAATCAACAGCCCCTACAACCACAAAAAGGAATGGAGTCATTAGCACTTATGGTTTTTAAATGGCACCCAGAATTATGTTGCACGAAGCACAATTTCACATCATTCTGGGTTCATTTGTGTGAAAACAATGTCCAATCACGCTGAAACGTTACAGGAAGGTAGAATCTATTGAGTTGTAAGTGATCTGAACGTTTCATGATTATAGCACTTTCCTAAGGGGGTCAAACCATGTCCCAAATGTAACCGCATCTGGTATCAATTTAAAGAAGTAGTCCAGTTACACATTTGTGGGCTTATAACTTGGCTTCTGAATGGCCTAGAGAGATCAGGTTTGTTTTAGTGTGCTCCAATCAACAGCCCCTACAACCACAAAAAGAAATGGAGTCATTAGCACTTATGGTTTTTAAATGGCACCCAGAATTATGTTGCATGAAGCACAATTTCACATCATTCTGGGTTCATTTGTGTGAAAACAAGGTCCAATCACACTGAAATGTTACAGGAAGGTAGAATATATTGAGTTGTAAGTGATCTGAACGTTTCATGATGATAGCACTTTCTTAAGGGGGTCAAACCATGTCCCAAAGGTCACCGGATCTGGTGTCAATTTAAAGAAGTAGTCCAGTTACACATTTGTGGGCTTATAACTTGGCTTCTGAATGTCCTAGAGAGATCAGGTTTGTTTTAATGTACTCCAATCAACAGCCCCTACCACCACAAAAAGGAATGGAGTCATTAGCACTTATGGTTTGTAAATAGCACCCAGAATTATGTTGCACGAAGCACAATTTCCCATCATTCTGGGTCCATTTGTGTGAAAACAAGGTCCAATCAGGCTGAAACGTTACAAGAAGGTAGAATCTATTGAGTTGTAAGTGATCTGAACGTTTCATGATGATAGCACTTTCCTAAGGGGGTCAAACCATGTCCCAAAGGTAACTGGATCTGGTGTCAATTTAAAAAAGTAGTCCAGTTACACATCTGTGGGCTTATAACTTGGCTTCTGAATGTCCTAGAGAGATCAGGTTTGTTTTAGTGTGCTCCAATCAACAGCCCCTACAACCACAAAAAGGAATGGAGTCATTATCACTTATGGTTTTTAAATGGCACCGAGAATTATGTTGCACAAAGCACAATTTCACATCATTCTGGGTTCATTTGTGTGAAAACAAGGTCCAATCAGGCTGAAACGTTACAGGAATGTAGAATCTATTGAGTTGTAAGTGATCTGAACGTTTCATGATGATCGCACATTCCCATAGGGGGTCAAACCATGTCCCAAAGGTCATCGGGCCTGGTGTCACTTTAAAGAAGTAGTCCAGTTACACCTTTGTGGGCTTATAACTTGGCTTCTGAATGTCCTAGAGAGGTCAGGTTTGTTTTAGTGTGCTCCACTGAAAAGCCCCTACACCCACAAAATGGAATGGAGTCATTAGCACTTATGGTTTGTAAATGGCACCCAGAATTATGTTGCACGAAGCACAATTTCACATCATTCTGGGTCCATTTGTGTGAAAACAAGGTCCAATCAGGCTGAAACGTTACAAGAAGGTAGAATCTATTGAGTTGTAAGTGATCTGAACATTTTATGATGATCGCACATTCCTATAGGGGGTCAAACCATGTCCCAAAGGTCACCGGGCCTGGTGTCACTTTAAAGAAGTAGTCCAGTTACACCTTTGTGGGCTTATAACTTGGCTTCTGAATATCCTAGAGAGGTCAGGTTTGTTTTAGAGTACTCCAGTTATCAGCCCCCATTACCCCAAAAAGGAATGGAGTCATTAGCACTTATGGTTTTTAAATGGAACCCAGAATTATGTTGCACGAAGCACAATTTCACATCATTCTTGGTTCATTTGTGTGAAAACAAGGTCCAATCAGGCTGAAACGTTACAGGAAGGTAGAATCTATTGAGTTGTAAGTGATCTGAACGTTTCATGATGATAGCACTTTCCTAAGGGGGTCAAACCATGTCCCAAAGGTCACCGGATCTGGTGTCAATTTAAAGAAGTGGTCCAGTTACACATTTGTGGGCTTATAACTTGGCTTCTGAATATCCTAGAGAGGTCAGGTTTGTTTTAGAGTACTCCAATTAACAGCCCCCATTACCCCAAAAAGGAATGGAGTCATTAGCACTTATGGTTTTTAAATGGTACCCAGAATTATGTTGCACGAAGCACAATTTCCCATCATTCTGGGTCCATTTGTGTGAAAACAAGGTCCAATCAGGCTGAAACGTTACAAGAAGGTAGAATCTATTGAGTTGTAAGTGATCTGAACGTTTCATGATGATAGCACTTTCCTAAGGGGGTCAAACCATGTCCCAAAGGTAACTGGATCTGGTGTCAATTTAAAAAAGTAGTCCAGTTACACATCTGTGGGCTTATAACTTGGCTTCTGAATGTCCTAGAGAGATCAGGTTTGTTTTAGTGTGCTCCAATCAACAGCCCCTACAACCACAAAAAGGAATGGAGTCATTAGCACTTATGGTTTTTAAATGGCACCGAGAATTATGTTGCACGAAGCACAATTTCACATCATTCTGGGTTCATTTGTATGAAAACAAGGTCTAATCAGGCTGAAACGTTACAGGAATGTAGAATCTATTGAGTTGTAAGTGATCTGAACGTTTCATGATGATAGCACTTTCCTAAGGGGGTCAAACCATGTCCCAAAGGTCACCGGATCTGGTGTCAATTTAAAGAAGTGGTCCAGTTACACATTTGTGGGCTTATAACTTGGCTTCTGAATATCCTAGAGAGGTCAGGTTTGTTTTAGAGTACTCCAATTAACAGCCCCCATTACCCCAAAAAGGAATGGAGTCATTAGCACTTATGGTTTTTAAATGGTACCCAGAATTATGTTGCACGAAGCACAATTTCCCATCATTCTGGGTCCATTTGTGTGAAAACAAGGTCCAATCAGGCTGAAACGTTACAAGAAGGTAGAATCTATTGAGTTGTAAGTGATCTGAACGTTTCATGATGATAGCACTTTCCTAAGGGGGTCAAACCATGTCCCAAAGGTAACTGGATCTGGTGTCAATTTAAAAAAGTAGTCCAGTTACACATCTGTGGGCTTATAACTTGGCTTCTGAATGTCCTAGAGAGATCAGGTTTGTTTTAGTGTGCTCCAATCAACAGCCCCTACAACCACAAAAAGGAATGGAGTCATTAGCACTTATGGTTTTTAAATGGCACCGAGAATTATGTTGCACGAAGCACAATTTCACATCATTCTGGGTTTATTTGTGTGAAAACAAGGTCTAATCAGGCTGAAACGTTACAGGAATGTAGAATCTATTGAGTTGTAAGTGATCTGAACGTTTCATGATGATCGCACATTCACATAGGGGGTCAAACCATGTCCCAAAGGTCATCGGGCCTGGTGTCACTTTAAAGAAGTAGTCCAGTTACACCTTTGTGGGCTTATAACTTGGCTTCTGAATTTCCTAGAGAGGTCAGGTTTGTTTTAGTGTGCTCCAATGAAAAGCCCCTACAACCACAAAATGAAATGGAGTCATTAGCACTTATGGTTTGTAAATGGCACCCAGAATTATGTTGCACGAAGCACAATTTCACATCATTCTGGGTTCATTTGTGTGAAAACAAGGTCCAATCAGGCTGAAACGTTACAAGAAGGTAGAATCTATTGAGTTGTAAGTGATCTGAACGTTTCATGATGATCGCACATTCCCATAGGGGGTCAAACCATGTCCCAAAGGTCACCGGGCCTGGTGTCACTTTAAAGAAGTAGTCCAGTTACACCTTTGTGGGCTTATAACTTGGCTTCTGAATATCCTAGAGAGGTCAGGTTTGTTTTAGAGTACTCCAATTAACAGCCCCCATTACCCCAAAAAGGAATGGAGTCATTAGCACTTATGGTTTTTAAATGGTACCCAGAATTATGTTGCACGAAGCACAATTTCACATCATTCTGGGTTCATTTGTGTGAAAACAAGGTCCAATCAGGCTGAAACGTTACAGGAAGGTAGAATATATTGAGTTGTAAGTGATCTGAACGTTTCATGATGATCACACAGTCCTATAGGGGGTCAAACCATGTCCCAAAGGTCACCCGGCCTGGTGTCACTTTAAAGAAGTAGTCCAGTTACACCTTTGTGGGCTTATAACTTGGCTTCTGAATGTCCTAGAGAGGTCAGGTTTGTTTTAGCCTACTCCAATCAACAGCCCCCATTACCCCAAAAAGGAATGGAGTCATTAGCACTTATGGTTTTTAAATGGCACCCAGAATTATGTTGCACGAAGCAAAATTTCACATCATTCTGTGTTCATTTGTGTGAAAACAAGGTCCAATCACGCTGAAACGTTACAGGAAGGTAGAATCTATTGAGTTGTAAGTGATCTGAACGTGTCATGATTATAGCACTTTCCTAATGGGGTCAAACCATGTCCCAAAGGTAACCGGATCTGGTATCAATTTAAAGAAGTAGTCCAGTTACACATTTGTGGGCTTATAACTTGGCTTCTGAATGGCCTAGAGAGATCAGGTTTGTTTTAGTGTGCTCCAATCAACAGCCCCTTTAACCACAAAAAGGAATGGAGTCTTTAGCACTTATGGTTTTTAAATGGCACCCAGAATTATGTTGCACGAAGCACAATTTCACATCATTCTGGGTTCATTTGTGTGAAAACAAGGTCCAATCACACTGAAACGTTACAGGAAGGTAGAATCTATTGAGTTGTAAGTGATCTGAACGTTTCATGATGATCGCACATTCCCATAGGGGGTCAAACCATGTCCCAAAGGTCACCGGGCCTGGTGTCACTTTAAAGAAGTAGTCCAGTTACACCTTTGTGGGCTTATAACTTGGCTTCTGAATTTCCTAGAGAGGTCAGGTTTGTTTTAGTGTACTCCAATCGACAGCCCCTACAACCACAAAAAGGAATGGAGTCATTAGCACTTATGGTTTGTAAATGGCACCCAGAATTATGTTGCACGAAGCACAATTTCACATCATTCAGGGTCCATTTGTGTGAAAACAAGGTCCAATCAGGCTGAAAGGTTACAAGAAGGTAGAATCTATTGAGTTGTAAGTGATCTGAACGTTTCATGATGATCGCACATTCCTATAGGGGGTCAAACCATGTCCCAAAGGTCAACGAGCCTGGTGTCACTTTAAAGAAGTAGTCCAGTTACACCTTTGTGGGCTTATAACTTGGCTTTTGAATATCCTAGAGAGGTCAGGTTTGTTTTAGAGTACTCCAATTAACAGCCCCCATTACCCCCAAAAGGAATGGAGTCATTAACACTTATGGTTTTTAAATGGCACCCAGAATTATGTTGCACGAAACACAATTTCACATCATTCTGGGTTCATTTGTGTGAAATCAAGGTCCAATCAGGCTGAAACGTTACAGGAAGGTAGAATCTATTGAGTTGTAAGTGATCTGAACGTTTCATGATGATTTCACTTTCCTAAGGGGGTCAAACCATGTCCCAAAGGTCACCGGGCCTGGTGTCACTTTAAAGAAGTAGTCCAGTTACACCTTTGTGGGCTTATAACTTGGCTTCTGAATTTCGTAGAGAGGTCAGGTTTGTTTTAGTGTACTCCATTCGACAGCCCCTACAACCACAAAAAGGAATGGAGTCATTAGCACTTATGGTTTGTAAATGGCACCCAGAATTATGTTGCACGAAGCACAATTTCACATCATTCAGGGTCCATTTGTGTGAAAACAAGGTCCAATCAGGCTGAAAGGTTAGAAGAAGGTAGAATCTATTGAGTTGTAAGTGATCTGAACGTTTCATGATGATCGCACATTCCTATAGGGGGTCAAACCATGTCCCAAAGGTCAACGAGCCTGGTGTCACTTTAAAGAAGTGGTCCAGTTACACCTTTGTGGGCCTTTAACTTGGCTTTTGAATATCCTAGAGAGGTCACGTTTGTTTTAGAGTACTCCAATTAACAGCCCCCATTACCCCCAAAAGGAATGGAGTCATTAACACTTATGGTTTTTAAATGGCACCCAGAATTATGTTGCACGAAGCACAATTTCACATCATTCTGGGTTCATTTGTGTGAAAACAAGGTCCAATCAGGCTGAAACGTTACAGGAAGGTAGAATCTATTGAGTTGTAAGTGATCTGAACGTTTCATGATGATTTCACTTTCCTAAGGGGGTCAAACCATGTCCCAAAGGTAACCGGATCTGGTGTCAATTTAAAGAAGTAGTCCAGTTACACATTTGTGGGCTTATAACTTGGCTTCTGAATGTCCTAGAGAGATCAGGTTTGTTTTAGTGTACTCTAATCAACAGCCCCTACAACCACAAAAAGGAATGGAGTCATTAGCACTTATGGTTTGTAAATGGCACCCAGATTTATTTTGCACGAAGCACAATTTCACATCATTCTGGGTCCATTTGTGTGAAAACAAGGTCCATTCAGGCTGAAACGTTACAATAAGGTAGAATCTATTGAGTTGTAAGTGATCTGAACATTTCATGATGATCGCACATTCCTATAGGGGGTCAAACCATGTCCCAAAGGTCACCGGGCCTGGTGTCACTTTAAAGAAGTAGTCCAGTTACACCTTTGTGGGCTTATAACTTGGCTTCTGAATATCCTAGAGAGGTCAGGTTTGTTTTAGAGTACTCCAGTTATCAGCCCCCATTACCCCAAAAAGGAATGGAGTCATTAGCACTTATGGTTTTTAAATGGCACCCAGAATTATGTTGCACGAAGCACAATTTCACATCATTCTGGGTTCATTTGTGTGAAAACAAGGTCCAATCAGGCTGAAACGTTACAGGAAGGTAGAATCTATTGAGTTGTAAGTGATCTGAACGTTTCATGATGATAGCACTTTCCTAAGGGGGTCAAACCATGTCCCAAAGGTCACCGGATCTGGTGTCAATTTAAAGAAGTGGTCCAGTTACTCATTTGTGGGCTTATAACTTGGCTTCTGAATATAATAGAGAGGTCAGGTTTGTTTTAGAGTACTCCAATTAACAGCCCCCATTACCCCAAAAAGGAATGGAGTCATTAGCACTTATGGTTTTTAAATGGCACCCAGAATTATGTTGCACGAAGCACAATTTCACATCATTCTGGGTTCATTTGTGTGAAAACAAGGTCCAATCAGGCTGAAACGTTACAGGAAGGTAGAATCTATTGAGTTGTAAGTGATCTGAACGTTTCATGATGATCGCACATTCCCATAGGGGGTCAAACCATGTCCCAAAGGTCACCGGGCCTGGTGTCACTTTAAAGAAGTAGTCCAGTTACACCTTTGTGGGCTTATAACTTGGCTTCTGAATGTCCTAGAGAGGTCAGGTTTGTTTTAGCGTACTCCAATCAACAGCCCCCATTACTCCAAAAAGGAATGGAGTCATTAGCACTTATGGTTTTTAAATGGCACCCAGAATTATGTTGCACGAAGCACAATTTCACATCATTCTGGGTTCATTTGTGTGAAAACAAGGTCCAATCACGCTGAAACGTTACAGGAAGGTAGAATCTATTGAGTTGTAAGTGATCTGAACGTTTCATGATTATAGCACTTTCCTAAGGGGGTCAAACCATGTCCCAAAGGTCACCGGATCTGGTGTCAATTTAAAGAAGTAGTCCAGTTACACATTTGTGGGCTTATAATGTGGCTTCTGAATGTCCTAGAGAGATCAGGTTTGTTTTAGCGTACTCCAATCAACAGCCCCTACAACCACAAAAAGCAATGGAGTCATTAGCACTTATGGTTTTTAAATGGCACCCGAATTATGTTGCACGAAGCACAATTTCACATCATTCTGGGTCCATTTGTGTGAAAACAAGGTCCAATCAGGCTGAAACGTTACAAGAAGGTAGAATCTATTGAGTTGTAAGTGATCTGAACGTTTCATGATGATCGCACATTCCCATAGGGGGTCAAACCATGTCCCAAAGGTCACCGGGCCTGGTGTCACTTTAAAGAAGTAGTCCAGTTACACCTTTGTGGGCTTATAACTTGGCTTCTGAATATCCTAGAGAGGTCAGGTTTGTTTTAGAGTACTCCAATTAACAGCCCCCATTACCCCAAAAAGGAATGGAGTCATTAGCACTTATGGTTTTTAAATGGTACCCAGAATTATGTTGCACGAAGCACAATTTCACATCATTCTGGGTTCATTTGTGTGAAAACAAGGTCCAATCAGGCTGAAACGTTACAGGAAGGTAGAATATATTGAGTTGTAAGTGATCTGAACGTTTCATGATGATCACACAGTCCTATAGGGGGTCAAACCATGTCCCAAAGGTCACCCGGCCTGGTGTCACTTTAAAGAAGTAGTCCAGTTACACCTTTGTGGGCTTATAACTTGGCTTCTGAATGTCCTAGAGAGGTCAGGTTTGTTTTAGCCTACTCCAATCAACAGCCCCCATTACCCCAAAAAGGAATGGAGTCATTAGCACTTATGGTTTTTAAATGGCACCCAGAATTATGTTGCACGAAGCAAAATTTCACATCATTCTGTGTTCATTTGTGTGAAAACAAGGTCCAATCACGCTGAAACGTTACAGGAAGGTAGAATCTATTGAGTTGTAAGTGATCTGAACGTGTCATGATTATAGCACTTTCCTAATGGGGTCAAACCATGTCCCAAAGGTAACCGGATCTGGTATCAATTTAAAGAAGTAGTCCAGTTACACATTTGTGGGCTTATAACTTGGCTTCTGAATGGCCTAGAGAGATCAGGTTTGTTTTAGTGTGCTCCAATCAACAGCCCCTTTAACCACAAAAAGGAATGGAGTCTTTAGCACTTATGGTTTTTAAATGGCACCCAGAATTATGTTGCACGAAGCACAATTTCACATCATTCTGGGTTCATTTGTGTGAAAACAAGGTCCAATCACACTGAAACGTTACAGGAAGGTAGAATCTATTGAGTTGTAAGTGATCTGAACGTTTCATGATGATCGCACATTCCCATAGGGGGTCAAACCATGTCCCAAAGGTCACCGGGCCTGGTGTCACTTTAAAGAAGTAGTCCAGTTACACCTTTGTGGGCTTATAACTTGGCTTCTGAATTTCCTAGAGAGGTCAGGTTTGTTTTAGTGTACTCCAATCGACAGCCCCTACAACCACAAAAAGGAATGGAGTCATTAGCACTTATGGTTTGTAAATGGCACCCAGAATTATGTTGCACGAAGCACAATTTCACATCATTCAGGGTCCATTTGTGTGAAAACAAGGTCCAATCAGGCTGAAAGGTTACAAGAAGGTAGAATCTATTGAGTTGTAAGTGATCTGAACGTTTCATGATGATCGCACATTCCTATAGGGGGTCAAACCATGTCCCAAAGGTCAACGAGCCTGGTGTCACTTTAAAGAAGTAGTCCAGTTACACCTTTGTGGGCTTATAACTTGGCTTTTGAATATCCTAGAGAGGTCAGGTTTGTTTTAGAGTACTCCAATTAACAGCCCCCATTACCCCCAAAAGGAATGGAGTCATTAACACTTATGGTTTTTAAATGGCACCCAGAATTATGTTGCACGAAACACAATTTCACATCATTCTGGGTTCATTTGTGTGAAATCAAGGTCCAATCAGGCTGAAACGTTACAGGAAGGTAGAATCTATTGAGTTGTAAGTGATCTGAACGTTTCATGATGATTTCACTTTCCTAAGGGGGTCAAACCATGTCCCAAAGGTCACCGGGCCTGGTGTCACTTTAAAGAAGTAGTCCAGTTACACCTTTGTGGGCTTATAACTTGGCTTCTGAATTTCGTAGAGAGGTCAGGTTTGTTTTAGTGTACTCCATTCGACAGCCCCTACAACCACAAAAAGGAATGGAGTCATTAGCACTTATGGTTTGTAAATGGCACCCAGAATTATGTTGCACGAAGCACAATTTCACATCATTCAGGGTCCATTTGTGTGAAAACAAGGTCCAATCAGGCTGAAAGGTTAGAAGAAGGTAGAATCTATTGAGTTGTAAGTGATCTGAACGTTTCATGATGATCGCACATTCCTATAGGGGGTCAAACCATGTCCCAAAGGTCAACGAGCCTGGTGTCACTTTAAAGAAGTGGTCCAGTTACACCTTTGTGGGCTTATAACTTGGCTTTTGAATATCCTAGAGAGGTCACGTTTGTTTTAGAGTACTCCAATTAACAGCCCCCATTACCCCCAAAAGGAATGGAGTCATTAACACTTATGGTTTTTAAATGGCACCCAGAATTATGTTGCACGAAGCACAATTTCACATCATTCTGGGTTCATTTGTGTGAAAACAAGGTCCAATCAGGCTGAAACGTTACAGGAAGGTAGAATCTATTGAGTTGTAAGTGATCTGAACGTTTCATGATGATTTCACTTTCCTAAGGGGGTCAAACCATGTCCCAAAGGTAACCGGATCTGGTGTCAATTTAAAGAAGTAGTCCAGTTACACATTTGTGGGCTTATAACTTGGCTTCTGAATGTCCTAGAGAGATCAGGTTTGTTTTAGTGTACTCTAATCAACAGCCCCTACAACCACAAAAAGGAATGGAGTCATTAGCACTTATGGTTTGTAAATGGCACCCAGATTTATTTTGCACGAAGCACAATTTCACATCATTCTGGGTCCATTTGTGTGAAAACAAGGTCCATTCAGGCTGAAACGTTACAATAAGGTAGAATCTATTGAGTTGTAAGTGATCTGAACATTTCATGATGATCGCACATTCCTATAGGGGGTCAAACCATGTCCCAAAGGTCACCGGGCCTGGTGTCACTTTAAAGAAGTAGTCCAGTTACACCTTTGTGGGCTTATAACTTGGCTTCTGAATATCCTAGAGAGGTCAGGTTTGTTTTAGAGTACTCCAGTTATCAGCCCCCATTACCCCAAAAAGGAATGGAGTCATTAGCACTTATGGTTTTTAAATGGCACCCAGAATTATGTTGCACGAAGCACAATTTCACATCATTCTGGGTTCATTTGTGTGAAAACAAGGTCCAATCAGGCTGAAACGTTACAGGAAGGTAGAATCTATTGAGTTGTAAGTGATCTGAACGTTTCATGATGATAGCACTTTCCTAAGGGGGTCAAACCATGTCCCAAAGGTCACCGGATCTGGTGTCAATTTAAAGAAGTGGTCCAGTTACTCATTTGTGGGCTTATAACTTGGCTTCGGAATATAATAGAGAGGTCAGGTTTGTTTTAGAGTACTCCAATTAACAGCCCCCATTACCCCAAAAAGGAATGGAGTCATTAGCACTTATGGTTTTTAAATGGCACCCAGAATTATGTTGCACGAAGCACAATTTCACATCATTCTGGGTTCATTTGTGTGAAAACAAGGTCCAATCAGGCTGAAACGTTACAGGAAGGTAGAATCTATTGAGTTGTAAGTGATCTGAACGTTTCATGATGATCGCACATTCCCATAGGCGGTCAAACCATGTCCCAAAGGTCACCGGGCCTGGTGTCACTTTAAAGAAGTAGTCCAGTTACACCTTTGTGGGCTTATAACTTGGCTTCTGAATGTCCTAGAGAGGTCAGGTTTGTTTTAGCGTACTCCAATCAACAGCCCCCATTACTCCAAAAAGGAATGGAGTCATTAGCACTTATGGTTTTTAAATGGCACCCAGAATTATGTTGCACGAAGCACAATTTCACATCATTCTGGGTTCATTTGTGTGAAAACAAGGTCCAATCACGCTGAAACGTTACAGGAAGGTAGAATCTATTGAGTTGTAAGTGATCTGAACGTTTCATGATTATAGCACTTTCCTAAGGGGGTCAAACCATGTCCCAAAGGTCACCGGATCTGGTGTCAATTTAAAGAAGTAGTCCAGTTACACATTTGTGGGCTTATAATGTGGCTTCTGAATGTCCTAGAGAGATCAGGTTTGTTTTAGCGTACTCCAATCAACAGCCCCTACAACCACAAAAAGCAATGGAGTCATTAGCACTTATGGTTTTTAAATGGCACCCGAATTATGTTGCACGAAGCACAATTTCACATCATTCTGGGTCCATTTGTGTGAAAACAAGGTCCAATCAGGCTGAAACGTTACAAGAAGGTAGAATCTATTGAGTTGTAAGTGATATGAACGTTTCATGATGATCGCACATTCCCATAGGGGGTCAATCCATGTCCCAAAGGTCACCGGGCCTCGTGTCACTTTAAAGAAGTAGTCCAGTTACACCTTTGTGGGCTTATAACTTGGCTTCTGAATTTCCTAGAGAGGTCAGGTTTGTTTTAGTGTACTCCAATCAACAGCCCCTACAACCACAAAAAGGAATGGAGTCATTAGCACTTATGGTTTGTAAATGGCACCCAGAATTATGTTGCACGAAGCACAATTTCACATCATTCAGGGTCCATTTATGTGAAAACAAGGTCCAATCAGGCTGAAAGGTTACAAGACGGTAGAATCTATTGAGTTGTAAGTGATATGAACGTTTCATGATGATCGCACATTCCCATAGGGGGTCAAACCATGTTCCAAAGGTCACCGAGCCTGGTGTCACTTTAAAGAAGTAGTCCAGTTACACCTTTGTGGGCTTATAACTTGGCTTTTGAATATCCTAGAGGTCAGGTTTGTTTTAGAGTACTCCAATTTACAGCCCCCATTACCCCAAAAAGGAATGGAGTCATTAGCACTTATGGTTTTTAAATGGCACCCAGAATTATGTTGCACGAAGCACAATTTCACATCATTCTGGGTCCACTTGTGTGAAAACAAGGTCCAATCAGGCTGAAACGTTACAGGAAGATAGAATCTATTGAGTTGTAAGTGATCTGAAAGTTTCATGATGATAGCACTTTCCTAACGGGGTCAAACCATGTCCCAAAGGTCACCGGATCTGATGTCAATTTAAAGAAGTAGTCCAGTTAAACATTTGTGGGCTTATAACTTGGCTTCTGAATGTCCTAGAGAGATCAGGTTTGTTTTAATGTACTCCAATCAACAGCCCCTACAACCACAAAAAGGAATGGAGTCATTAACACTTATGGTTTTCAAATGGCACCCAGAATTATGTTGCACGAAGCACAATTTCACATCATTCTGGGTTCATTTGTGTGAAAACAAGGTCCAATCAGGCTGAAACGTTACAGGAAGGTAGAATCTATTGAGTTGTAAGTGATCTGAACATTTCATGATGATAGCACTTTCCTAAGGGGGTCAAACCATGTCCCAAAGGTAACCGGATCTGGTGTCAATTTAAAGAAGAAGTCCAGTTACACATTTGTGGGCTTATAACTTGGCTTCTGAATGTCCTAGAGAGATCAGGTTTGTTTTAGTGTACTCCAATCAACAGCCCCTACAACCACAAAAAGGAATGGAGTCATTAGCAATTATGGTTTGTAAATGGCACCCAGATTTATGTTGCACGAAGCACAATTTCACATCATTCTGGGTCCATTTGTGTGAAAACAAGGTCCAATCAGGCTGAAACGTTACAAGAAGGTAGAATCTATTGAGTTGTAAGTGATCTGAACATTTCATGATGATCGCACATTCCTATAGGGGGTCAAACCATGTCCCAAAGGTCACCGGGCCTGGTGTCACTTTAAAGAAGTAGTCCAGTTACACCTTTGTGGGCTTATAACTTGGCTTCTGAATATCCTAGAGAGGTCAGGTTTGTTTTAGAGTACTCCAGTTATCAGCCCCCATTACCCCAAAAAGGAATGGAGTCATTAGCACTTATGGTTTTTAAATGGCACCCAGAATTATGTTGCACGAAGCACAATTTCACATCATTCTTGGTTCATTTGTGTGAAAACAAGGTCCAATCAGGCTGAAACGTTACAGGAAGGTAGAATCTATTGAGTTGTAAGTGATCTGAACGTTTCATGATGATAGCACTTTCCTAAGGGGGTCAAACAATGTCCCAAAGGTCACCGGATCTGGTGTCTATTTAAAGAAGTAGTCCAGTTACACATTTGTGGGCTTATAACTTGGCTTCTGAATATCCTAGAGAGGTCAGGTTTGTTTTAGTGTGCTCCAATCAACAGCCCCTACAACCACAAAAAGGAATGGAGTCATTAGCACTTATGGTTTTTAAATGGCACCCAGAATTATGTTGAACGAAGCACAATTTCACATCATTCTGGGTTCATTTGTGTGAAAACAAGGTCCAATCACGCTGAAACGTTACAGGAAGGTAGAATCTATTGAGTTGTAAGTGATCTGAACGTTTCATGATTATAGCACTTTCCTAAGGGGGTCAAACCATGTCCCAAATGTAACCGCATCTGGTATCAATTTAAAGAAGTAGTCCAGTTACACATTTGTGGGCTTATAACTTGGCTTCTGAATGGCCTAGAGAGATCAGGTTTGTTTTAGTGTGCTCCAATCAACAGCCCCTACAACCACAAAAAGGAATGGAGTCATTAGCACTTATGGTTTTTAAATGGCACCCAGAATTATGTTGCACGAAGCACAATTTCACATCATTCTGGGTTCATTTTTGTAAAAATAATGTCCAATCAGGCTGAAACGTTACAGGAAGATAGAATCAATTGAGTTGTAAGTGATCTGAAAGTTTCATGATGATAGCACTTTCCTAAGGGGGTCAAACCATGTCCCAAAGGTCACCGGATCTGATGTCAATTTAAAGAAGTAGTCCAGTTAAACATTTGTGGGCTCATAACTTGGCTTCTGAATGTCCTAGAGAGATCAGGGTTGTTTTAATGTACTCCAATCAACAGCCCCTACAACCACAAAAAGGAATGGAGTCATTAACACTTATGGTTTTCAAATGGCACCCAGAATTATGTTGCACGAAGCACAATTTCACATCATTCTGGGTTCATTTGTGTGAAAACAAGGTCCAATCAGGCTGAAACGTTACAGGAAGGTAGAATCTATTGAGTTGTAAGTGATCTGAACGTTTCATGATGATAGCACTTTCCTAAGGGGGTCAAACCATGTCCCAAAGGTAACCGGATCTGGTGTCAATTTAAAGAAGAAGTCCAGTTACACATTTGTGGGCTTATAACTTGGCTTCTGAATGTCCTAGAGAGATCAGGTTTGTTTTAGTGTACTCCAATCAACAGCCCCTACTACCACAAAAAGGAATGGAGTCATTAGCAATTATGGTTTGTAAATGGCACCCAGATTTATGTTGCACGAAGCACAATTTCACATCATTCTGGGTTCATTTGTGTGAAAACAAGGTCCAATCAGGCTGAAACGTTACAAGAAGGTAGAATCTATTGAGTTGTAAGTGATCTGAACTTTTCATGATGATCGCACATTCCTATAGGGGGTCAAACCATGTCCCAAAGGTCACCGGGCCTGGTGTCACTTTAAAGAAGTAGTCCAGTTACACCTTTGTGGGCTTATAACTTGGCTTCTGAATATCCTAGAGAGGTCAGGTTTGTTTTAGAGTACTCCAGTTATCAGCCCCCATTACCCCAAAAAGGAATGGAGTCATTAGCACTTATGGTTTTTAAATGGCACCCAGAAATATGTTGCACGAAGCACAATTTCACATCATTCTTGGTTCATTTGTGTGAAAACAAGGTCCAATCAGGCTGAAACGTTACAGGAAGGTAGAATCTATTGAGTTGTAAGTGATCTGAACGTTTTATGATGATAGCACTTTCCTAAGGGGGTCAAACCATGTCCCAAAGGTCACCGGATCTGGTGTCAATTTAAAGAAGTAGTCCAGTTACACATTTGTGGGCTTATAACTTGGCTTCTGAATATCCTAGAGAGGTCAGGTTTGTTTTAGTGTGCTCCAATCAACAGCCCCTACAACCACAAAAAGGAATGGAGTCATTAGCACTTATGGTTTTTAAATGGCACCCAGAATTATGTTGCACGAAGCACAATTTCACATCATTCTGGGTTCATTTGTGTGAAAACAATGTCCAATCACGCTGAAACGTTACAGGAAGGTAGAATCTATTGAGTTGTAAGTGATCTGAACGTTTCATGATTATAGCACTTTCCTAAGGGGGTCAAACCATGTCCCAAATGTAACCGCATCTGGTATCAATTTAAAGAAGTAGTCCAGTTACACATTTGTGGGCTTATAACTTGGCTTCTGAATGGCCTAGAGAGATCAGGTTTGTTTTAGTGTCATCCAATCAACAGCCCCTACAACCACAAAAAGAAATGGAGTCATTAGCACTTATGGTTTTTAAATGGCACCCAGAATTATGTTGCATGAAGCACAATTTCACATCATTCTGGGTTCATTTGTGTGAAAACAAGGTCCAATCACACTGAAATGTTACAGGAAGGTAGAATATATTGAGTTGTAAGTGATCTGAACGTTTCATGATGATAGCACTTTCTTAAGGGGGTCAAACCATGTCCCAAAGGTCACCGGATCTGGTGTCAATTTAAAGAAGTAGTCCAGTTACACATTTGTGGGCTTATAACTTGGCTTCTGAATGTCCTAGAGAGATCAGGTTTGTTTTAATGTACTCCAATCAACAGCCCCTACCACCACAAAAAGGAATGGAGTCATTAGCACTTATGGTTTGTAAATAGCACCCAGAATTATGTTGCACGAAGCACAATTTCACATCATTCTGGGTCCATTTGTGTGAAAACAAGGTCCAATCAGGCTGAAACGTTACAAGAAGGTAGAATCTATTGAGTTGTAAGTGATCTGAACGTTTCATGATGATAGCACTTTCCTAAGGGGGTCAAACCATGTCCCAAAGGTAACTGGATCTGGTGTCAATTTAAAAAAGTAGTCCAGTTACACATCTGTGGGCTTATAACTTGGCTTCTGAATGTCCTAGAGAGATCAGGTTTGTTTTAGTGTGCTCCAATCAACAGCCCCTACAACCACAAAAAGGAATGGAGTCATTATCACTTATGGTTTTTAAATGGCACCGAGAATTATGTTGCACAAAGCACAATTTCACATCATTCTGGGTTCATTTGTGTGAAAACAAGGTCCAATCAGGCTGAAACGTTACAGGAATGTAGAATCTATTGAGTTGTAAGTGATCTGAACGTTTCATGATGATCGCACATTCCCATAGGGGGTCAAACCATGTCCCAAAGGTCATCGGGCCTGGTGTCACTTTAAAGAAGTAGTCCAGTTACACCTTTGTGGGCTTATAACTTGGCTTCTGAATGTCCTAGAGAGGTCAGGTTTGTTTTAGTGTGCTCCACTGAAAAGCCCCTACACCCACAAAATGGAATGGAGTCATTAGCACTTATGGTTTGTAAATGGCACCCAGAATTATGTTGCACGAAGCACAATTTCACATCATTCTGGGTCCATTTGTGTGAAAACAAGGTCCAATCAGGCTGAAACGTTACAAGAAGGTAGAATCTATTGAGTTGTAAGTGATCTGAACATTTTATGATGATCGCACATTCCTATAGGGGGTCAAACCATGTCCCAAAGGTCACCGGGCCTGGTGTCACTTTAAAGAAGTAGTCCAGTTACACCTTTGTGGGCTTATAACTTGGCTTCTGAATATCCTAGAGAGGTCAGGTTTGTTTTAGAGTACTCCAGTTATCAGCCCACATTACCCCAAAAAGGAATGGAGTCATTAGCACTTATGGTTTTTAAATGGAACCCAGAATTATGTTGCACGAAGCACAATTTCACATCATTCTTGGTTCATTTGTGTGAAAACAAGGTCCAATCAGGCTGAAACGTTACAGGAAGGTAGAATCTATTGAGTTGTAAGTGATCTGAACGTTTCATGATGATAGCACTTTCCTAAGGGGGTCAAACCATGTCCCAAAGGTCACCGGATCTGGTGTCAATTTAAAGAAGTGGTCCAGTTACACATTTGTGGGCTTATAACTTGGCTTCTGAATATCCTAGAGAGGTCAGGTTTGTTTTAGAGTACTCCAATTAACAGCCCCCATTACCCCAAAAAGGAATGGAGTCATTAGCACTTATGGTTTTTAAATGGTACCCAGAATTATGTTGCACGAAGCACAATTTCCCATCATTCTGGGTCCATTTGTGTGAAAACAAGGTCCAATCAGGCTGAAACGTTACAAGAAGGTAGAATCTATTGAGTTGTAAGTGATCTGAACGTTTCATGATGATAGCACTTTCCTAAGGGGGTCAAACCATGTCCCAAAGGTAACTGGATCTGGTGTCAATTTAAAAAAGTAGTCCAGTTACACATCTGTGGGCTTATAACTTGGCTTCTGAATTTCCTAGAGAGGTCAGGTTTGTTTTAGTGTGCTCCAATGAAAAGCCCCTACAACCACAAAATGAAATGGAGTCATTAGCACTTATGGTTTGTAAATGGCACCCAGAATTATGTTGCACGAAGCACAATTTCACATCATTCTGGGTTCATTTGTGTGAAAACAAGGTCCAATCAGGCTGAAACGTTACAAGAAGGTAGAATCTATTGAGTTGTAAGTGATCTGAACGTTTCATGATGATCGCACATTCCCATAGGGGGTCAAACCATGTCCCAAAGGTCACCGGGCCTGGTGTCACTTTAAAGAAGTAGTCCAGTTACACCTTTGTGGGCTTATAACTTGGCTTCTGAATATCCTAGAGAGGTCAGGTTTGTTTTAGAGTACTCCAATTAACAGCCCCCATTACCCCAAAAAGGAATGGAGTCATTAGCACTTATGGTTTTTAAATGGTACCCAGAATTATGTTGCACGAAGCACAATTTCACATCATTCTGGGTTCATTTGTGTGAAAACAAGGTCCAATCAGGCTGAAACGTTACAGGAAGGTAGAATCTATTGAGTTGTAAGTGATCTGAACGTTTCATGATGATCACACAGTCCTATAGGGGGTCAAACCATGTCCCAAAGGTCACCCGGCCTGGTGTCACTTTAAAGAAGTAGTCCAGTTACACCTTTGTGGGCTTATAACTTGGCTTCTGACTGTCCTAGAGAGGTCAGGTTTGTTTTAGCCTACTCCAATCAACAGCCCCCATTACCCCAAAAAGGAATGGAGTCATTAGCACTTATGGTTTTTAAATGGCACCCAGAATTATGTTGCACGAAGCAAAATTTCACATCATTCTGGGTTCATTTGTGTGAAAACAAGGTCCAATCACGCTGAAACGTTACAGGAAGGTAGAATCTATTGAGTTGTAAGTGATCTGAACGTGTCATGATTATAGCACTTTCCTAATGGGGTCAAACCATGTCCCAAAGGTAACCGGATCTGGTATCAATTTAAAGAAGTAGTCCAGTTACACATTTGTGGGCTTATAACTTGGCTTCTGAATGGCCTAGAGAGATCAGGTTTGTTTTAGTGTGCTCCAATCAACAGCGCCTTCAACCACAAAAAGGAATGGAGTCATTAGCACTTATGGTTTTTAAATGGCACCCAGAATTATGTTGCACGAAGCACAATTTCACATCATTCTGGGTTCATTTGTGTGAAAACAAGGTCCAATCACACTGAAACGTTACAGGAAGGTAGAATCTATTGAGTTGTAAGTGATCTGAACGTTTCATGATGATAGCACTTTCTTAAGGGGGTCAAACCATGTCCCAAAGGTAACCGGATCTGGTGTCAATTTAAAGAAGTAGTCCAGTTACATATTTGTGGGCTTATAACTTGGCTTCTGAATGTCCTAGAGAGATCAGGTTTGTTTTAGTGTGCTCCAATCAACAGCCCCTACAACCACAAAAAGGAATGGAGTCATTAGCACTTATGGTTTTTAAATGGCACTGAGAATTATGTTGCACGAAGCACAATTTCACATCATTCTGGGTTCATTTGTGTGAAAACAAGGTCCAATCACGCTGAAACGTTACAGGAAGGTAGAATCTATTGAGTTGTAAGAGATCTGAACGTTTCATGATTATAGCACTTTCCTAAGGGGGTCAAACCATGTCCCAAAGGTCACCGGATCTGGTGTCAATTTAAAGAAGTAGTCCAGTTACACATTTGTGGGCTTATAATGTGGCTTCTGAATGTCCTAGAGAGATCAGGTTTGTTTTAGCGTACTCCAATCAACAGCCCCTACAACCACAAATAGGAATGGAGTCATTAGCACTTATGGTTTTTAAATGGCACCCGAATTATGTTGCACGAAGCACAATTTCACATCATTCTGGGTCCATTTGTGTGAAAACAAGGTCCAATCAGGCTGAAACGTTACAAGAAGGTAGAATCTATTGAGTTGTAAGTGATATGAACGTTTCATGATGATCGCACATTCCCATAGGGGGTCAAACCATGTCCCAAAGGTCACCGGGCCTGGTGTCACTTTAAAGAAGTAGTCCAGTTACACCTTTGTGGGCTTATAACTTGGCTTCTGAATTTCCTAGAGAGGTCAGGTTTGTTTTAGTGTACTCCAATCGACAGCCCCTACAACCACAAAAAGGAATGGAGTCATTAGCACTTATGGTTTGTAAATGGCACCCAGAATTATGTTGCACGAAGCACAATTTCACATCATTCAGGGTCCATTTGTGTGAAAACAAGGTCCAATCAGGCTGAAAGGTTACAAGAAGGTAGAATCTATTGAGTTGTAAGTGATCTGAACGTTTCATGATGATCGCACATTCCTATAGGGGGTCAAACCATGTCCCAAAGGTCAACGAGCCTGGTGTCACTTTAAAGAAGTAGTCCAGTTACACCTTTGTGGGCTTATAACTTGGCTTTTGAATATCCTAGAGAGGTCAGGTTTGTTTTAGAGTACTCCAATTAACAGCCCCCATTACCCCCAAAAGGAATGGAGTCATTAACACTTATGGTTTTTAAATGGCACCCAGAATTATGTTGCCTGAAGCACAATTTCACATCATTCTGGGTTCATTTGTGTGAAAACAAGGTCCAATCAGGCTGAAACGTTACAGGAAGGTAGAATCTATTGAGTTGTAAGTGATCTGAACGTTTCATGATGATTTCACTTTCCTAAGGGGGTCAAACCATGTCCCAAAGGTCACCGGGCCTGGTGTCACTTTAAAGAAGTAGTCCAGTTACACCTTTGTGGGCTTATAACTTGGCTTCTGAATTTCGTAGAGAGGTCAGGTTTGTTTTAGTGTACTCCAATCGACAGCCCCTACAACCACAAAAAGGAATGGAGTCATTAGCACTTATGGTTTGTAAATGGCACCCAGAATTATGTTGCACGAAGCACAATTTCACATCATTCAGGGTCCATTTGTGTGAAAACAAGGTCCAATCAGGCTGAAAGGTTAGAAGAAGGTAGAATCTATTGAGTTGTAAGTGATCTGAACGTTTCATGATGATCGCACATTCCTATAGGGGGTCAAACCATGTCCCAAAGGTCAACGAGCCTGGTGTCACTTTAAAGAAGTAGTCCAGTTACACCTTTGTGGGCTTATAACTTGGCTTTTGAATATCCTAGAGAGGTCACGTTTGTTTTAGAGTACTCCAATTAACAGCCCCCATTACCCCCAAAAGGAATGGAGTCATTAACACTTATGGTTTTTAAATGGCACCCAGAATTATGTTGCACGAAGCACAATTTCACATCATTCTGGGTTCATTTGTGTGAAAACAAGGTCCAATCAGGCTGAAACGTTACAGGAAGGTAGAATCTATTGAGTTGTAAGTGATCTGAACGTTTCATGATGATTTCACTTTCCTAAGGGGGTCAAACCATGTCCCAAAGGTAACCGGATCTGGTGTCAATTTAAAGAAGTAGTCCAGTTACACATTTGTGGGCTTATAACTTGGCTTCTGAATGTCCTAGAGAGATCAGGTTTGTTTTAGTGTACTCCAATCAACAGCCCCTACAACCACAAAAAGGAATGGAGTCATTAGCACTTATGGTTTGTAAATGGCACCCAGATTTATTTTGTACGAAGCACAATTTCACATCATTCTGGGTCCATTTGTGTGAAAACAAGGTCCATTCAGGCTGAAACGTTACAATAAGGTAGAATCTATTGAGTTGTAAGTGATCTGAACATTTCATGATGATCGCACATTCCTATAGGGGGTCAAACCATGTCCCAAAGGTCACCGGGCCTGGTGTCACTTTAAAGAAGTAGTCCAGTTACACCTTTGTGGGCTTATAACTTGGCTTCTGAATATCCTAGAGAGGTCAGGTTTGTTTTAGAGTACTCCAGTTATCAGCCCCCATTACCCCAAAAAGGAATGGAGTCATTAGCACTTATGGTTTTTAAATGGCACCCAGAATTATGTTGCACGAAGCACAATTTCACATCATTCTGGGTTCATTTGTGTGAAAACAAGGTCCAATCAGGCTGAAACGTTACAGGAAGGTAGAATCTATTGAGTTGTAAGTGATCTGAAAGTTTCATGATGATAGCACTTTCATAAGGGGGTCAAACCATGTCCCAAAGGTCACCGGATCTGGTGTCAATTTAAAGAAGTGGTCCAGTTACTCATTTGTGGGCTTATAACTTGGCTTCTGAATATAATAGAGAGGTCAGGTTTGTTTTAGAGTACTCCAATTAACAGCCCCCATTACCCCAAAAAGGAATGGAGTCATTAGCACTTATGGTTTTTAAATGGCACCCAGAATTATGTTGCACGAAGCACAATTTCACATCATTCTGGGTTCATTTGTGTGAAAACAAGGTCCAATCAGGCTGAAACGTTACAGGAAGGTAGAATCTATTGAGTTGTAAGTGATCTGAACGTTTCATGATGATCGCACATTCCCATAGGGGGTCAAACCATGTCCCAAAGGTCACCGGGCCTGGTGTCACTTTAAAGAAGTAGTCCAGTTACACCTTTGTGGGCTTATAACTTGGCTTCTGAATGTCCTAGAGAGGTCAGGTTTGTTTTAGCGTACTCCAATCAACAGCCCCCATTACTCCAAAAAGGAATGGAGTCATTAGCACTTATGGTTTTTAAATGGCACCCAGAATTATGTTGCACGAAGCACAATTTCACATCATTCTGGGTTCATTTGTGTGAAAACAAGGTCCAATCACGCTGAAACGTTACAGGAAGGTAGAATCTATTGAGTTGTAAGTGATCTGAACGTTTCATGATTATAGCACTTTCCTAAGGGGGTCAAACCATGTCCCAAAGGTCACCGGATCTGGTGTCAATTTAAAGAAGTAGTCCAGTTACACATTCGTGGGCTTATAATGTGGCTTCTGAATGTCCTAGAGAGATCAGGTTTGTTTTAGCGTACTCCAATCAACAGCCCCTACAACCACAAAAAGCAATGGAGTCATTAGCACTTATGGTTTTTAAATGGCACCCGAATTATGTTGCACGAAGCACAATTTCACATCATTCTGGGTCCATTTGTGTGAAAACAAGGTCCAATCAGGCTGAAACGTTACAAGAAGGTAGAATCTATTGAGTTGTAAGTGATATGAACATTTCATGATGATCGCACATTCCCATAGGGGGTCAATCCATGTCCCAAAGGTCACCGGGCCTGGTGTCACTTTAAAGAAGTAGTCCAGTTACACCTTTGTGGGCTTATAACTTGGCTTCTGAATTTCCTAGAGAGGTCAGGTTTGTTTTAGTGTACTCCAATCAACAGCCCCTACAACCACAAAAAGGAATGGAGTCATTAGCACTTATGGTTTGTAAATGGCACCCAGAATTATGTTGCACGAAGCACAATTTCACATCATCCAGGGTCCATTTATGTGAAAACAAGGTCCAATCAGGCTGAAAGGTTACAAGAAGGTAGAATCTATTGAGTTGTAAGTGATATGAACGTTTCATGATGATCGCACATTCCCATAGGGGGTCAAACCATGTTCCAAAGGTCACCGAGCCTGGTGTCACTTTAAAGAAGTAGTCCAGTTACACCTTTGTGGGCTTATAACTTGGCTTTTGAATATCCTAGAGGTCAGGTTTGTTTTAGAGTACTCCAATTTACAGCCCCCATTACCCCAAAAAGGAATGGAGTCATTAGCACTTATGGTTTTTAAATGGCACCCAGAATTATGTTGCACGAAGCACAATTTCACATCATTCTGGGTTCATTTGTGTTAAAACAAGGTCCAATCAGGCTGAAACGTTACAGGAAGATAGAATCTATTGAGTTGTAAGTGATCTGAAAGTTTCATGATGATAGCACTTTCCTAACGGGGTCAAACCATGTCCCAAAGGTCACCGGATCTGATGTCAATTTAAAGAAGTAGTCCAGTTAAACATTTGTGGGCTTATAACTTGGCTTCTGAATGTCCTAGAGAGATCAGGTTTGTTTTAATGTACTCCAATCAACAGCCCCTACAACCACAAAAAGGAATGGAGTCATTAACACTTATGGTTTTCAAATGGCACCCAGAATTATGTTGCACGAAGCACAATTTCACATCATTCTGGGTTCATTTGTGTGAAAACAAGGTCCAATCAGGCTGAAACGTTACAGGAAGGTAGAATCTATTGAGTTGTAAGTGATCTGAACATTTCATGATGATAGCACTTTCCTAAGGGGGTCAAACCATGTCCCAAAGGTAACCGGATCTGGTGTCAATTTAAAGAAGAAGTCCAGTTACACATTTGTGGGCTTATAACTTGGCTTCTGAATGTCCTAGAGAGATCAGGTTTGTTTTAGTGTACTCCAATCAACAGCCCCTACAACCACAAAAAGGAATGGAGTCATTAGCAATTATGGTTTGTAAATGGCACCCAGATTTATGTTGCACGAAGCACAATTTCACATCATTCTGGGTTCATTTGTGTGAAAACAAGGTCCAATCAGGCTGAAACGTTACAAGAAGGTAGAATCTATTGAGTTGTAAGTGATCTGAACATTTCATGATGATCGCACATTCCTATAGGGGGTCAAACCATGTCCCAAAGGTCACCGGGCCTGGTGTCACTTTAAAGAAGTAGTCCAGTTACACCTTTGTGGGCTTATAACTTGGCTTCTGAATATCCTAGAGAGGTCAGGTTTGTTTTAGAGTACTCCAGTTATCAGCCCCCATTACCCCAAAAAGGAATGCAGTCATTAGCACTTATGGTTTTTAAATGGCACCCAGAATTATGTTGCACGAAGCACAATTTCACATCATTCTTGGTTCATTTGTGTGAAAACAAGGTCCAATCAGGCTGAAACGTTACAGGAAGGTAGAATCTATTGAGTTGTAAGTGATCTGAACGTTTCATGATGATAGCACTTTCCTAAGGGGGTCAAACAATGTCCCAAAGGTCACCGGATCTGGTGTCAATTTAAAGAAGTAGTCCAGTTACACATTTGTGGGCTTATAACTTGGCTTCTGAATATCCTAGAGAGGTCAGGTTTGTTTTAGTGTGCTCCAATCAACAGCCCCTACAACCACAAAAAGGAATGGAGTCATTAGCACTTATGGTTTTTAAATGGCACCCAGAATTATGTTGCACGAAGCACAATTTCACATCATTCTGGGTTCATTTGTGTGAAAACAAGGTCCAATCACGCTGAAACGTTACAGGAAGGTAGAATCTATTGAGTTGTAAGTGATCTGAACGTTTCATGATTATAGCACTTTCCTAAGGGGGTCAAACCATGTCCCAAATGTAACCGCATCTGGTATCAATTTAAAGAAGTAGTCCAGTTACACATTTGTGGGCTTATAACTTGGCTTCTGAATGGCCTAGAGAGATCAGGTTTGTTTTAGTGTGCTCCAATCAACAGCCCCTACAACCACAAAAAGGAATGGAGTCATTAGCACTTATGGTTTTTAAATGGCACCCAGAATTATGTTGCACGAAGCACAATTTCACATCATTCTGGGTTCATTTTTGTGAAAACAAGGTCCAATCACACTGAAATGTTACAGGAATGTAGAATCTATTGAGTTGTAAGTGATCTGAACGTTTCATGATGATAGCACTTTCTTAAGGGGGTCAAACCATGTCCCAAAGGTCACCGGATCTGGTGTCAATTTAAAGAAGTAGTCCAGTTACACATTTGTGGGCTTATAACTTGGCTTCTGAATGTCCTAGAGAGATCAGGTTTGTTTTAATGTACTCCAATCAACAGCCCCTACAACCACAAAAAGGAATGGAGTCATTAGCACTTATGGTTTGTAAATAGCACCCAGAATTATGTTGCACGAAGCACAATTTCCCATCATTCTGGGTCCATTTGTGTGAAAACAAGGTCCAATCAGGCTGAAACGTTACAAGAAGGTAGAATCTATTGAGTTGTAAGTGATCTGAACGTTTCATGATGATAGCACTTTCCTAAGGGGGTCAAACCATGTCCCAAACGTAACTGGATCTGGTGTCAATTTAAAAAAGTAGTCCAGTTACACATCTGTGGGCTTATAACTTGGCTTCTGAATGTCCTAGAGAGATCAGGTTTGTTTTAGTGTGCTCCAATCAACAGCCCCTACAACCACAAAAAGGAATGGAGTCATTATCACTTATGGTTTTTAATAGGCACCGAGAATTATGTTGCACGAAGCACAATTTCACATCATTCTGGGTTCATTTGTGTGAAAACAAGGTCCAATCAGGCTGAAACGTTACAGGAATGTAGAATCTATTGAGTTGTAAGTGATCTGAACGTTTCATGATGATCGCACATTCCCATAGGGGGTCAAACCATGTCCCAAAGGTCATCGGGCCTGGTGTCACTTTAAAGAAGTAGTCCAGTTACACCTTTGTGGGCTTATAACTTGGCTTCTGAATTTCCTAGAGAGGTCAGGTTTGTTTTAGTGTGCTCCAATGAAAAGCCCCTACACCCACAAAATGGAATGGAGTCATTAGCACTTATGGTTTGTAAATGGCACCCAGAATTATGTTGCACGAAGCACAATTTCACATCATTCTGGGTTCATTTGTGTGAAAACAAGGTCCAATCAGGCTGAAACGTTACAAGAAGGTAGAATCTATTGAGTTGTAAGTGATCTGAACGTTTCATGATGATCGCACATTCCCATAGGGGGTCAAACCATGTCCCAAAGGTCACCGGGCCTGGTGTCACTTTAAAGAAGTAGTCCAGTTACACCTTTGTGGGCTTATAACTTGGCTTCTGAATTTCCTAGAGAGGTCAGGTTTGTTTTAGTGTACTCCAATCAACAGCCCCTACAACCACAAAATGGAATGGAGTCATTAGCGCTTATGGTTTGTAAATGGCACCCAGAATTATGTTGCACGAAGCACAATTTCACATCATTCTGGGTCCATTTGTGTGAAAACAAGGTCCAATCAGGCTGAAACGTTACAAGAAGGTAGAATCTATTGAGTTGTAAGTGATCTGAACGTTTCATGATGATCGCACATTCCCATAGGGGGTCAAACCATGTCCCAAAGGTCACCGGGCCTGGTGTCACTTTAAAGAAGTAGTCCAGTTACACCTTTGTGGGCTTATAACTTGGCTTCTGAATATCCTAGAGAGGTCAGGTTTGTTTTAGAGTACTCCAGTTATCAGCCCCCATTACCCCAAAAAGGAATGGAGTCATTAGCACTTATGGTTTTTAAATGGCACCCAGAATTATGTTGCACGAAGCACAATTTCACATCATTCTTGGTTCATTTGTGTGAAAACAAGGTCCAATCAGGCTGAAACGTTACAGGAAGGTAGAATCTATTGAGTTGTAAAGGATCTGAACGTTTCATGATGATAGCACTATCCTAAGGGGGTCAAACCATGTCCCAAAGGTCACCGGATCTGGTGTCAATTTAAAGAAGTGGTCCAGTTACACATTTGTGGGCTTATAACTTGGCTTCTGAATATCCTAGAGAGGTCAGGTTTGTTTTAGAGTACTCCAATTAACAGCCCCCATTACCCCAAAAAGGAATGGAGTCATTAGCACTTATGGTTTTTAAATGGTACCCAGAATTATGTTGCACGAAGCACAATTTCCCATCATTCTGGGTCCATTTGTGTGAAAACAAGGTCCAATCAGGCTGAAACGTTACAAGAAGGTAGAATCTATTGAGTTGTAAGTGATCTGAACGTTTCATGATGATAGCACTTTCCTAAGGGGGTCAAACCATGTCCCAAAGGTAACTGGATCTGGTGTCAATTTAAAAAAGTAGTCCAGTTACACATCCGTGGGCTTTTAACTTGGCTTCTGAATGTCCTAGAGAGATCAGGTTTGTTTTAGTGTGCTCCAATCAACAGCCCCTACAACCACAAAAAGGAATGGAGTCATTAGCACTTATGGTTTTTAAATGGCACCGAGAATTATGTTGCACGAAGCACAATTTCACATCATTCTGGGTTCATTTGTGTGAAAACAAGGTCCAATCAGGCTGAAACGTTACAGGAATGTAGAATCTATTGAGTTGTAAGTGATCTGAACGTTTCATGATGATCGCACATTCCCATAGGGGGTCAAACCATGTCCCAAAGGTCATCGGGCCTGGTGTCACTTTAAAGAAGTAGTCCAGTTACACCTTTGTGGGCTTATAACTTGGCTTCTGAATTTCCTAGAGAGGTCAGGTTTGTTTTAGTGTGCTCCAATGAAAAGCCCCTACAACCACAAAATGGAATGGAGTCATTAGCACTTATGGTTTGTAAATGGCACCCAGAATTATGTTGCACGAAGCACAATTTCACATCATTCTGGGTTCATTTGTGTGAAAACAAGGTCCAATCAGGCTGAAACGTTACAAGAAGGTAGAATCTATTGAGTTGTAAGTGATCTGAACGTTTCATGATGATCGCACATTCCCATAGGGGGTCAAACCATGTCCCAAAGGTCACCGGGCCTGGTGTCACTTTAAAGAAGTAGTCCAGTTACACCTTTGTGGGCTTATAACTTGGCTTCTGAATATCCTAGAGAGGTCAGGTTTGTTTTAGAGTACTCCAGTTATCAGCCCCCATTACCCCAAAAAGGAATGGAGTCATTAGCACTTATGGTTTTTAAATGGCACCCAGAATTATGTTGCACGAAGCACAATTTCACATCATTCTTGGTTCATTTGTGTGAAAACAAGGTCCAATCAGGCTGAAACGTTACAGGAAGGTAGAATCTATTGAGTTGTAAAGGATCTGAACGTTTCATGATGATAGCACTATCCTAAGGGGGTCAAACCATGTCCCAAAGGTCACCGGATCTGGTGTCAATTTAAAGAAGTGGTCCAGTTACACATTTGTGGGCTTATAACTTGGCTTCTGAATATCCTAGAGAGGTCAGGTTTGTTTTAGAGTACTCCAATTAACAGCCCCCATTACCCCAAAAAGGAATGGAGTCATTAGCACTTATGGTTTTTAAATGGTACCCAGAATTATGTTGCACGAAGCACAATTTCCCATCATTCTGGGTCCATTTGTGTGAAAACAAGGTCCAATCAGGCTGAAACGTTACAGGAATGTAGAATCTATTGAGTTGTAAGTGATCTGAACGTTTCATGATGATCGCACATTCCCATAGGGGGTCAAACCATGTCCCAAAGGTCATCGGGCCTGGTGTCACTTTAAAGAAGTAGTCCAGTTACACCTTTGTGGGCTTATAACTTGGCTTCTGAATTTCCTAGAGAGGTCAGGTTTGTTTTAGTGTGCTCCAATGAAAAGCCCCTACAACCACAAAATGGAATGGAGTCATTAGCACTTATGGTTTGTAAATGGCACCCAGAATTATGTTGCACGAAGCACAATTTCACATCATTCTGGGTTCATTTGTGTGAAAACAAGGTCCAATCAGGCTGAAACGTTACAAGAAGGTAGAATCTATTGAGTTGTAAGTGATCTGAACGTTTCATGATGATCGCACATTCCCATAGGGGGTCAAACCATGTCCCAAAGGTCACCGGGCCTGGTGTCACTTTAAAGAAGTAGTCCAGTTACACCTTTGTGGGCTTATAACTTGGCTTCTGAATATCCTAGAGAGGTCAGGTTTGTTTTAGAGTACTCCAGTTATCAGCCCCCATTACCCCAAAAAGGAATGGAGTCATTAGCACTTATGGTTTTTAAATGGCACCCAGAATTATGTTGCACGAAGCACAATTTCACATCATTCTTGGTTCATTTGTGTGAAAACAAGGTCCAATCAGGCTGAAACGTTACAGGAAGGTAGAATCTATTGAGTTGTAAAGGATCTGAACGTTTCATGATGATAGCACTATCCTAAGGGGGTCAAACCATGTCCCAAAGGTCACCGGATCTGGTGTCAATTTAAAGAAGTGGTCCAGTTACACATTTGTGGGCTTATAACTTGGCTTCTGAATATCCTAGAGAGGTCAGGTTTGTTTTAGAGTACTCCAATTAACAGCCCCCATTACCCCAAAAAGGAATGGAGTCATTAGCACTTATGGTTTTTAAATGGTACCCAGAATTATGTTGCACGAAGCACAATTTCCCATCATTCTGGGTCCATTTGTGTGAAAACAAGGTCCAATCAGGCTGAAACGTTACAAGAAGGTAGAATCTATTGAGTTGTAAGTGATCTGAACGTTTCATGATGATAGCACTTTCCTAAGGGGGTCAAACCATGTCCCAAAGGTAACTGGATCTGGTGTCAATTTAAAAAAGTAGTCCAGTTACACATCTGTGGGCTTATAACTTGGCTTCTGAATGTCCTAGAGAGATCAGGTTTGTTTTAGTGTGCTCCAATCAACAGCCCCTACAACCACAAAAAGGAATGGAGTCATTAGCACTTATGGTTTTTAAATGGCACCGAGAATTATGTTGCACGAAGCACAATTTCACATCATTCTGGGTTCATTTGTGTGAAAACAAGGTCCAATCAGGCTGAAACGTTACAGGAATGTAGAATCTATTGAGTTGTAAGTGATCTGAACGTTTCATGATGATCGCACATTCCCATAGGGGGTCAAACCATGTCCCAAAGGTCATCGGGCCTGGTGTCACTTTAAAGAAGTAGTCCAGTTACACCTTTGTGGGCTTATAACTTGGCTTCTGAATTTCCTAGAGAGGTCAGGTTTGTTTTAGTGTGCTCCAATGAAAAGCCCCTACAACCACAAAATGGAATGGAGTCATTAACACTTATGGTTTGTAAATGGCACCCAGAATTATGTTGCACGAAGCACAATTTCACATCATTCTGGGTTCATTTGTGTGAAAACAAGGTCCAATCAGGCTGAAACGTTACAAGAAGGTAGAATCTATTGAGTTGTAAGTGATCTGAACGTTTCATGATGATCGCACATTCCCATAGGGGGTCAAACCATGTCCCAAAGGTCACCGGGCCTGGTGTCACTTTAAAGAAGTAGTCCAGTTACACCTTTGTGGGCTTATAACTTGGCTTCTGAATATTCTAGAGAGGTCAGGTTTGTTTTAGAGTACTCCAGTTATCAGCCCCCATTACCCCAAAAAGGAATGGAGTCATTAGCACTTATGGTTTTTAAATGGCACCCAGAATTATGTTGCACGAAGCACAATTTCACATCATTCTTGGTTCATTTGTGTGAAAACAAGGTCCAATCAGGCTGAAACGTTACAGGAAGGTAGAATCTATTGAGTTGTAAGTGATCTGAACGTTTCATGATGATAGCACTTTCCTAAGGGGGTCAAACCATGTCCCAAAGGTAACCGGATCTGGTGTCAATTTAAAGAAGAAGTCCAGTTACACATTTGTGGGCTTATAACTTGGCTTCTGAATGTCCTAGAGAGATCAGGTTTGTTTTAGTGTACTCCAATCAACAGCCCCTACAACCACAAAAAGGAATGGAGTCATTAGCAATTATGGTTTGTAAATGGCACCCAGATTTATGTTGCACGAAGCACAATTTCACATCATTCTGGGTCCATTTGTGTGAAAACAAGGTCCAATCAGGCTGAAACGTTACAAGAAGGTAGAATCTATTGAGTTGTAAGTGATCTGAACATTTCATGATGATCGCACATTCCTATAGGGGGTCAAACCATGTCCCAAAGGTCACCGGGCCTGGTGTCACTTTAAAGAAGTAGTCCAGTTACACCTTTGTGGGCTTATAACTTGGCTTCTGAATATCCTAGAGGGGTCAGGTTTGTTTTAGAGTACTCCAGTTATCAGCCCCCATTACCCCAAAAAGGAATGGAGTCATTAGCACTTATGGTTTTTAAATGGCACCCAGAATTATGTTGCACGAAGCACAATTTCACATCATTCTTGGTTCATTTGTGTGAAAACAAGGTCCAATCAGGCTGAAACGTTACAGGAAGGTAGAATCTATTGAGTTGTAAGTGATCTGAACGTTTCATGATGATAGCACTTTCCTAAGGGGGTCAAACCATGTCCCAAAGGTCACCGGATCTGGTGTCAATTTAAAGAAGTAGTCCAGTTACACATTTGTGGGCTTATAACTTGGCTTCTGAATATCCTAGAGAGGTCAGGTTTGTTTTAGTGTGCTCCAATCAACAGCCCCTACAACCACAAAAAGGAATGGAGTCATTAGCACTTATGGTTTTTAAATGGCACCCAGAATTATGTTGCACGAAGCACAATTTCACATCATTCTGGGTTCATTTGTGTGAAAACAAGGTCCAATCACGCTGAAACGTTACAGGAAGGTAGAATCTATTGAGTTGTAAGTGATCTGAACGTTTCATGATTATAGCACTTTCCTAAGGGGGTCAAACCATGTCCCAAATGTAACCGCATCTGGTATCAATTTAAAGAAGTAGTCCAGTTACACATTTGTGGGCTTATAACTTGGCTTCTGAATGGCCTAGAGAGATCAGGTTTGTTTTAGTGTGCTCCAATCAACAGCCCCTACAACCACAAAAAGGAATGGAGTCATTAGCACTTATGGTTTTTAAATGGCACCCAGTATTATGTTGCACGAAGCACAATTTCACATCATTCTGGGTTCATTTTTGTGAAAACAAGGTCCAATCACACTGAAATGTTACAGGAATGTAGAATCTATTGAGTTGTAAGTGATCTGAACGTTTCATGATGATAGCACTTTCTTAAGGGGGTCAAACCATGTCCCAAAGGTCACCGGATCTGGTGTCAATTTAAAGAAGTAGTCCAGTTACACATTTGTGGGCTTATAACTTGGCTTCTGAATGTCCTAGAGAGATCAGGTTTGTTTTAATGTACTCCAATCAACAGCCCCTACAACCACAAAAAGGAATGGAGTCATTAGCACTTATGGTTTGTAAATAGCACCCAGAATTATGTTGCACGAAGCACAATTTCCCATCATTCTGGGTCCATTTGTGTGAAAACAAGGTCCAATCAGGCTGAAACGTTACAAGAAGGAAGAATCTATTGAGTTGTAAGTGATCTGAACGTTTCATGATGATAGCACTTTCCTAAGGGGGTCAAACCATGTCCCAAACGTAACTGGATCTGGTGTCAATTTAAAAAAGTAGTCCAGTTACACATCTGTGGGCTTATAACTTGGCTTCTGAATGTCCTAGAGAGATCAGGTTTGTTTTAGTGTGCTCCAATCAACAGCCCCTACAACCACAAAAAGGAATGGAGTCATTATCACTTATGGTTTTTAATAGGCACCGAGAATTATGTTGCACGAAGCACAATTTCACATCATTCTGGGTTCATTTGTGTGAAAACAAGGTCCAATCAGGCTGAAACGTTACAGGAATGTAGAATCTATTGAGTTGTAAGTGATCTGAACGTTTCATGATGATCGCACATTCCCATAGGGGGTCAAACCATGTCCCAAAGGTCATCGGGCCTGGTGTCACTTTAAAGAAGTAGTCCAGTTACACCTTTGTGGGCTTATAACTTGGCTTCTGAATTTCCTAGAGAGGTCAGGTTTGTTTTAGTGTGCTCCAATGAAAAGCCCCTACACCCACAAAATGGAATGGAGTCATTAGCACTTATGGTTTGTAAATGGCACCCAGAATTATGTTGCACGAAGCACAATTTCACATCATTCTGGGTTCATTTGTGTAAAAACAAGGTCCAATCAGGCTGAAACGTTACAAGAAGGTAGAATCTATTGAGTTGTAAGTGATCTGAACGTTTCATGATGATCGCACATTCCCATAGGGGGTCAAACCATGTCCCAAAGGTCACCGGGCCTGGTGTCACTTTAAAGAAGTAGTCCAGTTACACCTTTGTGGGCTTATAACTTGGCTTCTGAATTTCCTAGAGAGGTCAGGTTTGTTTTAGTGTACTCCAATCAACAGCCCCTACAACCACAAAATGGAATGGAGTCATTAGCGCTTATGGTTTGTAAATGGCACCCAGAATTATGTTGCACGAAGCACAATTTCACATCATTCTGGGTCCATTTGTGTGAAAACAAGGTCCAATCAGGCTGAAACGTTACAAGAAGGTAGAATCTATTGAGTTGTAAGTGATCTGAACATTTCATGATGATCGCACATTCCTATAGGGGGTCAAACCATGTCCCAAAGGTCACCGGGCCTGGTGTCACTTTAAAGAAGTAGTCCAGTTACACCTTTGTGGGCTTATAACTTGGCTTCTGAATATCCTAGAGAGGTCAGGTTTGTTTTAGAGTACTCCAGTTATCAGCCCCCATTACCCCAAAAAGGAATGGAGTCATTAGCACTTATGGTTTTTAAATGGCACCCAGAATTATGTTGCACGAAGCACAATTTCACATCATTCTTGGTTCATTTGTGTGAAAACAAGGTCCAATCAGGCTGAAACGTTACAGGAAGGTAGAATCTATTGAGTTGTAAAGGATCTGAACGTTTCATGATGATAGCACTATCCTAAGGGGGTCAAACCATGTCCCAAAGGTCACCGGATCTGGTGTCAATTTAAAGAAGTGGTCCAGTTACACATTTGTGGGCTTATAACTTGGCTTCTGAATATCCTAGAGAGGTCAGGTTTGTTTTAGAGTACTCCAATTAACAGCCCCCATTACCCCAAAAAGGAATGGAGTCATTAGCACTTATGGTTTTTAAATGGTACCCAGAATTATGTTGCACGAAGCACAATTTCCCATCATTCTGGGTCCATTTGTGTGAAAACAAGGTCCAATCAGGCTGAAACGTTACAAGAAGGTAGAATCTATTGAGTTGTAAGTGATCTGAACGTTTCATGATGATAGCACTTTCCTAAGGGGGTCAAACCATGTCCCAAAGGTAACTGGATCTGGTGTCAATTTAAAAAAGTAGTCCAGTTACACATCTGTGGGCTTATAACTTGGCTTCTGAATGTCCTAGAGAGATCAGGTTTGTTTTAGTGTGCTCCAATCAACAGCCCCTACAACCACAAAAAGGAATGGAGTCATTAGCACTTATGGTTTTTAAATGGCACCGAGAATTATGTTGCACGAAGCACAATTTCACATCATTCTGGGTTCATTTGTGTGAAAACAAGGTCCAATCAGGCTGAAACGTTACAGGAATGTAGAATCTATTGAGTTGTAAGTGATCTGAACGTTTCATGATGATCGCACATTCCCATAGGGGGTCAAACCATGTCCCAAAGGTCATCGGGCCTGGTGTCACTTTAAAGAAGTAGTCCAGTTACACCTTTGTGGGCTTATAACTTGGCTTCTGAATTTCCTAGAGAGGTCAGGTTTGTTTTAGTGTGCTCCAATGAAAAGCCCCTACAACCACAAAATGGAATGGAGTCATTAGCACTTATGGTTTGTAAATGGCACCCAGAATTATGTTGCACGAAGCACAATTTCACATCATTCTGGGTTCATTTGTGTGAAAACAAGGTCCAATCAGGCTGAAACGTTACAAGAAGGTAGAATCTATTGAGTTGTAAGTGATCTGAACGTTTCATGATGATCGCACATTCCCATAGGGGGTCAAACCATGTCCCAAAGGTCACCGGGCCTGGTGTCACTTTAAAGAAGTAGTCCAGTTACACCTTTGTGGGCTTATAACTTGGCTTCTGAATATCCTAGAGAGGTCAGGTTTGTTTTAGAGTACTCCAATTAACAGCCCCCATTACCCCAAAAAGGAATGGAGTCATTAGCACTTATGGTTTTTAAATGGTACCCAGAATTATGTTGCACGAAGCACAATTTCACATCATTCTGGGTTCATTTGTGTGAAAACAAGGTCCAATCAGGCTGAAACGTTACAGGAAGGTAGAATCTATTGAGTTGTAAGTGATCTGAACGTTTCATGATGATCACACAGTCCTATAGGGGGTCAAACCATGTCCCAAAGGTCACCCGGCCTGGTGTCACTTTAAAGATGTAGTCCAGTTACACCTTTGTGGGCTTATAACTTGGCTTCTGAATGTCCTAGAGAGGTCAGGTTTGTTTTAGCCTACTCCAATCAACAGCCCCCATTACCCCAAAAAGGAATGGAGTCATTAGCACTTATGGTTTTTAAATGGCACCCAGAATTATGTTGCACGAAGCAAAATTTCACATCATTCTGGGTTCATTTGTGTGAAAACAAGGTCCAATCACGCTGAAACGTTACAGGAAGGTAGAATCTATTGAGTTGTAAGTGATCTGAACGTTTCATGATTATAGCACTTTCCTAATGGGGTCAAACCATGTCCCAAAGGTACCCGGATCTGGTATCAATTTAAAGAAGTAGTCCAGTTACACATTTGTGGGCTTATAACTTGGCTTCTGAATGGCCTAGAGAGATCAGGTTTGTTTTAGTGTGCTCCAATCAACAGCCCCTACAACCACAAAAAGGAATGGAGTCATTAGCACTTATGGTTTTTAAATGGCACCCAGAATTATGTTGCACGAAGCACAATTTCACATCATTCTGGGTTCATTTGTGTGAAAACAAGGTCCAATCACACTGAAACGTTACAGGAAGGTAGAATCTATTGAGTTGTAAGTGATCTGAACGTTTCATGATGATAGCACTTTCTTAAGGGGGTCAAACCATGTCCCAAAGGTAACCGGATCTGGTGTCAATTTAAAGAAGTAGTCCAGTTACACATTTGTGGGCTTATAACTTGGCTTCTGAATGTCCTAGAGAGATCAGGTTTGTTTTAGTGTGCTCCAATCAACAGCCCCTACAACCACAAAAAGGAATGGAGTCATTAGCACTTATGGTTTTTAAATGTCACTGAGAATTATGTTGCACGAAGCACAATTTCACATCATTCTGGGTTCATTTGTGTGAAAACAAGGTCCAATCACGCTGAAACGTTACAGGAAGGTAGAATCTATTGAGTTGTAAGTGATCTGAACGTTTCATGATTATAGCACTTTCCTAAGGGGGTCAAACCATGTCCCAAAGGTCACCGGATCTGGTGTCAATTTAAAGAAGTAGTCCAGTTACACATTTGTGGGCTTATAATGTGGCTTCTGAATGTCCTAGAGAGATCAGGTTTGTTTTAGCGTACTCCAATCAACAGCCCCTACAACCACAAAAAGGAATGGAGTCATTAGCACTTATGGTTTTTAAATGGCACCCGAATTATGTTGCACGAAGCACAATGTCACATCAATCTGGGTCCATTTGTGTGAAAACAAGGTCCAATCAGGCTGAAACGTTACAAGAAGGTAGAATCTATTGAGTTGTAAGTGATATGAACGTTTCATGATGATCGCACATTCCCATAGGGGGTCAAACCATGTCCCAAAGGTCACCGGGCCTGGTGTCACTTTAAAGAAGTAGTCCAGTTACACCTTTGTGGGCTTATAACTTGGCTTCTGAATTTCCTAGAGAGGTCAGGTTTGTTTTAGTGTACTCCAATCGACAGCCCCTACAACCACAAAAAGGAATGGAGTCATTAGCACTTATGGTTTGTAAATGGCACCCAGATTATGTTGCACGAAGCACAATTTCACATCATTCAGGGTCCATTTGTGTGAAAACAAGGTTCAATCAGGCTGAAAGGTTACAAGAAGGTAGAATCTATTGAGTTGTAAGTGATCTGAACGTTTCATGATGATGGCACATTCCTATAGGGGGTCAAACCATGTCCCAAAGGTCAACGAGCCTGGTGTCACTTTAAAGAAGTAGTCCAGTTACACCTTTGTGGGCTTATAACTTGGCTTTTGAATATCCTAGAGAGGTCACGTTTGTTTTAGAGTACTCCAATTAACAGCCCCCATTACCCCCAAAAGGAATGGAGTCATTAACACTTATGGTTTTTAAATGGCACCCAGAATTATGTTGCACGAAGCACAATTTCACATCATTCTGGGTTCATTTGTGTGAAAACAAGGTCCAATCAGGCTGAAACGTTACAGGAAGGTAGAATCTATTGAGTTGTAAGTGATCTGAACGTTTCATGATGATTTCACTTTCCTAAGGGGGTCAAACCATGTCCCAAAGGTAACCGGATCTGGTGTCAATTTAAAGTAGTCCAGTTACACATTTGTGGGCTTATAACTTGGCTTCTGAATGTCCTAGAGAGATCAGGTTTGTTTTAGTGTACTCCAATCAACAGCCCCTACAACCACAAAAAGGAATGGAGTCATTAGCACTTATGGTTTGTAAATGGCACCCAGATTTATGTTGCACGAAGCACAATTTCACATCATTCTGGGTCCATTTGTGTGAAAACAAGGTCCATTCAGGCTGAAACGTTACAAGAAGGTAGAATCTATTGAGTTGTAAGTGATCTGAACATTTCATGATGATCGCACATTCCTATAGGGGGTCAAACCATGTCCCAAAGGTCACCGGGCCTGGTGTCACTTTAAAGAAGTAGTCCAGTTACACCTTTGTGGGCTTATAACTTGGCTTCTGAATATCCTAGAGAGGTCAGGTTTGTTTTAGAGTACTCCAGTTATCAGCCCCCATTACCCCAAAAAGGAATGGAGTCATTAGCACTTATGGTTTTTAAATGGCACCCAGAATTATGTTGCATGAAGCATAATTTCACATCATTCTGGGTTCATTTGTGTGAAAACAAGGTCCAATCAGGCTGAAACGTTACAGGAAGGTAGAATCTATTGAGTTGTAAGTGATATGAATGTTTCATGATGATAGCACTTTGCTAAGGGGGTCAAACCATGTCCCAAAGGTCACCGGATCTGGTGTCAATTTAAAGAAGTGGTCCAGTTACTCATTTGTGGGCTTATAACTTGGCTTCTGAATATAATAGAGAGGTCAGGTTTGTTTTAGAGTACTCCAATTAACAGCCCCCATTACCCCAAAAAGGAATGGAGTCATTAGCACTTATGGTTTTTAAATGGCACCCAGAATTATGTTGCACGAAGCACAATTTCACATCATTCTGGGTTCATTTGTGTGAAAACAAGGTCCAATCAGGCTGAAACGTTACAGGAATGTAGAATCTATTGAGTTGTAAGTGATCTGAACGTTTCATGATGATCGCACATTCCTATTGGGGGTAAAACCATGTCCAAAAGGTCACCGGGCCTGGTGTCACTTTAAAGAAGTAGTCCAGTTACACATTTGTGGGCTTATAATGTGGCTTCTGAATGTCCTAGAGAGATCAGGTTTGTTTTAGCGTACTCCAATCAACAGCCCCTACAACCACAAAAAGCAATGGAGTCATTAGCACTTATGGTTTTTAAATGGCACGCGAATTATGTTGCACGAAGCACAATTTCACATCATTCTGGGTCCATTTGTGTGAAAACAAGGTCCAATCAGGCTGAAACGTTACAAGAAGGTAGAATCTATTGAGTTGTAAGTGATATGAACTTTTCATGATGATCGCACATTCCCATAGGGGGTCAATCCATGTCCCAAAGGTCACCGGGCCTGGTGTCACTTTAAAGAAGTAGTCCAGTTACACCTTTGTGGGCTTATAACTTGGCTTCTGAATTTCCTAGAGAGGTCAGGTTTGTTTTAGTGTACTCCAATCAACAGCCCCTACAACCACAAAAAGGAATGGAGTCATTAGCACTTATGGTTTGTAAATGGCACCCAGAATTATGTTGCACGAAGCACAATTTCATATCATTCAGGGTCCATTTATGTAAAAACAAGGTCCAATCAGGCTGAAAGGTTACAAGAAGGTAGAATCTATTGAGTTGTAAGTGATCTGAACGTTTCATGATGATCGCACATTCCTATAGGGGGTCAAACCATGTCCCAAAGGTCACCGAGCCTGGTGTCACTTTAAAGAAGTAGTCCAGTTACACCTTTGTGGGCTTATAACTTGGCTTTTGAATATCCTAGAGAGGTCAGGTTTGTTTTAGAGTACTCCAATTAACAGCCCCCATTACCCCAAAAAGGAATGGAGTCATTAGCACTTATGGTTTTTAAATGGCACCCAGAATTATGTTGCACGAAGCACAATTTCACATCATTCTGGGTCCATTTGTGTGAAAACAAGGTCCAATCAGGCTGAAACGTTACATGAAGGTAGAATCTATTGAGTTGTAAGTGATCTGAACTTTTCATGATGATCGCACATTCCCATAGGGGGTCAATCCATGTCCCAAAGGTCACCGGGCCTGGTGTCACTTTAAAGAAGTAGTCCAGTTACACCTTTGTGGGCTTATAACTTGGCTTCTGAATGTCCTAGAGAGATCAGGTTTGTTTTAATGTACTCCAATCAACAGCCCCTACAACCACAAAAATGAATGGAGTCATTAACACTTATGGTTTTCAAATGGCACCCAGATTTATGTTGCACGAAGCACAATTTCACATCATTCTGGGTTCATTTGTGTGAAAACAAGGTCCAATCAGGCTGAAACGTTACAGGAAGGTAGAATCTATTGAGTTGTAAGTGATCTGAACGTTTCATGATGATCGCACATTCCTAAGGGGGTCAAACCATGTCCCAAAGGTCACCGGGCCTGGTGTCAATTTAAAGAAGTAGTCCAGTTACACATTTGTGGGCTTATAACTTGGCTTCTGAATATCCTAGAGAGGTCAGGTTTGTTTTAGAGTACTCCAGTTATCAGCCCCCATTACCCCAAAAAGGAATGGAGTCATTAGCACTTATGGTTTTTAAATGGCACCCAGAATTATGTTGCACGAAGCACAATTTCACATCATTCTGGGTTCATTTGTGTGAAAACAAGGTCCAATCACGCTGAAACGTTACAGGAAGGTAGAATCTATTGAGTTGTAAGTGATCTGAACGTTTCATGATTATAGCACTTTCCTAAGGGGGTCAAACCATGTCCCAAATGTAACCGCATCTGGTATCAATTTAAAGAAGTAGTCCAGTTACACATTTGTGGGCTTATAACTTGGCTTCTGAATGGCCTAGAGAGATCAGGTTTGTTTTAGTGTGCTCCAATCAACAGCCCCTACAACCACAAAAAGGAATGGAGTCATTAGCACTTATGTTTTTTAAATGGCACCCAGAATTATGTTGCACAAAGCACAATTTCACATCATTCTGGGTTCATTTGTGTGAAAACAAGGTCCAATCACACTGAAATGTTACAGGAAGGTAGACTCTATTGAGTTGTAAGTGATCTGAACGTTTCATGATGATAGCCCTTTCCTAAGGGGGTCAAACCATGTCCCAAAGGTAACTGGATCTGGTGTCAATTTAAAAAAGTAGTCCAGTTACACATCTGTGGGCTTATAACTTGGCTTCTGAATGTCCTAGAGAGATCAGGTTTGTTTTAATGTACTCCAATCAACAGCCCCTACAACCACAAAAAGGAATGGAGTCATTAGCACTTATGGTTTGTAAATAGCACCCAGAATTATGTTGCACGAAGCACAATTTCCCATCATTCTGGGTCCATTTGTGTGAAAACAAGGTCCAATCAGGCTGAAACGTTACAGGAATGTAGAATCTATTGAGTTGTAAGTGATCTGAACGTTTCATGATGATCGCACATTCCCATAGGGGGTCAAACCATGTCCCAAAGGTCATCGGGCCTGGTGTCACTTTAAAGAAGTAGTCCAGTTACACCTTTGTGGGCTTATAACTTGGCTTCTGAATTTCCTAGAGAGGTCAGGTTTGTTTTAGTGTGCTCCAATGAAAAGCCCCTACACCCACAAAATGGAATGGAGTCATTAGCACTTATGGTTTGTAAATGGCACCCAGAATTATGTTGCACGAAGCACAATTTCACATCATTCTGGGTTCATTTGTGTGAAAACAAGGTCCAATCAGGCTGAAACGTTACAAGAAGGTAGAATCTATTGAGTTGTAAGTGATCTGAACGTTTCATGATGATCGCACATTCCCATAGGGGGTCAAACCATGTCCCAAAGGTCACCGGGCCTGGTGTCACTTTAAAGAAGTAGTCCAGTTACACCTTTGTGGGCTTATAACTTGGCTTCTGAATTTCCTAGAGAGGTCAGGTTTGTTTTAGTGTACTCCAATCAACAGCCCCTACAACCACAAAATGGAATGGAGTCATTAGCACTTATGGTTTGTAAATGGCACCCAGAATTATGTTGCACGAAGCACAATTTCACATCATTCTGGGTCCATTTGTGTGAAAACAAGGTCCAATCAGGCTGAAACGTTACATGAAGGTAGAATCTATTGAGTTGTAAGTGATCTGAACATTTCATGATGATCGCACATTCCTATAGGGGGTCAAACCATGTCCCAAAGGTCACCGGGCCTGGTGTCACTTTAAAGAAGTAGTCCAGTTACACCTTTGTGGGCTTATAACTTGGCTTCTGAATATCCTAGAGAGGTCAGGTTTGTTTTAGAGTACTCCAGTTATCAGCCCCCATTACCCCAAAAAGGAATGGAGTCATTAGCACTTATGGTTTTTAAATGGCACCCAGAATTATGTTGCACGAAGCACAATTTCACATCATTCTTGGTTCATTTGTGTGAAAACAAGGTCCAATCAGGCTGAAACGTTACAGGAAGGTAGAATCTATTGAGTTGTAAGTGATCTGAACGTTTCATGATGATAGCACTTTCCTAAGGGGGTCAAACCATGTCCCAAAGGTCACCGGATCTGGTGTCAATTTAAAGAAGTGGTCCAGTTACACATTTGTGGGCTTATAACTTGGCTTCTGAATATCCTAGAGAGGTCAGGTTTGTTTTAGAGTACTCCAATTAACAGCCCCCATTACCCCAAAAAGGAATGGAGTCATTAGCACTTATGGTTTTTAAATGATACCCAGAATTATGTTGCACGAAGCACAATTTCCCATCATTCTGGGTCCATTTGTGTGAAAACAAGGTCCAATCAGGCTGAAACGTTACAAGAAGGTAGAATCTATTGAGTTGTAAGTGATCTGAACGTTTCATGATGATAGCACTTTCCTAAGGGGGTCAAACCATGTCCCAAAGGTAACTGGATCTGGTGTCAATTTAAAAAAGTAGTCCAGTTACACATCTGTGGGCTTATAACTTGGCTTCTGAATGTCCTAGAGAGATCAGGTTTGTTTTAGTGTGCTCCGATCAACAGCCCCTACAACCACAAAAAGGAATGGAGTCATTAGCACTTATGGTTTTTAAATGGCACCCAGAATTATGTTGCACGAAGCACAATTTCACATCATTCTGGGTTCATTTGTGTGAAAACAAGGTCCAATCAGGCTGAAACGTTACAGGAATGTAGAATCTATTGAGTTGTAAGTGATCTGAACGTTTCATGATGATCACACATTCCCATAGGGGGTCAAACCATGTCCCAAAGGTCATCGGGCCTGGTGTCACTTAAAAGAAGTAGTCCAGTTACACCTTTGTGGGCTTATAACTTGGCTTCTGAATTTCCTAGAGAGGTCAGGTTTGTTTTAGTGTGCTCCAATGAAAAGCCCCTACAACCACAAAATGGAATGGAGTCATTAGCACTTATGGTTTGTAAATGGCACCCAGAATTATGTTGCACGAAGCACAATTTCACATCATTCTGGGTTCATTTGTGTGAAAACAAGGTCCAATCAGGCTGAAACGTTACAAGAAGGTAGAATCTATTGAGTTGTAAGTGATCTGAACGTTTCATGATGATCGCACATTCCCATAGGGGGTCAAACCATGTCCCAAAGGTCACCGGGCCTGGTGTCACTTTAAAGAAGTAGTCCAGTTACACCTTTGTGGGCTTATAACTTGGCTTCTGAATATCCTAGAGAGGTCAGGTTTGTTTTAGAGTACTCAAATTAACAGCCCCCATTACCCCAGAAAGGAATGGAGTCATTAGCACTTATGGTTTTTAAATGGTACCCAGAATTATGTTGCACGAAGCACAATTTCACATCATTCTGGGTTCATTTGTGTGAAAACAAGGTCCAATCAGGCTGAAACGTTACAGGAAGGTAGAATCTATTGAGTTGTAAGTGATCTGAACGTTTCATGATGATCACACAGTCCTATAGGGGGTCAAACCATGTCCCAAAGGTCACCCGGCCTGGTGTCACTTTAAAAAAGTAGTCCAGTTACACCTTTGTGGGCTTATAACTTGGCTTCTGAATGTCCTAGAGAGGTCAGGTATGTTTTAGCCTACTCCAATCAACAGCCCCCATTACCCCAAAAAGGAATGGAGTCATTAGCACTTATGGTTTTTAAATGGCACCCAGAATTATGTTGCACGAAGCAAAATTTCACATCATTCTGGGTTCATTTGTGTGAAAACAAGGTCCAATCACGCTGAAACGTTACAGGAAGGTAGAATCTATTGAGTTGTAAGTGATCTGAACGTTTCATGATTATAGCACTTTCCTAATGGGGTCAAACCATGTCCCAAAGGTAACCGGATCTGGTATCAATTTAAAGAAGTAGTCCAGTTACACATTTGTGGGCTTATAACTTGGCTTCTGAATGGCCTAGAGAGATCAGGTTTGTTTTAATGTGCTCCAATCAACAGCCCCTACAACCACAAAAAGGAATGGAGTCATTAGCACTTATGGTTTTTAAATGGCACCCAGAATTATGTTGCACGAAGCACAATTTCACATCATTCTGGGTTCATTTGTGTGAAAACAAGGTCCAATCACTCTGAAACGTTACAGGAAGGTAGAATCTATTGAGTTGTAAGTGATCTGAACGTTTCATGATGATAGCACTTTCTTAAGGGGGTCAAACCATGTCCCAAAGGTAACCGGATCTGGTGTCAATTTAAAGAAGTAGACCAGTTACACATTTGTGGGCTTATAACTTGGCTTCTGAATGTCCTAGAGAGATCAGGTTTGTTTTAGTGTGCTCCAATCAACAGCCCCTACAACCACAAAAAGGAATGGAGTCATTAGCACTTATGGTTTTTAAATGGCACTGAGAATTATGTTGCACGAAGCACAATTTCACATCATTCTGGGTTCATTTGTGTGAAAACAAGGTCCAATCAGGCTGAAATGTTACAGGAATGTAGAATCTATTGAGTTGTAAGTGATCTGAACGTTTCATGATGATCGCACATTCCCATAGGGGGTCAAACCATGTCCCAAAGGTCACCGGGCCTGGTGTCACTTTAAAGTAGTAGTCCAGTTACACCTTTGTGGGCTTATAACTTGGCTTCTGAATTTCCTAGAGAGGTCAGGTTTGTTTTAGTGTACTCCAATGAACAGCCCCTACAACCACAAAATGGAATGGAGTCATTAGCACTTATGGTTTGTAAATGGCACCCAGAATTATGTTGCACGAAGCACAATTTCACATCATTCTGGGTTCATTTGTGTGAAAACAAGGTCCAATCAGGCTGAAACGTTACAAGAAGGTAGAATCTATTGAGTTGTAAGTGATCTGAACGTTTTATGATGATCGCACATTCCCATAGGGGGTCAAACCATGTCCCAAAGGTCACCGGGCCTGGTGTCACTTTAAAGAAGTAGTCCAGTTACACCTTTGTGGGCTTATAACTTGGCTTCTGAATTTCCTAGAGAGGTCAGGTTTGTTTTAGTGTACTCCAATCAACAGCCTCTACAACCACAAAATGGAATGGAGTCATTAGCACTTATGGTTTGTAAATGGCACCCAGAATTATGTTGCACGAAGCACAATTTCACATCATTCTGGGTCCATTTGTGTGAAAACAAGGTCCAATCAGGCTGAAACGTAACAAGAAGGTAGAATCTATTGAGTTGTAAGTGATCTGAACGATTCATGATGAATGCACATTCCTTTAGGGGGTCAAACCATGTCCCAAAGGTCACCGAGCCTGGTGTCACTTTAAAGAAGTAGTCCAGTTACACCTTTGTGGGCTTATAACTTGGCTTCTGAATATCCTAGAGAGGTCAGGTTTGTTTTAGTGTACTCCGATTAAAAGCCCCCCCCCCCCCCCCATTACCCCAAAAAGGAATGGAGTCATTAGCAGTTACGGTTTTTAAATGGCACCCAGAATTATGTTGCACGAAGCACAATTTCACATCATTCTGGGTCCATTTGTGTGAAAACAAGGTCCAATCAGGCTGAAACGTAACAAGAAGGTAGAATCTATTGAGTTGTAAGTGATCTGAACGATTCATGATGAATGCACATTCCTTTAGGGGGTCAAACCATGTCCCAAAGGTCACCGAGCCTGGTGTCACTTTAAAGAAGTAGTCCAGTTACACCTTTGTGGGCTTATAACTTGGCTTCTGAATGTCCTAGAGAGGTCAGGTTTGTTTTAGCATACTCCAATCAACAGCCCCCATTACCCCAAAAAGGAATGGAGTCATTAGCACTTATGGTTTTTAAATGGCACGCAGAATTATGTTGCACGAAGCACAATTTCACATCATTCTGGGTTCATTTGTGTGAAAACAAGGTCCAATCAGGCTGAAACGCTACAAGAAAGTTTAATCTATTGAGTTTTAAGTGATCTGAATGTTTCATGATGATCGCACATTCCTATAGGGGGACAAACCATGTCCCAAAGGTCACTGGATCTGGTGTCATTTTAAAGAAGTAGTCCAGTTACACATCTGTGGGCTTATAACTTGGCTTCTGAATGTCCTAGAGAGATCAGGTTTGTTTTAGTGTACTCCAATTAACAGCCCCTACAACCACAAAGAGGAATAGAGTCATTAGCACTTATGGTTTTTAAATGGCACCCAGAATTATGTTGCACGAAGCACAATTTCACATCATTCTGGGTTCATTTGTGTGAAAACAAGGTCCAATCAGGCTGAAACGCTACAAGAAAGTAGAATCTATTGAGTTGTAAGTGATCTGAACGTTTCATGATGATCGCACATTCCTATAGGGGGTCAAACCATGTGCCAAAGGTCACCGGGCCTGGTGTCACTTTAAAGAAGTAGTCCAGTTACACCTTTGTGGGCTTATAACTTGGCTTCTGAATATCCTAGAGAGGTCAGGTTTATTTTAGATTACCCAATTAAGAGCCGCCTTTACCCCAAAAAGGAATGGAGTCATTAGCACTTATGGTTTTTAAATGGCACCCAGAATTATGTTGCACGAAGCACAATTTCACATCATTCTGGGTGCATTTGTGTGAAAACAAGGTCCAATCAGGCTGAAACATTACAAGAAGGTAGAATCTATTGAGTTGTAAGTGATCTGAACGTTTCATGATGATAGCACTTTCCTAAGAGGGTCAAACCATGTCCCAAAGGTCACCGGATCTGATGTCAATTTAAATAAGTAGTCCAGTTACACATTTGTGGGCTTATAACTTGGCTTCTGAATGTCCTAGAGAGATCAGGTTTGTTTTAGTGTACTCCAATCAACAGCCCCTACAACCACAAAAAGGAATAGAGTCATTAGCACTTATGGTTTGTAAATGGCACCCAGAATTATAATGCACGAAGCACAATTTCACATCATTCTGGGTCCATTTGTGTGAAAACAAGGTCCAATCAGGCTGAAACGTTACAAGAAGGTAGAATCTATTGAGTTGTAAGTGATCTGAACGTTTCATGGTGATAGCACTTTCCTAAGGGGGTCAAACCATGTCCCAAAGGTCACCGGATCTGGTGTCAATTTAAAGAAGTAGTCCAGTTACACATTTGTGGGCTTATAACTTGGCTTCTGAATGTCCTAGAGAGATCAGGTTTGTTTTAATGTACTCCAATCAACAGCCCCTACAACCACAAATAGGAACGGAGTCATTAGCACTTATGGTTTGTAAATAGCACCCAGAATTATGTTGCACGAAGCACAATTTCACATCATTCTGGGTCCATTTGTGTGAAAACAAGGTCCAATCAGGCTGAAACGTTACAAGAAGGTAGTGTGGTTCTTTTTCCTTATCAAAAACAAGAAAGAGACAGGTTTTGTCCAAACTCAGCGGGGGGCATTTATTTACACAACTCATCCATACATCACCAACACTTCACAGGGGACAGCGTCCAGCTTCGATCTAAACACCTCGGCTGGAGATCCTTCTGCAAAAGCCCACTCTCCTACACCACGCAGCATCAGTTATACTATTCAACCCCCACCTCCCTTTTGATTCTGAGAAATGATGGGGTGCTACTTCCACATCCTAATATGGTCAAAAGTAGTTGAAACTTACATAAGCTGGACAGATCAACATGTTTTTGGAGCATGTACTCAGCAGCTGGGCTGCCTGATAAACGGCTGGTATTTGATAAGCAACATGTCAACATGCACGTACACAAAACACTGCTTTTAGCTCCTACAGATCCCCCCCATGGGGGTGTCCACCCCCATTAATAAGCTGGCTACATAACATATAACTTAACACATAAGTGAACGTTAACATAAACCAGTAAATGGGTGTCGAATGGCAAAATGACAAATACACTACAAACTTCAACCAAACTATATAGGCATATATGTAACGACGAAGTAACTGCAAACCAACACTTGGATGAGTACACAAAGTAAGTATCAGCTTCAAAACACAATATGGAATGTGACGTCTTTAACCAGCTCAGTCACATCAAAATGCATGCGCAAACTGTAAGGGGGCGAAAACCTGTCCGCTGTTCTTAACAGGAAAAATTCCCCTTTGACCTCCTGGCCCCAAACAGGACGGTCACATAAAGCACAGCGTGAGCATGCAAGCCTAGCCTAAGTATATGGCAGACATTAGGTAACAGTGAATTAACAAAAGAACGCACGTAAGAGAAAACAAACTGATGAAACCTTCCAACAGAGAACAAAAATCATAAGCATGATCGAGCATTAATTACCCTTAGCAATATTATAACCAGTAACTGTACGTGAATATGCAATCAAAAATACAAACTCATGTGAAATAAATGATTGACGTGGATACGAATGAACGACTAGATGATGTCGCTGTGACTAAACCTATAAAAGTTAAACACAACAGGAGGTGTAATGAATATACTCAACGTAACAACACAACTGCTCAACTGAAATAGAGAACGGAGTCAGAGTCCCAGCTGCAGAACTGAAAAAGAAATGGAGTGAAGAAAACATAAGAGTCAAGTTCAGTTTTATTGATGACTGCTGCAGGGGTCTTGCCGCTGGAAGAGGACTTTGAGGCCGATTCCTTAGTCGAGTGCATGTAACCACAACAGCAACATCTATGATGAGACGCAAAGATTACTCCGCCGTTGTCCCATCAGCCGTCCCATTCTTCAGGCACATTGGGTGTCGTGCTGAGTCCATTGCGGCCATTTCCATTTGCACATATTGAGACGACGCAGCAAGGTTCATTTGGGCAGCCAGAGTTCGCTCCCACAGTCTCCTCACAACAGGTAGGATGCAACATGCCAATAGAGAAATCAGAATTAGTACTACTATTGCACTAATTCCTGCTTTTACCAAAATAGCTCCCCACTGACCCAATTTGAGGGCTAAGGAGTCTAAGGACCAGCTTTCCCTGCCTGCATTCTCCTTCAGCTCTATCTTTAAATCTTTCAATTTCCTCATGCCTTCAGTAAATGCACCATCAGGGGCCGTATTACTTGGAATGTAGGTGCAACATTCTTGCCCACTGGAGTTCAGAAACTTACAGAGCCCACCTTTCTCGGCCAGCAACCAGTCCAAAGCCTGGTCATGCTGCAAAGTCATTTTGACTGTGGCATGAAGTTGTTCACCCAAGAGGCCAAGGTTATTTACTGTGTAATTTAAGATTCTTTGCTGATTAAAATAAACATAGTTGATCCATTTCACATTCTTATTTATTGTTATCCAAGGAAGAATTGACTCTAAACCTGCTATTACCTCATCTCTTGCTTGAAATTCTATGGGAATTCCTGTTGGCAGTCCTATGGCGTTTAAATGCACTTTATGATCAAACACATCATACCTCTTTGTCCTACGTCTATTGGTAGTCTCCAACTGAAGTAATTCACTCACACCTTCATGCAAGATAGTCACTGGAACTTTCATACGTACTAGCGTACACAACCCAACCCAAAAACTTGGCAAAACATTCATTAGAACATCACCACCACACATCCAGTAGCTGTCGGCCACTGGAATGTCTTGCTCACCTATGAGATCCAGAGTGGGGATCGTCATCGATATGTTATCACAGTCCTGACTAAGAGTTACAGGGTTTTCATACCAAACAGGGGTATCAATGAGAAGCGGCGTCATATTTGCATGCGGGAAGCAGGATAATACCCAAGTGACGTTACAGTTGACAGATGTATTACCTACGTCCACTCCTCCATCGTCAGCGAAACCTCCGCTTGCAAAACATTCATAATCAGCACTATAATCAATTTTGTAGTCCGTTGGAGGACCATTTTGGTCTGTTTGGATCGCAAATTCAGCACATTCCTCTAGGATGTTATATTCTGCATATTTTTCAACATATTTGTACTTATCTCGTGTACCATGGAGCAATCTGCATTGGAATCCACACAATGGCATCTTAAGAAGAGGTGGAATCTTTTTATTTATCTCTATTACCTTTCTAGTCTTACATGTGCGTCGTTGTGTAATGGCACACTCACTAGAAGTATACTTTTCCGGAACAACCTCAGGTAACATTCCGGGTGCTTGAGCGCACACTATGCAGTCATTAGGAGTCATTTCTCTTGTCGTATACAAAGCCCATTTATACCAACTATTTTGCATGGCTGCATCCCAAAGCCTATCCTCAATAGCCAAATGTCTGCTCGCTCTAGGGGAGATAGGCCCTGTGTTACCGCCGGACCTAGGTCTAATTGGCCCAAATAGTGTCTTAGGTACAGCTTTGCGATTGGTCACTTCTTGTTCATTTTGTCCTTTCTGAGTGAGATTACGAACATGGTTACTACCAGAGGTTGCCGTGGGAAAGCCAGATTTCACAGCTACACCTCCTGTGGGAGTTGTAGTACTGACAGGTGGCTTAGCGTTTACGCTTCTCAGCTTGCTAATTGGCGTTGTTTTAGATCTTGAAATCAGTGGAGTCACTAGCTGTAAAAGAGAGGAAGAGCTCCAGTCGACCCTCACCTCTCCAACAGGCGCTGTGGTAGTCAAAACATCAGGGATCACAGTAGCAGTAGCGCTAGTAGTTAAAACATTACTTGGAACTGTGGTTATATCACCAGTTTTAACAATTGCTACGTCGAATGCAGGCAGGGATGCCGACCTATGTTGCATCCGGCCTGCTGAATTGTACTTAACTTGATCATGGTATGCTGCCTCGTCGTTGGCCAAGTCGTCTGGCGTATGCTCTTGTGATGGGTCGACGAGTTGCTCCTCGGCCATCGTCTCCATCTTCACCTCCTCCAGCACCATCATCAGACCCCCTAGTGTTATCCAAAACAGAACTGTCATCAGGCTTAGCACGCCCTTCTTTCCTCCGGCCATCATGCCGGTTTGTTACGTTAGGCACAATACTGCCCTGAGTTTTGTCTTTGACTTTCGTGCAGTGCGTCAGATGATGCCACGTCGATCCTCCTTCGACCTGGACTGCTGTTGGCGTTGCTCGAACCACTTTGTAGGGACCCTCTCGTCGCGGTTCGTGCCACTTCCTCCTGAAAACTTTGATGTACACCTGGTCTCCAGGAACTACCGGCCCGTCTGCGCCTGCGCTAGAGACGAGCTCCTTTCTCTTTTCCTGCAAATAGATGGCTTTATGGATGCTGGTTAGTTGCTTGATATAGCTTTTGAATTCAAGCTCTAGCTGTTCCAGCGAAGGCCCCTTGTGGGGTCCTCTAAGCTGAGGAGCTGGCATTGGCCTGCCTGTTAGGACCTCATGAGGTGAAAGATGCGTGCTTCTGTTAGTTTGCATGCGATAGCTCATTAAGGCAAGCGGCAATGCATCAACCCAGTTAAGGTTAGTACAAGCACAGATTTTGCAGATTTTAGACTTCAACGTCAGATTCGCTCGCTCGACCATCCCTTGGCTCTGGGGGTGATAAACTGATCCTAATCGTTGCTTTATCCTTAGTTGTTGCAACACACCTTTAAGGACTTTTTCAACAAAAGCAGGACCATTGTCCGAGCTTATTTCCGACGGGATACCAAAGCGAGGAATCACTTCTCTGACTAGAAACTTTACCACTGTTTCTGAACCTAGATCTTTAGAGGGAACAGCTTCGATCCACCGACTGAATCTGTCAATGATCACCAGCATGTACCGTTTCCCATGCACAGACTTAATCATGTCAACATAGTCAATGACCAAATGTTTGAAAGGACCTTCGGGCACTGGAATGTGTCCCGCTGGGACTGTGATGCCCTTTTTTACATTGTTCTCAGCACAAATGTCACACTGATCTATTACTTCCTCAACCATGGCTTTTAGGTATGGTGACCAGTAACCTTGTTTGTTAAGTCTTTTCAGCACCTCTGCACGACCACAATGATCAGGACCGTGTCTTTCCGAGATTAGCATCGTCAGCAAGGAGACAGGTGCAACGATCAAGCCCTCATGAGACCTCCACAAGCCGCTTGAGTCCATTGTTGCACCTCTTCTTCTCCAACACTGCTGCTCGCTTTTCTCTGCCTTTTCCTGAATCAGAATGATGTCTTCTGGTGTTATTGCAGGCTCTAATGATATTACAGGTGCCAAAATGGCTTCTTCACACCTGGAGGCAGATTTTGCCGCCTCATCTGCTGCATTGTTGCCTCTGATGACATCACAGTTACCCTTGCGGTGCGCAGGGCACTTTACAATGGCCAGTTTCGATGGAAGCATCATTGCTGAGATCAGCTCGTTGATCTGCTTTCCATGAAGGATGGGTGTACCATCCGTCTTCTTAAAACCTCTTTGTCTCCACACACTTCCAAACAGGTGACAAACACCATGGGCGTATGCAGAGTCAGTGTAAATAGTTGCTACCTGGCCACTTGCCAACTTGCAAGCTTCGGTCAGGGCTTTGAGTTCTGCTAGCTGCGCAGAACAGGGTTGGTTACACTTTTCAGCTTTTACTGTTTCAAATCTGTCATCTACATTTTCCACAACAGCAAACGCTGCATGGTTTCCTAAGTAGTCTCTAAAACATGAACCATCAACAAAATAGGTGACATCAGATTGGTCGAAAGGGGTAGATTCCAAATCAGGCCTTAGCTTAGTGTATCTAGATACCTCGGCTATGCAGCAATGTGGTTCTCCTTCAAACTCAAAGGGAACACTGTTAGCAGGGTTTGCTGCAGTACACCTCTTTATGACAACGTCAGGATATGTCAGTAGTGGCATATACTGCAGGCATCTTGCTTGGTTTAACACAAACTTCCCTCGGTTGATTAGTTCAGATATTTTGTGATGTGTGTAGATGGTCACAGGATATCCCATTGTTATCACTGAGGCTTTCTCATAAGCATAATGCAAAGCAGCCAATCCTTGATAACAAGGGGGCCATCCCTGTGCCACATTGTCAAATTTTGCACTGTAGTACGCAATAGGTTGTTTCCGACGTCCACTGCATGTGTCCTGCATTAACACTGCAGAGGCATACATGTCATGTCTGTTTGCGACGTACAGCAAAAATGGTTTTGTGTAGTCAGGTGTTGCTAAACTTGGTGCAGTTTGCATGTCTTGTTTGATGGTTTCAAAAGCTATCTTAGCTTCATTTGTCCATTTTAGAGTCGATTTTAAAGACTCGCTTCCAGCATCTTTAATCAGTGCCCTAAGTGGTGCGGTTTTTTCAGCATAGTTTTCAATCCACTCGGAGTTAAAACCAGTCATTCCCAGAAATGTCATCATTTGTCCGACAGTTTGTGGTTGTGGAGCTTTGCTCACACCTTCCACGTGTTCTGGTGAGATGGCGACAGTCCCATGGGAGATTACTCTCCCTAGGTACTCTACCTGTGGTTGGCAGTACTGAAGCTTTGTTAGAGAGGCTTTGTGTCCTCCCCGAGCTAACTTCTGTAGGACTTTAATGGAGTCACGATGACAATCATCGATTGTTCGTGCGCAAATCAGTAGGTCATCAACATACTGAATCACAGTGCTGTTCACCTCGATGCCTTCGAGGCTCTGTTTCAAAATCTGATTAAAGATGTGTGGACTGTGTTTTAGCCCTTGTGGTAGCCTTCTGTACGTGAGCTGTCTCCCACGAAACGTGAAAGCAAAAAGATATTGTGATTCTTTGGCCAATGGGATGCTAAAAAATGCTGAACACAGATCAATTACCGTGAAGTATTTAGCTTCCCCATCAATGTTACTCAGTAATGTGCTTGGGTTTGGCACGTCTGCGTCAAAGTCAGTGATCACTTCATTTACAGCTCTTAAATCATGTACCAGTTGGTACTTGAGCTTGTCTGCTTTTAGCACTGGCAGAATTGGAGTGTTACATGTGCTATAGGTTTCTTTTAGTACTCCTGCTTGAATTAGACCTTCAATAGTTGCATTTATACCCTCTTCTGCTTCTGGCTTTAGTGGGTATTGGGGTCGATAAGGCAGTCTTGCATTTGGCTTCAATTCCACTTGAACTGGAGTTGCCGATGTTACCAGTCCAACATCCGTGTCATGTTTAGACCATAGCTGGTCTGGAACTTGTTTTAGCATGTTGGCTTTCAACTTGTTTTGAACTGTTTCTGATTCTGCTACACCTTGCATGTGTTTTTTGTTTGCGACTGTTACAACCTGTGGTTTTGACATCATGGTGCCGCCGCAGAGAATTTTAATCATTTCTGCATTTTTGTAGTATAGATTAGCGGGTTATCTGTTTTCTGCCACTCTGTTTTAGTTGCTGTTAACATCATTGGTCCAAGATCTCTTGACCCAAAGCCTTTGTTTACCATTAAGGTAATGTGTGGTGCTGATTCTGGCACAGTGTGCCATTTTTCAATAAATGGGTTTTCTTCCACATTCACAGCTGCACCTTGCTGTCCTATCATGATGTATTGTGACACTAGCCTAACGTGCAAGTCTTTTGTTTCTTTGTCCCATTTTTCTTCAAAGATTCTACTGCATGATGGATCATAAGTCATTGTGCAGTGATAGTCACTGAACGGTACAGTAGCTTCTGGAATTTGAGCTTCAATAAATTTTTCCCACTGTTGAAACATCTCTGAGACTGGCTTGTTAATGTCACCAAGCCAGTAGACCTTAGCGTATTCTGTCTGAGCAGTCATTTGAAAGTTTATTCCAGAGCTATCTACATATATTCCTTCTGGTGTGCACCAGATTTTTGTTTTTAGTTTACACAATGCATCTCTTCCTAGTAGATTAACTGGAGTTTGGTCTGAAATCAGAATTGGAATTACGATTTCACTGTCATCAACTGCTAGTCTTACTGGAGCTGTTAAGGGGTTTATTTGTTTTGTTCCCGAGAACCCTGTTGTCTTTACGCTTTTCTCAGACATGGGGAGATGAGTTGCATAATTTGATTTTATGCATGAGTAGGTTGCCCCAGTATCTACTAACATTGGGACCGATTTGCCTTCTATTTTAACATTGATCACTGGTTCTTTATTGGCGTTAGCTATTAAAATTGGTAGTTGCTCCTCCCCCCCAGGGCCCTCCGGGCATCCCTAGAATCCTTGTTGTGCTGCCCATGGATTAACTGGACCTCCTCTTCCCCGGTTTGGTCGTGTTCCACGACCACGCCCAGACCATTCAGGGTTTGGAATTGGATTCGGACAGTCTCGATACAGGTGACCCATCTGGCCACACCCCCAACATGAACCTGGAAGTGGGGGTCGGTTCTGCTGCACCCAGCCTTGTCGGGTTGGGTAGCGATTGGGGAAAGGATTTGGAAATCGTCTCTGTGGTCCGGGCTGCTGTCTACCATACTGGTTTGGGTAGACATTGATAACCGGTTGAGATGGAGTTTGAGGCGGGGCCACAGCTGTTTGCAATGCTTGGGTTTGACTGTCACTCTTGCTGTCACTTTTCTCCACTGCCGCCTGGGTCTTCGCCTTGTGCTGGAGATCATTTATGTGCAACTGCATGAGTTTTCTCTGAGCGCACTTTTCTTGCTCAATCATTTTGTTATTGTCTTTCCGATAGCGGTCCACTGCGTGGACTACATGGTCTCTGAACTGCACATGTGGCATTGAGTCCAGTCCCACAACATCCTCCAGTTTGTCTCGCACAGGAGTCGGGAGAGCAGAAATCAGGGATGTTCGGAACAGAGAAGTCATTATCGGCGTCCCCTCAGGACCCTCCTCCGTCTCCAGCTTCCACCGTCTGAGCTGCCTGTCAACAAATGACGCAGGACTCTCAGTCTCTGAAAGTGGCTCACCTTTCAAAGCTTTGGGGTCAATCCTGTTGGGATATGCTGCTCTTAGTATGTTCCAGAGTGCATTTCTGTATGTGTTAAACTCCGTGCCGTCAGCCATTGGGTCCAGCATCCATTGGACTCCATTGGATGCTAGCAATGTTCCCATAGCTGATGTCCCAACAACTCGAGCCAAAATAGCTTTGAGATCTCCAAGGGCAAGCATTAGCCCAGTTGTCTCCTGTTCGAAGGCCCCAATCCACCTTCCCGCGCCATCTTGAATGTGGGGCAGCCGTGAAACCAAACCAGTGAGGTCGAGGCTCTGCCAGGGAATATAATTAGCTCTTGTGCCCTTAATTAAAATTGGGTACTGACCATCATTAGTGTATCGAATAGGTGGTTTTAAGTCATGTCTGGGTCTCAGCTCACGGCTTTCACTGCTAGGACCTGGTTTTTCCTTCTCCTGAGTCAGACCTGTATTTGGGTCACCACGCTCTGGTGAGTGAATGCCTGGTTTGTAAAAAGGCTTGAAATTTTTCTCCTTGCTTGTGCTAGTGGTGTTCTCACTAACCTCATCTGAATGTGTGCCTGTGATGTGATTTAAGGATTTCCGCAGGCCTTCAGATATGTCCTGTATAATTTGGTCAACATCGTTTAGCTCATCATGTACATCCTCATCCTTGTTCTCAAGGTCAATCCAGTATGAGTTAGCCTTCGGTTGCCTTTTCAAAAAATCCTTATGTTCTGCAAAACAATCAATCTCCCTTCGTCCTTCTTCCCTTACCGCTCGACGTTCTGTACTGCAATATTTTGGATGCGTTCCACGAGGTGGAGTTGTTTGTTCGAATTCTCTTTCCTCACTTCCTTTTGCATGCTTTTCTTTGCCAGGTGCTTCATCTGATTGCTGTGATGTTGTTAATTTTAAAATTGCATTGTCAACATCTAAACCCTTAGGACCTTTGTCGAATGTGTCGCGCAAATCAAAATCTCCCGTAATTGTAACGGTTCCCAAAAGGGATACAGGCCCTCTTCTGCTGGGGCCTTCACTTCCTTCTGGGGTTTGTCCAATTTGTCTTTCATTTTAAGAATGGCATGTTTAAAGTTCTGTCTGTAAATCTTTCCTTCATTCCTGAATAAGTCCAGGATCTGAATTTCTTTTTCTCTTTTCTGCTGTCTTTTCTTAGATCCATCTGCTTTATGATCCTGAATTCTCAACTCCAAATTATCGCACGCCACTACGTCAAAAGTGCCTTCAGATGGCCACGGATTGCATAGTTTTCTCGTCCGTTTTGACCACTTCTCTGACATGTGCTTTATTTCTTTTGCTAAAGCAGGATTCTTCGCTGCCAAAATTCCTGCTGGCGTGACAGACATTTTGAAGTTTCAGTGACACTATTATTCCTTTGATTAGTTGACTAGTTTGTTTATTTATAATCTCCTGAAAATAACACAAGAATTGAAAGTTGAAACAGATACTGGTGACATATGATGCTGTGGTCTTGAGTAATCTGTTGTTGCTCTGTTTACACAAATGTTGAACAATTTATCTTCTTATTGTAAATGCCTTAAAATCAAATCTCTTCTGATGTAACACTAAAGTAAAGTTAGTTCAAAAAGCTTTAGTTATTGTTGAAAGAAAAACTTAATGCCTGAAAGTTTTTATAGGTGAACCTTTTAAATCTGGATTCAATATGTATTATTTTCCCTTTTTTCTTTTTTTTTTTCCTCAGCAGCTGTGCAGTGGCAGGCTAAAAATAGCCTTATGCTGAATCTCAAGCTTGTGTGTGAGCAAAACTCAGCCCACAGGGTGGGGTTTCTCTACGCCCTCTGGCTCACCAACCTATCCACACACAGAGGTGGAGTCAGAGGCGGGATCGCCTCTGTACTTCTGTGTCTGTGCGTGTGTATGGAGAGGACAGCTTGTAGGTGGAGCTTTGCGCTTCTGGACTGGCCCCTCTGCTCAGTCTAAACTTGGGTCTGACAGCTCAGGGTGTCTACGGAGAAACGAACACGCTGACGACACCCAAGAGCATTCAGCCTTCAGATTTTAGCACCTCTCATACAGCTTTATAACATCACAACACAGGAAAAAGTCAACCACAAGAGAGACCGAATCAGCAGAAGAAGAATCAGCTTCTCTCCAGTTCATCCAAGCAACATCCCAAACAAGATCAGAGTATTTGACCTTTCACGAGTAAAACAACCACACACAGCAAAGCTTTCACACTTGCATAGAGATAAGAAAAACACACTTCAAAGCAATTTGACACCGAAGCATCATTTTATGCCACACACTCAACACGCATAAACATTATTATTTATTTATTAATCATAATCTATATTTCTCATATTTCACATTACCCAGCTGGTAAAAATAGTTATCATGCTTGTGCACTTCAGCATATATTTTTATTTATATATATGTCACTCTAAAACTAATTATTTTAACTTCTGGTTTTCTGTTTAAAGACTAATCAGAACAAGATCACAGACTTTGAAATTTGTATAACATTAAACATCAAAATTTAGCACTGCAGTGAACAATATTGATCTGTATTACTCCTTTGTTTTTCTTTTTTCCTCTAATTCTCTGGCGCCTGACACACCTTCTCAACTCACGCACCCACTTCTCAACTCGCACACACTCTTATCTCCTCCACACACACACGCTTATCTCACATGCCTGTCCCACCCACAAAACTTCTCTCACAAACACACTCACACAAACAAACAATTTCTGAGCTCTAGAGTTGTTTACAGCCACTTTGCTGCAAACTCTGACGTCAAACATATCTTTGCCAAAAAGTCATGAAATTTACCAATCCCAGAGGATTCAACCGAATTACTGGCAAGCTTATCTGTCACAACTTCAGCGCTTTTTCTCAGATCCCAGTCGTTGCCCGGCTTCACCGAGGCACCCTACTGGATCTCAATTGTCGACCTTGTTCACTTGTCCTCACTGGACTTTAATCAGCTGTCAAATTCTATTCCAATTCTCGCTGTCCCAGCTTTTAATTTGTCACAAACTTTGTCCGTCATCAAAATGACTCAGCTGACTTCACACATGTGTGAATAATTTCACCGCTGCTCTGGACAAGCGCCTTCTCTTGTTGTTATTCTAAATTATGAGTAGGGCATGTTTTTTTTCTCCCAGACCAGCTCACAATCCACGGAAATAACTCCAAAATTGAACAAAAATTGTTCTTACCTATAAAGGGGCCCCGGAGTCAAGTTTCCGCAGATCGTGAACCGAATCCGGAGAGCACACCTCTACTTCCCGCTTCGTGGTCGCCAAATGTGGTTCTTTTTCCTTATCAAAAACAAGAAAGAGACAGGTTTTGTCCAAACTCAGCGGGGGGCATTTATTTACACAACTCATCCATACATCACCAACACTTCACAGGGGACAGCGTCCAGCTTCGATCTAAACACCTCGGCTGGAGATCCTTCTGCAAAAGCCCACTCTCCTACACCACGCAGCATCAGTTATACTATTCAACCCCCACCTCCCTTTTGATTCTGAGAAATGATGGGGTGCTACTTCCACATCCTAATATGGTCAAAAGTAGTTGAAACTTACATAAGCTGGACAGATCAACATGTTTTTGGAGCATGTACTCAGCAGCTGGGCTGCCTGATAAACGGCTGATATTTGATAAGCAACATGTCAACATGCACGTACACAAAACACTGCTTTTAGCTCCTACAGTAGAATCTATTGAGTTGTAAGTGATCTGAACGTTTCATGATGATCGCACATTCCCATAGGGGGTCAAACCATGTCCCAAAGGTCACCGGGCCTGGTGTCACTTTAAAGAAGTAGTCCAGTTACACCTTTGTGGGCTTATAACTTGGCTTCTGAATTTCCTAGAGAGGTCAGGTTTGTTTTAGTGTACTCCAATCAACAGCCCCTACAACCACAAAATGGAATGGAGTCATTAGCACTTATGGTTTGTAAATGGCACCCAGAATTATGTTGCACGAACCACAGTTTCACATCATACTGGGTCCATTTGTGTGAAAACAAGGTCCAATCAGGCTGAAACGTTACAAGAAGGTAGAATCTATTGAGTTGTAAGTGATCTAAACGTTTCATGATGATCGCACTTTCCTATAGGGGGTCAAACCATGTCCCAAAGGTCACCGGGCCTGGTGTCACTTTAAAGAAGTAGTCCAGTTACACCTTTGTGGGCTTATAACTTGGCTTCTGAATGTCCTAGAGAGGTCAGGTTTGTTTTAGCATACTCCAATCAACAGCCCCCATTACCCCAAAAAGGAATGGAGTCATTAGCACTTATGGTTTTTAAATGGCACGCAGAATTATGTTGCACGAAGCACAATTTCACATCATTCTGGGTTCATTTGTGTGAAAACAAGGTCCAATCAGGCTGAAACGCTACAAGAAAGTTTAATCTATTGAGTTTTAAGTGATCTGAATGTTTCATGATGATCGCACATTCCTATAGGGGGTCAAACCATGTCCCAAAGGTCACTGGATCTGGTGTCATTTTAAAGAAGTAGTCCAGTTACACCTTTGTGGGCTTATAACTTGGCTTCTGAATGTCCTAGAGAGATCAGGTTTGTTTTAGTGTACTCCAATTAACAGCCCCTACAACCACAAAGAGGAATAGAGTCATTAGCACTTATGGTTTTTAAATGGCACCCAGAATTATGTTGCACGAAGCACAATTTCACATCATTCTGGGTTCATTTGTGTGAAAACAAGGTCCAATCAGGCTGAAACGCTACAAGAAAGTAGAATCTATTGAGTTGTAAGTGATCTGAACGTTTCATGATGATCGCACATTCCTATAGGGGGTCAAACCATGTGCCAAAGGTCACCGGGCCTGGTGTCACTTTAAAGAAGTAGTCCAGTTACACCTTTGTGGGCTTATAACTTGGCTTCTGAATATCCTAGAGAGGTCAGGTTTATTTTAGATTACTCCAATTAAGAGCCGCTATTACCCCAAAAAGGAATGGAGTCATTAGCACTTATGGTTTTTAAATGGCACCCAGAATTATGTTGCACGAAGCACAATTTCACATCATTCTGGGTGCATTTGTGTGAAAACAAGGTCCAATCAGGCTGAAACGTTACAAGAAGGTAGAATCTATTGAGTTGTAAGTGATCTGAACGTTTCATGATGATAGCACTTTCCTAAGGGGGTCAAACCATGTCCCAAAGGTCACCGGATCTGGTGTCAATTTAAAGAAGTAGTCCAGTTACACATTAATGGGCTTATAACTTGGCTTCTGAATGTCCTAGAGAGATCAGGTTTGTTTCAGTGTACTCCAATCAACAGCCCCTACAACCACAAAAAGGAATAGAGTCATTAGCACTTATGGTTTGTAAATGGCACCCAGAATTATAATGCACGAAGCACAATTTCACATCATTCTGGGTCCATTTGTGTGAAAACAAGGTCCAATCAGGCTGAAACGTTACAAGAAGGTAGAATCTATTGAGTTGTAAGTGATCTGAACGTTTCATGGTGATAGCACTTTCCTAAGGGGGTCAAACCATGTCCCAAAGGTCACCGGATCTGGTGTCAATTTAAAGTAGTCCAGTTACACATTTGTGGGCTTATAACTTGGCTTCTGAATGTCCCAGAGAGGTCAGGTTTGTTTTAGTGTACTCCAATCAACAGCCCCTACAACCACAAAAAGGAATGGAGTCATTAGCACTTATGGTTTGTAAATGGCACCCAGAATTATGTTGCACGAAGCACAATTTCACATCATTCTGGGTCCATTTGTGTGAAAACAAGGTCCAATCAGGCTGGAACGTTACAAGAAGGTAGAATCTATTGAGTTGTAAGTGATCTGAACGTTTCATGATGATAGAACTTTCCTAAGGGGGTCAAACCATGTCCCAAAGGTCACCGGATCTGGTGTCAATTTAAAGAAGTAGTCCAGTTACACCTTTGTGGGCTTGTAACTTGGCTTCTGAATGTCCTAGAGAGGTCAGGTTTGTTTTAGTGTACTCCAATCAACAGCCCCTACAACCACAAAAAGGAATGGAATCATTAGCACTTATGGTTTGTAAATGGCACCCAGAATTATGTTGCACGAAGCACAATTTCACATCATTCTGGGTCCATTTGTGTGAAAACAAGGTCCAATCAGGCTGAAACATTACAAGAAGGTAGAATCTATTGAGTTGTAAGTGATCTGAACGTTTCATGATGATCGCACATTCCTATAGGGGGTCAAACTATGTCCCAAAGGTCACCGGGCCTGGTGTCACTTTAAAGTAGTCCAGTTACACCTTTGTGGGCTTATCGCTTGGCATTTGAATATCCTAGAGAGGTCAGGTTTGTTTTAGAGTACTCCATTTAACAGCCCCAATTACCCCAAAAAGGAATGGAGTCATTAGCTTTTATGGTTTCTAAATGGCACCCAGAATTATGTTGCACGAAGCACAATTTCACATCATTCTGGGTTCATTTGTGTGAAAACAAGGTCCAATCAGGCTGAAACGTTACAAGAAGGTAGAATCTATTGAGTTGTAAGTGATCTGAACGTTTCATGATGATCGCACATTCCCATAGGGGGTCAAACCATGTCCCAAAGGTCACCGGGCCTGGTGTCACGTTAAAGAAGTAGTCCAGTTACACCTTTGTGGGCTTATAACTTGGCTTCTGAATTTCCTAGAGAGGTCAGGTTTGTTTAGTGTACTCCAATCAACAGCCCCTACAACCACAAAATGGAATGGAGTCATTAGCGCTTATGGTTTGTAAATGGCACCCAGAATTATGTTGCACGAAGCACAATTTCACATCATTCTGGGTCCATTTGTGTGAAAACAAGGTCCAATCAGGCTGAAACGTTACAAGAAGGTAGAATCTATTGAGTTTTAAGTGATCTGAACGTTTCATGATGATCGCACATTCCTATAGGGGGTCAAACCATGTCCCAAAGGTCACCGGGCCTGGTGTCACTTTAAAGAAGTAGTCCAGTTACACCTTTGTGGGCTTATAACTTGGCTTCTGAATATCCTAGAGAGGTCAGGTTTGTTTTAGAGTACTCCAGTTATCAGCCCCCATTACCCCAAAAAGGAATGGAGTCATTAGCACTTATGGTTTTTAAATGGAACCCAGAATTATGTTGCACGAAGCACAATTTCACATCATTCTTGGTTCATTTGTGTGAAAACAAGGTCCAATCAGGCTGAAACGTTACAGGAAGGTAGAATCTATTGAGTTGTAAGTGATCTGAACGTTTCATGATGATAGCACTTTCCTAAGGGGGTCAAACCATGTCCCAAAGGTCACCGGATCTGGTGTCAATTTTAAGAAGTGGTCCAGTTACACATTTGTGGGCTTATAACTTGGCTTCTGAATATCCTAGAGAGGTCAGGTTTGTTTTAGAGTACTCCAATTAACAGCCCCCATTACCCCAAAAAGGAATGGAGTCATTAGCACTTATGGTTTTTAAATGGTACCCAGAATTATGTTGCACGAAGCACAATTTCCCATCATTCTGGGTCCATTTGTGTGAAAACAAGGTCCAATCAGGCTGAAACGTTACAAGAAGGTAGAATCTATTGAGTTGTAAGTGATCTGAACGTTTCATGATGATAGCACTTTCCTAAGGGGGTCAAACCATGTCCCAAAGGTAACTGGATCTGGTGTCAATTTAAAAAAGTAGTCCAGTTACACATCTGTGGGCTTATAACTTGGCTTCTGAATGTCCTAGAGAGATCAGGTTTGTTTTAGTGTGCTCCAATCAACAGCCCCTACAACCACAAAAAGGAATGGAGTCATTAGCACTTATGGTTTTTAAATGGCACCGAGAATTATGTTGCACGAAGCACAATTTCACATCATTCTGGGTTCATTTGTGTGAAAACAAGGTCCAATCAGGCTGAAACGTTACAGGAATGTAGAATCTATTGAGTTGTAAGTGATCTGAACGTTTCATGATGATCGCACATTCCCATAGGGGGTCAAACCATGTCCCAAAGGTCATCGGGCCTGGTGTCACTTTAAAGAAGTAGTCCAGTTACACCTTTGTGGGCTTATAACTTGGCTTCTGAATTTCCTAGAGAGGTCAGGTTTGTTTTAGTGTGCTCCAATGAAAAGCCCCTACAACCACAAAATGAAATGGAGTCATTAGCACTTATGGTTTGTAAATGGCACCCAGAATTATGTTGCACGAAGCACAATTTCACATCATTCTGGGTTCATTTGTGTGAAAACAAGGTCCAATCAGGCTGAAACGTTACAAGAAGGTAGAATCTATTGAGTTGTAAGTGATCTGAACGTTTCATGATGATCGCACATTCCCATAGGGGGTCAACCCATGTCCCAAAGGTCACCGGGCCTGGTGTCACTTTAAAGAAGTAGTCCAGTTACACCTTTGTGGGCTTATAACTTGGCTTCTGAATATCCTAGAGAGGTCAGGTTTGTTTTAGAGTACTCCAATTAACAGCCCCTATTACCCCAAAAAGGAATGGAGTCATTAGCACTTATGGTTTTTAAATGGTACCCAGAATTATGTTGCACAAAGCACAATTTCACATCATTCTGGGTTCATTTGTGTGAAAACAAGGTCCAATCAGGCTGAAACGTTACAGGAAGGTAGAATCTATTGAGTTGTAAGTGATCTGAACGTTTCATGATGATCACACAGTCCTATAGGGGGTCAAACCATGTCCCAAAGGTCACCCGGCCTGGTGTCACTTTAAAGAAGTAGTCCAGTTACACCTTTGTGGGCTTATAACTTGGCTTCTGAATGTCCTAAAGAGGTCAGGTTTGTTTTAGCCTACTCCAATCAACAGCCCCCATTACCCCAAAAAGGAATGGAGTCATTAGCACTTATGGTTTTTAAATGGCACCCAGAATTATGTTGCACGAAGCAAAATTTCACATCATTCTGGGTTCATTTGTGTGAAAACAAGGTCCAATCACGCTGAAACGTTACAGGAAGGTAGAATCTATTGAGTTGTAAGTGATCTGAACGTGTCATGATTATAGCACTTTCCTAATGGGGTCAAACCATGTCCCAAAGGTAACCGGATCTGGTATCAATTTAAAGAAGTAGTCCAGTTACACATTTGTGGGCTTATAACTTGGCTTCTGAATGGCCTAGAGAGATCAGGTTTGTTTTAGTGTGCTCCAATCAACAGCCCCTTCAACCACAAAAAGGAATGGAGTCATTAGCACTTATGGTTTTTAAATGGCACCCAGAATTATGTTGCACGAAGCACAATTTCACATCATTCTGGGTTCATTTGTGTGAAAACAAGGTCCAATCAGGCTGAAACGTTACAGGAAGGTAGAATCTATTGAGTTGTAAGTGATCTGAACGTTTCATGATGATTTCACTTTCCTAAGGGGGTCAAACCATGTCCCAAAGGTCACCGGGCCTGGTGTCACTTTAAAGAAGTAGTCCAGTTACACCTTTGTGGGCTTATAACTTGGCTTCTGAATTTCGTAGAGAGGTCAGGTTTGTTTTAGTGTACTCCAATCGACAGCCCCTACAACCACAAAAAGGAATGGAGTCATTAGCACTTATGGTTTGTAAATGGCACCCAGAATTATGTTGCAAGAAGCACAATTTCACATCATTCAGGGTCCATTTGTGTGAAAACAAGGTCCAATCAGGCTGAAAGGTTAGAAGAAGGTAGAATCTATTGAGTTGTAAGTGATCTGAACGTTTCATGATGATCGCACATTCCTATAGGGGGTCAAACCATGTCCCAAAGGTCAACGAGCCTGGTGTCACTTTAAAGAAGTAGTCCAGTTACACCTTTGTGGGCTTATAACTTGGCTTTTGAATATCCTAGAGAGGTCACGTTTGTTTTAGAGTACTCCAATTAACAGCCCCCATTACCCCCAAAAGGAATGGAGTCATTAACACTTATGGTTTTTAAATGGCACCCAGAATTATGTTGCACGAAGCACAATTTCACATCATTCTGGGTTCATTTGTGTGAAAACAAGGTCCAATCAGGCTGAAACGTTACAGGAAGGTAGAATCTATTGAGTTGTAAGTGATCTGAACGTTTCATGATGATTTCACTTTCCTAAGGGGGTTAAACCATGTCCCAAAGGTAACCGGATCTGGTGTCAATTTAAAGAAGTAGTCCAGTTACACATTTGTGGGCTTATAACTTGGCTTCTGAATGTCCTAGAGAGATCAGGTTTGTTTTAGTGTACTCCAATCAACAGCCCCTACAACCACAAAAAGGAATGGAGTCATTAGCACTTATGGTTTGTAAATGGCACCCAGATTTATTTTGCACGAAGCACAATTTCACATCATTCTGGGTCCATTTGTGTGAAATCAAGGTCCATTCAGGCTGAAACGTTACAATAAGGTAGAATCTATTGAGTTGTAAGTGATCTGAACGTTTCATGATGATCGCACATTCCTATAGGGGGTCAAACCATGTCCCAAAGGTCACCGGGCCTGGTGTCACTTTAAAGAAGTAGTCCAGTTACACCTTTGTGGGCTTATAACTTGGCTTCTGAATATCCTAGAGAGGTCAGGTTTGTTTTAGAGTACTCCAGTTATCAGCCCCCATTACCCCAAAAAGGAATGGAGTCATTAGCACTTATGGTTTTTAAATGGCACCCAGAATTATGTTGCACGAAGCACAATTTCACATCATTCTGGGTTCATTTGTGTGAAAACAAGGTCCAATCAGGCTGAAACGTTACAGGAAGGTAGAATCTATTGAGTTGTAAGTGATCTGAACGTTTCATGATGATAGCACTTTCCTAAGGGGGTCAAACCATGTCCCAAAGGTCACCGGATCTGGTGTCAATTTAAAGAAGTGGTCCAGTTACTCATTTGTGGGCTTATAACTTGGCTTCTGAATATAATAGAGAGGTCAGGTTTGTTTTAGAGTACTCCAATTAACAGCCCCCATTACCCCAAAAAGGAATGGAGTCATTAGCACTAATGGTTTTTAAATGGCACCCAGAATTATGTTGCACGAAGCACAATTTCACATCATTCTGGGTTCATTTGTGTGAAAACAAGGTCCAATCAGGCTGAAACGTTACAGGAAGGTAGAATCTATTGAGTTGTAAGTGATCTGAACGTTTCATGATGATCGCACATTCCCATAGGGGGTCAAACCATGTCCCAAAGGTCACCGGGCCTGGTGTCACTTTAAAGAAGTAGTCCAGTTACACCTTTGTGGGCTTATAACTTGGCTTCTGAATGTCCTAGAGAGGTCAGGTTTGTTTTAGCGTACTCCAATCAACAGCCCCCATTACTCCAAAAAGGAATGGAGTCATTAGCACTTATGGTTTTTAAATGGCACCCAGAATTATGTTGCACGAAGCACAATTTCACATCATTCTGGGTTCATTTGTGTGAAAACAAGGTCCAATCACGCTGAAACGTTACAGGAAGGTAGAATCTATTGAGTTGTAAGTGATCTGAACGTTTCATGATTATAGCACTTTCCTAAGGGGGTCAAACCATGTCCCAAAGGTCACCGGATCTGGTGTCAATTTAAAGAAGTAGTCCAGTTACACATTTGTGGGCTTATAATGTGGCTTCTGAATGTCCTAGAGAGATCAGGTTTGTTTTAGCGTACTCCAATCAACAGCCCCTACAACCACAAAAAGCAATGGAGTCATTAGCACTTATGGTTTTTAAATGGCACCCGAATTATGTTGCACGAAGCACAATTTCACATCATTCTGGGTCCATTTGTGTGAAAACAAGGTCCAATCAGGATGAAACGTTACAAGAAGGTAGAATCTATTGAGTTGTAAGTGATATGAACGTTTCATGATGATCGCACATTCCCATAGGGGGTCAATCCATGTCCCAAAGGTCACCGGGCCTGGTGTCACTTTAAAGAAGTAGTCCAGTTACACCTTTGTGGGCTTATAACTTGGCTTCTGAATTTCCTAGAGAGGTCAGGTTTGTTTTAGTGTACTCCAATCAACAGCCCCTACAACCACAAAAAGTAATGGAGTCATTAGCACTTATGGTTTGTAAATGGCACCCAGAATTATGTTGCACGAAGCACAATTTCACATCATTCAGGGTCCATTTATGTGAAAACAAGGTCCAATCAGGCTGAAAGGTTACAAGAAGGTAGAATCTATTGAGTTGTAAGTGATATGAACGTTTCATGATGATCGCACATTCCCATAGGGGGTCAAACCATGTTCCAAAGGTCACCGAGCCTGGTGTCACTTTAAAGAAGTAGTCCAGTTACACCTTTGTGGGCTTATAACTTGGCTTTTGAATATCCTAGAGGTCAGGTTTGTTTTAGAGTACTCCAATTTACAGCCCCCATTACCCCAAAAAGGAATGGAGTCATTAGCACTTATGGTTTTTAAATGGCACCCAGAATTATGTTGCACGAAGCACAATTTCACATCATTCTGGGTTCATTTGTGTTAAAACAAGGTCCAATCAGGCTGAAACGTTACAGGAAGATAGAATCTATTGAGTTGTAAGTGATCTGAAAGTTTCATGATGATAGCACTTTCCTAACGGGGTCAAACCATGTCCCAAAGGTCACCGGATCTGATGTCAATTTAAAGAAGTAGTCCAGTTAAACATTTGTGGGCTTATAACTTGGCTTCTGAATGTCCTAGAGAGATCAGGTTTGTTTTAATGTACTCCAATCAACAGCCCCTACAACCACAAAAAGGAATGGAGTCATTAACACTTATGGTTTTCAAATGGCACCCAGAATTATGTTGCACGAAGCACAATTTCACATCATTCTGGGTTCATTTGTGTGAAAACAAGGTCCAATCAGGCTGAAACGTTACAGGAAGGTAGAATCTATTGAGTTGTAAGTGATCTCAACATTTCATGATGATAGCACTTTCCTAAGGGGGTCAAACCATGTCCCAAAGGTAACCGGATCTGGTGTCAATTTAAAGAAGAAGTCCAGTTACACATTTGTGGGCTTATAACTTGGCTTCTGAATGTCCTAGAGAGATCAGGTTTGTTTTAGTGTACTCCAATCAACAGCCCCTACAACCACAAAAAGGAATGGAGTCATTAGCAATTATGGTTTGTAAATGGCACCCAGATTTATGTTGCACGAAGCACAATTTCACATCATTCTGGGTCCATTTGTGTGAAAACAAGGTCCAATCAGGCTGAAACGTTACAAGAAGGTAGAATCTATTGAGTTGTAAGTGATCTGAACATTTCATGATGATCGCACATTCCTATAGGGGGTCAAACCATGTCCCAAAGGTCACCGGGCCTGGTGTCACTTTAAAGAAGTAGTCCAGTTACACCTTTGTGGGCTTATAACTTGGCTTCTGAATATCCTAGAGAGGTCAGATTTGTTTTAGAGTACTCCAGTTATCAGCCCCCATTACCCCAAAAAGGAATGGAGTCATTAGCACTTATGGTTTTTAAATGGCACCCAGAATTATGTTGCACGAAGCACAATTTCACATCATTCTGGGTTCATTTGTGTGAAAACAAGGTCCAATCACACTGAAATGTTACAGGAATGTAGAATCTATTGAGTTGTAAGTGATCTGAACGTTTCATGATGATAGCACTTTCTTAAGGGGGTCAAACCATGTCCCAAAGGTCACCGGATCTGGTGTCAATTTAAAGAAGTAGTCCAGTTACACATTTGTGGGCTTATAACTTGGCTTCTGAATGTCCTAGAGAGATCAGGTTTGTTTTAATGTACTCCAATCAACAGCCCCTACAACCACAAAAAGGAATGGAGTCATTAGCACTTATGGTTTGTAAATAGCACCCAGAATTATGTTGCACGAAGCACAATTTCCCATCATTCTGGGTCCATTTGTGTGAAAACAAGGTCCAATCAGGCTGAAACGTTACAAGAAGGTAGAATCTATTGAGTTGTAAGTGATCTGAACGTTTCATGATGATAGCACTTTCCTAAGGGGGTCAAACCATGTCCCAAAGGTAACTGGATCTGGTGTCAATTTAAAAAAGTAGTCCAGTTACACATCTGTGGGCTTATAACTTGGCTTCTGAATGTCCTAGAGAGATCAGGTTTGTTTTAGTGTGCTCCAATCAACAGCCCCTACAACCACAAAAAGGAATGGAGTCATTATCACTTATGGTTTTTAATAGGCACCGAGAATTATGTTGCACGAAGCACAATTTCACATCATTCTGGGTTCATTTGTGTGAAAACAAGGTCCAATCAGGCTGAAACGTTACAGGAATGTAGAATCTATTGAGTTGTAAGTGATCTGAACGTTTCATGATGATCGCACATTCCCATAGGGGGTCAAACCATGTCCCAAAGGTCATCGGGCCTGGTGTCACTTTAAAGAAGTAGTCCAGTTACACCTTTGTGGGCTTATAACTTGGCTTCTGAATTTCCTAGAGAGGTCAGGTTTGTTTTAGTGTGCTCCAATGAAAAGCCCCTACACCCACAAAATGGAATGGAGTCATTAGCACTTATGGTTTGTAAATGGCACCCAGAATTATGTTGCACGAAGCACAATTTCACATCATTCTGGGTTCATTTGTGTGAAAACAAGGTCCAATCAGGCTGAAACGTTACAAGAAGGTAGAATCTATTGAGTTGTAAGTGATCTGAACGTTTCATGATGATCGCACATTCCCATAAGGGGTCAAACCATGTCCCAAAGGTCACCGGGCCTGGTGTCACTTTAAAGAAGTAGTCCAGTTACACCTTTGTGGGCTTATAACTTGGCTTCTGAATTTCCTAGAGAGGTCAGGTTTGTTTTAGTGTACTCCAATCAACAGCCCCTACAACCACAAAATGGAATGGAGTCATTAGCGCTTATGGTTTGTAAATGGCACCCAGAATTATGTTGCACGAAGCACAATTTCACATCATTCTGGGTCCATTTGTGTGAAAACAAGGTCCAATCAGGCTGAAACGTTACAAGAAGGTAGAATCTATTGAGTTGTAAGTGATCTGAACATTTCATGATGATCGCACATTCCTATAGGGGGTCAAACCATGTCCCAAAGGTCACCGGGCCTGGTGTCACTTTAAAGAAGTAGTCCAGTTACACCTTTGTGGGCTTATAACTTGGCTTCTGAATGTCCTAGAGAGATCAGGTTTGTTTTAATGTACTCCAATCAACAGCCCCTACAACCACAAAAAGGAATGGAGTCATTAGCACTTATGGTTTGTAAATAGCACCCAGAATTATGTTGCACGAAGCACAATTTCCCATCATTCTGGGTCCATTTGTGTGAAAACAAGGTCCAATCAGGCTGAAACGTTACAAGAAGGTAGAATCTATTGAGTTGTAAGTGATCTGAACGTTTCATGATGATAGCACTTTCCTAAGGGGGTCAAACCATGTCCCAAAGGTAACTGGATCTGGTGTCAATTTAAAAAAGTAGTCCAGTTACACATCTGTGGGCTTATAACTTGGCTTCTGAATGTCCTAGAGAGATCAGGTTTGTTTTAGTGTGCTCCAATCAACAGCCCCTACAACCACAAAAAGGAATGGAGTCATTATCACTTATGGTTTTTAATAGGCACCGAGAATTATGTTGCACGAAGCACAATTTCACATCATTCTGGGTTCATTTGTGTGAAAACAAGGTCCAATCAGGCTGAAACGTTACAGGAATGTAGAATCTATTGAGTTGTAAGTGATCTGAACGTTTCATGATGATCGCACATTCCCATAGGGGGTCAAACCATGTCCCAAAGGTCATCGGGCCTGGTGTCACTTTAAAGAAGTAGTCCAGTTACACCTTTGTGGGCTTATAACTTGGCTTCTGAATTTCCTAGAGAGGTCAGGTTTGTTTTAGTGTGCTCCAATGAAAAGCCCCTACACCCACAAAATGGAATGGAGTCATTAGCACTTATGGTTTGTAAATGGCACCCAGAATTATGTTGCACGAAGCACAATTTCACATCATTCTGGGTTCATTTGTGTGAAAACAAGGTCCAATCAGGCTGAAACGTTACAAGAAGGTAGAATCTATTGAGTTGTAAGTGATCTGAACGTTTCATGATGATCGCACATTCCCATAAGGGGTCAAACCATGTCCCAAAGGTCACCGGGCCTGGTGTCACTTTAAAGAAGTAGTCCAGTTACACCTTTGTGGGCTTATAACTTGGCTTCTGAATTTCCTAGAGAGGTCAGGTTTGTTTTAGTGTACTCCAATCAACAGCCCCTACAACCACAAAATGGAATGGAGTCATTAGCGCTTATGGTTTGTAAATGGCACCCAGAATTATGTTGCACGAAGCACAATTTCACATCATTCTGGGTCCATTTGTGTGAAAACAAGGTCCAATCAGGCTGAAACGTTACAAGAAGGTAGAATCTATTGAGTTGTAAGTGATCTGAACATTTCATGATGATCGCACATTCCTATAGGGGGTCAAACCATGTCCCAAAGGTCACCGGGCCTGGTGTCACTTTAAAGAAGTAGTCCAGTTACACCTTTGTGGGCTTATAACTTGGCTTCTGAATATCCTAGAGAGGTCAGGTTTGTTTTAGAGTACTCCAGTTATCAGCCCCCATTACCCCAAAAAGGAATGGAGTCATTAGCACTTATGGTTTTTAAATGGCACCCAGAATTATGTTGCACGAAGCACAATTTCACATCATTCTTGGTTCATTTGTGTGAAAACAAGGTCCAATCAGGCTGAAACGTTACAGGAAGGTAGAATCTATTGAGTTGTAAAGGATCTGAAAGTTTCATGATGATAGCACTATCCTAAGGGGGTCAAACCATGTCCCAAAGGTCACCGGATCTGGTGTCAATTTAAAGAAGTGGTCCAGTTACACATTTGTGGGCTTATAACTTGGCTTCTGAATATCCTAGAGAGGTCAGGTTTGTTTTAGAGTACTCCAATTAACAGCCCCCATTACCCCAAAAAGGAATGGAGTCATTAGCACTTATGGTTTTTAAATGGTACCCAGAATTATGTTGCACGAAGCACAATTTCCCATCATTCTGGGTCCATTTGTGTGAAAACAAGGTCCAATCAGGCTGAAACGTTACAAGAAGGTAGAATCTATTGAGTTGTAAGTGATCTGAACGTTTCATGATGATAGCACTTTCCTAAGGGGGTCAAACCATGTCCCAAAGGTAACTGGATCTGGTGTCAATTTAAAAAAGTAGTCCAGTTACACATCTGTGGGCTTATAACTTGGCTTCTGAATGTCCTAGAGAGATCAGGTTTGTTTTAGTGTGCTCCAATCAACAGCCCCTACAACCACAAAAAGGAATGGAGTCATTAGCACTTATGGTTTTTAAATGGCACCGAGAATTATGTTGCACGAAGCACAATTTCACATCATTCTGGGTTCATTTGTGTGAAAACAAGGTCCAATCAGGCTGAAACGTTACAGGAATGTAGAATCTATTGAGTTGTAAGTGATCTGAACGTTTCATGATGATCGCACATTCCCATAGGGGGTCAAACCATGTCCCAAAGGTCATCGGGCCTGGTGTCACTTTAAAGAAGTAGTCCAGTTACACCTTTGTGGGCTTATAACTTGGCTTCTGAATTTCCTAGAGAGGTCAGGTTTGTTTTAGTGTGCTCCAATGAAAAGCCCCTACAACCACAAAATGGAATGGAGTCATTAGCACTTATGGTTTGTAAATGGCACCCAGAATTATGTTGCACGAAGCACAATTTCACATCATTCTGGGTTCATTTGTGTGAAAACAAGGTCCAATCAGGCTGAAACGTTACAAGAAGGTAGAATCTATTGAGTTGTAAGTGATCTGAACGTTTCATGATGATCGCACATTCCCATAGGGGGTCAAACCATGTCCCAAAGGTCACCGGGCCTGGTGTCACTTTAAAGAAGTAGTCCAGTTACACCTTTGTGGGCTTATAACTTGGCTTCTGAATATCCTAGAGAGGTCAGGTTTGTTTTAGAGTACTCCAATTAACAGCCCCCATTACCCCAAAAAGGAATGGAGTCATTAGCACTTATGGTTTTTAAATGGTACCCAGAATTATGTTGCACGAAGCACAACTTCACATCATTCTGGGTCCATTTGTGTGAAAACAAGGTCCAATCAGGCTGAAACGTTACAAGAAGGTAGAATCTATTGAGTTGTAAGTGATATGAACGTTTCATGATGATCGCACATTCCCATAGGGGGTCAAACCAAGTCCCAAAGGTCACCGGGCCTGGTGTCACTTTAAAGAAGTAGTCCAGTTACACCTTTGTGGGCTTATAACTTGGCTTCTGAATTTCCTAGAGAGGTCAGGTTTGTTTTAGTGTACTCCAATCGACAGCCCCTACAACCACAAAAAGGAATGGAGTCATTAGCACTTATGGTTTGTAAATGGCACCCAGATTATGTTGCACGAAGCACAATTTCACATCATTCAGGGTCCATTTGTGTGAAAACAAGGTCCAATCAGGCTGAAAGTTTACAAGAAGGTAGAATCTATTGAGTTGTAAGTGATCTGAACGTTTCATGATGATCGCACATTCCTATAGGGGGTCAAACCATGTCCCAAAGGTCAACGAGCCTGGTGTCACTTTAAAGAAGTAGTCCAGTTACACCTTTGTGGGCTTATAACTTGGCTTTTAAATATCCTAGAGAGGTCACGTTTGTTTTAGAGTACTCCAATTAACAGCCCCCATTACCCCCAAAAGGAATGGAGTCATTAACACTTATGGTTTTTAAATGGCACCCAGAATTATGTTGCACGAAGCACAATTTCACATCATTCTGGGTTCATTTGTGTGAAAACAAGGTCCAATCAGGCTGAAACGTTACAGGAAGGTAGAATCTATTGAGTTGTAAGTGATCTGAACATTTCATGATGATTTCACTTTCCTAAGGGGGTCAAACCATGTCCCAAAGGTAACCGGATCTGGTGTCAATTTAAAGAAGTAGTCCAGTTACACATTTGTGGGCTTATAACTTGGCTTCTGAATGTCCTAGAGAGATCAGGTTTGTTTTAGTGTACTCCAATCAACAGCCCCTACAACCACAAAAAGGAATGGAGTCATTAGCACTTATGGTTTGTAAATGGCACCCAGATTTATGTTGCACGAAGCACAATTTCACATCATTCTGGGTCCATTTGTGTGAAAACAAGGTCCATTCAGGCTGAAACGTTACAAGAAGGTAGAATCTATTGAGTTGTAAGTGATCTGAACATTTCATGATGATCGCACATTCCTATAGGGGGTCAAACCATGTCCCAAAGGTCACCGGGCCTGGTGTCACTTTAAAGAAGTAGTCCAGTTACACCTTTGTGGGCTTATAACTTGGCTTCTGAATATCCTAGAGAGGTCAGGTTTGTTTTAGAGTACTCCAGTTATCAGCCCCCATTAGCCCAAAAAGGAATGGAGTCATTAGCACTTATGGTTTTTAAATGGCACCCAGAATTATGTTGCACGAAGCATAATTTCACATCATTCTGGGTTCATTTGTGTGAAAACAAGGTCCAATCAGGCTGAAACGTTACAGGAAGGTAGAATCTATTGAGTTGTAAGTGATCTGAATGTTTCATGATGATAGCACTTTCCTAAGGGGGTCAAACCATGTCCCAAAGGTCACCGGATCTGGTGTCAATTTAAAGAAGTGGTCCAGTTACTCATTTGTGGGCTTATAACTTGGCTTCTGAATATAATAGAGAGGTCAGGTTTGTTTTAGAGTACTCCAATTAACAGCCCCCATTACCCCAAAAAGGAATGGAGTCATTAGCACTTATGGTTTTTAAATGGCACCCAGAATTATGTTGCACGAAGCACAATTTCACATCATTCTGGGTTCATTTGTGTGAAAACAAGGTCCAATCAGGCTGAAACGTTACAGGAAGGTAGAATATATTGAGTTGTAAGTGATCTGAACGTTTCATGATGATCGCACATTCCCATAGGGGGTCAAACCATGTCCCAAAGGTCACCGGGCCTGGTGTCACTTTAAAGAAGTAGTCCAGTTACACCTTTGTGGGCTTATAACTTGGCTTCTGAATGTCCTAGAGAGGTCAGGTTTGTTTTAGCGTACTCCAATCAACAGCCCCCATTACTCCAAAAAGGAATGGAGTCATTAGCACTTATGGTTTTTAAATGGCACCCAGAATTATGTTGCACAAAGCACAATTTCACATCATTCTGGGTTCATTTGTGTGAAAACAAGGTCCAATCACGCTGAAACGTTACAGGAAGGTAGAATCTATTGAGTTGTAAGTGATCTGAACATTTCATGATTATAGCACTTTCCTAAGGGGGTCAAACCATGTCCCAAAGGTCACCGGATCTGGTGTCAATTTAAAGAAGTAGTCCAGTTACACATTTGTGGGCTTATAATGTGGCTTCTGAATGTCCTAGAGAGATCAGGTTTGTTTTAGCGTACTCCAATCAACAGCCCCTACAACCACAAAAAGCAATTGAGTCATTAGCACTTATGGTTTTTAAATGGCACCCGAATTATGTTGCACGAAGCACAATTTCACATCATTCTGGGTCCATTTGTGTGAAAACAAGGTCCAATCAGGCTGAAACGTTACAAGAAGGTAGAATCTATTGAGTTGTAAGTGATATGAACGTTTCATGATGATCGCACATTCCCATAGGGGGTCAATCCATGTCCCAAAGGTCACCGGGCCTGGTGTCACTTTAAAGAAGTAGTCCAGTTACACCTTTGTGGGCTTATAACTTGGCTTCTGAATTTCCTAGAGAGGTCAGGTTTGTTTTAGTGTACTCCAATCAACAGCCCCTACAACCACAAAAAGGAATGGAGTCATTAGCACTTATGGTTTGTAAATGGCACCCAGAATTATGTTGCACGAAGCACAATTTCACATCATTCAGGGTCCATTTATGTAAAAACAAGGTCCAATCAGGCTGAAAGGTTACAAGAAGGTAGAATCTATTGAGTTGTAAGTGATCTGAACGTTTCATGATGATCGCACATTCCTATAGGGGGTCAAACCATGTCCCAAAGGTCACCGAGCCTGGTGTCACTTTAAAGAAGTAGTCCAGTTACACCTTTGTGGGCTTATAACTTGGCTTTTGAATATCCTAGAGAGGTCAGGTTTGTTTTAGAGTATTCCAATTAACAGCCCCCATTACCCCAAAAAGGAATGGAGTCATTAGCACTTATGGTTTTTAAATGGCACCCAGAATTATGTTGCACGAAGCACAATTTCACATCATTCTGGGTTCATTTGTGTTAAAACAAGGTCCAATCAGGCTGAAACGTTACAGGAAGATATAATCTATTGAGTTGTAAGTGATCTGAAAGTTTCATGATGATAGCACTTTCCTAACGGGGTCAAACCATGTCCCAAAGGTCACCGGATCTGATGTCAATTTAAAGAAGTAGTCCAGTTAAACATTTGTGGGCTTATAACTTGGCTTCTGAATGTCCTAGAGAGATCAGGTTTGCTTTAATGTACTCCAATCAACAGCCCCTACAACCACAAAAAGGAATGGAGTCATTAACACTTATGGTTTTCAAATGGCACCCAGATTTATGTTGCACGAAGCACAATTTCACATCATTCTGGGTTCATTTGTGTGAAAACAAGGTCCAATCAGGCTGAAACGTTACAGGAAGGTAGAATCTATTAAGTTGTAAGTGATCTGAACGTTTCATGATTATAGCACTTTCCTAAGGGGGTCAAACCATGTCCCAAATGTAACCGCATCTGGTATCAATTTAAAGAAGTTGTCCAGTTACACATTTGTGGGCTTATAACTTGGCTTCTGAATGGCCTAGAGAGATCAGGTTTGTTTTAGTGTGCTCCAATCAACAGCCCCTACAACCACAAAAAGGAATGGAGTCATTAGCACTTATGGTTTTTAAATGGCACCCAGAATTATGTTGCACAAAGCACAATTTCACATCATTCTGGGTTCATTTATGTGAAAACAAGGTCCAATCACACTGAAATGTTACAGGAAGGTAGAATCTATTGAGTTGTAAGTGATCTGAACGTTTCATGATGATAGCCCTTTCCTAAGGGGGTCAAACCATGTCCCAAAGGTAACTGGATCTGGTGTCAATTTAAAAAAGTAGTCCAGTTACACATCTGTGGGCTTATAACTTGGCTTCTGAATGTCCTAGAGAGATCAGGTTTGTTTTAATGTACTCCAATCAACAGCCCCTACAACCACAAAAAGGAATGGAGTCATTAGCACTTATGGTTTGTAAATAGCACCCAGAATTATGTTGCACGAAGCACAATTTCCCATCATTCTGGGTCCATTTGTGTGAAAACCAGGTCCAATCAGGCTGAAACGTTACAGGAATGTAGAATCTATTGAGTTGTAAGTGATCTGAACGTTTCATGATGATCGCACATTCCCATAGGGGGTCAAACCATGTCCCAAAGGTCATCGGGCCTGGTGTCACTTTAAAGAAGTAGTCCAGTTACACCTTTGTGGGCTTATAACTTGGCTTCTGAATTTCCTAGAGAGGTCAGGTTTGTTTTAGTGTGCTCCAATGAAAAGCCCCTACACCCACAAAATGGAATGGAGTCATTAGCACTTATGGTTTGTAAATGGCACCCAGAATTATGTTGCACGAAGCACAATTTCACATCATTCTGGGTTCATTTGTGTGAAAACAAGGTCCAATCAGGCTGAAACGTTACAAGAAGGTAGAATCTATTGAGTTGTAAGTGATCTGAACGTTTCATGATGATCGCACATTCCCATAGGGGGTCAAACCATGTCCCAAAGGTCACCGGGCCTGGTGTCACTTTAAAGAAGTAGTCCAGTTACACCTTTGTGGGCTTATAACTTGGCTTCTGAATTTCCTAGAGAGGTCAGGTTTGTTTTAGTGTACTCCAATCAACAGCCCCTACAACCACAAAATGGAATGGAGTCATTAGCGCTTATGGTTTGTAAATGGCACCCAGAATTATGTTGCACGAAGCACAATTTCACATCATTCTGGGTCCATTTGTGTGAAAACAAGGTCCAATCAGGCTGAAACGTTACATGAAGGTAGAATCTATTGAGTTGTAAGTGATCTGAACATTTCATGATTATCGCACATTCCTATAGGGGGTCAAACCATGTCCCAAAGGTCACCGGGCCTGGTGTCACTTTAAAGAAGTAGTCCAGTTACACCTTTGTGGGCTTATAACTTGGCTTCTGAATATCCTAGAGAGGTCAGGTTTGTTTTAGAGTACTCCAGTTATCAGCCCCCATTACCCCAAAAAGGAATGGAGTCATTAGCACTTATGGTTTTTAAATGGCACCCAGAATTATGTTGCACGAAGCACAATTTCACATCATTCTTGGTTCATTTGTGTGAAAACAAGGTCCAATCAGGCTGAAACGTTACAGGAAGGTAGAATCTATTGAGTTGTAAGTGATCTGAACGTTTCATGATGATAGCACTTTCCTAAGGGGGTCAAACCATGTCCCAAAGGTCAACGGATCTGGTGTCAATTTAAAGAAGTGGTCCAGTTACACATTTGTGGGCTTATAACTTGGCTTCTGAATATCCTAGAGAGGTCAGGTTTGTTTTAGAGTACTCCAATTAACAGCCCCCATTACCCCAAAAAGGAATGGAGTCATTAGCACTTATGGTTTTTAAATGGTACCCAGAATTATGTTGCACGAAGCACAATTTCCCATCATTCTGGGTCCATTTGTGTGAAAACAAGGTCCAATCAGGCTGAAACGTTACAAGAAGGTAGAATCTATTGAGTTGTAAGTGATCTGAACGTTTCATGATGATAGCACTTTCCTAAGGGGGTCAAACCATGTCCCAAATGTAACTGGATCTGGTGTCAATTTAAAAAAGTAGTCCTGTTACACATCTGTGGGCTTATAACTTGGCTTCTGAATGTCCTAGAGAGATCAGGTTTGTTTTAGTGTGCTCCAATCAACAGCCCCTACAACCACAAAAAGGAATGGAGTCATTAGCACTTATGGTTTTTAAATGGCACCCAGAATTATGTTGCACGAAGCACAATTTCACATCATTCTGGGTTCATTTGTGTGAAAACAAGGTCCAATCAGGCTGAAACGTTACAGGAATGTAGAATCTATTGAGTTGTAAGTGATCTGAACGTTTCATGATGATCGCACATTCCCATAGGGGGTCAAACCATGTCCCAAAGGTCATCGGGCCTGGTGTCACTTTAAAGAAGTAGTCCAGTTACACCTTTGTGGGCTTATAACTTGGCTTCTGAATTTCCTAGAGAGGTCAGGTTTGTTTTAGTGTGCTCCAATGAAAAGCCCCTACAACCACAAAATGGAATGGAGTCATTAGCACTTATGGTTTGTAAATGGCACCCAGAATTATGTTGCACGAAGCACAATTTCACATCATTCTGGGTTCATTTGTGTGAAAACAAGGTCCAATCAGGCTGAAACGTTACAAGAAGGTAGAATCTATTGAGTTGTAAGTGATCTGAACGTTTCATGATGATCGCACATTCCCATAGGGGGTCAAACCATGTCCCAAAGGTCACCGGGCCTGGTGTCACTTTAAAGAAGTAGTCCAGTTACACCTTTGTGGGCTTATAACTTGGCTTCTGAATATCCTAGAGAGGTCAGGTTTGTTTTAGAGTACTCAAATTAACAGCCCCCATTACCCCAAAAAGGAATGGAGTCATTAGCACTTATGGTTTTTAAATGGTACCCAGAATTATGTTGCACGAAGCACAATTTCACATCATTCTGGGTTCATTTGTGTGAAAACAAGGTCCAATCAGGCTGAAACGTTACAGGAAGGTAGAATCTATTGAGTTGTAAGTGATCTGAACGTTTCATAATGATCACACAGTCCTATAGGGGGTCAAACCATGTCCCAAAGGTCACCCGGCCTGGTGTCACTTTAAAGAAGTAGTCCAGTTACACCTTTGTGGGCTTATAACTTGGCTTCTGAATGTCCTAGAGAGGTCAGGTTTGTTTTAGCCTACTCCAATCAACAGCCCCCATTACCCCAAAAAGGAATGGAGTCATTAGCACTTATGGTTTTTAAATGGCACCCAGAATTATGTTGCACGAAGCAAAATTTCACATCATTCTGGGTTCATTTGTGTGAAAACAAGGTCCAATCACGCTGAAACGTTACAGGAAGGTAGAATCTATTGAGTTGTAAGTGATCTGAACGTTTCATGATTATAGCACTTTCCTAATGGGGTCAAACCATGTCCCAAAGGTAACCGGATCTGGTATCAATTTAAAGAAGTAGTCCAGTTACACATTTGTGGGCTTATAACTTGGCTTCTGAATGGCCTAGAGAGATCAGGTTTGTTTTAATGTGCTCCAATCAACAGCCCCTACAACCACAAAAAGGAATGGAGTCATTAGCACTTATGGTTTTTAAATGGCACCCAGAATTATGTTGCACGAAGCACAATTTCACATCATTCTGGGTTCATTTGTGTGAAAACAAGGTCCAATCACACTGAAACGTTACAGGAAGGTAGAATCTATTGAGTTGTAAGTGATCTGAACGTTTCATGATGATAGCACTTTCTTAAGGGGGTCAAACCATGTCCCAAAGGTAACCGGATCTGGTGTCAATTTAAAGAAGTAGTCCAGTTACACATTTGTGGGCTTATAACTTGGCTTCTGAATGTCCTAGAGAGATCAGGTTTGTTTTAGTGTGCTCCAATCAACAGCCCCTACAACCACAAAAAGGAATGGAGTCATTAGCACTTATGGTTTTTAAATGGCACTGAGAATTATGTTGCACGAAGCACAATTTCACATCATTCTGTGTTCATTTGTGTGAAAACAAGGTCCAATCAGGCTGAAATGTTACAGGAATGTAGAATCTATTGAGTTGTAAGTGATCTGAACGTTTCATGATGATCGCACATTCCCATAGGGGGTCAAACCATGTCCCAAAGGTCACCGGGCCTGGTGTCACTTTAAAGAAGTAGTCCAGTTACACCTTTGTGGGCTTATAACTTGGCTTCTGAATATCCTAGAGAGGTCAGGTTTGTTTTAGAGTACTCAAATTAACAGCCCCCATTACCCCAAAAAGGAATGGAGTCATTAGCACTTATGGTTTTTAAATGGTATCCAGAATTATTTTGCACGAAGCACAATTTCACATCATTCTGGGTTCATTTGTGTGAAAACAAGGTCCAATCAGGCTGAAACGTTACAGGAAGGTAGAATCTATTGAGTTGTAAGTGATCTGAACGTTTCATGATGATCACACAGTCCTATAGGGGGTCAAACCATGTCCCAAAGGTCACCCGGCCTGGTGTCACTTTAAAGAAGTAGTCCAGTTACACCTTTGTGGGCTTATAACTTGGCTTCTGAATGTCCTAGAGAGGTCAGGTTTGTTTTAGCCTACTCCAATCAACAGCCCCCATTAACCCAAAAAGGAATGGAGTCATTAGCACTTATGGTTTTTAAATGGCACCCAGAATTATGTTGCACGAAGCAAAATTTCACATCATTCTGGGTTCATTTGTGTGAAAACAAGGTCCAATCACGCTGAAACGTTACAGGAAGGTAGAATCTATTGAGTTGTAAGTGATCTGAACATTTCATGATTATAGCACTTTCCTAATGGGGTCAAACCATGTCCCAAAGGTAACCGGATCTGGTATCAATTTAAAGAAGTAGTCCAGTTACACATTTGTGGGCTTATAACTTGGCTTCTGAATGGCCTAGAGAGATCAGGTTTGTTTTAATGTGCTCCAATCAACAGCCCCTACAACCACAAAAAGGAATGGAGTCATTAGCACTTATGGTTTTTAAATGGCACCCAGAATTATGTTGCACGAAGCACAATTTCACATCATTCTGGGTTCATTTGTGTGAAAACAAGGTCCAATCAGGCTGAAATGTTACAGGAATGTAGAATCTATTGAGTTGTAAGTGATCTGAACGTTTCATGATGATCGCACATTCCCATAGGGGGTCAAACCATGTCCCAAAGGTCACCGGGCCTGGTGTCACTTTAAAGAAGTAGTCCAGTTACACCTTTGTGGGCTTATAACTTGGCTTCTGAATTTCCTAGAGAGGTCAGGTTTGTTTTAGTGTACTCCAATGAACAGCCCCTACAACCACAAAATGGAATGGAGTCATTAGCACTTATGGTTTGTAAATGGCACCCAGAATTATGTTGCACGAAGCACAATTTCACATCATTCTGGGTTCATTTGTGTGAAAACAAGGTCCAATCAGGCTGAAACGTTACAAGAAGGTAGAATCTATTGAGTTGTAAGTGATCTGAACGTTTTATGATGATCGCACATTCCCATAGGGGGTCAAACCATGTCCCAAAGGTCACCGGGCCTGGTGTCACTTTAAAGAAGTAGTCCAGTTACACCTTTGTGGGCTTATAACTTGGCTTCTGAATTTCCTAGAGAGGTCAGGTTTGTTTTAGTGTACTCCAATCAACAGCCCCTACAACCACAAAATGGAATGGAGTCATTAGCACTTATGGTTTGTAAATGGCACCCAGAATTATGTTGCACGAAGCACAATTTCACATCATTCTGGGTCCATTTGTGTGAAAACAAGGTCCAATCAGGCTGAAACGTAACAAGAAGGTAGAATCTATTGAGTTGTAAGTGATCTGAACGATTCATGATGAATGCACATTCCTTTAGGGGGTCAAACCATGTCCCAAAGGTCACCGAGCCTGGTGTCACTTTAAAGAAGTAGTCCAGTTACACCTTTGTGGGCTTATAACTTGGCTTCTGAATATCCTAGAGAGGTCAGGTTTGTTTTAGTGTACTCCGATTAAAAGCCCCCCCCATTACCCCAAAAAGGAATGGAGTCATTAGCAGTTACGGTTTTTAAATGGCACCCAGAATTATGTTGCACGAAGCACAATTTCACATCATTCTGGGTCCATTTGTGTGAAAACAAGGTCCAATCAGGCTGAAACGTTACAGGAAGGTGGAATCTATTGAGTTGTAAGTGATCTAAACGTTTCATGATGATCGCACTTTCCTATAGGGGGTCAAACCATGTCCCAAAGGTCACCGGGCCTGGTGTCACTTTAAAGAAGTAGTCCAGTTACACCTTTGTGGGCTTATAACTTGGCTTCTGAATGTCCTAGAGAGGTCAGGTTTGTTTTAGCATACTCCAATCAACAGCCCCCATTACCCCAAAAAGGAATGGAGTCATTAGCACTTATGGTTTTTAAATGGCACGCAGAATTATGTTGCACGAAGCACAATTTCACATCATTCTGGGTTCATTTGTGTGAAAACAAGGTCCAATCAGGCTGAAACGCTACAAGAAAGTTTAATCTATTGAGTTTTAAGTGATCTGAATGTTTCATGATGATCGCACATTCCTATAGGGGGTCAAACCATGTCCCAAAGGTCACTGGATCTGGTGTCATTTTAAAGAAGTAGTCCAGTTACACATCTGTGGGCTTATAACTTGGCTTCTGAATGTCCTAGAGAGATCAGGTTTGTTTTAGTGTACTCCAATTAACAGTCCCTACAACCACAAAGAGGAATAGAGTCATTAGCACTTATGGTTTTTAAATGGCACCCAGAATTATGTTGCACGAAGCACAATTTCACATCATTCTGGGTTCATTTGTGTGAAAACAAGGTCCAATCAGGCTGAAACGCTACAAGAAAGTAGAATCTATTGAGTTGTAAGTGATCTGAACGTTTCATGATGATCGCACATTCCTATAGGGGGTCAAACCATGTGCCAAAGGTCACCGGGCCTGGTGTCACTTTAAAGAAGTAGTCCAGTTACACCTTTGTGGGCTTATAACTTGGCTTCTGAATATCCTAGAGAGGTCAGGTTTATTTTAGATTACCCAATTAAGAGCCGCTATTACCCCAAAAAGGAATGGAGTCATTAGCACTTATGGTTTTTAAATGGCACCCAGAATTATGTTGCACGAAGCACAATTTCACATCATTCTGGGTGCATTTGTGTGAAAACAAGGTCCAATCAGGCTGAAACATTACAAGAAGGTAGAATCTATTGAGTTGTAAGTGATCTGAACGTTTCATGATGATAGCACTTTCCTAAGGGGGTCAAACCATGTCCCAAAGGTCACCGGATCTGATGTCAATTTAAATAAGTAGTCCAGTTACACATTTGTGGGCTTATAACTTGGCTTCTGAATGTCCTAGAGAGATCAGGTTTGTTTTAGTGTACTCCAATCAACAGCCCCTACAACCACAAAAAGGAATAGAGTCATTAGCACTTATGGTTTGTAAATGGCACCCAGAATTATAATGCACGAAGCACAATTTCACATCATTCTGGGTCCATTTGTGTGAAAACAAGGTCCAATCAGGCTGAAACGTTACAAGAAGGTAGAATCTATTGAGTTGTAAGTGATCTGAACGTTTCATGGTGATAGCACTTTCCTAAGGGGGTCAAACCATGTCCCAAAGGTCACCGGATCTGGTGTCAATTTAAAGAAGTAGTCCAGTTACACATTTGTGGGCTTATAACTTGGCTTCTGAATGTCCTAGAGAGATCAGGTTTGTTTTAATGTACTCCAATCAACAGCCCCTACAACCACAAAAAGGAATGGAGTCATTAGCACTTATGGTTTGTAAATAGCACCCAGAATTATGTTGCACGAAGCACAATTTCACATCATTCTGGGTCCATTTGTGTGAAAACAAGGTCCAATCAGGCTGAAACGTTACAAGAAGGTAGTGTGGTTCTTTTTCCTTATCAAAAACAAGAAAGAGACAGGTTTTGTCCAAACTCAGCGGGGGGCATTTATTTACACAACTCATCCATACATCACCAACACTTCACAGGGGACAGCGTCCAGCTTCGATCTAAACACCTCGGCTGGAGATCCTTCTGCAAAAGCCCACTCTCCTACACCACGCAGCATCAGTTATACTATTCAACCCCCACCTCCCTTTTGATTCTGAGAAATGATGGGGTGCTACTTCCACATCCTAATATGGTCAAAAGTAGTTGAAACTTACATAAGCTGGACAGATCAACATGTTTTTGGAGCATGTACTCAGCAGCTGGGCTGCCTGATAAACGGCTGGTATTTGATAAGCAACATGTCAACATGCACGTACACAAAACACTGCTTTTAGCTCCTACAGATCCCCCCCATGGGGGTGTCCACCCCCATTAATAAGCTGGCTACATAACATATAACTTAACACATAAGTGAACGTTAACATAAACCAGTAAATGGGTGTCGAATGGCAAAATGACAAATACACTACAAACTTCAACCAAACTATATAGGCATATATGTAACGACGAAGTAACTGCAAACCAACACTTGGATGAGTACACAAAGTAAGTATCAGCTTCAAAACACAATATGGAATGTGACGTCTTTAACCAGCTCAGTCACATCAAAATGCATGCGCAAACTGTAAGGGGGCGAAAACCTGTCCGCTGTTCTTAACAGGAAAAATTCCCCTTTGACCTCCTGGCCCCAAACAGGACGGTCACATAAAGCACAGAGTGAGCATGCAAGCCTAGCCTAAGTATATGGCAGACATTAGGTAACAGTGAATTAACAAAAGAACACACGTAAGAGAAAACAAACTGATGAAACCTTCCAACAGAGAACAAAAATCATAAGCATGATCGAGCATTAATTACCCTTAGCAATATTGCAACCAGTAACTGTACGTGAATATGCAATCAAAAATACAAACTCATGTGAAATAAATGATTGACGTGGATACGAATGAACGACTAGATGATGTCGCTGTGACTAAACCTATAAAAGTTAAACACAACAGGAGGTGTAATGAATATACTCAACGTAACAACACAACTGCTCAACTGAAATAGAGAACGGAGTCAGAGTCCCAGCTGCAGAACTGAAAAAGAAATGGAGTGAAGAAAACATAAGAGTCAAGTTCAGTTTTATTGATGACTGCTGCAGGGGTCTTGCCGCTGGAAGAGGACTTTGAGGCCGATTCCTTAGTCGAGTGCATGTAACCACAACAGCAACATCTATGATGAGACGCAAAGATTACTCCGCCGTTGTCCCATCAGCCGTCCCATTCTTCAGGCACATTGGGTGTCGTGCTGAGTCCATTGTGGCCATTTCCATTTGCACATATTGAGACGACGCAGCAAGGTTCATTTGGGCAGCCAGAGTTCGCTCCCACAGTCTCCTCACAACAGGTAGGATGCAACATGCCAATAGAGAAATCAGAATTAGTACTACTATTGCACTAATTCCTGCTTTTACCAAAATAGCTCCCCACTGACCCAATTTGAGGGCTAAGGAGTCTAAGGACCAGCTTTCCCTGCCTGCATTCTCCTTCAGCTCTATCTTTAAATCTTTCAATTTCCTCATGCCTTCAGTAAATGCACCATCAGGGGCCGTATTACTTGGAATGTAGGTGCAACATTCTTGCCCACTGGAGTTCAGAAACTTACAGAGCCCACCTTTCTCGGCCAGCAACCAGTCCAAAGCCTGGTCATGCTGCAAAGTCATTTTGACTGTGGCATGAAGTTGTTCACCCAAGAGGCCAAGGTTATTTACTGTGTAATTTAAGATTCTTTGCTGATTAAAATAAACATAGTTGATCCATTTCACATTCTTATTTATTGTTATCCAAGGAAGAATTGACTCTAAACCTGCTATTACCTCATCTCTTGCTTGAAATTCTATGGGAATTCCTGTTGGCAGTCCTATGGCGTTTAAATGCACTTTATGATCAAACACATCATACCTCTTTGTCCTACGTCTATTGGTAGTCTCCAACTGAAGTAATTCACTCACACCTTCATGCAAGATAGTCACTGGAACTTTCATACGTACTAGCGTACACAACCCAACCCAAAAACTTGGCAAAACATTCATTAGAACATCACCACCACACATCCAGTAGCTGTCGGCCACTGGAATGTCTTGCTCACCTATGAGATCCAGAGTGGGGATCGTCATCGATATGTTATCACAGTCCTGACTAAGAGTTACAGGGTTTTCATACCAAACAGGGGTATCAATGAGAAGCGGCGTCATATTTGCATGCGGGAAGCAGGATAATACCCAAGTGACGTTACAGTTGACAGATGTATTACCTACGTCCACTCCTCCATCGTCAGCGAAACCTCCGCTTGCAAAACATTCATAATCAGCACTATAATCAATTTTGTAGTCCGTTGGAGGACCATTTTGGTCTGTTTGGATCGCAAATTCAGCAAATTCCTCTAGGATGTTATATTCTGCATATTTTTCAACATATTTGTACTTATCTCGTGTACCATGGAGCAATCTGCATTGGAATCCACACAATGGCATCTTAAGAAGAGGTGGAATCTTTTTATTTATCTCTATTACCTTTCTAGTCTTACATGTGCGTCGTTGTGTAATGGCACACTCACTAGAAGTATACTTTTCCGGAACAACCTCAGGTAACATTCCGGGTGCTTGAGCGCACACTATGCAGTCATTAGGAGTCATTTCTCTTGTCGTATACAAAGCCCATTTATACCAACTATTTTGCATGGCTGCATCCCAAAGCCTATCCTCAATAGCCAAATGTCTGCTCGCTCTAGGGGAGATAGGCCCTGTGTTACCGCCGGACCTAGGTCTAATTGGCCCAAATAGTGTCTTAGGTACAGCTTTGCGATTGGTCACTTCTTGTTCATTTTGTCCTTTCTGAGTGAGATTACGAACATGGTTACTACCAGAGGTTGCCGTGGGAAAGCCAGATTTCACAGCTACACCTCCTGTGGGAGTTGTAGTACTGACAGGTGGCTTAGCGTTTACGCTTCTCAGCTTGCTAATTGGCGTTGTTTTAGATCTTGAAATCAGTGGAGTCACTAGCTGTAAAAGAGAGGAAGAGCTCCAGTCGACCCTCACCTCTCCAACAGGCGCTGTGGTAGTCAAAACATCAGGGATCACAGTAGCAGTAGCGCTAGTAGTTAAAACATTACTTGGAACTGTGGTTATATCACCAGTTTTAACAATTGCTACGTCGAATGCAGGCAGGGATGCCGACCTATGTTGCATCCGGCCTGCTGAATTGTACTTAACTTGATCATGGTATGCTGCCTCGTCGTTGGCCAAGTCGTCTGGCGTATGCTCTTGTGATGGGTCGACGAGTTGCTCCTCGGCCATCGTCTCCATCTTCACCTCCTCCAGCACCATCATCAGACCCCCTAGTGTTATCCAAAACAGAACTGTCATCAGGCTTAGCACGCCCTTCTTTCCTCCGGCCATCATGCCGGTTTGTTACGTTAGGCACAATACTGCCCTGAGTTTTGTCTTTGACTTTCGTGCAGTGCGTCAGATGATGCCACGTCGATCCTCCTTCGACCTGGACTGCTGTTGGCGTTGCTCGAACCACTTTGTAGGGACCCTCTCGTCGCGGTTCGTGCCACTTCCTCCTGAAAACTTTGATGTACACCTGGTCTCCAGGAACTACCGGCCCGTCTGCGCCTGCGCTAGAGACGAGCTCCTTTCTCTTTTCCTGCAAATAGATGGCTTTATGGATGCTGGTTAGTTGCTTGATATAGCTTTTGAATTCAAGCTCTAGCTGTTCCAGCGAAGGCCCCTTGTGGGGTCCTCTAAGCTGAGGAGCTGGCATTGGCCTGCCTGTTAGGACCTCATGAGGTGAAAGATGCGTGCTTCTGTTAGTTTGCATGCGATAGCTCATTAAGGCAAGCGGCAATGCATCAACCCAGTTAAGGTTAGTACAAGCACAGATTTTGCAGATTTTAGACTTCAACGTCAGATTCGCTCGCTCGACCATCCCTTGGCTCTGGGGGTGATAAACTGATCCTAATCGTTGCTTTATCCTTAGTTGTTGCAACACACCTTTAAGGACTTTTTCAACAAAAGCAGGACCATTGTCCGAGCTTATTTCCGACGGGATACCAAAGCGAGGAATCACTTCTCTGACTAGAAACTTTACCACTGTTTCTGAACCTAGATCTTTAGAGGGAACAGCTTCGATCCACCGACTGAATCTGTCAATGATCACCAGCATGTACCGTTTCCCATGCACAGACTTAATCATGTCAACATAGTCAATGACCAAATGTTTGAAAGGACCTTCGGGCACTGGAATGTGTCCCGCTGGGACTGTGATGCCCTTTTTTACATTGTTCTCAGCACAAATGTCACACTGATCTATTACTTCCTCAACCATGGCTTTTAGGTATGGTGACCAGTAACCTTGTTTGTTAAGTCTTTTCAGCACCTCTGCACGACCACAATGATCAGGACCGTGTCTTTCCGAGATTAGCATCGTCAGCAAGGAGACAGGTGCAACGATCAAGCCCTCATGAGACCTCCACAAGCCGCTTGAGTCCATTGTTGCACCTCTTCTTCTCCAACACTGCTGCTCGCTTTTCTCTGCCTTTTCCTGAATCAGAATGATGTCTTCTGGTGTTATTGCAGGCTCTAATGATATTACAGGTGCCAAAATGGCTTCTTCACACCTGGAGGCAGATTTTGCCGCCTCATCTGCTGCATTGTTGCCTCTGATGACATCACAGTTACCCTTGCGGTGCGCAGGGCACTTTACAATGGCCAGTTTCGATGGAAGCATCATTGCTGAGATCAGCTCGTTGATCTGCTTTCCATGAAGGATGGGTGTACCATCCGTCTTCTTAAAACCTCTTTGTCTCCACACACTTCCAAACAGGTGACAAACACCATGGGCGTATGCAGAGTCAGTGTAAATAGTTGCTACCTGGCCACTTGCCAACTTGCAAGCTTCGGTCAGGGCTTTGAGTTCTGCTAGCTGCGCAGAACAGGGTTGGTTACACTTTTCAGCTTTTACTGTTTCAAATCTGTCATCTACATTTTCCACAACAGCAAACGCTGCATGGTTTCCTAAGTAGTCTCTAAAACATGAACCATCAACAAAATAGGTGACATCAGATTGGTCGAAAGGGGTAGATTCCAAATCAGGCCTTAGCTTAGTGTATCTAGATACCTCGGCTATGCAGCAATGTGGTTCTCCTTCAAACTCAAAGGGAACACTGTTAGCAGGGTTTGCTGCAGTACACCTCTTTATGACAACGTCAGGATATGTCAGTAGTGGCATATACTGCAGGCATCTTGCTTGGTTTAACACAAACTTCCCTCGGTTGATTAGTTCAGATATTTTGTGATGTGTGTAGATGGTCACAGGATATCCCATTGTTATCACTGAGGCTTTCTCATAAGCATAATGCAAAGCAGCCAATCCTTGATAACAAGGGGGCCATCCCTGTGCCACATTGTCAAATTTTGCACTGTAGTACGCAATAGGTTGTTTCCGACGTCCACTGCATGTGTCCTGCATTAACACTGCAGAGGCATACATGTCATGTCTGTTTGCGACGTACAGCAAAAATGGTTTTGTGTAGTCAGGTGTTGCTAAACTTGGTGCAGTTTGCATGTCTTGTTTGATGGTTTCAAAAGCTATCTTAGCTTCATTTGTCCATTTTAGAGTCGATTTTAAAGACTCGCTTCCAGCATCTTTAATCAGTGCCCTAAGTGGTGCGGTTTTTTCAGCATAGTTTTCAATCCACTCGGAGTTAAAACCAGTCATTCCCAGAAATGTCATCATTTGTCCGACAGTTTGTGGTTGTGGAGCTTTGCTCACACCTTCCACGTGTTCTGGTGAGATGGCGACAGTCCCATGGGAGATTACTCTCCCTAGGTACTCTACCTGTGGTTGGCAGTACTGAAGCTTTGTTAGAGAGGCTTTGTGTCCTCCCCGAGCTAACTTCTGTAGGACTTTAATGGAGTCACGATGACAATCATCGATTGTTCGTGCGCAAATCAGTAGGTCATCAACATACTGAATCACAGTGCTGTTCACCTCGATGCCTTCGAGGCTCTGTTTCAAAATCTGATTAAAGATGTGTGGACTGTGTTTTAGCCCTTGTGGTAGCCTTCTGTACGTGAGCTGTCTCCCACGAAACGTGAAAGCAAAAAGATATTGTGATTCTTTGGCCAATGGGATGCTAAAAAATGCTGAACACAGATCAATTACCGTGAAGTATTTAGCTTCCCCATCAATGTTACTCAGTAATGTGCTTGGGTTTGGCACGTCTGCGTCAAAGTCAGTGATCACTTCATTTACAGCTCTTAAATCATGTACCAGTTGGTACTTGAGCTTGTCTGCTTTTAGCACTGGCAGAATTGGAGTGTTACATGTGCTATAGGTTTCTTTTAGTACTCCTGCTTGAATTAGACCTTCAATAGTTGCATTTATACCCTCTTCTGCTTCTGGCTTTAGTGGGTATTGGGGTCGATAAGGCAGTCTTGCATTTGGCTTCAATTCCACTTGAACTGGAGTTGCCGATGTTACCAGTCCAACATCCGTGTCATGTTTAGACCATAGCTGGTCTGGAACTTGTTTTAGCATGTTGGCTTTCAACTTGTTTTGAACTGTTTCTGATTCTGCTACACCTTGCATGTGTTTTTTGTTTGCGACTGTTACAACCTGTGGTTTTGACATCATGGTGCCGCCGCAGATAATTTTAATCATTTCTGCATTTTTGTAGTATAGATTAGCGGGTTATCTGTTTTCTGCCACTCTGTTTTAGTTGCTGTTAACATCATTGGTCCAAGATCTCTTGACCCAAAGCCTTTGTTTACCATTAAGGTAATGTGTGGTGCTGATTCTGGCACAGTGTGCCATTTTTCAATAAATGGGTTTTCTTCAACATTCACAGCTGCACCTTGCTGTCCTATCACGATGTATTGTGACACTAGCCTAACGTGCAAGTCTTTTGTTTCTTTGTCCCATTTTTCTTCAAAGATTCTACTGCATGATGGATCATAAGTCATTGTGCAGTGATAGTCACTGAACGGTACAGTAGCTTCTGGAATTTGAGCTTCAATAAATTTTTCCCACTGTTGAAACATCTCTGAGACTGGCTTGTTAATGTCACCAAGCCAGTAGACCTTAGCGTATTCTGTCTGAGCAGTCATTTGAAAGTTTATTCCAGAGCTATCTACATAAATTCCTTCTGGTGTGCACCAGATTTTTGTTTTTAGTTTACACAATGCATCTCTTCCTAGTAGATTAACTGGAGTTTGGTCTGAAATCAGAATTGGAATTACGATTTCACTGTCATCAACTGCTAGTCTTACTGGAGCTGTTAAGGGGTTTATTTGTTTTGTTCCCGAGAACCCTGTTGTCTTTACGCTTTTCTCAGACATGGGGAGATGAGTTGCATAATTTGATTTTATGCATGAGTAGGTTGCCCCAGTATCTACTAACATTGGGACCGATTTGCCTTCTATTTTAACATTGATCACTGGTTCTTTATTGGCGTTAGCTATTAAAATTGGTAGTTGCTCCTCCCCCCCAGGGCCCTCCGGGCATCCCTAGAATCCTTGTTGTGCTGCCCATGGATTAACTGGACCTCCTCTTCCCCGGTTTGGTCGTGTTCCACGACCACGCCCAGACCATTCAGGGTTTGGAATTGGATTCGGACAGTCTCGATACAGGTGACCCATCTGGCCACACCCCCAACATGAACCTGGAAGTGGGGGTCGGTTCTGCTGCACCCAGCCTTGTCGGGTTGGGTAGCGATTGGGGAAAGGATTTGGAAATCGTCTCTGTGGTCCGGGCTGCTGTCTACCATACTGGTTTGGGTAGACATTGATAACCGGTTGAGATGGAGTTTGAGGCGGGGCCACAGCTGTTTGCAATGCTTGGGTTTGACTGTCACTCTTGCTGTCACTTTTCTCCACTGCCGCCTGGGTCTTCGCCTTGTGCTGGAGATCATTTATGTGCAACTGCGTGAGTTTTCTCTGAGCGCACTTTTCTTGCTCAATCATTTTGTTATTGTCTTTCCGATAGCGGTCCACTGCGTGGACTACATGGTCTCTGAACTGCACATGTGGCATTGAGTCCAGTCCCACAACATCCTCCAGTTTGTCTCGCACAGGAGTCGGGAGAGCAGAAATCAGGGATGTTCGGAACAGAGAAGTCATTATCGGCGTCCCCTCAGGACCCTCCTCCGTCTCCAGCTTCCACCATCTGAGCTGCCTGTCAACAAATGACGCAGGACTCTCAGTCTCTGAAAGTGGCTCACCTTTCAAAGCTTTGGGGTCAATCCTGTTGGGATATGCTGCTCTTAGTATGTTCCAGAGTGCATTTCTGTATGTGTTAAACTCCGTGCCGTCAGCCATTGGGTCCAGCATCCATTGGACTCCATTGGATGCTAGCAATGTTCCCATAGCTGATGTCCCAACAACTCGAGCCAAAATAGCTTTGAGATCTCCAAGGGCAAGCATTAGCCCAGTTGTCTCCTGTTCGAAGGCCCCAATCCACCTTCCCGCGCCATCTTGAATGTGGGGCAGCCGTGAAACCAAACCAGTGAGGTCGAGGCTCTGCCAGGGAATATAATTAGCTCTTGTGCCCTTAATTAAAATTGGGTACTGACCATCATTAGTGTATCGAATAGGTGGTTTTAAGTCATGTCTGGGTCTCAGCTCACGGCTTTCACTGCTAGGACCTGGTTTTTCCTTCTCCTGAGTCAGACCTGTATTTGGGTCACCACGCTCTGGTGAGTGAATGCCTGGTTTGTAAAAAGGCTTGAAATTTTTCTCCTTGCTTGTGCTAGTGGTGTTCTCACTAACCTCATCTGAATGTGTGCCTGTGATGTGATTTAAGGATTTCCGCAGGCCTTCAGATATGTCCTGTATAATTTGGTCAACATCGTTTAGCTCATCATGTACATCCTCATCCTTGTTCTCAAGGTCAATCCAGTATGAGTTAGCCTTCGGTTGCCTTTTCAAAAAATCCTTATGTTCTGCAAAACAATCAATCTCCCTTCGTCCTTCTTCCCTTACCGCTCGACGTTCTGTACTGCAATATTTTGGATGCGTTCCACGAGGTGGAGTTGTTTGTTCGAATTCTCTTTCCTCACTTCCTTTTGCATGCTTTTCTTTGCCAGGTGCTTCATCTGATTGCTGTGATGTTGTTAATTTTAAAATTGCATTGTCAACATCTAAACCCTTAGGACCTTTGTCGAATGTGTCGCGCAAATCAAAATCTCCCGTAATTGTAACGGTTCCCAAAAGGGGATACAGGCCCTCTTCTGCTGGGGCCTTCACTTCCTTCTGGGGTTTGTCCAATTTGTCTTTCATTTTAAGAATGGCATGTTTAAAGTTCTGTCTGTAAATCTTTCCTTCATTCCTGAATAAGTCCAGGATCTGAATTTCTTTTTCTCTTTTCTGCTGTCTTTTCTTAGATCCATCTGCTTTATGATCCTGAATTCTCAACTCCAAATTATCGCACGCCACTACGTCAAAAGTGCCTTCAGATGGCCACGGATTGCATAGTTTTCTCGTCCGTTTTGACCACTTCTCTGACATGTGCTTTATTTCTTTTGCTAAAGCAGGATTCTTCGCTGCCAAAATTCCTGCTGGCGTGACAGACATTTTGAAGTTTCAGTGACACTATTATTCCTTTGATTAGTTGACTAGTTTGTTTATTTATAATCTCCTGAAAATAACACAAGAATTGAAAGTTGAAACAGATACTGGTGACATATGATGCTGTGGTCTTGAGTAATCTGTTGTTGCTCTGTTTACACAAATGTTGAACAATTTATCTTCTTATTGTAAATGCCTTAAAATCAAATCTCTTCTGATGTAACACTAAAGTAAAGTTAGTTCAAAAAGCTTTAGTTATTGTTGAAAGAAAAACTTAATGCCTGAAAGTTTTTATAGGTGAACCTTTTAAATCTGGATTCAATATGTATTATTTTCCCTTTTTTCTTTTTTTTTTCCTCAGCAGCTGTGCAGTGGCAGGCTAAAAATAGCCTTATGCTGAATCTCAAGCTTGTGTGTGAGCAAAACTCAGCCCACAGGGTTGGGTTTCTCTACGCCCTCTGGCTCACCAACCTATCCACACACAGAGGTGGAGTCAGAGGCGGGATCGCCTCTGTACTTCTGTGTCTGTGCGTGTGTATGGAGAGGACAGCTTGTAGGTGGAGCTTTGCGCTTCTGGACTGGCACCTCTGCTCAGTCTATACTTGGGTCTGACAGCTCAGGGTGTCTACGGAGAAACGAACACGCTGACGACACCCAAGAGCATTCAGCCTTCAGATTTTAGCACCTCTCATACAGCTTTATAACATCACAACACAGGAAAAAGTCAACCACAAGAGAGACCGAATCAGCAGAAGAAGAATCAGCTTCTCTCCAGTTCATCCAAGCAACATCCCAAACAAGATCAGAGTATTTGACCTTTCACGAGTAAAACAACCACACACAGCAAAGCTTTCATACTTGCATAGAGATAAGAAAAACACACTTCAAAGCAATTTGACACCGAAGCATCATTTTATGCCACACACTCAACACGCATAAACATTATTATTTATTTATTAATCATAATCTATATTTCTCATATTTCACATTACCCAGCTGGTAAAAATAGTTATCATGCTTGTGCACTTCAGCATATATTTTTATTTATATATATGTCACTCTAAAACTAATTATTTTAACTTCTGGTTTTCTGTTTAAAGACTAATCAGAACAAGATCACAGACTTTGAAATTTGTATAACATTAAACATCAAAATTTAGCACTGCAGTGAACAATATTGATCTGTATTACTCCTTTGTTTTTCTTTTTTCCTCTAATTCTCTGGCGCCTGACACACCTTCTCAACTCACGCACCCACTTCTCAACTCGCACACACTCTTATCTCCTCCACACACACACGCTTATCTCACATGCCTGTCCCACCCACAAAACTTCTCTCACAAACACACTCACACAAACAAACAATTTCTGAGCTCTAGAGTTGTTTACAGCCACTTTGCTGCAAACTCTGACGTCAAACATATCTTTGCCAAAAACTCATGAAATTTACCAATCCCCGAGGATTCAACCGAATTACTGGCAAGCTTATCTGTCACAACTTCAGCGCTTTTTCTCAGATCCCAGTCGTTGCCCGGCTTCACCGAGGCACCCTACTGGATCTCAATTGTCGACCTTGTTCACTTGTCCTCACTGGACTTTAATCAGCTGTCAAATTCTATTCCAATTCTCGCTGTCCCAGCTTTTAATTTGTCACAAACTTTGTCCGTCATCAAAATGACTCAGCTGACTTCACACGTGTGAATAATTTCACCGCTGCTCTGGACAAGCGCCTTCTCTTGTTGTTATTCTAAATTATGAGTAGGGCATGTTTTTTTTTCTCCCAGACCAGCTCACAATCCACGGAAATAACTCCAAAATTGAACAAAAATTGTTCTTACCTATAAAGGGGCCCCGGAGTCAAGTTTCCGCAGATCGTGAACCGAATCCGGAGAGCACACCTCTACTTCCCGCTTCGTGGTCGCCAAATGTGGTTCTTTTTCCTTATCAAAAACAAGAAAGAGACAGGTTTTGTCCAAACTCAGCGGGGGCATTTATTTACACAACTCATCCATACATCACCAACACTTCACAGGGGACAGCGTCCAGCTTCGATCTAAACACCTCGGCTGGAGATCCTTCTGCAAAAGCCCACTCTCCTACACCACGCAGCATCAGTTATACTATTCAACCCCCACCTCCCTTTTGATTCTGAGAAATGATGGGGTGCTACTTCCACATCCTAATATGGTCAAAAGTAGTTGAAACTTACATAAGCTGGACAGATCAACATGTTTTTGGAGCATGTACTCAGCAGCTGGGCTGCCTGATAAACGGCTGATATTTGATAAGCAACATGTCAACATGCATGTACACAAAACACTGCTTTTAGCTCCTACAGTAGAATCTATTGAGTTGTAAGTGATCTGAACGTTTCATGATGATCGCACATTCCCATAGGGGGTCAAACCATGTCCCAAAGGTCACCGGGCCTGGTGTCACTTTAAAGAAGTAGTCCAGTTACACCTTTGTGGGCTTATAACTTGGCTTCTGAATTTCCTAGAGAGGTCAGGTTTGTTTTAGTGTACTCCAATCAACAGCCCCTACAACCACAAAATGGAATGGAGTCATTAGCACTTATGGTTTGTAAATGGCACCCAGAATTATGTTGCACGAACCACAGTTTCACATCATACTGGGTCCATTTGTGTGAAAACAAGGTCCAATCAGGCTGAAACGTTACAAGAAGGTAGAATCTATTGAGTTGTAAGTGATCTAAACGTTTCATGATGATCGCACTTTCCTATAGGGGGTCAAACCATGTCCCAAAGGTCACCGGGCCTGGTGTCACTTTAAAGAAGTAGTCCAGTTACACCTTTGTGGGCTTATAACTTGGCTTCTGAATGTCCTAGAGAGGTCATGTTTGTTTTAGCATACTCCAATCAACAGCCCCCATTACCCCAAAAAGGAATGGAGTCATTAGCACTTATGGTTTTTAAATGGCACGCAGAATTATGTTGCACGAAGCACAATTTCACATCATTCTGGGTTCATTTGTGTGAAAACAAGGTCCAATCAGGCTGAAACGCTACAAGAAAGTTTAATCTATTGAGTTGTAAGTGATCTGAACGTTTCATGATGATCGCACTTTCCTATAGGGGGTCAAACCATGTCCCAAAGGTCACTGGATCTGGTGTCATTTTAAAGAAGTAGTCCAGTTACACCTTTGTGGGCTTATAACTTGGCTTCTGAATGTCCTAGAGAGATCAGGTTTGTTTTAGTGTACTCCAATTAACAGCCCCTACAACCACAAAGAGGAATAGAGTCATTAGCACTTATGGTTTTTAAATGGCACCCAGAATTATGTTGCACGAAGCACAATTTCACATCATTCTGGGTTCATTTGTGTGAAAACAAGGTCCAATCAGGCTGAAACGCTACAAGAAAGTAGAATCTATTGAGTTGTAAGTGATCTGAACGTTTCATGATGATCGCACATTCCTATAGGGGGTCAAACCATGTGCCAAAGGTCACCGGGCCTGGTGTCACTTTAAAGAAGTAGTCCAGTTACACCTTTGTGGGCTTATAACTTGGCTTCTGAATATCCTAGAGAGGTCAGGTTTATTTTAGATTACTCCAATTAAGAGCCGCTATTACCCCAAAAAGGAATGGAGTCATTAGCACTTATGGTTTTTAAATGGCACCCAGAATTATGTTGCACGAAGCACAATTTCACATCATTCTGGGTGCATTTGTGTGAAAACAAGGTCCAATCAGGCTGAAACGTTACAAGAAGGTAGAATCTATTGAGTTGTAAGTGATCTGAACGTTTCATGATGATAGCACTTTCCTAAGGGGGTCAAACCATGTCCCAAAGGTCACCGGATCTGGTGTCAATTTAAAGAAGTAGTCCAGTTACACATTAATGGGCTTATAACTTGGCTTCTGAATGTCCTAGAGAGATCAGGTTTGTTTCAGAGTACTCCAATCAAAAGCCCCTACAACCACAAAAAGGAATAGAGTCATTAGCACTTATGGTTTGTAAATGGCACCCAGAATTATAATGCACGAAGCACAATTTCACATCATTCTGGGTCCATTTGTGTGAAAACAAGGTCCAATCAGGCTGAAACGTTACAAGAAGGTAGAATCTATTGAGTTGTAAGTGATCTGAACGTTTCATGGTGATAGCACTTTCCTAAGGGGGTCAAACCATGTCCCAAAGGTCACCGGATCTGGTGTCAATTTAAAGTAGTCCAGTTACACATTTGTGGGCTTATAACTTGGCTTCTGAATGTCCCAGAGAGGTCAGGTTTGTTTTAGTGTACTCCAATCAACAGCCCCTACAACCACAAAAAGGAATGGAGTCATTAGCACTTATGGTTTGTAAATGGCACCCAGAATTATGTTGCACGAAGCACAATTTCACATCATTCTGGGTCCATTTGTGTGAAAACAAGGTCCAATCAGGCTGAAACATTACAAGAAGGTAGAATCTATTGAGTTGTAAGTGATCTGAACGTTTCATGATGATCGCACATTCCTATAGGGGGTCAAACCATGTCTCAAAGGTCACCGGGCCTGGTGTCACTTTAAAGTAGTCCAGTTACACCTTTGTGGGCTTATAACTTGGCTTTTGAATATCCTAGAGAGGTCAGGTTTGTTTTAGAGTACTCCATTTAACAGCCCCAATTACCCCAAAAAGGAATGGAGTCATTAGCACTTATGGTTTCTAAATGGCACCCAGAATTATGTTGCACGAAGCACAATTTCACATCATTCTGGGTCCATTTGTGTGAAAACAAGGTCCAATCAGGCTGGAACGTTACAAGAAGGTAGAATCTATTGAGTTGTAAGTGATCTGAACGTTTCATGATGATAGAACTTTCCTAAGGGGGTCAAACCATGTCCCAAAGGTCACCGGATCTGGTGTCAATTTAAAGAAGTAGTCCAGTTACACCTTTGTGGGCTTGTAACTTGGCTTCTGAATGTCCTAGAGAGGTCAGGTTTGTTTTAGTGTACTCCAATCAACAGCCCCTACAACCACAAAAAGGAATGGAATCATTAGCACTTATGGTTTGTAAATGGCACCCAGAATTATGTTGCACGAAGCACAATTTCACATCATTCTGGGTCCATTTGTGTGAAAACAAGGCCCAATCAGGCTGAAACATTACAAGAAGGTAGAATCTATTGAGTTGTAAGTGATCTGAACGTTTCATGATGATCGCACATTCCTATAGGGGGTCAAACTATGTCCCAAAGGTCACCGGGCCTGGTGTCACTTTAAAGTAGTCCATTTACACCTTTGTGGGCTTATCACTTGGCATTTGAATATCCTAGAGAGGTCAGGTTTGTTTTAGAGTACTCCATTTAACAGCCCCAATTACCCCAAAAAGGAATGGAGTCATTAGCACTTATGGTTTCTAAATGGCACCCAGAATTATGTTGCACGAAGCACAATTTCACATCATTCTGGGTTCATTTGTGTGAAAACAAGGTCCAATCAGGCTGAAACGTTACAAGAAGGTAGAATCTATTGAGTTGTAAGTGATCTGAACGTTTCATGATGATCGCACATTCCTATAGGGGGTCAAACCATGTCCCAAAGGTCACCGGGCCTGGTGTCACTTTAAAGAAGTAGTCCAGTTGCACCTTTGTGGCCTTATAACTTGGCTTTTGAATATCCTAGAAAGATCAGGTTTGGTTTAGTGTACTCCAATCAACAGCCCCTACAACCACAAAAAGGAATGGAGTCATTAGCACTTATGGTTTTTAAATGGCACCCAGAATTATGTTGCACGAAGCACAATTTCACATCATTCTGGGTTCATTTGTGTGAAAACAAGGTCCAATCAGGCTGAAACGTTACAGGAAGGTAGAATCTATTGAGTTGTAAGTGATCTGAACGTTTCATGATGATAGCACTTTCCTAAGGGGGTCAAACCATGTCCCAAATGTCACCGGATCTGGTGTTAATTTAAAGAAGTAGTCCAGTTACACATTTGTGGGCTTATAATTTGGCTTCTGAATATCCTAGAGAGGTCAGGTTTGTTTTAGAGTACTCCAATTAACAGCCCCCATTACCCCAAAAAGGAATGGAGTCATTAGCACTTATGGTTTTTAAATGGCACCCAGAATTATGTTGCACGAATCATAATTTCACATAATTCTGGGTTCATTTGTGTGAAAACAAGGTCCAATCAGGCTGAAACGTTACAGGAAGGTAGAATCTATTGAGTTGTAAATGATCTGAACATTTCATGATGATAGCATTTTCCGAAGGGGGTCAAACCATGTCCCAAAGGTCACCGGATCTGGTGTCAATTTAAAGAAGTGGTCCAGTTACACATTTGTGGGCTTATAACTTGGCTTCTGAATATCCTAGAGAGGTCAGGTTTGTTTTAGAGTACTCCAATTAACAGCCCCCATTACCCCAAAAAGGAATGGAGTCATTATCACTTCTGGTTTTTAAATGGCACCCAGAATTATGTTGCACGAAGCACAATTTCACATCATTCTGGATTCATTTGTGTGAAAACAAGGTCCAATCAGGCTGAAACATTACAAGAAGGTAGAATCTATTGAGTTGTAAGTGATCTGAACGTTTCATGATGATCGCACATTCCTATAGGGGGTCAAACTATGTCCCAAAGGTCACCGGGCCTGGTGTCACTTTAAAGTAGTCCAGTTACACCTTTGTGGGCTTATCACTTGGCATTTGAATATCCTAGAGAGGTCAGGTTTGTTTTAGAGTACTCCATTTAACAGCCCCAATTACCCCAAAAAGGAATGGAGTCATTAGCACTTATGGTTTCTAAATGGCACCCAGAATTATGTTGCACGAAGCACAATTTCACATCATTCTGGGTTCATTTGTGTGAAAACAAGGTCCAGTCAGGCTGAAACGTTACAAGAAGGTAGAATCTATTGAGTTGTAAGTGATCTGAACGTTTCATGATGATCGCACATTCCCAGAGGGGGTCAAACCATGTCCCAAAGGTCACCGGGCCTGGTGTCACTTTAAAGAAGTAGTCCAGTTACACCTTTGTGGGCTTATAACTTGGCTTCTGAATTTCCTAGAGAGGTCAGGTTTGTTTTAGTGTACTCCAATCAACAGCCCCTACAACCACAAAATGGAATGGAGTCATTAGCACTTATAGTTTTTAAATGGCTCCCAGAATTATGTTGCACGAAGCACAATTTCACATCATTCTGGGTTCATTTGTGTGAAAACAAGGTCCAGTCAGGCTGAAACGTTACAAGAAGGTAGAATCTATTGAGTTGTAAGTGATCTGAACGTTTCATGATGATCGCACATTCCCAGAGGGGGTCAAACCATGTCCCAAAGGTCACCGGGCCTGGTGTCACTTTAAAGAAGTAGTCCAGTTACACCTTTGTGGGCTTATAACTTGGCTTCTGAATTTCCTAGAGAGGTCAGGTTTGTTTTAGTGTACTCCAATCAACAGCCCCTACAACCACAAAATGGAATGGAGTCATTAGCACTTATAGTTTTTAAATGGCTCCCAGAATTATGTTGCACGAAGCACAATTTCACATCATTCTGGGTTCATTTGTGTGAAAACAAGGTCCAAAAAGGCTGAAACGTTACAAGAAGGTAGAATCTATTGAGTTGTAAGTGATCTGAACGTTTCATGATGATCGCACATTCCCAGAGGGGGTCAAACCATGTCCCAAAGGTCACCGGGCCTGGTGTCACTTTAAAGAAGTAGTCCAGTTACACCTTTGTGGGCTTATAACTTGGCTTCTGAATTTCCTAGAGAGGTCAGGTTTGTTTTAGTGTACTCCAATCAACAGCCCCTACAACCACAAAATGGAATGGAGTCATTAGCACTTATAGTTTTTAAATGGCTCCCAGAATTATGTTGCACGAAGCACAATTTCACATCATTCTGGGTTCATTTGTGTGAAAACAAGGTCCAAAAAGGCTGAAACGTTACAAGAAGGTAGAATCTATTGAGTTGTAAGTGATCTGAACGTTTCATGATGATCGCACATTCCTATAGGGGGTCAAACCATGTCCCAAAGGTCACCGAGCCTGGTGTCAATTTAAAGAAGTAGTCCAGTTACACCTTTGTGGGCTTATAACTTGGCTTCTGAATATCCTAGAGATTTCAGGTTTGTTTTAGAGTACTCCAATCAACAGCCCCTACAACCACAAAATGGAATGGAGTCATTAGCACTTATGGTTTGTCATTGGCACCCAGAATTATGTTGCACGAACCACAGTTTCACATCATTCTGGGTCCATTTGTGTGAAAACAAGGTCCAATCAGGCTGAAACGTTACAAGAAGGTAGAATCTATTGAGTTGTAAGTGATCTGAACGTTTCATGATGATCGCACATTCCTATAGGGGGTCAAACCATGTCCCAAAGGTCACCGGGCCTGGTGTCACTTTAAAGAAGTAGTCCAGTTGCACCTTTGTGGCCTTATAACTTGGCTTTTGAATATCCTAGAAAGATCAGGTTTGGTTTAGTGTACTCCAATCAACAGCCCCTACAACCACAAAAAGGAATGGAGTCATTAGCACTTATGGTTTTTAAATGGCACCCAGAATTATGTTGCACGAAGCACAATTTCACATCATTCAGGGTTCATTTGTGTGAAAACAAGGTCCAATCAGGCTGAAACGTTACAGGAAGGTAGAATCTATTGAGTTGTAAGTGATTTGAACGTTTCATGATGATAGCACTTTCCTAAGGGGGTCAAACCATGTCCCAAATGTCACCGGATCTGGTGTTAATTTAAAGAAGTAGTCCAGTTACACATTTGTGGGCTTATAATTTGGCTTCTGAATATCCTAGAGAGGTCAGGTTTGTTTTAGAGTACTCCAATTAACAGCCCCCATTACCCCAAAAAGGAATGGAGTCATTAGCACTTATGGTTTTTAAATGGCACCCAGAATTATGTTGCACGAAGCACAATTTCAAATCATTCTGGGTTCATTTGTGTGAAAACAAGGTCCAATCAGGCTGAAACGTTACAGGAAGGTAGAATCTATTGTGTTGTAAATGATCTGAACATTTCATGATGATAGCATTTTCCTATGGGGTTCAAACCATGTCCCAAAGGTCACCGGATCTGGTGTCAATTTAAAGAAGTGGTCCAGTTACACATTTGTGGGCTTATAACTTGGCTTCTGAATATCCTAGAGAGGTCAGGTTTGTTTTAGAGTACTCCAATTAACAGCCCCCATTACCCCAAAAAGGAATGGAGTCATTATCACTTCTGGTTTTTAAATGGCACCCAGAATTATGTTGCACGAAGCACAATTTCACATCATTCTGGATTCATTTGTGTGAAAACAAGGTCCAATCAGGCTGAAACGTTACAGGAAGGTAGAATCTATTGAGTTGCAAGTGATATGAACGTTTCATGATGATAGAACTTTCCTAAGGGGGTCAAACCATGTCCCAAAGGTCACCGGATCTGGTGTCAATTTAAAGAAGTAGTCCAGTTACACCTTTGTGGGCTTGTAACTTGGCTTCTGAATGTCCTAGAGAGGTCAGGTTTGTTTTAGTGTACTCCAATCAACAGCCCCTACAACCACAAAAAGGAATGGAATCATTAGCACTTATGGTTTGTAAATGGCACCCAGAATTATGTTGCACGAAGCACAATTTCACATCATTCTGGGTCCATTTGTGTGAAAACAAGGCCCAATCAGGCTGAAACATTACAAGAAGGTAGAATCTATTGAGTTGTAAGTGATCTGAACGTTTCATGATGATCGCACATTCCTATAGGGGGTCAAACTATGTCCCAAAGGTCACCGGGCCTGGTGTCACTTTAAAGTAGTCCATTTACACCTTTGTGGGCTTATCACTTGGCATTTGAATATCCTAGAGAGGTCAGGTTTGTTTTAGAGTACTCCATTTAACAGCCCCAATTACCCCAAAAAGGAATGGAGTCATTAGCACTTATGGTTTCTAAATGGCACCCAGAATTATGTTGCACGAAGCACAATTTCACATCATTCTGGGTTCATTTGTGTGAAAACAAGGTCCAGTCAGGCTGAAACGTTACAAGAAGGTAGAATCTATTGAGTTGTAAGTGATCTGAACGTTTCATGATGATCGCACATTCCCAGAGGGGGTCAAACCATGTCCCAAAGGTCACCGGGCCTGGTGTCACTTTAAAGAAGTAGTCCAGTTACACCTTTGTGGGCTTATAACTTGGCTTCTGAATTTCCTAGAGAGGTCAGGTTTGTTTTAGTGTACTCCAATCAACAGCCCCTACAACCACAAAATGGAATGGAGTCACTAGCACTTATAGTTTTTAAATGGCTCCCAGAATTATGTTGCACGAAGCACAATTTCACATCATTCTGGGTTCATTTGTGTGAAAACAAGGTCCAAAAAGGCTGAAACGTTACAAGAAGGTAGAATCTATTGAGTTGTAAGTGATCTGAACGTTTCATGATGATCGCACATTCCTATAGGGTGTCAAACCATGTCCCAAAGGTCACCGAGCCTGGTGTCAATTTAAAGAAGTAGTCCAGTTACACCTTTGTGGGCTTATAACTTGGCTTCTGAATATCCTAGAGATTTCAGGTTTGTTTTAGAGTACTCCAATCAACAGCCCCTACAACCACAAAATGGAATGGAGTCATTAGCACTTATGGTTTGTCATTGGCACCCAGAATTATGTTGCACGAACCACAGTTTCACATCATTCTGGGTCCATTTGTGTGAAAACAAGGTCCAATCAGGCTGAAACTTTACAAGAAGGTAGAATCTATTGAGTTGTAAGTGATCTGAACGTTTCATGATGATCGCACATTCCTATAGGGGGTCAAACCATGTCCCAAAGGTCACCGGGCCTGGTGTCACTTTAAAGAAGTAGTCCAGTTGCACCTTTGTGGCCTTATAACTTGGCTTTTGAATATCCTAGAAAGATCAGGTTTGGTTTAGTGTACTCCAATCAACAGCCCCTACAACCACAAAAAGGAATGGAGTCATTAGCACTTATGGTTTTTAAATGGCACCCAGAATTATGTTGCACGAAGCACAATTTCACATCATTCTGGGTTCATTTGTGTGAAAACAAGGTCCAATCAGGCTGAAACGTTACAGGAAGGTAGAATCTATTGAGTTGTAAGTGATCTGAACGTTTCATGATGATAGCACTTTCCTAAGGGGGTCAAACCATGTCCCAAATGTCACCGGATCTGGTGTTAATTTAAAGAAGTAGTCCAGTTACACATTTGTGGGCTTATAATTTGGCTTCTGAATATCCTAGAGAGGTCAGGTTTGTTTTAGAGTACTCCAATTAACAGCCCCCATTACCCCAAAAAGGAATGGAGTCATTAGCACTTATGGTTTTTAAATGGCACCCAGAATTATGTTGCACGAATCATAATTTCACATAATTCTGGGTTCATTTGTGTGAAAACAAGGTCCAATCAGGCTGAAACGTTACAGGAAGGTAGAATCTATTGAGTTGTAAATGATCTGAACATTTCATGATGATAGCATTTTCCGAAGGGGGTCAAACCATGTCCCAAAGGTCACCGGATCTGGTGTCAATTTAAAGAAGTGGTCCAGTTACACATTTGTGGGCTTATAACTTGGCTTCTGAAAATCCTAGAGAGGTCAGGTTTGTTTTAGAGTACTCCAATTAACAGCCCCCATTACCCCAAAAAGGAATGGAGTCATTATCACTTCTGGTTTTTAAATGGCACCCAGAATTATGTTGCACGAAGCACAATTTCACATCATTCTGGATTCATTTGTGTGAAAACAAGGTCCAATCAGGCTGAAACATTACAAGAAGGTAGAATCTATTGAGTTGTAAGTGATCTGAACGTTTCATGATGATCGCACATTCCTATAGGGGGTCAAACTATGTCCCAAAGGTCACCGGGCCTGGTGTCACTTTAAAGTAGTCCAGTTACACCTTTGTGGGCTTATCACTTGGCATTTGAATATCCTAGAGAGGTCAGGTTTGTTTTAGAGTACTCCATTTAACAGCCCCAATTACCCCAAAAAGGAATGGAGTCATTAGCACTTATGGTTTCTAAATGGCACCCAGAATTATGTTGCACGAAGCACAATTTCACATCATTCTGGGTTCATTTGTGTGAAAACAAGGTCCAGTCAGGCTGAAACGTTACAAGAAGGTAGAATCTATTGAGTTGTAAGTGATCTGAACGTTTCATGATGATCGCACATTCCCAGAGGGGGTCAAACCATGTCCCAAAGGTCACCGGGCCTGGTGTCACTTTAAAGAAGTAGTCCAGTTACACCTTTGTGGGCTTATAACTTGGCTTCTGAATTTCCTAGAGAGGTCAGGTTTGTTTTAGTGTACTCCAATCAACAGCCCCTACAACCACAAAATGGAATGGAGTCATTAGCACTTATAGTTTTTAAATGGCTCCCAGAATTATGTTGCACGAAGCACAATTTCACATCATTCTGGGTTCATTTGTGTGAAAACAAGGTCCAGTCAGGCTGAAACGTTACAAGAAGGTAGAATCTATTGAGTTGTAAGTGATCTGAACGTTTCATGATGATCGCACATTCCCAGAGGGGGTCAAACCATGTCCCAAAGGTCACCGGGCCTGGTGTCACTTTAAAGAAGTAGTCCAGTTACACCTTTGTGGGCTTATAACTTGGCTTCTGAATTTCCTAGAGAGGTCAGGTTTGTTTTAGTGTACTCCAATCAACAGCCCCTACAACCACAAAATGGAATGGAGTCATTAGCACTTATAGTTTTTAAATGGCTCCCAGAATTATGTTGCACGAAGCACAATTTCACATCATTCTGGGTTCATTTGTGTGAAAACAAGGTCCAAAAAGGCTGAAACGTTACAAGAAGGTAGAATCTATTGAGTTGTAAGTGATCTGAACGTTTCATGATGATCGCACATTCCCAGAGGGGGTCAAACCATGTCCCAAAGGTCACCGGGCCTGGTGTCACTTTAAAGAAGTAGTCCAGTTACACCTTTGTGGGCTTATAACTTGGCTTCTGAATTTCCTAGAGAGGTCAGGTTTGTTTTAGTGTACTCCAATCAACAGCCCCTACAACCACAAAATGGAATGGAGTCATTAGCACTTATAGTTTTTAAATGGCTCCCAGAATTATGTTGCACGAAGCACAATTTCACATCATTCTGGGTTCATTTGTGTGAAAACAAGGTCCAAAAAGGCTGAAACGTTACAAGAAGGTAGAATCTATTGAGTTGTAAGTGATCTGAACGTTTCATGATGATCGCACATTCCTATAGGGGGTCAAACCATGTCCCAAAGGTCACCGAGCCTGGTGTCAATTTAAAGAAGTAGTCCAGTTACACCTTTGTGGGCTTATAACTTGGCTTCTGAATATCCTAGAGATTTCAGGTTTGTTTTAGAGTACTCCAATCAACAGCCCCTACAACCACAAAATGGAATGGAGTCATTAGCACTTATGGTTTGTCATTGGCACCCAGAATTATGTTGCACGAACCACAGTTTCACATCATTCTGGGTCCATTTGTGTGAAAACAAGGTCCAATCAGGCTGAAACGTTACAAGAAGGTAGAATCTATTGAGTTGTAAGTGATCTGAACGTTTCATGATGATCGCACATTCCTATAGGGGGTCAAACCATGTCCCAAAGGTCACCGGGCCTGGTGTCACTTTAAAGAAGTAGTCCAGTTGCACCTTTGTGGCCTTATAACTTGGCTTTTGAATATCCTAGAAAGATCAGGTTTGGTTTAGTGTACTCCAATCAACAGCCCCCATTACCCCAAAAAGGAATGGAGTCATTAGCACTTATGGTTTTTAAATGGCACCCAGAATTATGTTGCACGAAGCACAATTTCAAATCATTCTGGGTTCATTTGTGTGAAAACAAGGTCCAATCAGGCTGAAACGTTACAGGAAGGTAGAATCTATTGTGTTGTAAATGATCTGAACATTTCATGATGATAGCATTTTCCTATGGGGGTCAAACCATGTCCCAAAGGTCACCGGATCTGGTGTCAATTTAAAGAAGTGGTCCAGTTACACATTTGTGGGCTTATAACTTGGCTTCTGAATATCCTAGAGAGGTCAGATTTGTTTTAGAGTACTCCAATTAACAGCCCCCATTACCCCAAAAAGGAATGGAGTCATTATCACTTCTGGTTTTTAAATGGCACCCAGAATTATGTTGCACGAAGCACAATTTCACATCATTCTGGATTCATTTGTGTGAAAACAAGGTCCAATCAGGCTGAAACGTTACAGGAAGGTAGAATCTATTGAGTTGCAAGTGATATGAACGTTTCATGATGATAGTACTTTCCTAAGGGGGTCAAACCATGTCCCAAATGTCACCGGATCTGGTGTCAATTTAAAGAAGTAGTCCAGTTACACATTTGTGGGCTTATAACTTGGCTTCTGAATGTCCTAGAGTGATCAGGTTTGTTTTAGTGTGCTCCAATCAACAGCCCCTACAACCACAAAAAGGAATGGAGTCATTAGCACTTATGGTTTTTAAATGGCACCCAGAATTATGTTGCACGAAGCACAATTTCACATCATTCTGGGTTCATTTGTGTGAAAACAAGGTCCAATCAGGCTGAAACGATACAGGAAGGTAGAATCTATTGAGTTGTAAGTGATCTGAACGTTTCATGATGATAGCACTTTCCTAAGGGGGTCAAACCATGTCCCAAAGGTAACCGGATCTAGTGACAATTTAAAGAAGTAGTCCAGTTACACATTTGTGGGCTTAAAACTTGGCTTCTGAATGTCCTAGAGATGTCAGGTTTGTTTTAGTGTACTCCAATCCACAGCCCTTACAACCACAAAAAAGAATGGAGTCATTAGCACTTATGGTTTGTAAATAGCACCCAGAATTATGTTGCACGAAGCACAATTTCACATCATTCTGGGTCCATTTGTGTGAAAACAAGGTCCAATCAGGCTGAAACGTTACAGGAAGGTAGAATCTATTGAGTTGTAAGTGATCTGAACGTTTCATGATGATAGCACTTTCCTAAGGGGGTCAAACCATGTCCCAAAGGTCACCGGATCTGGTGTCAATTTAAAGAAGTAGTCCAGTTACACATTTGTGGGCTTATAACTTGGCTTCTGAATGTCCTAGAGAGATCAGGTTTGTTTTAGTGTGCTCCAATAAACAGCCCCTACAACCACAAAAAGGAATGGAGTCATTAGCACTTATAGTTTTTAAATGGCTCCCAGAATGATGTTGCACGAAGCACAATTTCACATCATTCTGGGTTCATTTGTGTGAAAACAAGGTCCAATCAGGCTGAAACGTTACAGGAAGGTAGAATCTATTGAGTTGTAAGAGATCTGAACGTTTCATGATGATCGCACATTCCTATTGGGGGTCAAACCATGTCCCAAAGGTCACCGGGCCTGGTGTCACTTTAAAGAAGTAGTCCAGTTACACCTTTGTGGGCTTATAACTTGGCTTCTGAATGTCCAAGAGAGGTCAGGTTTGTTTTAGTGTACTCCAATCAACAGCCCCTACAACCACAAAATGGAATGGAGTCATTAGCACTTATGGTTTTTAAATGGCACCCAGAATTATGTTGCACGAAGCACAATTTCACATCATTCTGGGTTCATTTGTGTGAAAACAAGGTCCAATCAGGCTGAAACGTTACAGGAAGGTAGAATCTATTGAGTTGTAAGTGATCTGAACGTTTCATGATGATAGCATTTTCCTAAGGGGGTCAAACCATGTCCCAAAGGTCACCGGATCTGGTGTCAATTTAAAGAAGTGGTCCAGTTACACATTTGTGGGCTTATAACTTGGCTTCTGAATATCCTAGAGAGGTCAGGTTTGTTTTAGAGTACTCCAATTAACAGCCCCCATTACCCCAAAAAGGAATGGAGTCATTATCACTTCTGGTTTTTAAATGGCACCCAGAATTATGTTGCACGAAGCACAATTTTACTTCATTCTGGGTTCATTTGTGTGAAAACAAGGTCCAATCAGGCTGAAACGTTACAGGAAGGTAGACCCTATAGAGTTGTAAGTGATCTGAACATTTCATGATGTAGCACTTTCCTAAGGGGGTCAAACCATGTCCCAAAGGTCACCGGGCCTGGTGTCACTTTAAAGAAGTAGTCCAGTTACACATTTGTGGGCTTATAACTTGGCTTCTGAATATCCTAGAGAGGTCAGGTTTGTTTTAGAGTACTCCAATTAACAGACCCTATTACCCCAAAAAGGAATGAAGTCATTAGCACTAATGGTTTGTAAATGGTACCCAGAATTATGTTGCACAAAGCACAATTTCACATCATTCTGGGTTCGTTTGTGTGAAAACAAGGTCCAATCAGGCAGAAACGTTACAGGAAGGTAGAATCTACTGAGTTGTAAGTGATCTGAACGTTTCATAATGATAGCACTTTCCTAAGGGGGTCAAACCATGTCCCAAAGGTCACCGGATCTGGTGTCAATTTAAAGAAGCTGTCCAGTTACACATTTGTGGGCTTATAACTTGGCTTCTGAATGTCCTAGAGAGATCAGGTTTGTTTTAGTGTACTCCAATCAACAGCCCCTACAACCACAAAAAGGAATGGAGTCATTAGCACTTATGGTTTGTAAATGGCACCCAGAATTATGTTGCACGAAGCACAATTTCACATCATTCTGGGTCCATTTGTGTGAAAACAAGGTCCAATCAGGCTGAAACGTTACAAGAAGGTAGAATCTATTGAGTTGTAAGTGATCCGAACGTTTCATGATGATCGCACATTCCTATAGGGGGTCAAACCATGTCCCAAAGGTCACCGGGCCTGGTGTCACTTTAAAGAAGTAGTCCAGTTGCACCTTTGTGGGCTTATAACTTGGCTTTTGAATAACCTAGAGAGGTCAGGTTTGTTTCAGAGTAGGGTTGTCACGGTATGAAAATTTAACCTCACGGTTATTGTGACCAAAATTATCACGGTTTTCGGTATTATCGCGGTATTTTTTAAACGGTGTTGCATATGTTCAGAAAGCATTGATAGTCCTGTTCTACACAAACTGAAATAGTTCTGAAAAGGTTTAACAGTGTTTATTAAACCTAAAATAACACAAAGCCTTAGCAAAAGTGCAACTTTTCACAAGTAATGGAACAAATAGCTTATTTTTCTGGAACTTGTTACAGTAGTCAGTGCAGGTTTAAATTATACAAATCCAAACATTCAAAACATAAACAATATGTAAACAAATCAAAGAAACACCACTTGTTTTCTCATATACTTGTTTTCTTCATTATCAAAATGAAAATCTAAAACTCCAGTCCACACTTGACTTGAGCACTGTACAAGTCAACCTTAAAAAATATGTATTTAAAATAAATATCCACTTTAAACAAATTACTAAAATAACTACTACACTATGTAATCAAATCCAAATGTTCAAGTATAAATGGCATTGAATAAGTAAACAAATCCATGACAAGGAACTAATTGTATATTTCTCTTCATCATCAACAAATAAGATGCTTCATCCAGCAACAGGGTGTCCGTGACACGGTTTAAATGCTGGCAGAGGACGCTGCGGCTGCAGTATATAGTGACTCGTTGCATTCTCCCTCAACCAGAAGTCATCACGTCATGCATTTCAGCTAAAATGCTAATGTTAACTTACCTTGCACTGGCTGTGGAGACGTGGGTGATCGTCACGCAGATGTGCCATGAGATTTGAAGTGTTGCTGCCTTCTGCAGACACTTGTTTCCTGCACGTTCTGCAAACGGGATAGCCGTCTTCTATTAACTGTCCCTCAGCATTTTTCAGAAATCCAAAATATGCCCATACTTCCGATTTAGTCTTCTTTGAGGGCTGATGGATGTCCTGGGCGCTGCCGTCGCCTCCTTCGGCCGTTATTCAGCTTCAAAGTTTTGGTGCCGTTGCAAATTAAAAAGTGCGTGTGCGCGCAGCGGGAACTTCAGCTGAAGCGACGGTGGCTGGTAAGGGTCATCGCGCCGAAACCGCGGCCACGGTAAACCCACCGAGATAATATAGTTTTTTAAAAACTGGACGGTTATTTTTATTGTCAACTTTTTTACCGGGGTTTACCGCTATACCGGTTACCGTGACAACCCTATTTCAGAGTACTCCAATTAACAGCCCCCATTACCCCAAAAAGGAATGGAGTCATTAGCACTTATGGATTTTAAACGGCACCCAGAATTATATTGCACGAAGCACAATTTCACATCATTCTGGGTTCATTTGTGTGAAAACAATGTCCAATCAGGCTGAAACGTTACAGGAAGATAGAATCTATTGAGTTGTAAGTGATCTGAACGTTTCATGATGATCGCACATTCCTATAGGGGGTCAAACCATGTCCCAAAGGTCACCGAGCCTGGTGTCACTTTAAAGAAGTAGTCCAGTTACACCTTTGTGGGCTTATAACTTGGCTTTGGAATATCCTAGAGAGGTCAGGATTGTTTTAGAGTACTCCAATTAACAGCCCCCATTACCCCAAAAAGGAATGGAGTCATTAGCACTTATGGTTTTTAAATGGCACCCAGAATTATGTTGCACGAAGCACAATTTCACATCATTCTGGGTTCATTTGTGTTAAAACAATGTCCAATCAGGCTGAAACGTGACAGGAAGATAGAATCTATTGAGTTGTAAGTGATCTGAAAGTTTCATGATGATAGCACTTTCCTAAGGGGGGTCAAACCATGTCCCAAAGGTCACCGGATCTGGTGTCATTTTAAAGAAGTAGTCCAGTTACACATTTGTGGGCTTTTAACTTGGCTTCTGAATGTCCTAGAGAGATCAGGTTTGTTTTAGCGTACTCCAATCAACAGCCCCTACAACCACAAAAAGGAATGGAGTCATTAGCACTTATGGTTTTTAAATGGCACCCAGAAATATGTTGCACAAAGCACAATTTCACATCATTCTGGGTCCATTTGTGTGAAAACAAGGTCCAATCAGGCTGAGACGTTACAAGAAGGTAGAATCTATTGAGTTGTAAGTGATATGAACGTTTCATGATGATCGCACATTCCCATAGGGGGTCAAACCATGTCCCAAAGGTCACCGGGCCTGGTGTCACTTTAAAGAAGTAGTCCAGTTACACCTTTGTGGGCTTATAACTTGGCTTCTGAATTTCCTAGAGAGGTCAGGTTTGTTTTAGTGTACTCCAATCAACAGCCCCTACAACCACAAAAAGGAATGGAGTCATTAGCACTTATTGTTTGTAAATGGCACCCAGAATTATGTTGCACGAAGCACAATTTCACATCATTCAGGGTCCATTTGTGTGAAAACAAGGTCCAATCAGGCTGAAAGGTTACAAGAAGGTAGAATCTATTGAGTTGTAAGTGATCTGAACGTTTCATGATGATTGCACATTCCTATAGGGGGTCAAACCATGTCCCAAAGGTCACCGAGCCTGGTGTCACTTTAAAGAAGTAGTCCAGTTACACCTTTGTGGGCTTATAACTTGGCTTTTGAATATCCTAGAGAGGTCAGGTTTGTTTTAGAGTACTCCAATTAACAGCCCCCATTACCCCAAAAAGGAATGGAGTCCTTAGCACTTATGGTTTTTAAATGGCACCCAGAATTATGTTGCACGAAGCACAATTTCACATCATTCTGGGTTCATTTGTGTGAAAACAAGGTCCAATCAGGCTGAAACGTTACAAGAAGGTAGAATCTATTGAGTTGTAAGTGATCTGAATGTTTCATGATGATCGCACATTCCTATAGGGGGTCAAACCATGTCCCAAAGGTCACCGGGCCTGGTGTCACTTTAAAGAAGTAGTCCAGTTGCACCTTTGTGGGCTTATAACTTGGCTTTTGAATATCCTAGAGAGGTCAGGTTTTTTTAGAGTACTCCAATTAACAGCCCCCATTACCCCAAAAAGGAATGGAGTCATTAGCACTTATGGTTTTTAAATGGCACCCAGAATTATGTTGCACGAAGCACAATTTTACTTCATTATGGGTTCATTTGTGTGAAAACAAGGTCCAATCAGGCTGAAACGTTACAGGAAGGTAGACCCTATAGAGTTGTAAGTGATCTGAACATTTCATGATGATAGCACTTTCCTAAGGGGGTCAAACCATGTCCCAAAGGTCACCGGGCCTGGTGTCACTTTAAAGAAGTAGTCCAGTTACACATTTGTGGGCTTATAACTTGGCTTCTGAATATCCTAGAGAGGTCAGGTTTGTTTTAGAGTACTCCAATTAACAGACCCTATTACCCCAAAAAGGAATGAAGTCATTAGCACTAATGGTTTGTAAATGGTACCCAGAATTATGTTGCACAAAGCACAATTTCACATCATTCTGGGTTCGTTTGTGTGAAAACAAGGTCCAATCAGGCAGAAACGTTACAGGAAGGTAGAATCTACTGAGTTGTAAGTGATCTGAACGTTTCATGATGATAGCACTTTCCTAAGGGGGTCAAACCATGTCCCAAAGGTCACCGGATCTGGTGTCAATTTAAAGAAGCTGTCCAGTTACACATTTGTGGGCTTTTAACTTGGCTTCTGAATGTCCTAGAGAGATCAGGTTTGTTTTAGCGTACTCCAATCAACAGCCCCTACAACCACAAAAAGGAATGGAGTCATTAGCACTTATGGTTTTTAAATGGCACCCAGAATTATGTTGCACGAAGCACAATTTCACACCACTCTGGGTCCATTTGTGTGAAAACAAGGTCCAATCAGGCTGAGACGTTACAAGAAGGTAGAATCTATTGAGTTGTAAGTGATATGAACGTTTCATGATGATCGCACATTCCCATAGGGGGTCAAACCATGTCCCAAAGGTCACCGGGCCTGGTGTCACTTTAAAGAAGTAGTCCAGTTACACCTTTGTGGGCTTATAACTTGGCTTCTGAATTTCCTAGAGAGGTCAGGTTTGTTTTAGTGTACTCCAATCAACAGCCCCTACCACCACAAAAAGGAATGGAGTCATTAGCACTTATGGTTTGTAAATGGCACCCAGAATTATGTTGCACGAAGCACAATTTCACATCATTCAGGGTCCATTTGTGTGAAAACAAGGTCCAATCAGGCTGAAAGGTTACAAGAAGGTAGAATCTATTGAGTTGTAAGTGATCTGAACGTTTCATGATGATCGCACATTCCTATAGGGGGTCAAACCATGTCCCAAAGGTCACCGAGCCTGTTGTCACTTTAAAGAAGTAGTCCAGTTACACCTTTGTGGGCTTATAACTTGGCTTTTGAATATCCTAGAGAGGTCAGGTTTGTTTTAGAGTACTCCAATTAACAGCCCCCATTACCCCAAAAAGGAATGGAGTCATTAGCACTTATGGTTTTTAAATGGCACCCAGAATTATGTTGCACGAAGCACAATTTCACATCATTCTGGGTTCATTTGTGTGAAAACAAGGTCCAATCAGGCTGAAACGTTACAGGAAGGTAGAATCTATTGAGTTGTAAGTGATCTGAACGTTTCATGATGATAGCACTTTCCTAAGGGGGTCAAACCATGTCCCAAAGGTCACCGGATCTGGTGTCAATTTAAAGAAGTGGTCCAGTTACACATTTGTGGGCTTATAACTTGGCTTCTGAATATCCTAGAGAGGTCAGGTTTGTTTTAGAGTACTCCAATTAACAGCCCCCATTACCCCAAAAAGGAATGGAGTCATTAGCACTTATGGTTTTTAAATGGCACCCAGAATTATGTTGCACGCAGCACAATTTCACATCATTCTGGGTTCATTTGTGTGAAAACAAGGTCCAATTAGGCTGAAACGTTACAGGAAGGTAGAATATATTGAGTTGTAAGTGATTTGAACGTTTCATGATGATCACACATTCCTATAGGGGGTCAAACCATGTCCCAAAGGTCACCGGGCCTGGTGTCACTTTAAAGAAAAAGTCCAGTTACACCTTTGTGGGCTTATAACTTGGCTTCTAAATGTCCTAGAGAGGTCAGGTTTGTTTTAGCATACTCCAATCAACAGCCCTCATTACCCCAAAAAGGAATGGAGTCATTAGCACTTATGGTTTTTAAATGGCACCCAGAATTATGTTGCACGAAGCACAATTTCACATCATTCTGGGTTCATTTGTGTGAAAACAAGGTCCAATCACGCTGAAACGTTACAGGAAGGTAGAATCTATTGAGTCGTAAGTGATCTGAACGTTTCATGATTATAGCACTTTCCTAAGGGGGCTCAAACCATGTCCCAAAGGTCACCGGATCTGGTGTCAATTTAAAGAAGTAGTCCAGTTACACATATGTGGGCTTATAACATGGCTTCTGAATGTCCTAGAGGGATCAGGTTTGTTTTAGCGTACTCCAATCAACAGCCCCTACAACCACAAAAAGGAATGGAGTCATTAGCACTTATGGTTTTTAAATGGCACCCAGAATTATGTTGCACGAAGCACAATTTCACATCATTCTGGGTCCATTTGTGTGAAAACAAGGTCCAATCAGGCTGAAACGTTACAAGAAGGTAGAAACTATTGAGTTGTAAGTGATATGAACGTTTCATGATGATCGCACATTCCCATAGGGGGTCAAACCATGTCCCAAAGGTCACCGGGCCTGGTGTCACTTTAAAGAAGTAGTCCAGTTACACCTTTGTGGGCTTATAACTTGGCTTCTGAATTTCCAAGAGAGGTCAGGTTTGTTTTAGAGTACTCCAATCAACAGCCCCTACAACCACAAAAAGGAATGGAGTCATTAGCACTTATGGTTTGTAAATGGCACCCAGAATTATGTTGCACGAAGCACAATTTCACATCATTCAGGGTCCATTTGTGTGAAAACAAGGTCCAATCAGGCTGAAACGTTACAGGAAGATAGAATCTATTGAGTTGTAAGTGATCTGAAAGTTTCATGATGATAGCACTTTCCTAAGGGGGTCAAACCATGTCCCAAAGGTCACCGGATCTGATGTCAATTTAAAGAAGTAGTCCAGTTAAACATTTGTGGGCTTATAACTTGGCTTCTGAATGTCCTAGAGAGATCAGGTTTGTTTTAGTGTACTCCAATCAACAGCCCCTACAACCACAAAAAGGAATGGAGTCATTAGCACTTATGGTTTTTAAATGGCACCCAGAATTATGTTGCACAAAGCACAATTTCACATCATTCTGGGTTCATTTGTTTGAAAACAAGGTCCAGTCAGGCTGAAACGTTACAGGAAGGTAGAATCTATTGAGTTGTAAGTGATCTGAACGTTTCATGATGATAGCACTTTCCTAAGGGGGTCAAACCATGTCCCAAAGGTCACCGGATCTGGTGTCAATTTAAAGAAGTAGTCCAGTTACAAATTTGTGGGCTTTTAACTTGGCTTCTGAATGTCCTAGAGAGATCAGGTTTGTTTTAATGTACTCCAATCAACAGCCCCTACAACCACAAAAAGGAATGGAGTCATTAACACTTCTGGTTTTCAAATGGCACCCAGAAATATGTTGCACGAAGCACAATTCCACATCATTCTGGGTTCATTTGTGTGAAAACAAGGTCCAATCAGGCTGAAACGTTACAGGAAGGTAGAATCTATTGAGTTGTAAGTGATCTGAACGTTTCATGATGATAGCACTTTCCTAATGGGGTCAAACCATGTCCCAAAGGTAACCGGATATGGTGTCAATTTAAATAAGTAGTCCAGTTACAAATTTGTGGGCTTATAACTTGGCTTCTGAATGTCCTAGAGAGATCAGGTTTGTTTTAGTGTACTCCAATCAACAGCCCCTACAACCACAAAAAGGATTGGCGTCATTAGCACTTATGGTTTTTAAATGGCACCCAGATTTATGTTGCACGAAGCACAATTTCACATCATTCTGGGTCCATTTGTGTGAAAACAAGGTCCAATCAGATTGAAACGTTACAAGAAGGTAGAATATATTGAGTTGTAAGTGATCTGAACATTTCATGATGATCACACATTCCTATAGGGGTCAAACCATGTCCCAAAGGTCACCGGGCCTGTTGTCACTTTAAAGAAGTAGTCCAGTTACACATTTGTGGGCTTATAACTTGGCTTCTGAATATCCTAGAGATTTCAGGTTTGTTTTAGAGTACTCCAATCAACAGCCCCTACAACCACAAAATGGAATGGAGTCATTAGCACTTATGGTTTGTCATTGGCACCCAGAATTATGTTGCACGAACCACAGTTTCACATCATTCTGGGTCCATTTGTGTGAAAACAAGGTCCAATCAGGCTGAAACGTTACAAGAAGGTAGAATCTATTGAGTTGTAAGTGATCTGAACGTTTCATGATGATCGCACATTCCTATAGGGGGTCAAACCATGTCCCAAAGGTCACCGGGCCTGGTGTCACTTTAAAGAAGTAGTCCAGTTGCACCTTTGTGGCCTTATAACTTGGCTTTTGAATATCCTAGAAAGATCAGGTTTGGTTTAGTGTACTCCAATCAACAGCCCCTACAACCACAAAAAGGAATGGAGTCATTAGCACTTATGGTTTTTAAATGGCACCCAGAATTATGTTGCACGAAGCACAATTTCACATCATTCTGGGTCCATTTGTGTGAAAACAAGGTCCAATCAGGCTGAAACGTAACAAGAAGGTAGAATCTATTGAGTTGTAAGTGATCTGAACGATTCATGATGAATGCACATTCCTTTAGGGGGTCAAACCATGTCCCAAAGGTCACCGGATCTGGTGTCAATTTAAAGAAGTGGTCCAGTTACACATTTGTGGGCTTATAACTTGGCTTCTGAATATCCTAGAGAGGTCAGGTTTGTTTTAGAGTACTCCAATTAACAGCCCCCATTACCCCAAAAAGGAATGGAGTCATTAGCACTTATGGTTTTTAAATGGCACCCAGAATTATGTTGCACGCAGCACTATTTCACATCATTCTGGGTTCATTTGTGTGAAAACAAGGTCCAATCAGGCTGAAACGTTACAGGAAGGTAGAATATATTGAGTTGTAAGTGATTTGAACATTTCATGATGATCACACATTCCTATAGGGGGTCAAACCATGTCCCAAAGGTCACCGGGCCTGGTGTCACTTTAAATAAAAAGTCCAGTTACACCTTTGTGGGCTTATAACTTGGCTTCTGAATGTCCTAGAGAGGTCAGGTTTGTTTTAGCATACTCCAATCAACAGCCCTCATTACCCCAAAAAGGAATGGAGTCATTAGCACTTATGGTTTTTAAATGGCACCCAGAATTATGTTGCACGAAGCACAATTTCACATCATTCTGGGTTCATTTGTGTGAAAACAAGGTCCAATCACGCTGAAACGTTACAGGAAGGTAGAATCTATTGAGTCGTAAGTGATCTGAACGTTTCATGATTATAGCACTTTCCTAAGGGGGCTCAAACCATGTCCCAAAGGTCACCGGATCTGGTGTCAATTTAAAGAAGTAGTCCAGTTACACATATGTGGGCTTATAACATGGCTTCTGAATGTCCTAGAGGGATCAGGTTTGTTTTAGCGTACTCCAATCAACAGCCCCTACAACCACAAAAAGGAATGGAGTCATTAGCACTTATGGTTTGTAAATGGCACCCAGAATTATGTTGCACGAAGCACAATTTCACATCATTCAGGGTCCATTTGTGTGAAAACAAGGTCCAATCAGGCTGAAACGTTACAGGAAGATAGAATCTATTGAGTTGTAAGTGATCTGAAAGTTTCATGATGATAGCACTTTCCTAAGGGGGTCAAACCATGTCCCAAAGGTCACCGGATCTGATGTCAATTTAAAGAAGTAGTCCAGTTAAACATTTGTGGGCTTATAACTTGGCTTCTGAATGTCCTAGAGAGATCAGGTTTGTTTTAGTGTACTCCAATCAACAGCCCCTACAACCACAAAAAGGAATGGAGTCATTAGCACTTATGGTTTTTAAATGGCACCCAGAATTATGTTGCACGAAGCACAATTTCACATCATTCTGGGTTCATTTGTTTGAAAACAAGGTCCAATCAGGCTGAAACGTTACAGGAAGGTAGAATCTATTGAGTTGTAAGTGATCTGAACGTTTCATGATGATAGCACTTTCCTAAGGGGGTCAAACCATGTCCCAAAGGTCACCGGATCTGGTGTCAATTTAAAGAAGTAGTCCAGTTACAAATTTGTGGGCTTTTAACTTGGCTTCTGAATGTCCTAGAGAGATCAGGTTTGTTTTAATGTACTCCAATCAACAGCCCCTACAACCACAAAAAGGAATGGAGTCATTAACACTTCTGGTTTTCAAATGGCACCCAGAAATATGTTGCACGAAGCACAATTCCACATCATTCTGGGTTCATTTGTGTGAAAACAAGGTCCAATCAGGCTGAAACGTTACAGGAAGGTAGAATCTATTGAGTTGTAAGTGATCTGAACGTTTCATGATGATAGCACTTTCCTAATGGGGTCAAACCATGTCCCAAAGGTAACCGGATATGGTGTCAATTTAAATAAGTAGTCCAGTTACAAATTTGTGGGCTTATAACTTGGCTTCTGAATGTCCTAGAGAGATCAGGTTTGTTTTAGTGTACTCCAATCAACAGCCCCTACAACCACAAAAAGGATTGGCGTCATTAGCACTTATGGTTTTTAAATGGCACCCAGATTTATGTTGCACGAAGCACAATTTCACATCATTCTGGGTCCATTTGTGTGAAAACAAGGTCCAATCAGATTGAAACGTTACAAGAAGGTAGAATATATTGAGTTGTAAGTGATCTGAACATTTCATGATGATCACACATTCCTATAGGGGTCAAACCATGTCCCAAAGGTCACCGGGCCTGTTGTCACTTTAAAGAAGTAGTCCAGTTACACCTTTGTGGGCTTATAACTTGGCTTCTGAATATCCTAGAGATTTCAGGTTTGTTTTAGAGTACTCCAATCAACAGCCCCTACAACCACAAAATGGAATGGAGTCATTAGCACTTATGGTTTGTCATTGGCACCCAGAATTATGTTGCACGAACCACAGTTTCACATCATTCTGGGTCCATTTGTGTGAAAACAAGGTCCAATCAGGCTGAAACGTTACAAGAAGGTAGAATCTATTGAGTTGTAAGTGATCTGAACGTTTCATGATGATCGCACATTCCTATAGGGGGTCAAACCATGTCCCAAAGGTCACCGGGCCTGGTGTCACTTTAAAGAAGTAGTCCAGTTGCACCTTTGTGGCCTTATAACTTGGCTTTTGAATATCCTAGAAAGATCAGGTTTGGTTTAGTGTACTCCAATCAACAGCCCCTACAACCACAAAAAGGAATGGAGTCATTAGCACTTATGGTTTTTAAATGGCACCCAGAATTATGTTGCACGAAGCACAATTTCACATCATTCTGGGTTCATTTGTGTGAAAACAAGGTCCAATCAGGCTGAAACGTTACAGGAAGGTAGAATCTATTGAGTTGTAAGTGATCTGAACGTTTCATGATGATAGCACTTTCCTAAGGGGGTCAAACCATGTCCCAAAGGTCACCGGGCCTGGTGTCACTTTAAAAAAGTGGTCAAGTTACACCTTTGTGGGCTTATAACTTGGCTTCTGAATGCCCTAGAGAGGTTAGGTTTGTTTTAGTGTACTCCAATCAAAAGCCCCTACAACCACAAAAAGGAATGGAGTCATTAGCACTTATGGTTTGTAAATGGCACCCAGAATTATGTTGCACGAAGCACAATTTCACATCATTCTGGGTTCATTTGTGTGAAAACAAGGTCCAATCAGGCTGAAACGTTACAGGAAGGTAGAATCTATTGAGTTGTAAGTGACCTGAACGTTTCATGATGATAGCACTTTCCTAAGGGGGTCAAACCATGTCCCAAAGGTCACCGGATCTGGTGTCAATTTAAAGAAGTAGTCCAGTTACACATTTGTGGGCTTATAACTTGGCTTCTGAATGTCCTAGAGAGATCAGGTTTGTTTTAATGTACTCCAATCAACAGCCCCTACAACCACAAAAAGGAGTGGAGTCATTAGCACTTATGGTTTGTAAATGGCACCCAGAATTATGTTGCACGAAGCACATTTTCACATCATTCTGGGTCCATTTGTGTGAAAACAATGTCCAATCAGGCTGAAACGTTACAGGAAGGTAGAATATATTGAGTTGTAAGTGATCTGAACGTTTCATGATGATAGCACTTTCCTAATGGGGTCAAACCATGTCCCAAAGGTCACCGGATCTGGTGTCAATTTAAAGAAGTAGTCCAGTTACACATTTGTGGGCTTATAACATGGCTTCTGAATGTTCTAGAGAGATCAGGTTTGTTTTAGCGTACTCCAATCAACAGCCCTTACAACCACAAAAAGGAATGGAGTCATTAGCACTTATGGTTTTTAAATGGCACCCAGAATTATGTTGCACGAAGCACAATTTCACATCATTCTGGGTCCATTTGTGTGAAAACAAGGTCCAATCAGGCTGAAACGTTACAAGAAGGTAGAAACTATTGAGTTGTAAGTGATATGAACGTTTCATGATGATCGCACATTCCCATAGGGGGTCAAACCATGTCCCAAAGGTCACCGAGCCTGGTGTCACTTTAAAGAAGTAGTACAGTTACACCTTTGTGGGCTTATAACTTGGCTTCTGAATTTCCTAGAGAGGTCAGGTTTGTTTTAGTGTACTCCAATCAACAGCTCCTACAACCACAAAAAGGAATGGAGTCATTAGCACTTATGGTTTGTAAATGGCACCCAGAATTATGTTGCACGAAGCACAATTTCACATCATTCAGGGTCCATTTGTGTGAAAACAAGGTCCAATCAGGCTGAAACGTTACAGGAATATAGAATCTATTGAGTTGTAAGTGATCTGAAAGTTTCATGATGATAGCACTTTCCTAAGGGGGTCAAACCATGTCCCAAAGGTCACCGGATCTGATGTCAATTTAAAGAAGTAGTCCAGTTAAACATTTGTGGGCTTATAACTTGGCTTCTAAATGTCCTAGAGAGATCAGGTTTGTTTTAGTGTACTCCAATCAACAGCCCCTACAACCACAAAAAGGAATGGAGTCATTAGCACTTATGGTTTTTAAATGGCACCCAGAATTATGTTGCACGAAGCACAATTTCACATCATTCTGGGTTCATTTGTTTGAAAACAAGGTCCAATCAGGCTGAAACGTTACAGGAAGGTAGAATCTATTGAGTTGTAAGTGATCTGAACGTTTCATGATGATAGCACTTTTCTAATGGGGTCAAACCATGTCCCAAAGGTAACCGGATCTGGTGTCAATTTAAAGAAGTAGTCCAGTTACAAATTTGTGGGCTTATAACTTGGCTTCTGAATGTCCTAGAGAGATCAGGTTTGTTTTAGTGTACTCCAATCAACAGCCCCTACAACCACAAAAAGGAATGGAGTCCTTAACACTTATGGTTTTTAAATGGCACCCAGATTTATGTTGCACGAAGCACAATTTCACATCATTCTGGGTCCATTTGTGTGAAAACAAGGTCCAATCAGGCTGAAACGTTACAAGAAGGTAGAATATATTGAGTTGTAAGTGATCTGAACATTTCATGATGATCGCACATTCCTATAGGGGGTCAAACCATGTCCCAAAGGTCACCGGGCCTGGTGTCACTTTAAAGAAGTAGCCCAGTTACACCTTTGTGGGCTTATAACTTGGCTTCTGAATATCCTAGAGAGGTCAGGTTTGTTTTAGAGTACTCCAGTTATCAGCCCCCATTACCCCAAAAAGGAATGGAGTCATTAGCACTTATGGTTTTTAAATGGCACCCAGAATTATGTTGCACGAAGCACAATTTCACATCATTCTGGGTTCATTTGTGTGAAAACAAGGTCCAATCACGCTGAAACGTTACAGGAAGGTAGAATCTATTGAGTTGTAAGTGATCTGAACGTTTCATGATTATAGCACTTTCCTAAGGGGGTCAAACCATGTCCCAAAGGTAACCGGATCTGGTGTCAATTTAAAGAAGTAGTCCAGTTACACATTTGTGGGCTTATGACTTGGCTTCTGAATGGCCTAGAGAGATCAGGTTTGTTTTAGTGTGCTCCAATCAACAGCCCCTACAACCACAAAAAGGAATGGAGTCATTAGCCCTTATGGTTTTTAAATGGCACACAGAATTATGTTGCACGAAGCACAATTTCACATCATTCTGGGTTCATTTATTTGAAAACAAGGTCCAATCACACTGAAACGTTACAGGAAGGTAGAATCTATTGAGTTGTAAGTGATCTGAACGTTTCATGATGATCGCACATTCCTATAGGGGGTCAAACCATGTCCCAAAGGTCACCGGGCCTGGTGTCACTTTAAAGAAGTAGTCCAGTTACAAATTTGTGGGCTTATAACTTGGCTTCTGAATGTCCTAGAGAGATCAGGTTTGTTTTAGTGTACTCCAATCAACAGCCCCTACAACCACAAAAAGGAATGGAGTCATTAGAACTTATGGTTTTTAAATGGCACCCAGATTTACGTTGCACGAAGCACAATTTCACATCATTCTGGGTCCATTTGTGTGAAAACAAGGTCCAATCAGGCTGAAACGTTACAAGAAGGTAGAATATATTGAGTTGTAAGTGATATGAACATTTCATGATGATCGCACATTCCTATAGGGGGTCAAACCATGTCCCAAAGGTCACCGGGCCTGGTGTCACTTTAAAGAAGTAGTCCAGTTACACCTTTGTGGGCTTATAACTTGGCTTCTGAATGTCCTAGAGAGGTCAGGTTTGTTTTAGAGTACTCCAGTTATCAGCCCCCATTACCCCAAAAAGGAATGGAGTCATTAGCACTTATGGTTTTTAAATGGCACCCAGAATTATGTTGCACGAAGCACAATTTCACATCATTCTGGGTTCATTTGTGTGAAAACAATGTCCAATCAGGCTGAAACGTTACAGGAAGATAGAATCTATTGAGTTGTAAGTGATCTGAACGTTTCATGATGATCGCACATTCCTATAGGGGGTCAAACCATGTCCCAAATGTCACTGGATCTGGTGTTAATTTATAGAAGTACTCCAGTTACACATTTGTGGGCTTATAATTTGGCTTCTGAATATCCTAGAGAGGTCAGGTTTGTTTTAGAGTACTCCAATTAACAGCCCCCATTACCCCAAAAAGGAATGGAGTCATTAGCACTTATGGTTTTTAAATGGCACCCAGAATTATGTTGCACGAAGCACAATTTCACATCATTCTGGGTTCATTTGTGTGAAAACAAGGTCCAATAAGGCTGAAACGTTACAGGAAGGTAGAATCTATTGAGTTGTAAGTGATCTGAACGTTTCATGATGATAGCATTTTCCTAAGGGGGTCAAACCATGGCCCAAAGGTCACCGTATCCGGTGTCAATTTAAAGAAGTGGTCCAGTTACACATTTGTGGGCTTATAACTTGGCTTCTGAATATCCTAGAGAGGTCAGGTTTGTTTTAGAGTACTCCAATTAACAGCCCCCATTACCCCAAAAAGGAATGGAGTCATTATCACTTCTGGTTTTTAAATGGCACCCAGAATTATGTTGCACGAAGCACAATTTCACATCATTCTGGATTCATGTGTGTCAAAACAAGGTCCAATCAGGCTGAAACGTTACAAGAAGGTAGAATCTATTGAGTTGCAAGTGATATGAACGTTTCATGATGATCGCACATTCCCATAGGGGGTCAAACCATGTCCCAAAGGTCACCGGGCCTGGTGTCACTTTAAAGAAGTAGTCCAGTTGCACCTTTGTGGGCTTATAACTTGGCTTTTGAATATCCTAGAGAGGTCAGGTTTGTTTCAGAGTACTCCAATTAACAGCCCCCATTACCCCAAAAAGGAATGGAGTCATTAGCACTTATGGATTTTAAACGGCACCCAGAATTATATTGCACGAAGCACAATTTCACATCATTCTGGGTTCATTTGTGTGAAAACAATGTCCAATCAGGCTGAAACGTTACAGGAAGATAGAATCTGTTGAGTTTTAAGTGATCTGAACGTTTCATGATGATCGCACATTCCTATAGGGGGTCAAACCATGTCCCAAAGGTCACCGAGCCTGGTGTCACTTTAAAGAAGTAGTCCAGTTACACCTTTGTGGGCTTATAACTTGGCTTTGGAATATCCCAGAGAGGTCAGGATTGTTTTAGAGTACTCCAATTAACAGCCCCCATTACCCCAAAAAGGAATGGAGTCATTAGCACTTATGGTTTTTAAATGGCACCCAGAATTATGTTGCACGAAGCACAATTTCACATCATTCTGGGTTCATTTGTTTGAAAACAAGGTCCAATCAGGCTGAAACGTTACAGGAATATAGAATCTATTGAGTTGTAAGTGATCTGAAAGTTTCATGATGATAGCACTTTCCTAAGGGGGTCAAACCATGTCCCAAAGGTCACCGGATCTGATGTCAATTTAAAGAAGTAGTCCAGTTAAACATTTGTGGGCTTATAACTTGGCTTCTAAATGTCCTAGAGAGATCAGGTTTGTTTTAGTGTACTCCAATCAACAGCCCCTACAACCACAAAAAGGAATGGAGTCATTAGCACTTATGGTTTTTAAATGGCACCCAGAATTATGTTGCACGAAGCACAATTTCACATCATTCTGGGTTCATTTGTTTGAAAACAAGGTCCAATCAGGCTGAAACGTTACAGGAAGGTAGAATCTATTGAGTTGTAAGTGATCTGAACGTTTCATGATGATAGAACTTTCCTAATGGGGTCAAACCATGTCCCAAAGGTATCCGGATCTGGTGTCAATTTAAAGAAGTAGTCCAGTTACAAATTTGTGGGCTTATAACTTGGCTTCTGAATGTCCTAGAGAGATCAGGTTTGTTTTAGTGTACTCCAATCAACAGCCCCTACAACCACAAAAAGGAATGGAGTCATTAGCACTTATGGTTTTTAAATGGCACCCAGATTTATGTTGCACGAAGCACAATTTCACATCATTCTGGGTCCATTTGTGTGAAAACAAGGTCCAATTAGGCTGAAACGTTACAAGAAGGTAGAATATATTGAGTTGTAAGTGATCTGAACATTTCATGATGATCGCACATTCCTATAGGGGGTCAAACCATGTCCCAAAGGTCACCGGGCCTGGTGTCACTTTAAAGAAGTAGTCCAGTTACACCTTTGTGGGCTTATAACTTGGCTTCTGAATATCCTAGAGAGGTCAGGTTTGTTTTAGAGTACTCCAGTTATCAGCCCCCATTACGCCAAAAAGGAATGGAGTCATTAGCACTTATGGTTTTTAAATGGCACCCAGAATTATGTTGCACGAAGCACAATTTCACATCATTCTGGGTTCATTTGTGTGAAAACAAGGTCCAATCAGGCTGAAACGTTACAGGAAGGTAGAATCTATTGAGTTGTAAGTGATCTGAATGTTTCATGATGATAGCACTTTCCTAAGGGGGTCAAACCATGTCCCAAAAGTCACCGGATCTGGTGTCACTTTAAAGAAGTGGTCCAGTTACACCTTTGTGGGCTTATAACTTGGCTTCTGAATGTCCTAGAGAGGTCAGGTTTGTTTTAGCGTACTCCAATCAACAGCCCCCATTACCCCAAAAAGGAATGGAGTCATTAGCACTTATGGTTTTTAAATGGCACCCAGAATTATGTTGCACGAAGCACAATTTCACATCATTCTGGATTCATTTGTGTCAAAACAAGGTCCAATCAGGCTGAAACGTTACAAGAAGGTAGAATCTATTGAGTTGCAAGTGATATGAACATTTCATGATGATCCCACATTCCCATAGGGGGTCAAACCATGTCCCAAAGGTCACCGGGCCTGGTGTCACTTTAAAGAAGTAGTCCAGTTGCACCTTTGTGGGCTTATAACTTGGCTTTTGAATATCCTAGAGAGGTCAGGTTTGTTTCAGAGTACTCCAATTAACAGCCCCCATTACCCCAAAAAGGAATGGAGTCATTAGCACTTATGGATTTTAAACGGCACCCAGAATTATATTGCACGAATCACAATTTCACATCATTCTGGGTTCATTTGTGTGAAAACAATGTCCAATCAGGCTGAAACGTTACAGGAAGATAGAATCTATTGAGTTGTAAGTGATCTGAACGTTTCATGATGATCGCACATTCCTATAGGGGGTCAAACCTTGTCCCAAAGGTCACCGAGCCTGGTGTCACTTTAAAGAAGTAGTCCAGTTACACCTTTGTGGGCTTATAACTTGGCTTTGGAATATCCCAGAGAGGTCAGGATTGTTTTAGAGTACTCCAATTAACAGCCCCCATTACCCCAAAAAGGAATGGAGTCATTAGCACTTATGGTTTTTAAATGGCACCCAGAATTATGTTGCACGAAGCACAATTTCACATCATTCTGGATTCATTTGTGTCAAAACAAGGTCCAATCAGGCTGAAACGTTACAAGAAGGTAGAATCTATTGAGTTGCAAGTGATATGAACGTTTCATGATGACCCCACATTCCCATAGGGGGTCAAACCATGTCCCAAAGGTCACCGGGCCTGGTGTCACTTTAAAGAAGTAGTCCAGTTGCACCTTTGTGGGCTTATAACTTGGCTTTTGAATATCCTAGAGAGGTCAGGTTTGTTTCAGAGTACTCCAATTAACAGCCCCCATTACCCCAAAAAGGAATGGAGTCATTAGCACTTATGGATTTTAAACGGCACCCAGAATTATATTGCACGAATCACAATTTCACATCATTCTGGGTTCATTTGTGTGAAAACAATGTCCAATCAGGCTGAAACGTTACAGGAAGATAGAATCTATTGAGTTGTAAGTGATCTGAACGTTTCATGATGATCGCACATTCCTATAGGGGGTCAAACCTTGTCCCAAAGGTCACCGAGCCTGGTGTCACTTTAAAGAAGTAGTCCAGTTACACCTTTGTGGGCTTATAACTTGGCTTTGGAATATCCCAGAGAGGTCAGGATTGTTTTAGAGTACTCCAATTAACAGCCCCCATTACCCCAAAAAGGAATGGAGTCATTAGCACTTATGGTTTTTAAGTGGCACCCAGAATTATGTTGCACGAAGCACAATTTCACATCATTCTGGGTTCATTTGTTTGAAAACAAGGTCCAATCAGGCTGAAACGTTACATGAATATAGAATCTATTGAGTTGTAAGTGATCTGAAAGTTTCATGATGATAGCACTTTCCTAAGGGGGTCAAACCATGTCCCAAAGGTCACCGGATCTGATGTCAATTTAAAGAAGTAGTCCAGTTAAACATTTGTGGGCTTACAACTTGGCTTCTAAATGTCCTAGAGAGATCAGGTTTGTTTTAGTGTACTCCAGTCAACAGCCCCTACAACCACAAAAAGGAATGGAGTCATTAGCACTTATGGTTTTTAAATGGTACCCAGAATTATGTTGCACGAAGCACAATTTCACATCATTCTGGTTCATTTGTTTGAAAACAAGGTCCAATCAGACTGAAACGTTACAGGAAGGTAGAATCTATTGAGTTGTAAGTGATCTGAATGTTTCATGATGATAGCATTTTCCTAAGGTGGTCAAACCATGTCCCAAAGGTCACCGTATCTGGTGTCAATTTAAAGAAGTGGTCCAGTTACACATTTGTGGGCTTATAACTTGGCTTCTGAATATCCTAGAGAGGTCAGGTTTGTTTTAGAGTACTCCAATCAACAGCCCCCATTACCCCAAAAAGGAATGGAGTCATTATCACTTCTGGTTTTTAAATGGCACCCAGAATTATGTTGCACGAAGCACAATTTCACATCATTCTGGATTCATTTGTGTCAAAACAAGGTCCAATCAGGCTGAAACGTTACAAGAAGGTAGAATCTATTGAGTTGCAAGTGATATGAACGTTTCATGATGATCGCACATTCCCATAGGGGTCAAACCATGTCCCAAAGGTCACCGGGCCTGGTGTCACTTTAAAGAAGTAGTCCAGTTGCACCTTTGTGGGCTTATAACTTGGCTTTTGAATATCCTAGAGAGGTCAGGTTTGTTTCAGAGTACTTCAATTAACAGCCCCCATTACCCCAAAAAGGAATGGAGTCATTAGCACTTATGGATTTTAAACGGCACCCAGAATTATATTGCACGAAGCACAATTTCACATCATTCTGGGTTCATTTGTGTGAAAACAATGTCCAATCAGGCTGAAACGTTACAGGAAGATAGAATCTATTGAGTTGTAAGTGATCTGAACGTTTCATGATGATCGCACATTCCTATAGGGGGTCAAACCATGTCCCAAATGTCACTGGATCTGGTGTTAATTTAAAGAAGTACTCCAGTTACACATTTGTGGGCTTATAATTTGGCTTCTGAATATCCTAGAGAGGTCAGGTTTGTTTTAGAGTACTCCAATTAACAGCCCCCATTACCCCAAAAAGGAATGGAGTCATTAGCACTTATGGTTTTTAAATGGCACCCAGAATTATGTTGCACGAAGCACAATTTCACATCATTCTGGGTTCATTTGTGTGAAAACAAGGTCCAATCAGGCTGAAACGTTACAGGAAGGTAGAATCTATTGAGTTGTAAGTGATCTGAACGTTTCATGATGATAGCACTTTCCTAAGGGGGTCAAACAATGTCCCAAATGTCACTGGATCTGGTGTTAATTTAAAGAAGTACTCCAGTTACACATTTTTGGGCTTATAATTTGGCTTCTGAATATCCTAGAGAGGTCAGGTTTGTTTTAGAGTACTCCAATTAACAGCCCCCATTACCCCAAAAAGGAATGGAGTCATTAGCACTTATGGTTTTTAAATGGCACCCAGAATTATGTTGCACGAAGCACAATTTCACATCATTCTGGGTTCATTTGTGTGAAAACAAGGTCCAATCAGGCTGAAACGTTACAGGAAGGTAGAATCTATTGAGTTGTAAGTGATCTGAACGTTTCATGATGATAGCATTTTCCTAAGGGGGTCAAACCATGTCCAAAAGGTCACTGTATCTGGTGTCAATTTAAAGAAGTGGTCCAGTTACACATTTGTGGGCTTATAACTTGGCTTCTGAATATCCTAGAGAGGTCAGGTTTGTTTTAGAGTACTCCAATTAACAGCCCCCATTACCCCAAAAAGGAATGGAGTCATTATCACTTCTGGTTTTTAAATGGCACCCAGAATTATGTTGCACGAAGCACAATTTCACATCATTCTGGATTCATTTGTGTCAAAACAAGGTCCAATCAGGCTGAAACGTTACAAGAAGGTAGAATCTATTGAGTTGCAAGTGATATGAACGTTTCATGATGATCGCATATTCCCATAGGGGGTCAAACCATGTCCCAAAGGTCACCGGGCCTGGTGTCACTTTAAAGAAGTAGTCCAGTTGCACCTTTGTGGGCTTATAACTTGGCTTTTGAATATCCTAGAGAGGTCAGGTTTGTTTCAGAGTACTCCAATTACCAGCCCCCATTACCCCAAAAAGGAATGGAGTCATTAGCACTTATGGATTTTAAACGGCACCCAGAATTATATTGCACGAAGCCCAATTTCACATCATTCTGGGTTCATTTGTGTGAAAACAATGTCCAATCAGGCTGAAACGTTACAGGAAGATAGAATCTATTGAGTTGTAAGTGATCTGAACGTTTCATGATGATCGCACATTCCTATTGGGGGTCAAACCATGTCCCAAAGGTCACCGAGCCTGGTGTCACTTTAAAGAAGTAGTCCAGTTACACCTTTGTGGGCTTATAACTTGGCTTTGGAATATCCCAGAGAGGTCAGGATTGTTTTAGAGTACTCCAATTAACAGCCCCCATTACCCCAAAAAGGAATGGAGTCATTAGCACTTATGGTTTTTAAATGGCACCCAGAATTATGTTGCACGAAGCACAATTTCACATCATTCTGGGTTCATTTGTTTGAAAACAAGGTCCAATCAGGCTGAAACGTTACAGGAATATAGAATCTATTGAGTTGTAAGTGATCTGAAAGTTTCATGATGATAGCACTTTCCTAAGGGGGTCAAACCATGTCCCAAAGGTCACCGGATCTGATGTCAATTTAAAGAGGTAGTCCAGTTAAACATTTGTGGGCTTATAACTTGGCTTCTAAATGCCCTAGAGAGATCAGGTTTGTTTTAGTGTACTCCAATCAACAGCCCCTACAACCACAAAAAGGAATGGAGTCATTAGCACTTATGGTTTTTAAATGGCACCCAGAATTATGTTGCACAAAGCACAATTTCACATCATTCTGGGTTCATTTGTTTGAAAACAAGGTCCAATCAGGCTGAAACGTTACAGGAAGGTAGAATCTATTGAGTTGTAAGTGATCTGAACGTTTCATGATGATAGCATTTTCCTAAGGGGGTCAAACCATGTCCCAAAGGTCACCGTATCTGGTGTCAATTTAAAGAAGTGGTCCAGTTACACATTTGTGGGCTTATAACTTGGCTTTTGAATATCCTAGAGAGGTCAGGTTTGTTTCAGAGTACTTCAATTAACAGCCCCCATTACCCCAAAAAGGAATGGAGTCATTAGCACTTATGGATTTTAAACGGCACCCAGAATTATATTGCACGAAGCACAATTTCACATCATTCTGGGTTCATTTGTGTGAAAACAATGTCCAATCAGGCTGAAACGTTACAGGAAGATAGAATCTATTGAGTTGTAAGTGATCTGAACGTTTCATGATGATCGCACATTCCTATAGGGGGTCAAACCATGTCCCAAATGTCACTGGATCTGGTGTTAATTTAAAGAAGTACTCCAGTTACACATTTGTGGGCTTATAATTTGGCTTCTGAATATCCTAGAGAGGTCAGGTTTGTTTTAGAGTACTCCAATTAACAGCCCCCATTACCCCAAAAAGGAATGGAGTCATTAGCACTTATGGTTTTTAAATGGCACCCAGAATTATGTTGCACGAAGCACAATTTCACATCATTCTGGGTTCATTTGTGTGAAAACAAGGTCCAATCAGGCTGAAACGTTACAGGAAGGTAGAATCTATTGAGTTGTAAGTGATCTGAACGTTTCATGATGATAGCACTTTCCTAAGGGGGTCAAACAATGTCCCAAATGTCACTGGATCTGGTGTTAATTTAAAGAAGTACTCCAGTTACACATTTGTGGGCTTATAATTTGGCTTCTGAATATCCTAGAGAGGTCAGGTTTGTTTTAGAGTACTCCAATTAACAGCCCCCATTACCCCAAAAAGGAATGGAGTCATTAGCACTTATGGTTTTTAAATGGCACCCAGAATTATGTTGCACGAAGCACAATTTCACATCATTCTGGGTTCATTTGTGTGAAAACAAGGTCCAATCAGGCTGAAACGTTACAGGAAGGTAGAATCTATTGAGTTGTAAGTGATCTGAACGTTTCATGATGATAGCATTTTCCTAAGGGGGTCAAACCATGTCCAAAAGGTCACCGTATCTGGTGTCAATTTAAAGAAGTGGTCCAGTTACACATTTGTGGGCTTATAACTTGGCTTCTGAATATCCTAGAGAGGTCAGGTTTGTTTTAGAGTACTCCAATTAACAGCCCCCATTACCCCAAAAAGGAATGGAGTCATTATCACTTCTGGTTTTTAAATGGCACCCAGAATTATGTTGCACGAAGCACAATTTCACATCATTCTGGATTCATTTGTGTCAAAACAAGGTCCAATCAGGCTGAAACGTTACAAGAAGGTAGAATCTATTGAGTTGCAAGTGATATGAACGTTTCATGATGATCGCACATTCCCATAGGGGGTCAAACCATGTCCCAAAGGTCACCGGGCCTGGTGTCACTTTAAAGAAGTAGTCCAGTTGCACCTTTGTGGGCTTATAACTTGGCTTTTGAATATCCTAGAGAGGTCAGGTTTGTTTCAGAGTACTCCAATTACCAGCCCCCATTACCCCAAAAAGGAATGGAGTCATTAGCACTTATGGATTTTAAACGGCACCCAGAATTATATTGCATGAAGCCCAATTTCACATCATTCTGGGTTCATTTGTGTGAAAACAATGTCCAATCAGGCTGAAACGTTACAGGAAGATAGAATCTATTGAGTTGTAAGTGATCTGAACGTTTCATGATGATCGCACATTCCTATTGGGGGTCAAACCATGTCCCAAAGGTCACCGAGCCTGGTGTCACTTTAAAGAAGTAGTCCAGTTACACCTTTGTGGGCTTATAACTTGGCTTTGGAATATCCCAGAGAGGTCAGGATTGTTTTAGAGTACTCCAATTAACAGCCCCCATTACCCCAAAAAGGAATGGAGTCATTAGCACTTATGGTTTTTAAATGGCACCCAGAATTATGTTGCACGAAGCACAATTTCACATCATTCTGGGTTCATTTGTTTGAAAACAAGGTCCAATCAGGCTGAAACATTACAGGAATATAGAATCTATTGAGTTGTAAGTGATCTGAAAGTTTCATGATGATAGCACTTTCCTAAGGGGGTCAAACCATGTCCCAAAGGTCACCGGATCTGATGTCAATTTAAAGAAGTAGTCCAGTTAAACATTTGTGGGCTTATAACTTGGCTTCTAAATGCCCTAGAGAGATCAGGTTTGTTTTAGTGTACTCCAATCAACAGCCCCTACAACCACAAAAAGGAATGGAGTCATTAGCACTTATGGTTTTTAAATGGCACCCAGAATTATGTTGCACAAAGCACAATTTCACATCATTCTGGGTTCATTTGTTTGAAAACAAGGTCCAATCAGGCTGAAATGTTACAGGAAGGTAGAATCTATTGAGTTGTAAGTGATCTGAACGTTTCATGATGATAGCATTTTCCTAAGGGGGTCAAACCATGTCCCAAAGGTCACCGTATCTGGTGTCAATTTAAAGAAGTGGTCCAGTTACACATTTGTGGGCTTATAACTTGGCTTTTGAATATCCTAGAGAGGTCAGGTTTGTTTCAGAGTACTTCAATTAACAGCCCCCATTACCCCAAAAAGGAATGGAGTCATTAGCACTTATGGATTTTAAACGGCACCCAGAATTATATTGCACGAAGCACAATTTCACATCATTCTGGATTCATTTGTGTCAAAACAAGGTCCAATCAGGCTGAAACGTTACAAGAAGGTAGAATCTATTGAGTTGCAAGTGATATGAACATTTCATGATGATCCCACATTCCCATAGGGGGTCAAACCATGTCCCAAAGGTCACCGGGCCTGGTGTCACTTTAAAGAAGTAGTCCAGTTGCACCTTTGTGGGCTTATAACTTGGCTTTTGAATATCCTAGAGAGGTCAGGTTTGTTTCAGAGTACTCCAATTAACAGCCCCCATTACCCCAAAAAGGAATGGAGTCATTAGCACTTATGGATTTTAAACGGCACCCAGAATTATATTGCACGAATCACAATTTCACATCATTCTGGGTTCATTTGTGTGAAAACAATGTCCAATCAGGCTGAAACGTTACAGGAAGATAGAATCTATTGAGTTGTAAGTGATCTGAACGTTTCATGATGATCGCACATTCCTATAGGGGGTCAAACCTTGTCCCAAAGGTCACCGAGCCTGGTGTCACTTTAAAGAAGTAGTCCAGTTACACCTTTGTGGGCTTATAACTTGGCTTTGGAATATCCCAGAGAGGTCAGGATTGTTTTAGAGTACTCCAATTAACAGCCCCCATTACCCCAAAAAGGAATGGAGTCATTAGCACTTATGGTTTTTAAATGGCACCCAGAATTATGTTGCACGAAGCACAATTTCACATCATTCTGGATTCATTTGTGTCAAAACAAGGTCCAATCAGGCTGAAACGTTACAAGAAGGTAGAATCTATTGAGTTGCAAGTGATATGAACGTTTCATGATGACCCCACATTCCCATAGGGGGTCAAACCATGTCCCAAAGGTCACCGGGCCTGGTGTCACTTTAAAGAAGTAGTCCAGTTGCACCTTTGTGGGCTTATAACTTGGCTTTTGAATATCCTAGAGAGGTCAGGTTTGTTTCAGAGTACTCCAATTAACAGCCCCCATTACCCCAAAAAGGAATGGAGTCATTAGCACTTATGGATTTTAAACGGCACCCAGAATTATATTGCACGAATCACAATTTCACATCATTCTGGGTTCATTTGTGTGAAAACAATGTCCAATCAGGCTGAAACGTTACAGGAAGATAGAATCTATTGAGTTGTAAGTGATCTGAACGTTTCATGATGATCGCACATTCCTATAGGGGGTCAAACCTTGTCCCAAAGGTCACCGAGCCTGGTGTCACTTTAAAGAAGTAGTCCAGTTACACCTTTGTGGGCTTATAACTTGGCTTTGGAATATCCCAGAGAGGTCAGGATTGTTTTAGAGTACTCCAATTAACAGCCCCCATTACCCCAAAAAGGAATGGAGTCATTAGCACTTATGGTTTTTAAGTGGCACCCAGAATTATGTTGCACGAAGCACAATTTCACATCATTCTGGGTTCATTTGTTTGAAAACAAGGTCCAATCAGGCTGAAACGTTACATGAATATAGAATCTATTGAGTTGTAAGTGATCTGAAAGTTTCATGATGATAGCACTTTCCTAAGGGGGTCAAACCATGTCCCAAAGGTCACCGGATCTGATGTCAATTTAAAGAAGTAGTCCAGTTAAACATTTGTGGGCTTACAACTTGGCTTCTAAATGTCCTAGAGAGATCAGGTTTGTTTTAGTGTACTCCAGTCAACAGCCCCTACAACCACAAAAAGGAATGGAGTCATTAGCACTTATGGTTTTTACATGGTACCCAGAATTATGTTGCACGAAGCACAATTTCACATCATTCTGGTTCATTTGTTTGAAAACAAGGTCCAATCAGACTGAAACGTTACAGGAAGGTAGAATCTATTGAGTTGTAAGTGATCTGAATGTTTCATGATGATAGCATTTTCCTAAGGTGGTCAAACCATGTCCCAAAGGTCACCGTATCTGGTGTCAATTTAAAGAAGTGGTCCAGTTACACATTTGTGGGCTTATAACTTGGCTTCTGAATATCCTAGAGAGGTCAGGTTTGTTTTAGAGTACTCCAATCAACAGCCCCCATTACCCCAAAAAGGAATGGAGTCATTATCACTTCTGGTTTTTAAATGGCACCCAGAATTATGTTGCACGAAGCACAATTTCACATAATTCTGGATTCATTTGTGTCAAAACAAGGTCCAATCAGGCTGAAACGTTACAAGAAGGTAGAATCTATTGAGTTGCAAGTGATATGAACGTTTCATGATGATCGCACATTCCCATAGGGGTCAAACCATGTCCCAAAGGTCACCGGGCCTGGTGTCACTTTAAAGAAGTAGTCCAGTTGCACCTTTGTGGGCTTATAACTTGGCTTTTGAATATCCTAGAGAGGTCAGGTTTGTTTCAGAGTACTTCAATTAACAGCCCCCATTACCCCAAAAAGGAATGGAGTCATTAGCACTTATGGATTTTAAACGGCACCCAGAATTATATTGCACGAAGCACAATTTCACATCATTCTGGGTTCATTTGTGTGAAAACAATGTCCAATCAGGCTGAAACGTTACAGGAAGATAGAATCTATTGAGTTGTAAGTGATCTGAACGTTTCATGATGATCGCACATTCCTATAGGGGGTCAAACCATGTCCCAAATGTCACTGGATCTGGTGTTAATTTAAAGAAGTACTCCAGTTACACATTTGTGGGCTTATAATTTGGCTTCTGAATATCCTAGAGAGGTCAGGTTTGTTTTAGAGTACTCCAATTAACAGCCCCCATTACCCCAAAAAGGAATGGAGTCATTAGCACTTATGGTTTTTAAATGGCACCCAGAATTATGTTGCACGAAGCACAATTTCACATCATTCTGGGTTCATTTGTGTGAAAACAAGGTCCAATCAGGCTGAAACGTTACAGGAAGGTAGAATCTATTGAGTTGTAAGTGATCTGAACGTTTCATGATGATAGCACTTTCCTAAGGGGGTCAAACAATGTCCCAAATGTCACTGGATCTGGTGTTAATTTAAAGAAGTACTCCAGTTACACATTTGTGGGCTTATAATTTGGCTTCTGAATATCCTAGAGAGGTCAGGTTTGTTTTAGAGTACTCCAATTAACAGCCCCCATTACCCCAAAAAGGAATGGAGTCATTAGCACTTATGGTTTTTAAATGGCACCCAGAATTATGTTGCACGAAGCACAATTTCACATCATTCTGGGTTCATTTGTGTGAAAACAAGGTCCAATCAGGCTGAAACGTTACAGGAAGGTAGAATCTATTGAGTTTTAAGTGATCTGAACGTTTCATGATGATAGCATTTTCCTAAGGGGGTCAAACCATGTCCAAAAGGTCACTGTATCTGGTGTCAATTTAAAGAAGTGGTCCAGTTACACATTTGTGGGCTTATAACTTGGCTTCTGAATATCCTAGAGAGGTCAGGTTTGTTTTAGAGTACTCCAATTAACAGCCCCCATTACCCCAAAAAGGAATGGAGTCATTATCACTTCTGGTTTTTAAATGGCACCCAGAATTATGTTGCACGAAGCACAATTTCACATCATTCTGGATTCATTTGTGTCAAAACAAGGTCCAATCAGGCTGAAACGTTACAAGAAGGTAGAATCTATTGAGTTGCAAGTGATATGAACGTTTCATGATGATCGCATATTCCCATAGGGGGTCAAACCATGTCCCAAAGGTCACCGGGCCTGGTGTCACTTTAAAGAAGTAGTCCAGTTGCACCTTTGTGGGCTTATAACTTGGCTTTTGAATATCCTAGAGAGGTCAGGTTTGTTTCAGAGTACTCCAATTACCAGCCCCCATTACCCCAAAAAGGAATGGAGTCATTAGCACTTATGGATTTTAAACGGCACCCAGAATTATATTGCACGAAGCCCAATTTCACATCATTCTGGGTTCATTTGTGTGAAAACAATGTCCAATCAGGCTGAAACGTTACAGGAAGATAGAATCTATTGAGTTGTAAGTGATCTGAACGTTTCATGATGATCGCACATTCCTATTGGGGGTCAAACCATGTCCCAAAGGTCACCGAGCCTGGTGTCACTTTAAAGAAGTAGTCCAGTTACACCTTTGTGGGCTTATAACTTGGCTTTGGAATATCCCAGAGAGGTCAGGATTGTTTTAGAGTACTCCAATTAACAGCCCCCATTACCCCAAAAAGGAATGGAGTCATTAGCACTTATGGTTTTTAAATGGCACCCAGAATTATGTTGCACGAAGCACAATTTCACATCATTCTGGGTTCATTTGTTTGAAAACAAGGTCCAATCAGGCTGAAACGTTACAGGAATATAGAATCTATTGAGTTGTAAGTGATCTGAAAGTTTCATGATGATAGCACTTTCCTAAGGGGGTCAAACCATGTCCCAAAGGTCACCGGATCTGATGTCAATTTAAAGAGGTAGTCCAGTTAAACATTTGTGGGCTTATAACTTGGCTTCTAAATGCCCTAGAGAGATCAGGTTTGTTTTAGTGTACTCCAATCAACAGCCCCTACAACCACAAAAAGGAATGGAGTCATTAGCACTTATGGTTTTTAAATGGCACCCAGAATTATGTTGCACAAAGCACAATTTCACATCATTCTGGGTTCATTTGTTTGAAAACAAGGTCCAATCAGGCTGAAACGTTACAGGAAGGTAGAATCTATTGAGTTGTAAGTGATCTGAACGTTTCATGATGATAGCATTTTCCTAAGGGGGTCAAACCATGTCCCAAAGGTCACCGTATCTGGTGTCAATTTAAAGAAGTGGTCCAGTTACACATTTGTGGGCTTATAACTTGGCTTTTGAATATCCTAGAGAGGTCAGGTTTGTTTCAGAGTACTTCAATTAACAGCCCCCATTACCCCAAAAAGGAATGGAGTCATTAGCACTTATGGATTTTAAACGGCACCCAGAATTATATTGCACGAAGCACAATTTCACATCATTCTGGGTTCATTTGTGTGAAAACAATGTCCAATCAGGCTGAAACGTTACAGGAAGATAGAATCTATTGAGTTGTAAGTGATCTGAACGTTTCATGATGATCGCACATTCCTATAGGGGGTCAAACCATGTCCCAAATGTCACTGGATCTGGTGTTAATTTAAAGAAGTACTCCAGTTACACATTTGTGGGCTTATAATTTGGCTTCTGAATATCCTAGAGAGGTCAGGTTTGTTTTAGAGTACTCCAATTAACAGCCCCCATTACCCCAAAAAGGAATGGAGTCATTAGCACTTATGGTTTTTAAATGGCACCCAGAATTATGTTGCACGAAGCACAATTTCACATCATTCTGGGTTCATTTGTGTGAAAACAAGGTCCAATCAGGCTGAAACGTTACAGGAAGGTAGAATCTATTGAGTTGTAAGTGATCTGAACGTTTCATGATGATAGCACTTTCCTAAGGGGGTCAAACAATGTCCCAAATGTCACTGGATCTGGTGTTAATTTAAAGAAGTACTCCAGTTACACATTTGTGGGCTTATAATTTGGCTTCTGAATATCCTAGAGAGGTCAGGTTTGTTTTAGAGTACTCCAATTAACAGCCCCCATTACCCCAAAAAGGAATGGAGTCATTAGCACTTATGGTTTTTAAATGGCACCCAGAATTATGTTGCACGAAGCACAATTTCACATCATTCTGGGTTCATTTGTGTGAAAACAAGGTCCAATCAGGCTGAAACGTTACAGGAAGGTAGAATCTATTGAGTTGTAAGTGATCTGAACGTTTCATGATGATAGCATTTTCCTAAGGGGGTCAAACCATGTCCAAAAGGTCACCGTATCTGGTGTCAATTTAAAGAAGTGGTCCAGTTACACATTTGTGGGCTTATAACTTGGCTTCTGAATATCCTAGAGAGGTCAGGTTTGTTTTAGAGTACTCCAATTAACAGCCCCCATTACCCCAAAAAGGAATGGAGTCATTATCACTTCTGGTTTTTAAATGGCACCCAGAATTATGTTGCACGAAGCACAATTTCACATCATTCTGGATTCATTTGTGTCAAAACAAGGTCCAATCAGGCTGAAACGTTACAAGAAGGTAGAATCTATTGAGTTGCAAGTGATATGAACGTTTCATGATGATCGCACATTCCCATAGGGGGTCAAACCATGTCCCAAAGGTCACCGGGCCTGGTGTCACTTTAAAGAAGTAGTCCAGTTGCACCTTTGTGGGCTTATAACTTGGCTTTTGAATATCCTAGAGAGGTCAGGTTTGTTTCAGAGTACTCCAATTACCAGCCCCCATTACCCCAAAAAGGAATGGAGTCATTAGCACTTATGGATTTTAAACGGCACCCAGAATTATATTGCATGAAGCCCAATTTCACATCATTCTGGGTTCATTTGTGTGAAAACAATGTCCAATCAGGCTGAAACGTTACAGGAAGATAGAATCTATTGAGTTGTAAGTGATCTGAACGTTTCATGATGATCGCACATTCCTATTGGGGGTCAAACCATGTCCCAAAGGTCACCGAGCCTGGTGTCACTTTAAAGAAGTAGTCCAGTTACACCTTTGTGGGCTTATAACTTGGCTTTGGAATATCCCAGAGAGGTCAGGATTGTTTTAGAGTACTCCAATTAACAGCCCCCATTACCCCAAAAAGGAATGGAGTCATTAGCACTTATGGTTTTTAAATGGCACCCAGAATTATGTTGCACGAAGCACAATTTCACATCATTCTGGGTTCATTTGTTTGAAAACAAGGTCCAATCAGGCTGAAACATTACAGGAATATAGAATCTATTGAGTTGTAAGTGATCTGAAAGTTTCATGATGATAGCACTTTCCTAAGGGGGTCAAACCATGTCCCAAAGGTCACCGGATCTGATGTCAATTTAAAGAAGTAGTCCAGTTAAACATTTGTGGGCTTATAACTTGGCTTCTAAATGCCCTAGAGAGATCAGGTTTGTTTTAGTGTACTCCAATCAACAGCCCCTACAACCACAAAAAGGAATGGAGTCATTAGCACTTATGGTTTTTAAATGGCACCCAGAATTATGTTGCACAAAGCACAATTTCACATCATTCTGGGTTCATTTGTTTGAAAACAAGGTCCAATCAGGCTGAAACGTTACAGGAAGGTAGAATCTATTGAGTTGTAAGTGATCTGAACGTTTCATGATGATAGCATTTTCCTAAGGGGGTCAAACCATGTCCCAAAGGTCACCGTATCTGGTGTCAATTTAAAGAAGTGGTCCAGTTACACATTTGTGGGCTTATAACTTGGCTTTTGAATATCCTAGAGAGGTCAGGTTTGTTTCAGAGTACTTCAATTAACAGCCCCCATTACCCCAAAAAGGAATGGAGTCATTAGCACTTATGGATTTTAAACGGCACCCAGAATTATATTGCACGAAGCACAATTTCACATCATTCTGGGTTCATTTGTGTGAAAACAATGTCCAATCAGGCTGAAACGTTACAGGAAGATAGAATCTATTGAGTTGTAAGTGATCTGAACGTTTCATGATGATCGCACATTCCTATTGGGGGTCAAACCATGTCCCAAAGGTCACCGAGCCTGGTGTCACTTTAAAGAAGTAGTCCAGTTACACCTTTGTGGGCTTATAACTTGGCTTTGGAATATCCCAGAGAGGTCAGGATTGTTTTAGAGTACTCCAATTAACAGCCCCCATTACCCCAAAAAGGAATGGAGTCATTAGCACTTATGGTTTTTAAATGGCACCCAGAATTATGTTGCACGAAGCACAATTTCACATCATTCTGGGTTCATTTGTTTGAAAACAAGGTCCAATCAGGCTGAAACGTTACAGGAATATAGAATCTATTGAGTTGTAAGTGATCTGAAAGTTTCATGATGATAGCACTTTCCTAAGGGGGTCAAACCATGTCCCAAAGGTCACCGGATCTGATGTCAATTTAAAGAAGTAGTCCAGTTAAACATTTGTGGGCTTATAACTTGGCTTCTAAATGTCCTAGAGAGATCAGGTTTGTTTTAGTGTACTCCAATCAACAGCCCCTACAACCACAAAAAGGAATGGAGTCATTAGCACTTATGGTTTTTAAATGGCACCCAGAATTATGTTGCACAAAGCACAATTTCACATCATTCTGGGTTCATTTGTTTGAAAACAAGGTCCAATCAGGCTGAAACGTTACAGGAAGGTAGAATCTATTGAGTTGTAAGTGATCTGAACGTTTCATGATGATAGCATTTTCCTAAGGGGGTCAAACCATGTCCCAAAGGTCACCGTATCTGGTGTCAATTTAAAGAAGTGGTCCAGTTACACATTTGTGGGCTTATAACTTGGCTTCTGAATATCCTAGAGAGGTCAGGTTTGTTTTAGAGTACTCCAATTAACAGCCCCCATTACCCCAAAAAGGAATGGAGTCATTATCACTTCTGGTTTTTAAATGGCACCCAGAATTATGTTGCACGAAGCACAATTTCACATCATTCTGGATTCATTTGTGTCAAAACAAGGTCCAATCAGGCTGAAACGTTACAAGAAGGTAGAATCTATTGAGTTGCAAGTGATATGAACGTTTCATGATGATCGCACATTCCCATAGGGGGTCAAACCATGTCCCAAAGGTCACTGGGCCTGGTGTCACTTTAAAGAAGTAGTCCAGTTGCACCTTAGTGGGCTTATAACTTGGCTTTTGAATATCCTAGAGAGGTCCGGTTTGTTTCAGAGTACTCCAATTAACAGCCCCCATTACCCCAAAAAGGAATGGAGTCATTAGCACTTATGGATTTTAAACGGCACCCAGAATTATATTGCACGAAGCACAATTTCACATCATTCTGGGTTCATTTGTGTGAAAACAATGTCCAATCAGGCTGAAACGTTACAGGAAGGTAGAATCTATTGAGTTGTAAGTGATCTGAACGTTTCATGATGATAGCACTTTCCTAAGGGGGTCAAACCATGTCCCAAAGGTCACCGGGCCTGGTGTCACTTTAAAGAAGTGGTCAAGTTACACCTTTGTGGGCTTATAACTTGGCTTCTGAATGTCCTAGAGAGGTTAGGTTTGTTTTAGTGTACTCCAATCAAAAGCCCCTACAACCACAAAAAGGAATGGAGTCATTAGCACTTATGGTTTGTAAATGGCACCCAGAATTATGTTGCACGAAGCACAATTTCACATCATTCTGGGTTCATTTGTGTGAAAACAAGGTCCAATCAGGCTGAAACGTTACAGGAAGGTAGAATCTATTGAGTTGTAAGTGACCTGAACGTTTCATGATGATAGCACTTTCCTAAGGGGGTCAAACCATGTCCCAAATGTCACCGGATCTGGTGTCAATTTAAAGAAGTAGTCCAGTTACACATTTGTGGGCTTATAACTTGGCTTCTGAATGTCCTAGAGAGATCAGGTTTGTTTTAATGTACTCCAATCAACAGCCCCTACAACCACAAAAAGGAGTGGAGTCATTAGCACTTATGGTTTGTAAATGGCACCCAGAATTATGTTGCACGAAGCACAATTTCACATCATTCTGGGTCCATTTGTGTGAAAACAATGTCCAATCAGGCTGAAACGTTACAGGAAGGTAGAATCTATTGAGTTGTAAGTGATCTGAACGTTTCATGATGATAGCATTTTCCTAAGGGGGTCAAACCATGTCCCAAAGGTCACCGTATCTGGTGTCAATTTAAAGAAGTGGTCCAGTTACACATTTGTGGGCTTATAACTTGGCTTCTGAATATCCTAGAGAGGTCAGGTTTGTTTTAGAGTACTCCAATCAACAGCCCCCATTACCCCAAAAAGGAATGGAGTCATTATCACTTCTGGTTTTTAAATGGCACCCAGAATTATGTTGCACGAAGCACAATTTCACATCATTCTGGATTCATTTGTGTCAAAACAAGGTCCAATCAGGCTGAAACGTTACAAGAAGGTAGAATCTATTGAGTTGCAAGTGATATGAACGTTTCATGATGATCGCACATTCCCATAGGGGGTCAAACCATGTCCCAAAGGTCACCGGGCCTGGTGTCACTTTAAAGAAGTAGTCCAGTTGCACCTTTGTGGGCTTATAACTTGGCTTTTGAATATCCAAGAGAGGTCAGGTTTGTTTCAGAGTACTCCAATTAACAGCCCCCATTACCCCAAAAAGGAATGGAGTCATTAGCACTTATGGATTTTAAACGGCACCCAGAATTATATTGCACGAAGCACAATTTCCCATCATTCTGGGTTCATTTGTGTGAAAACAATGTCCAATCAGGCTGAAACGTTACAGGAAGATAGAATCTATTGAGTTGTAAGTGATCTGAACGTTTCATGATGATCGCACATTCCTATAGGGGGTCAAACCATGTCCCAAATGTCACTGGATCTGGTGTTAATTTAAAGAAGTACTCCAGTTACACATTTGTGGGCTTATAATTTGGCTTCTGAATATCCTAGAGAGGTCAGGTTTGTTTTAGAGTACTCCAATTAACAGCCCCCATTACCCCAAAAAGGAATGGAGTCATTAGCACTTATGGTTTTTAAATGGCACCCAGAATTATGTTGCACGAAGCACAATTTCACATCATTCTGGGTTCATTTGTGTGAAAACAAGGTCCAATCAGGCTGAAACGTTACAGGAAGGTAGAATCTATTGAGTTGTAAGTGATCTGAACGTTTCATGATGATAGCACTTTCCTAAGGGGGTCAAACAATGTCCCAAATGTCACTGGATCTGGTGTTAATTTAAAGAAGTACTCCAGTTACACATTTGTGGGCTTATAATTTGGCTTCTGAATATCCTAGAGAGGTCAGGTTTGTTTTAGAGTACTCCAATTAACAGCCCCCATTACCCCAAAAAGGAATGGAGTCATTAGCTCTTATGGTTTTTAAATGGCACCCAGAATTATGTTGCACGAAGCACAATTTCACATCATTCTGGGTTCATTTGTGTGAAAACAAGGTCCAATCAGGCTGAAACGTTACAGGAAGGTAGAATCTATTGAGCTGTAAGTGATCTGAACGTTTCATGATGATAGCATTTTCCTAAGGGGGTCAAACCATGTCCCAAAGGTCACCGTATCTGGTGTCAATTTAAAGAAGTGGTCCAGTTACACATTTGTGGGCTTATAACTTGGCTTCTGAATATCCTAGAGAGGTCAGGTTTGTTTTAGAGTACTCCAATTAACAGCCCCCATTACCCCAAAAAGGAATGGAGTCATTATCACTTCTGGTTTTTAAATGGCACCCAGAATTATGTTGCACGAAGCACAATTTCACATCATTCTGGATTCATTTGTGTCAAAACAAGGTCCAATCAGGCTGAAACGTTACAAGAAGGTAGAATCTATTGAGTTGCAAGTGATATGAACGTTTCATGATGATCGCACATTCCCATAGGGGGTCAAACCATGTCCCAAAGGTCACCGGGCCTGGTGTCACTTTAAAGAAGTAGTCCAGTTGCACCTTTGTGGGCTTATAACTTGGCTTTTGAATATCCTAGAGAGGTCAGGTTTGTTTCAGAGTACTCCAATTAACAGCCCCATTACCCCAAAAAGGAATGGAGTCATTAGCACTTATGGATTTTAAACGGCACCCAGAATTATATTGCACGAAGCACAATTTCACATCATTCTGGGTTCACTTGTGTGAAAACAATGTCCAATCAGGCTGAAACGTTACAGGAAGATAGAATCTATTGAGTTGTAAGTGATCTGAACGTTTCATGATGATCGCACATTCCTATAGGGGGTCAAACCATGTCCCAAAGGTCACCGAGCCTGGTGTCACTTTAAAGAAGTAGTCCAGTTACACCTTTGTGGGCTTATAACTTGGCTTTGGAATATCCCAGAGAGGTCAGGATTGTTTTAGAGTACTCCAATTAACAGCCCCCATTACCCCAAAAAGGAATGGAGTCATTAGCACTTATGGTTTTTAAATGGCACCCAGAATTATGTTGCACGAAGCACAATTTCACATCATTCTGGGTTCATTTGTTTGAAAACAAGGTCCAATCAGACTGAAACGTTACAGGAATATAGAATCTATTGAGTTGTAAGTGATCTGAAAGTTTCATGATGATAGCACTTTCCTAAGGGGGTCAAACCATGTCCCAAAGGTCACCGGATCTGATGTCAATTTAAAGAAGTAGTCCAGTTAAACATTTGTGGGCTTATAACTTGGCTTCTAAATGTCCTAGAGATATCAGGTTTGTTTTAGTGTACTCCAATCAACAGCCCCTACAACCACAAAAAGGAATGGAGTCATTAGCACTTATGGTTTTTAAATGGCACCCAGAATTATGTTGCACGAAGCACAATTTCACATCATTCTGGGTTCATTTGTTTGAAAACAAGGTCCAATCAGGCTGAAACGTTACAGGAAGGTAGAATCTATTGAGTTGTAAGTGATCTGAACGTTTCATGATGATAGCATTTTCCTAAGGGGGTCAAACCATGTCCCAAAGGTCACCGTATCTGGTGTCAATTTAAAGAAGTGGTCCAGTTACACATTTGTGGGCTTATAACTTGGCTTCTGAATATCCTAGAGAGGTCAGGTTTGTTTTAGAGTACTCCAATTAACAGCCCCCATTACCCCAAAAAGGAATGGAGTCATTATCACTTCTGGTTTTTAAATGGCACCCAGAATTATGTTGCACGAAGCACAATTTCACATCATTCTGGATTCATTTGTGTCAAAACAAGGTCCAATCAGGCTGAAACGTTACAAGAAGGTAGAATCTATTGAGTTGCAAGTGATATGAACGTTTCATGATGATCGCACATTCCCATAGGGGGTCAAACCATGTCCCAAAGGTCACTGGGCCTGGTGTCACTTTAAAGAAGTAGTCCAGTTGCACCTTTGTGGGCTTATAACTTGGCTTTTGAATATCCTAGAGAGGTCCGGTTTGTTTCAGAGTACTCCAATTAACAGCCCCCATTACCCCAAAAAGGAATGGAGTCATTAGCACTTATGGATTTTAAACGGCACCCAGAATTATATTGCACGAAGCACAATTTCACATCATTCTGGGTTCATTTGTGTGAAAACAATGTCCAATCAGGCTGAAACGTTACAGGAAGGTAGAATCTATTGAGTTGGAAGTGATCTGAACGTTTCATGATGATAGCACTTTCCTAAGGGGGTCAAACCATGTCCCAAAGGTCACCGGGCCTGGTGTCACTTTAAAGAAGTGGTCAAGTTACACCTTTGTGGGCTTATAACTTGGCTTCTGAATGTCCTAGAGAGGTTAGGTTTGTTTTAGTGTACTCCAATCAAAAGCCCCTACAACCACAAAAAGGAATGGAGTAATTAGCACTTATGGTTTGTAAATGGCACCCAGAATTATGTTGCACGAAGCACAATTTCACATCATTCTGGGTTCATTTGTGTGAAAACAAGGTCCAATCAGGCTGAAACGTTACAGGAAGGTAGAATCTATTGAGTTGTAAGTGACCTGAACGTTTCATGATGATAGCACTTTCCTAAGGGGGTCAAACCATGTCCCAAAGGTCACCGGATCTGGTGTCAATTTAAAGAAGTAGTCCAGTTACACATTTGTGGGCTTATAACTTGGCTTCTGAATGTCCTAGAGAGATCAGGTTTGTTTTAATGTACTCCAATCAACAGCCCCTACAACCACAAAAAGGAGTGGAGTCATTAGCACTTATGGTTTGTAAATGGCACCCAGAATTATGTTGCACGAAGCACAATTTCACATCATTCTGGGTCCATTTGTGTGAAAACAATGTCCAATCAGGCTGAAACGTTACAGGAAGGTAGAATCTATTGAGTTGTAAGTGATCTGAACGTTTCATGATGATAGCACTTTCCTAAGGGGGTCAAACCATGTCCCAAAGGTCACCGGATCTGGTGTCAATTTAAAGAAGTAGTCCAGTTACACATTTGTGGGCTTATAACTTGGCTTCTGAATGTCCTAGAGAGATCAGGTTTGTTTTAGTGTACTCCAATCAACAGCCCCTACAACCACAAAAAGGAATGGAGTCATTAGCACTTATGGTTTTTAAATGGCACCCAGAATTATGTTGCACGAAGCACAATTTCACATCATTCTGGGTTCATTTGTGTGAAAACAAGGTCCAATCACGCTGAAACGTTACAGGAAGGTAGAATCTATTGAGTCGTAAGTGATCTGAACGTTTCATGATTATAGCACTTTCCTAAGGGGGTCAAACCATGTCCCAAAGGTCACCGGATCTGGTGTCAATTTAAAGAAGTAGTCCAGTTACACCTTTGTGGGCTTATAACATGGCTTCTGAATGTTCTAGAGAGATCAGGTTTGTTTTAGCGTACTCCAATCAACAGCCCCTACAACCACAAAAAGGAATGGAGTCATTAGCACTTATGGTTTTTAAATGGCACCCAGAATTATGTTGCACGAAGCACAATTTCACATCATTCTGGGTCCATTTGTGTGAAAACAAGGTCCAATCAGGCTGAAACGTTACAAGAAGGTAGAAACTATTGAGTTGTAAGTGATATGAACGTTTCATGATGATCGCACATTCCCATAGGGGGTCAAACCATGTCCCAAAGGTCACCGGGCCTGGTGTCACTTTAAAGAAGTAGTCCAGTTACACCTTTGTGGGCTTATAACTTGGCTTCTGAATTTCCTAGAGAGGTCAGGTTTGTTTTAGTGTACTCCAATCAACAGCCCCTACAACCACAAAAAGGAATGGAGTCATTAGCACTTATGGTTTGTAAATGGCACCCAGAATTATGTTGCACGAAGCACAATTTCACATCATTCAGGGTCCATTTGTGTGAAAACAAGGTCCAATCAGGCTGAAACGTTACAGGAATATAGAATCTATTGAGTTGTAAGTGATCTGAAAGTTTCATGATGATAGCACTTTCCTAAGGGGGTCAAACCATGTCCCAAAGGTCACCGGATCTGATGTCAATTTAAAGAAGTAGTCCAGTTAAACATTTGTGGGCTTATAACTTGGCTTCTGAATGTCCTAGAGAGATCAGGTTTGTTTTAGTGTACTCCAATCAACAGCCCCTACAACCACAAAAAGGAATGGAGTCATTAGCACTTATGGTTTTTAAATGGCACCCAGAATTATGTTGCACGAAGCACAATTTCACATCATTCTGGGTTCATTTGTTTGAAAACAAGGTCCAATCAGGCTGAAACGTTACAGGAAGGTAGAATCTATTGAGTTGTAAGTGATCTGAACGTTTCATGATGATAGCACTTTCCTAAGGGGGTCAAACCATGTCCCAAAGGTCACCGGATCTGGTGTCAATTTAAAGAAGTAGTCCAGTTACACATTTGTGGGCTTTTAACTTGGCTTCTGAATGTCCTAGAGAGATCAGGTTTGTTTTAATGTACTCCGATCAACAGCCCCTACAACCACAAAAAGGAATGGAGTCATTAACACTTCTGGTTTTCAAATGGCACCCAGAAATATGTTGCACGAAGCACAATTCCACATCATTCTGGGTTCATTTGTGTGAAAACAAGGTCCAATCAGGCTGAAACGTTACAGGAAGGTAGAATCTATTGAGTTGTAAGTGATCTGAACGTTTCATGATGATAGCACTTTCCTAATGGGGTCAAACCATGTCCCAAAGGTAACCGGATATGGTGTCAATTTAAAGAAGTAGTCCAGTTACAAATTTGTGGGCTTATAACTTGGCTTCTGAATGTCCTAGAGAGATCAGGTTTGTTTTAGTGTACTCCAATCAACAGCCCCTACAACCACAAAAAGGAATGGAGTCATTAGCACTTATGGTTTTTAAATGGCACCCAGATTTATGTTGCACGAAGCACAATTTCACATCATTCTGGGTCCATTTGTGTGAAAACAAGGTCCAATCAGGCTGAAACGTTACAAGAAGGTAGAATATATTGAGTTGTAAGTGATCTGAACATTTCATGATGATCGCACATTCCTATAGGGGGTCAAACCATGTCCCAAAGGTCACCGGGCCTGGTGTCACTTTAAAGAAGTAGTCCAGTTACACCTTTGTGGGCTTATAACTTGGCTTCTGAATATCCTAGAGAAGTCAGGTTTGTTTTAGAGTACTCCAGTTATCAGCCCCCATTACCCCAAAAAGGAATGGAGTCATTAGCACTTATGGTTTTTAAATGGCACCCAGAATTATGTTGCACGAAGCACAATTTCACATCATTCTGGGTTCATTTGTTTGAAAACAAGGTCCAATCAGGCTGAAACGTTACAGGAAGGTAGAATCTATTGAGTTGTAAGTGATCTGAACGTTTCATGATGATAGCATTTTCCTAAGGGGGTCAAACCATGTCCCAAAGGTCACCGTATCTGGTGTCAATTTAAAGAAGTGGTCCAGTTACACATTTGTGGGCTTATAACTTGGCTTCTGAATATCCTAGAGAGGTCAGGTTTGTTTTAGAGTACTCCAATTAACAGCCCCCATTACCCCAAAAAGGAATGGAGTCATTATCACTTCTGGTTTTTAAATGGCACCCAGAATTATGTTGCACGAAGCACAATTTCACATCATTCTGGGTTCATTTGTGTGAAAACAAGGTCCAATCACGCTGAAACGTTACAGGAAGGTAGAATCTATTGAGTCGTAAGTGATCTGAACGTTTCATGATTATAGCACTTTCCTAAGGGGGTCAAACCATGTCCCAAAGGTCACCGGATCTGGTGTCAATTTAAAGAAGTAGTCCAGTTACACATTTGTGGGCTTATAACATGGCTTCTGAATGTTCTAGAGAGATCAGGTTTGTTTTAGCGTACTCCAATCAACAGCCCCTACAACCACAAAAAGGAATGGAGTCATTAGCACTTATGGTTTTTAAATGGCACCCAGAATTATGTTGCACGAAGCACAATTTCACATCATTCTGGGTCCATTTGTGTGAAAACAAGGTCCAATCAGGCTGAAACGTTACAAGAAGGTAGAAACTATTGAGTTGTAAGTGATATGAACGTTTCATGATGATCGCACATTCCCATAGGGGGTCAAACCATGTCCCAAAGGTCACCGGGCCTGGTGTCACTTTAAAGAAGTAGTCCAGTTACACCTTTGTGGGCTTATAACTTGGCTTCTGAATTTCCTAGAGAGGTCAGGTTTGTTTTAGTGTACTCCAATCAACAGCCCCTACAACCACAAAAAGGAATGGAGTCATTAGCACTTATGGTTTGTAAATGGCACCCAGAATTATGTTGCACGAAGCACAATTTCACATCATTCAGGGTCCATTTGTGTGAAAACAAGGTCCAATCAGGCTGAAACGTTACAGGAATATAGAATCTATTGAGTTGTAAGTGATCTGAAAGTTTCATGATGATAGCACTTTCCTAAGGGGGTCAAACCATGTCCCAAAGGTCACCGGATCTGATGTCAATTTAAAGAAGTAGTCCAGTTAAACATTTGTGGGCTTATAACTTGGCTTCTGAATGTCCTAGAGAGATCAGGTTTGTTTTAGTGTACTCCAATCAACAGCCCCTACAACCACAAAAAGGAATGGAGTCATTAGCACTTATGGTTTTTAAATGGCACCCAGAATTATGTTGCACGAAGCACAATTTCACATCATTCTGGGTTCATTTGTTTGAAAACAAGGTCCAATCAGGCTGAAACGTTACAGGAAGGTAGAATCTATTGAGTTGTAAGTGATCTGAACGTTTCATGATGATAGCACTTTCCTAAGGGGGTCAAACCATGTCCCAAAGGTCACCGGATCTGGTGTCAATTTAAAGAAGTAGTCCAGTTACACATTTGTGGGCTTTTAACTTGGCTTCTGAATGTCCTAGAGAGATCAGGTTTGTTTTAATGTACTCCGATCAACAGCCCCTACAACCACAAAAAGGAATGGAGTCATTAACACTTCTGGTTTTCAAATGGCACCCAGAAATATGTTGCACGAAGCACAATTCCACATCATTCTGGGTTCATTTGTGTGAAAACAAGGTCCAATCAGGCTGAAACGTTACAGGAAGGTAGAATCTATTGAGTTGTAAGTGATCTGAACGTTTCATGATGATAGCACTTTCCTAATGGGGTCAAACCATGTCCCAAAGGTAACCGGATATGGTGTCAATTTAAAGAAGTAGTCCAGTTACAAATTTGTGGGCTTATAACTTGGCTTCTGAATGTCCTAGAGAGATCAGGTTTGTTTTAGTGTACTCCAATCAACAGCCCCTACAACCACAAAAAGGAATGGAGTCATTAGCACTTATGGTTTTTAAATGGCACCCAGATTTAAGTTGCACGAAGCACAATTTCACATCATTCTGGGTCCATTTGTGTGAAAACAAGGTCCAATCAGGCTGAAACGTTACAAGAAGGTAGAATATATTGAGTTGTAAGTGATCTGAACATTTCATGATGATCGCACATTCCTATAGGGGGTCAAACCATGTCCCAAAGGTCACCGGGCCTGGTGTCACTTTAAAGAAGTAGTCCAGTTACACCTTTGTGGGCTTATAACTTGGCTTCTGAATATCCTAGAGAAGTCAGGTTTGTTTTAGAGTACTCCAGTTATCAGCCCCCATTACCCCAAAAAGGAATGGAGTCATTAGCACTTATGGTTTTTAAAAGGCACCCAGAATTATGTTGCACGAAGCACAATTTCACATCATTCTGGGTTCATTTGTTTGAAAACAAGGTCCAATCAGGCTGAAACGTTACAGGAAGGTAGAATCTATTGAGTTGTAAGTGATCTGAACGTTTCATGATGATAGCATTTTCCTAAGGGGGTCAAACCATGTCCCAAAGGTCACCGTATCTGGTGTCAATTTAAAGAAGTGGTCCAGTTACACATTTGTGGGCTTATAACTTGGCTTCTGAATATCCTAGAGAGGTCAGGTTTGTTTTAGAGTACTCCAATTAACAGCCCCCATTACCCCAAAAAGGAATGGAGTCATTATCACTTCTGGTTTTTAAATGGCACCCAGAATTATGTTGCACGAAGCACAATTTCACATCATTCTGGATTCATTTGTGTCAAAACAAGGTCCAATCAGGCTGAAACGTTACAAGAAGGTAGAATCTATTGAGTTGTAAGTGATATGAACGTTTCATGATGATCGCACATTCCCATAGGGGGTCAAACCATGTCCCAAAGGTCACCGGGCCTGGTGTCACTTTAAAGAAGTAGTCCAGTTGCACCTTTGTGGGCTTATAACTTGGCTTTTGAATATCCTAGAGAGGTCAGGTTTGTTTCAGAGTACTCCAATTAACAGCCCCCATTACCCCAAAAAGGAATGGAGTCATTAGCACTTATGGATTTTAAACGGCACCCAGAATTATATTGCACGAAGCACAATTTCACATCATTCTGGGTTCATTTGTGTGAAAACAATGTCCAATCAGGCTGAAAGGTTACAGGAAGGTAGAATCTATTGAGTTGTAAGTGATATGAACGTTTCATGATGATAGCACTTTCCTAAGGGGGTCAAACCATGTCCCAAAGGTCACCGGGCCTGGTGTCAATTTAAAGAAGTGGTCAAGTTACACCTTTGTGGGCTTATAACTTGGCTTCTGAATGTCCTAGAGAGGTTAGGTTTGTTTTAGTGTACTCCAATCAAAAGCCCCTACAACCACAAAAAGGAATGGAGTCATTAGCACTTATGGTTTGTAAATGGCACCCAGAATTATGTTGCACGAAGCACAATTTCACATCATTCTGGGTTCATTTGTGTGAAAACAAGGTCCAATCAGGCTGAAACGTTACAGGAAGGTAGAATCTATTGAGTTGTAAGTGACCTGAACGTTTCATGATGATAGCACTTTCCTAAGGGGGTCAAACCATGTCCCAAAGGTCACCGGATCTGGTGTCAATTTAAAGAAGTAGTCCAGTTACACATTTGTGGGCTTATAACTTGGCTTCTGAATGTCCTAGAGAGATCAGGTTTGTTTTAATGTACTCCAATCAACAGCCCCTACAACCACAAAAAGGAGTGGAGTCATTAGCACTTATGGTTTGTAAATGGCACCCAGAATTATGTTGCACGAAGCACAATTTCACATCATTCTGGGTCCATTTGTGTGAAAACAATGTCCAATCAGGCTGAAACGTTACAGGAAGGTAGAATCTATTGAGTTGTAAGTGATCTGAACGTTTCATGATGATAGCACTTTCCTAAGGGGGTCAAACCATGTCCCAAAGGTCACCGGATCTGGTGTCAATTTAAAGAAGTAGTCCAGTTACACATTTGTGGGCTTATAACTTGGCTTCTGAATGTCCTAGAGAGATCAGGTTTGTTTTAGTGTACTCCAATCAACAGCCCCTACAACCACAAAAAGGAATGGAGTCATTAGCACTTATGGTTTTTAAATGGCACCCAGAATTATGTTGCACGAAGCACAATTTCACATCATTCTGGGTTCATTTGTGTGAAAACAAGGTCCAATCACGCTGAAACGTTACAGGAAGGTAGAATCTATTGAGTCGTAAGTGATCTGAACGTTTCATGATTATAGCACTTTCCTAAGGGGGTCAAACCATGTCCCAAAGGTCACCGGATCTGGTGTCAATTTAAAGAAGTAGTCCAGTTACACATTTGTGGGCTTATAACATGGCTTCTGAATGTTCTAGAGAGATCAGGTTTGTTTTAGCGTACTCCAATCAACAGCCCCTACAACCACAAAAAGGAATGGAGTCATTAGCACTTATGGTTTTTAAATGGCACCCAGAATTATGTTGCACGAAGCACAATTTCACATCATTCTGGGTCCATTTGTGTGAAAACAAGGTCCAATCAGGCTGAAACGTTACAAGAAGGTAGAAACTATTGAGTTGTAAGTGATATGAACGTTTCATGATGATCGCACATTCCCATAGGGGGTCAAACCATGTCCCAAAGGTCACCGGGCCTGGTGTCACTTTAAAGAAGTAGTCCAGTTACACCTTTGTGGGCTTATAACTTGGCTTCTGAATTTCCTAGAGAGGTCAGGTTTGTTTTAGTGTGCTCCAATCAACAGCCCCTACAACCACAAAAAGGAATGGAGTCATTAGCACTTATGGTTTGTAAATGGCACCCAGAATTATGTTGCACGAAGCACAATTTCACATCATTCAGTGTCCATTTGTGTGAAAACAAGGTCCAATCAGGCTGAAACGTTACAGGAATATAGAATCTATTGAGTTGTAAGTGATCTGAAAGTTTCATGATGATAGCACTTTCCTAAGGGGGTCAAACCATGTCCCAAAGGTCACCGGATCTGATGTCAATTTAAAGAAGTAGTCCAGTTAAACATTTGTGGGCTTATAACTTGGCTTCTGAATGTCCTAGAGAGATCAGGTTTGTTTTAGTGTACTCCAATCAACAGCCCCTACAACCACAAAAAGGAATGGAGTCATTAGCACTTATGGTTTTTAAATGGCACCCAGAATTATGTTGCACGAAGCACAATTTCACATCATTCTGGGTTCATTTGTTTGAAAACAAGGTCCAATCAGGCTGAAACGTTACAGGAAGGTAGAATCTATTGAGTTGTAAGTGATCTGAACGTTTCATGATGATAGCACTTTCCTAATGGGGTCAAACCATGTCCCAAAGGTAACCGGATATGGTGTCAATTTAAAGAAGTAGTCCAGTTACAAATTTGTGGGCTTATAACTTGGCTTCTGAATGTCCTAGAGAGATCAGGTTTGTTTTAGTGTACTCCAATCAACAGCCCCTACAACCAGAAAAAGGAATGGAGTCATTAGCACTTATGGTTTTTAAATGGCTCCCAGATTTATGTTGCACGAAGCACAATTTCACATCATTCTGGGTCCATTTGTGTGAAAACAAGGTCCAATCAGGCTGAAACGTTACAAGAAGGTAGAATATATTGAGTTGTAAGTGATCTGAACATTTCATGATGATCGCACATTCCTATAGGGGGTCAAACCATGTCCCAAAGGTCACCGGGCCTGGTGTCACTTTAAAGAAGTAGTCCAGTTACACATTTGAGGGCTTATAACTTGGCTTTGGAATATCCTAGAGAGGTCAGGTTTGTTTTAGAGTACTCCAATTAACAGCCCCCATTACCCCAAAAGGAATGGAGTCATTAGCACTTATGGTTTTTAAATGGCACCCAGAATTATGTTGCACGAAGCACAATTTCACATCATTCTGGGTTCATTTGTGTGAAAACAAGGTCCAATCAGGCTGAAACGTTACAGGAAGGTAGATTCTATTGAGTTGTAAGTGATCTGAACGTTTCATGATGATAGCACTTTCCTAAGGGGGTCAAACCATGTCCCAAAAGTCACCGGATCTGGTGTCACTTTAAAGAAGTGGTCCAGTTACACCTTTGTGGGCTTATAACTTGGCTTCTGAATGTCCTAGAGAGGTCAGGTTTGTTTTAGCGTACTCCAATCAACAGCCCCCATTACCCCAAAAAGGAATGGAGTCATTAGCACTTATGGTTTTTAAATGGCACCCAGAATTATGTTGCACGAAGCACAATTTCAAATCATTCTGGGTTCATTTGTGTGAAAACAAGGCCCAATCACGCTGAAACGTTACAGGAAGGTAGAATCTATTGAGTTGTAAGTGATCTGAACGTTTCATGATTATAGCACTTTCCTAAGGGGGTCAAACCATGTCCCAAAGGTAACCGGATCTGGTGTCAATTTAAAGAAGTAGTCCAGTTACACATTTGTGGGCTTATAACTTGGCTTCTGAATGGCCTAGAGAGATCAGGTTTGTTTTAGTGTGCTCCAATCAACAGCCCCTACAACCACAAAAAGGAATGGAGTCATTAGCCCTTATGGTTTTTAAATGGCACCCAGAATTATGTTGCAAGAAGCACAATTTCACATCATTCTGGGTTCATTTGTGTGAAAACAAGGTCCAATCACACTGAAAAGTTACAAGAAGGTAGAATCTATTGAGTTGTAAGTGATCTGAACGTTTCATGATGATCGCACATTCCTATAGGGGGTCAAACCATGTCCCAAAGGTCACCGGGCCTGGTGTCACTTTAAAGAAGTAGTCCAGTTACACATTTGAGGGCTTATAACTTGGCTTTGGAATATCCTAGAGAGGTCAGGTTTGTTTTAGAGTACTCCAATTAACAGCCCCCATTACCCCAAAAGGAATGGAGTCATTAGCAGTTATGGTTTTTAAATGTCACCCAGAATTATGTTGCACGAAGCACTATTTCACATCATTCTGGGTTCATTTGTGTGAAAACAAGGTCCAATTAGGCTGAAACATTACAGGAAGGTAGAATCTATTGAGTTGTAAGTGATCTGAACGTTTCGTGATGATAGCACTTTCCTAAGGGGGTCAAACCATGTCCCAAAGGTAACCGGATCTGGTGTAAATTTAAAGAAGTAGTCCAGTTACACATCTGTGGGCTTATAACTTGGCTTCTGAATGTCCTAGAGAGATCAGGTTTGTTTTAGTGTGCTCCAATCAACAGCCCCTACAACCACAAAAAGGAATGGAGTCATTAGCACTTATGGTTTTTAAATGGCACCGAGAATTATGTTGCACGAAGCACAATTTCACATCATTCTGGGTTCATTTGTGTGAAAACAAGGTCCAATCAGGCTGAAACGTTACAGGAATGTAGAATCTATTGATTTGTAAGTGATCTGAACGTTTCATGATGATCGCACATTCCCATAGGGGGTCAAAACATGTCCCAAAGGTCACCGGGCCTGGTGTCACTTTAAAGAAGTAGTCCAGTTACACCTTTGTGGGCTTATAACTTGGCTTCTGAATTTCCTAGAGAGGTCAGGTTTGTTTTAGTGTACTCCAATCAACAGCCCCTACAACCACAAAATGGAATGGAGTCATTAGCACTTATGGTTTGTAAATGGCACCCAGAATTATGTTGCACGAAGCACAATTTCACATCATTCTGGGTTCATTTGTGTGAAAACAAGGTCCAATCAGGCTGAAACGTTACAAGAAGGTAGAATCTATTGAGTTGTAAGTGATCTGAACGTTTCATGATGATCGCACATTCCCATAGGGGGTCAAACCATGTCCCAAAGGTCACCGGGCCTGGTGTCACTTTAAAGAAGTAGTCCAGTTACACCTTTGTGGGCTTATAACTTGGCTTCTGAATTTCCTAGAGAGGTCAGGTTTGTTTTAGTGTACTCCAATCAACAGCCCCTACAACCACAAAATGGAATGGAGTCATAAGCACTTATGGTTTGTAAATGGCACCCAGAATTATGTTGCACGAAGCACAATTTCACATCATTCTGGGTCCATTTGTGTGAAAACAAGGTCCAATCAGGCTGAAACGTTACAAGAAGGTAGAATCTATTGAGTTGTTAGTGATCTGAATGATTCATGATGATCGCACATTCCTTTAGGGGGTCAAACCATGTCCCAAAGGTCACCGAGCCTGGTGTCACTTTAAAGAAGTAGTCCAGTTACACCTTTGTGGGCTTATAACTTGGCTTCTGAATATCCTAGAGAGGTCAGGTTTGTTTTAGTGTACTCCGATTAACAGCCCCCATTACCCCAAAAAGGAATGGAGTCATTAGCAGTTACGGTTTTTAAATGGCACCCAGAATTATGTTGCACGAAGCACAATTTCACATCATTCTGGGTCCATTTGTGTGAAAACAAGGTCCAATCAGGCTGAAACGTTACAAGAAGGTAGAATCTATTGAGTTGTAAGTAATCTAAACGTTTCATGATGATCGCACTTTCCTATAGGGGGTCAAACCATGTCCCAAAGGTCACCGGGCCTGGTGTCAATTTAAAGAAGTAGTCCAGTTACACCTTTGTGGGCTTATAACTTGGCTTCTGAATGTCCTAGAGAGGTCAGGTTTGTTTTAGCGTACTCCAATCAACAGCCCCCATTACCCCCAAAAGGAATGGAGTCATTAGCACTTATGGTTTTTAAATGGCACCCAGAATTATGTTGCACGAAGCACAATTTCACATCATTCTGGGTTCATTTGTGTGAAAACAAGGTCCAATCAGGCTGAAACGCTACAAGAAGTAGAATCTATTGAGTTGTAAGTGATCTGAACGTTTCATGATGATCGCACATTCCTATAGGGGGTCAAATCATGTGCCAAAGGTCACCGGGCCTGGTGTCACTTTAAAGAAGTAGTCCAGTTACACCTTTTTGGGCTTATAACTTGGCTTCTGAATGTCCTAGAGAGGTCAGGTTTGTTTCAGAGTACTCCAATCAACAGCCCCTACAACCACAAAAAGGAATAGAGTCATTAGCACTTATGGTTTGTAAATGGCACCCAGAATTATAATGCACGAAGCACAATTTCACATCATGTCGGGTCCCTTTGTGTGAAAACAAGGCCCAATCAGGCTGAAACGTTACAAGAAGGTAGAATCTATTGAGTTGTAAGTGATCTGAACGTTTCATGGTGATAGCACTTTCCTAAGGGGGTCAAACCATGTCCCAAAGGTCACCGGATCTGGTGTCAATTTAAAGTAGTCCAGTTACACATTTGTGGGCTTATAACTTGGCTTCTGAATGTCCCAGAGAGGTCAGGTTTGTTTTAGTGTACTCCAATCAACAGCCCCTACAACCACAAAAAGGAATGGAGTCATTAGCACTTATGGTTTTTAAATGGCACCCAGAATTATGTTGTACGAAGCACAATTTCACATCACTCTGGGTCCATTTGTGTGAAAACAAGGTCCAATCAGGCTGAAACATTACAAGAAGGTAGAATCTATTGAGTTGTAAGTGATCTGAACGTTTCATGATGATAGAACTTTCCTAAGGGGGTCAAACCATGTCCCAAAGGTCACCGGAACTGGTGTCAATTTTAAGAAGTAGTCCAGTGAAACCTTTGTGGGCTTATAACTTGGCTTCTGAATGTCCTAGAGAGGTCAGGTTTGTTTTAGTGTACTCCAATCAACAGCCCCTACAACCACAAAAAGGAATGGAGTCATTAGCACTTATGGTTTGTAAATGGCACCCAGAATTATGTTGCACGAAGCACAATTTCACATCATTCTGGGTCCATTTGTGTGAAAACAAGGTCCAATCAGGCTGAAACTTTACAAGAAGGTAGAATCTATTGAGTTGTAAGTGATCTGAACGTTTCATGATGATCGCACATTCCTATAGGGGGTCAAACCATGTCCCAAAGGTCACCGGGCCTGGTGTCACTTTAAAGTAGTCCAGTTACACCTTCGTGGGCTTATAACTTGGCTTTTGAATATCCTAGAGAGGTCAGGTTTGTTTTAGAGTACTCCATTTAACAGCCCCAATTACCCCAAAAAGGAATGGAGTCATTAGAACTTATGGTTTCTAAATGGCACCCAGAATTATGTTGCACGAAGCACAATTTCACATCATTCTGGGTCCATTTGTGTGAAAACAAGGTCCAATCAGGCTGGAACGTTACAAGAAGGTAGAATCTATTGAGTTGTAGGTGATCTGAACGTTTCATGATAATAGAACTTTCCTAAGGGGGTCAAACCATGTCCCAAAGGTCACCGGATCTGGTGTCAATTTAAAGAAGTAGTCCAGTTACACCTTTGTGGGCTTGTAACCTGGCTTCTGAATGTCCTAGAGAGGTCAGGTTTGTTTTAGTGTACTCCAATCAACAGCCCCTACGACCACAAAAAGGAATGGAGTCATTAGCACTTATGGTTTGTAAATGGCACCCAGAATTATGTTGCACGAAGCACAATTTCACATCATTCTGGGTCCATTTGTGTGAAAACAAGGTCCAATCAGGCTGAAACGTTACAAGAAGGTAGAATCTATTGAGTTGTAAGTGATCTGAACGTTTCATGATGATCGCACATTCCTATAGGGGGTCAACCCATGTCCCAAAGGTCACCGGGCCTGGTGTCACTTTAAAGAAGTAGTCCAGTTGCACCTTTGTGGCCTTATAACTTGGCTTTTGAATATCCTAGAGAGGTCAGGTTTGTTTTAGAGTACTCCAATTAACAGCCCCCATTACCCCAAAAAGGAATGGAGTCATTAGCAGTTATGGTTTTTAAATGGCACCCAGAATTATGTTGCACGAAGCACAATTTCACATCATTCTGGGTTCATTTGTGTGAAAACAATGTCCAATCAGGCTGAAACGTTACAGGAAGATAGAATCTATTGAGTTGTAAGTGATCTGAAAGTTTCATGATGATAGCACTTTCCTAAGGGGGTCAAACCATGTCCCAAAGGTCACCGGATCTGATGTCAATTTAAATAAGTAGTCCAGTTACACATTTGTGGGCTTATAACTTGGCTTCTGAGTGTCCTAGAGAGATCAGGTTTGTTTTAGTGTACTCCAATCAACAGCCCCTACAACCACAAAAAGGAATGGAGTCATTAGCACTTATGGTTTTTAAATGGCACCCAGAATTATGTTGCACGAAGCACAATTTCACATCATTCTGGGTTCATTTGTGTGAAAACAAGGTCCAATCAGGCTGAAACGTTACAGGAAGGTAGAATCTATTGAGTTGTAAGTGATCTGAACGTTTCATGATGATAGCACTTTCCTAAGGGGGTCAAACCATGTCCCAAATGTCACTGGATCTGGTGTTAATTTAAAGAAGTACTCCAGTTACACATTTGTGGGCTTATAATTTGGCTTCTGAATATCCTAGAGAGGTCAGGTTTGTTTTAGAGTACTCCAATTAACAGCCCCCATTACCCCAAAAAGGAATGGAGTCATTAGCACTTATGGTTTTTAAATGGCACCCAGAATTATGTTGCATGAAGCACAATTTCACATCATTCTGGGTTCATTTGTGTGAAAACAAGGTCCAATCAGGCTGAAACGTTACAGGAAGGTAGAATCTATTGAGTTGTAAGTGATCTGAACGTTTCATGATGGTAGCATTTTCCTAAGGGGGTCAAACCATGTCCCAAAGGTCACCGTATCTGGTGTCAATTTAAAGAAGTGGTCCAGTTACACATTTGTGGGCTTATAACTTGGCTTCTGAATATCCTAGAGAGGTCAGGTTTGTTTTAGAGTACTCCAATTAACAGCCCCCATTACCCCAAAAAGGAATGGAGTCATTATCACTTCTGGTTTTTAAATGGCACCCAGAATTATGTTGCACGAAGCACAATTTCACATCATTCTAGATTCATTTGTGTCAAAACAAGGTCCAATCAGGCTGAAACGTTACAAGAAGGTAGAATCTATTGAGTTGCAAGTGATATGAACGTTTCATGATGATCGCACATTCCCATAGGGGGTCAAACCATGTCCCAAAGGTCACCGGGCCTGGTGTCACTTTAAAGAAGTAGTCCAGTTACACCTTTGTGGGCTTATAACTTGGCTTCTGAATGTCCTAGAGTTGTCAGGTTTGTTTTAGTGTACTCCAATCAACAGCCCCTACAACCACAAAAAGGAATGGAGTCATTAGCACTTATGGTTTGTAAATGGCACCCAGAATTATGTTGCACGAAGCACAATTTCACATCATTCTGGGTCCATTTGTGTGAAAACAAGGTCCAATCAGGTTGAAACGTTACAAGAAGGTAGAATCTATTGAGTTGTAAGTGATCTGAACGTTTCATGATGATCGCACATTCCTATAGGGGGTCAAACCATGTCCCAAAGGTCACCGGGCCTGGTGTCACTTTAAAGAAGTAGTCCAGTTGCACCTTTGTGGGCTTATAACTTGGCTTTTGAATATCCTAGAGAGGTCAGATTTGTTTTAGAGTACTCCAATTAACAGCCCCCATTACCCCAAAAAGGAATGGAGTCATTAGCACTTATGGTTTTTAAATGGCACCCAGAATTATGTTGCACGAAGCACAATTTCACATCATTCTGGTTCATTTGTGTGAAAACAATGTCCAATCAGGCTGAAACGTTACAGGAAGATAGAATCTATTGAGTTGTAAGAGATCTGAAAGTTTCATGATGATAGCACTTTCCTAAGGGGGTCAAACCATGTCCCAAAGGTCACCGGATCTGATGTCAATTTAAAGAAGTAGTCCAGTTACACATTTGTGGCCTTATAACTTGGCTTCTGAATGTCCTAGAGAGATCAGGTTTGTTTTAATGTACTCCAATCAACAGCCCCTACAACCACAAAAGGAATGGAGTCATTAGCACTTATGGTTTTTAAATGGCACCCAGAATTATGTTGCACGAAGCACAATTTCACATCATTCTGGGTTCATTTGTGTGAAAACAATGTCCAATCAGGCTGAAACGTTACAGGAAGGTAGAATCTATTGAGTTGTAAGTGATCTGAACGTTTCATGATGATAGCACTTTCCTAAGGGGGTCAAACCATGTCCCAAAGGTCACCGGATCTGGTGTCAATTTAAAGAAGTAGTCCAGTTACACATTTGTGGGCTTATAACTTGGCTTCTGAATGTCCTAGAGAGATCAGGTTTGTTTTAGTGTGCTCCAATCAACAGCCCCTACAACCACAAAAAGGAATGGAGTCATTAGCACTTATAGTTTTTAAATGGCTCCCAGAATTATGTTGCACGAAGCACAATTTCACATCATTCTGGGTTCATTTGTGTGAAAACAAGGTCCAATCAGGCTGAAACGTTACAGGAAGGTAGAATCTATTGAGTTGTAAGAGATCCGAACGTTTCATGATGATCGCACATTCCTATTGGGGGTCAAACCATGTCCCAAAGGTCACTGGGCCTGGTGTCACTTTAAAGAAGAAGTCCAGTTACACCTTTGTGGGCTTATAACTTGGCTTCTGAATGTCCAAGAGAGGTCAGGTTTGTTTTAGTGTACTCCAATCAACAGCCCCTACAACCACAAATAGGAATGGAGTCATTAGAACTTATGGTTTGTAAATGGCACCCAGAATTATGTTGCACGAAGCACAATTTCACATCATTCTGGGTCCATTTGTGTGAAAACAAGGTCCAATCAGGCTGAAACGTTACAAGAAGGTAGAATCTATTGAGTTGTAAGTGATCTGAACGTTTCATGATGATCGCACATTCCTATAGGGGGTCAAACCATGTCCCAAAGGTCACCGGGCGTGGTGTCACTTTAAAGAAGTAGTGCAGTTACACCTTTGTGGGCTTATAACTTGGCTTTTGAATATCCTAGAGAGGTCAGATTTGTTTTAGAGTACTACAATTAACAGCGCCCATTACCCCAAAAAGGAATGGAGTCATTAGCACTTATGGTTTTTAAATGGCACCCAGAATTATGTTGCACGAAGCACAATTTCACATCATTCTGGTTCATTTGTGTGAAAACAATGTCCAATCAGGCTGAAACGTTACAGGAAGATAGAATCTATGGAGTTGTAAGTGATCTGAAAGTTTCATGATGATAGCACTTTCCTAAGGGGGTCAAACCATGTCCCAAAGGTCACCGGATCTGTTGTCAATTTAAAGAAGTAGTCCAGTTACACATTTGTGGGCTTATAACTTGGCGTCTGAATGTCCTAGAGAGATCAGGTTTGTTTTAGTGTGCTCCAATCATCAGCCCCTACAACCACAAAGAGGAATGGAGTCATTAGCACTTATAGTTTTTAAATGGCTCCCAGAATTATGTTGCACGAAGCACAATTTCACATCATTCTGGGTTCATTTGTGTGAAAACAAGGTCCAATCAGGCTGAAACGTTACAGGAAGGTAGAATCTATTGAGTTGTAAGAGATCTGAACGTTTCATGATGATCGCACATTCCTATTGGGGGTCAAACCATGTCCCAAAGGTCACCGGGCCTGGTGTCACTTTAAAGAAGTAGTCCAGTTACACCTTTGTGGGCTTATAACTTGGCTTCTGAATGTCCAAGAGAGGTCAGGTTTGTTTTAGTGTACTCCAATCAACAGCCCCTACAACCACAAATAGGAATGGAGTCATTAGCACTTATGGTTTGTAAATGGCACCCAGAATTATGTTGCACGAAGCACAATTTCACATCATTCTGGGTCCATTTGTGTGAAAACAAGGTCCAATCAGGCTGAAACATTACAAGAAGGTAGAATCTATTGAGTTGTAAGTGATCTGAACGTTTCATGATGATCGCACATTCCTATAGGGGGTCAAACCATGTCCCAAAGGTCACCGGGCGTGGTGTCACTTTAAAGAAGTAGTCCAGTTACACCTTTGTGGGCTTATAACTTGGCTTTTGAATATCCTAGAGAGGTCAGGTTTGTTTTAGAGTACTCCAATTAACAGCCCCAATTACCCCAAAAAGGAATGGAGTCATTAGCACTTATGGTTTTTAAATGACACCCAGAATTATGTTGCACGAAGCACAATTTCACATCATTCTGGATTCATTTGTGTGAAAACAAGGTCCAATCACGCTGAAACGTTACAGGAAGGTAGAATCTATTGAGTTGTAAGTGATCTGAACGTTTCATGATTATAGCACTTTCCTAAGGGGGTCAAACCATGTCCCAAAGGTAACCGGATCTGGTGTCAATTTAAAGAAGTAGTCCAGTTACACATTTGTGGGCTTATAACTTGGCTTCTGAATGGCCTAGAGAGATCAGGTTTGTTTTAGTGTGCTCCAATCAACAGCCCCTACAACCACAAAAAGGAATGGAGTCATTAGCACTTACGGTTTTTAAAAGGCACCCAGACTTATGTTGCACGAAGCACAATTTCACATCATTCTGGGTCCATTTGTGTGAAAACAAGGTCCAATCACACTGAAACGTTACAGGAAGGTAGAATCTATTGAGTTGTAAGTGATCTGAACGTTTCATGATGATAGCACTTTCCTAAGGGGGTCAAACCATGTCCCAAAGGTCACCGGATCTGGTGTCAATTTAAAGAAGTAGTCCAGTTACACATTTGTGGGCTTATAACTTGGCTTCTGAATGTCCTAGAGAGATCAGGTTTGTTTTAATGTACTCCAATCAACAGCCCCTACAACCACAAAAAGGAGTGGAGTCATTAGCACTTATGGTTTGTAAATGGCACCCAGAATTATGTTGCACGAAGCACAATTTCACATCATTCAGGGTCCATTTGTGTGAAAACAAGGTCCAATCAGGCTGAAACGTTACAAGAAGGTAGAATCTTTTGAGTTGTAATTGATCTGAACGTTTCATGATGATCGCACATTCCTATAGGGGGTCAAACCATGTCCAAAAGTTCACCGGGCCTGGTGTCACTTTAAAGAAGTAGTCCAGTTACACATTTGAGGGCTTATAACTTGGCTTTGGAATATCCTAGAGAGGTCAGGTTTGTTTTAGAGTACTCCAATTAACAGCCCCCATTACCCCAAAAGGAATGGAGTCATTAACAGTTATGGTTTTTAAATGGCACCCAGAATTATGTTGCACGAAGCACAATTTCACATCATTCTGGGTCCATTTGTGTGAAAACAAGGTCCAATCAGGCTGAAACGTTACAAGAAGGTAGAATCTATTGAGGTTTAAGTGATCTGAATGATTCATGATGATCGCACATTCCTTTAGGGGGTCAAACCATGTGCCAAAGGTCACCGGGCCTGGTGTCAATTTAAAGAAGTAGTCCAGTTAAACATTAATGGGCTTATAACTTGGCTTCTTAATGTCCTAGAGAGATCAGGTTTGTTTCAGAGTACTCCAATCAACAGCCCCTACAACCACAAAAAGGAATATAGTCATTAGCACTTATGGTTTGTAAATGGCACCCAGAATTATAATGCACGAAGCACAATTTCACATCATTCTGGGTCCATTTGTGTGAAAACAAGGTCCAATCAGGCTGAAACGTTACAAGAAGGTAGAATCTATTGAGTTGTAAGTGATCTGAACGTTTCATGGTGATAGCACTTTCCTAAGGGGGTCAAACCATGTCCCAAAGGTCACCGGATCTGGTGTCAATTTAAAGTAGTCCAGTTACACATTTGTGGGCTTATAACTTGGCTTCTGAATGTCCCAGAGAGGTCAGGTTTGTTTTAGTGTACTCCAATCAACAGCCCCTACAACCACAAAAAGGAATGGAGTCATTAGCACTTATGGTTTTTAAATGGCACCCAGAATTATGTTGCACGAAGCACAATTTCACATCATTCTGGGTCCATTTGTGTGAAAACAAGGTCCAATCAGGCTGAGACGTTACAAGAAGGTAGAATCTATTGAGTTGTAAGTGATCTGAACGTTTCATGATTATAGAACTTTCCTAAGGGGGTCAAACCATGTCCCAAAGGTCACCGGAACTGGTGTCAATTTAAAGAAGTAGTCCAGTTAATCCTTTGTGGGCTTATAACTTGGCTTCTGAATGTCCTAGAGAGGTCAGGTTTGTTTTAGTGTACTCCAATCAACTGCCCCTACAACCACAAAAAGGAATGGAGTCATTAGCACTTATGGTTTGTAAATGGCACCCAGAATTATGTTGCACGAAGCACAATTTCACATCATTCTGGGTCCATTTGTGTGAAAACAAGGTCCAATCAGGCTGAAACATTACAAGAAGGTAGAATCTATTGAGTTGTAAGTGATCTGAACGTTTCATGATGATCGCACATTCCTATAGGGGGTCAAACCATGTCCAAAAGGTCACCGGGCCTGGTGTCACTTTAAAGAAGTAGTCCAGTTACACATTTGAGGGCTTATAACTTGGCTTTGGAATATCCTAGAGAGGTCAGGTTTGTTTTAGAGTACTCCAATTAACAGCCCCCATTACCCCAAAAGGAATGGAGTCATTAACAGTTATGGTTTTTAAATGGCACCCAGAATTATGTTGCACGAAGCACTATTTCACATCATTCTGGGTTCATTTGTGTGAAAACAAGGTCCAATTAGGCTGAAACGTTACAGGAAGGTACAATCTATTGAGTTGTAAGTGATCTGAACGTTTCATGATGATAGCACTTTCCTAAGGGGGTCAAACCATGTCCCAAAGGTAACCGGATCTGGTGTCAATTTAAAGAGGTGGTCCAGTTACACATCTGTGGGCTTATAACTTGGCTTCTGAATGTCCTAGAGAGATCAGGTTTGTTTTAGTGTGCTCCAATCAACAGCCCCTACAACCACAAAAAGGAATGGAGTCATTAGCACTTATGGTTTTTAAATGGCACCGAGAATTATGTTGCACTAAGCACAATTTCACATCATTCTGGGTTCATTTGTGTGAAAACAAGGTGCAATCAGGCTGAAACGTTACAGGAATGTAGAATCTATTGAGTTGTAAGTGATCTGAACGTTTCATGATGATCGCACATTCCCATAGGGGGTCAAACCATGTCCCAAAGGTCACCGGGCCTGGTGTCACTTTAAAGAAGTAGTCCAGTTACACCTTTGTGGGCTTATAACTTGGCTTCTGAATTTCCTAGAGAGGTCAGGTTTGTTTTAGTGTACTCCAATCAACAGCCCCTACAACCACAAAATGGAATGGAGTCATTAGCACTTATGGTTTGTAAATGGCACCCAGAATTATGTTGCACGAAGCACAATTTCACATCATTCTGGGTCCATTTGTGTGAAAACAAGGTCCAATCAGGCTGAAACGTTACAAGAAGGTAGAATCTATTGAGGTTTAAGTGATCTGAATGATTCATGATGATCGCACATTCCTTTAGGGGGTCAAACCATGTGCCAAAGGTCACCGGGCCTGGTGTCAATTTAAAGAAGTAGTCCAGTTATACATTAATGGGCTTATAACTTGGCTTCTTAATGTCCTAGAGAGATCAGGTTTGTTTCAGAGTACTCCAATCAACAGCCCCTACAACCACAAAAAGGAATAGAGTCATTAGCACTTATGGTTTGTAAATGGCACCCAGAATTATAATGCACGAAGCACAATTTCACATCATTCTGGGTCCATTTGTGTGAAAACAAGGTCCAATCAGGCTGAAACGTTACAAGAAGGTAGAATCTATTGAGTTGTAAGTGATCTGAACGTTTAATGGTGATAGCACTTTCCTAAGGGGGTCAAACCATGTCCCAAAGGTCACCGGATCTGGTGTCAATTTAAAGTAGTCCAGTTACACATTTGTGGGCTTATAACTTGGCTTCTGAATGTCCCAGAGAGGTCAGGTTTGTTTTAGTGTACTCCAATCAACAGCCCCTACAACCACAAAAGGAATGGAGTCATTAGCACTTATGGTTTTTAAATGGCACCCAGAATTATGTTGCACGAAGCACAATTTCACATCATTCTGGCTCCATTTGTGTGAAAACAAGGTCCAATGAGGCTGAAACGTTACAAGAAGGTAGAATCTATTGAGTTGTAAGTGATCTGAACGTTTCATGATGATAGAACTTTCCTAAGGGGGTCAAACCATGTCCCAAAGGTCACCGGAACTGGTGTCAATTTAAAGAAGTAGTCCAGTTAATCCTTTGTGGGCTTATAACTTGGCTTCTGAATGTCCTAGAGAGGTCAGGTTTGTTTTAGTGTACTCCAATCAACTGCCCCTACAACCACAAAAAGGAATGGAGTCATTAGCACTTATGGTTTGTAAATGGCACCCAGAATTATGTTGCACGAAGCACAATTTCACATAATTCTGGGTCCATTTGTGTGAAAACAAGTTCCAATCAGGCTGAAACATTACAAGAAGGTAGAATCTATTGAGTTGTAAGTGATCTGAACGTTTCATGATGATCGCACATTCCTATAGGGGGTCAAACCATGTCCCAATGGTCACCGGGCCTGGTGTCACTTTAAAGTAGTCCAGTTACACTTTTGTGGGCTTATAACTTGGCTTTTGAATATCCTAGAGAGGTCAGGTTTGTTTTAGAGTACTCCATTTAACAGCCCCAATTACCCCAAAAAGGAATGGAGTCATTAGCACTTATGGTTTCTAAATGGCACCCAGAATTATGTTGCACGAAGCACAATTTCACATCATTCTGGGTCCATTTGTGTGAAAACAAGGTCCAATCAGGCTGGATCGTTACAAGAAGGTAGAATCTATTGAGTTGTAGGTGATCTGAACGTTTCATGATGATAGAACTTTCCTAAGGGGGTCAAACCATGTCCCAAAGGTCACCGGATCTGGTGTCAATTTAAAGAAGTAGTCCAGTTACACCTTTGTGGGCTTGTAACTTGGCTTCTGAATGTCCTAGAGAGGTCAGGTTTGTTTTAGTGTACTCCAATCAACAGCCCCTACAACCACAAAAAGGAATGGAGTCATTAGCACTTATGGTTTCTAAATGGCACCCAGAATTATGTTGCACGAAGCACAATTTCACATCATTCTGGGTCCATTTGTGTGAAAACAAGGTCCAATCAGGCTGAAACGTTTTAAGAAGGTAGAATCTATTGAGTTGTAAGTGATCTGAACGTTTCATGATGATCGCACATTCCTATAGGGGGTCAAACCATGTCCCAAAGGTCACCGGGCGTGGTGTCACTTTAAAGAAGTAGTCCAGTTACACCTTTGTGGACTTATAACTTGGCTTTTGAATATCCTAGAGAGGTCAGGTTTGTTTTAGAGTACTCCAATTAACAGCCCCAATTACCCCAAAAAGGAATGGAGTCATTAGCACTTATGGTTTTTAAATGGCACCCAGAATTATGTTGCACGAAGCACAATTTCACATCATTCTGGATTCATTTGTGTGAAAACAAGGTCCAATCACGCTGAAACGTTACAGGAAGGTAGAATCTATTGAGTTGTAAGTGATCTGAACGTTTCATGATTATAGCACTTTCCTAAGGGGGTCAAACCATGTCCCAAAGGTAACCGGATCTGGTGTCAATTTAAAGAAGTAGTCCAGTTACACATTTGTGGGCTTATAACTTGGCTTCTGAATGGCCTAGAGAGATCAGGTTTGTTTTAGTGTGCTCCAATCAACAGCCCCTACAACCACAAAAAGGAATGGAGTCATTAGCACTTATGGTTTTTAAATGGCACCCAGAATTATGTTGCACGAAGCACAATTTCACATCATTCTGGGTCCATTTGTGTGAAAACGAGGTCCAATCACACTGAAACGTTACAGGAAGGTAGAATCTATTGAGTTGTAAGTGATCTGAACGTTTCATGATGATAGCACTTTCCTAAGGGTGTCAAACCATGTCCCAAAGGTCACCGGATCTGGTGTCAATTTAAAGAAGTAGTCCAGTTACACATTTGTGGGCTTATAACTTGGCTTCTGAATGTCCTAGAGAGATCAGGTTTGTTTTAATGTACTCCAATCAACAGCCCCTACAACCACAAAAAGGAGTGGAGTCATTAGCACTTATGGTTTGTAAATGGCACCCAGAATTATGTTGCACGAAGCACAATTTCACATCATTCTGGGTCCATTTGTGTGAAAAAAAGGTCCAATCAGGATGAAACGTTACAAGAAGGTAGAATCTTTTGAGTTGTAAGTGATCTGAACGTTTCATGATGAACGCACATTCCTATAGGGGGTCAAACCATGTCCCAAACGTCACCGGGCCTGGTGTCACTTTAAAGAAGTAGTCCAGTTACACATTTGAGGGCTTATAACTTGGCTTTGGAATATCCTAGAGAGGTCAGGTTTGTTTTAGAGTACTCCAATTAACAGCCCCCATTACCCCAAAAGGAATGGAGTCATTAGCACTTATGGTTTGTAAATGGCACCCAGAATTATGTTGCACGAAGCACAATTTCACATCATTCTGGGTCCATTTGTGTGAAAACAAGTTCCAATCAGGCTGAAACATTACAAGAAGGTAGAATCTATTGAGTTGTAAGTGATCTGAACGTTTCATGATGATCGCACATTCCTATAGGGGGTCAAACCATGTCCAAAAGGTCACCGGGCCTGGTGTCACTTTAAAGAAGTAGTCCAGTTACACATTTGAGGGCTTATAACTTGGCTTTGGAATATCCTAGAGAGGTCAGGTTTGTTTTAGAGTACTCCAATTAACAGCCCCCATTACCCCAAAAGGAATGGAGTCATTAACAGTTATGGTTTTTAAATGGCACCCAGAATTATGTTGCACGAAGCACTATTTCACATCATTCTGGGTTCATTTGTGTGAAAACAAGGTCCAATTAGGCTGAAACGTTACAGGAAGGTACAATCTATTGAGTTGTAAGTGATCTGAACGTTTCATGATGATAGCACTTTCCTAAGGGGGTCAAACCATGTCCCAAAGGTAACCGGATCTGGTGTCAATTTAAAGAAGTAGTCCAGTTACACATCTGTGGGCTTATAACTTGGCTTCTGAATGTCCTAGAGAGATCAGGTTTGTTTTAGTGTGCTCCAATCAACAGCCCCTACAACCACAAAAAGGAATGGAGTCATTAGCACTTATGGTTTTTAAATGGCACCGAGAATTATGTTGCACTAAGCACAATTTCACATCATTCTGGGTTCATTTGTGTGAAAACAAGGTGCAATCAGGCTGAAACGTTACAGGAATGTAGAATCTATTGAGTTGTAAGTGATCTGAACATTTCATGATGATCGCACATTCCCATAGGGGGTCAAACCATGTCCCAAAGGTCACCGGGCCTGGTGTCACTTTAAAGAAGTAGTCCAGTTACACCTTTGTGGGCTTATAACTTGGCTTCTGAATTTCCTAGAGAGGTCAGGTTTGTTTTAGTGTACTCCAATCAACAGCCCCTACAACCACAAAATGGAATGGAGTCATTAGCACTTATGGTTTGTAAATGGCACCCAGAATTATGTTGCACGAAGCACAATTTCACATCATTCTGGGTCCATTTGTGTGAAAACAAGGTCCAATCAGGCTGAAACGTTACAAGAAGGTAGAATCTATTGAGGTTTAAGTGATCTGAATGATTCATGATGATCGCACATTCCTTTAGGGGGTCAAACCATGTGCCAAAGGTCACCGGGCCTGGTGTCAATTTAAAGAAGTAGTCCAGTTACACATTAATGGGCTTATAACTTGGCTTCTTAATGTCCTAGAGAGATCAGGTTTGTTTCAGAGTACTCCAATCAACAGCCCCTACAACCACAAATAGGAATAGAGTCATTAGCACTTATGGTTTGTAAATGGCACCCAGAATTATAATGCACGAAGCACAATTTCACATCATTCTGGGTCCATTTGTGTGAAAACAAGGTCCAATCAGGCTGAAACGTTACAAGAAGGTAGAATCTATTGAGTTGTAAGTGATCTGAACGTTTCATGGTGATAGCACTTTCCTAAGGGGGTCAAACCATGTCCCAAAGGTCACCGGATCTGGTGTCAATTTAAAGTAGTCCAGTTACACATTTGTGGGCTTATAACTTGGCTTCTGAATGTCCCAGAGAGGTCAGGTTTGTTTTAGTGTACTCCAATCAACAGCCCCTACAAACACAAAAAGGAATGGAGTCATTAGCACTTATGGTTTTTAAATGGCACCCAGAATTATGTTGCACGAAGCACAATTTCACATCATTCTGGGTCCATTTGTGTGAAAACAAGGTCCAATCAGGCTGAAACGTTACAAGAAGGTAGAATCTATTGAGTTGTAAGTGATCTGAACGTTTTATGATGATAGAACTTTCCTAAGGGTGTCAAACCATGTCCCAAAGGTCACCGGAACTGGTGTCAATTTAAAGAAGTAGTCCAGTTAATCCTTTGTGGGCTTATAACTTGGCTTCTGAATGTCCTAGAGAGGTCAGGTTTGTTTTAGTGTACTCCAATCAACTGCCCCTACAACCACAAAAAGGAATGGAGTCATTAGCACTTATGGTTTGTAAATGGCACCCAGAATTATGTTGCACGAAGCACAATTTCACATCATTCTGGGTCCATTTGTGTGAAAACAAGTTCCAATCAGGCTGAAACATTACAAGAAGGTAGAATCTATTGAGTTGTAAGTGATCTGAACGTTTCATGATGATCGCACATTCCTATAGGGGGTCAAACCATGTCCCAATGGTCACCGGGCCTGGTGTCACATTAAAGTAGTCCAGTTACACTTTTGTGGGCTTATAACTTGGCTTTTGAATATCCTAGAGAGGTCAGGTTTGTTTTAGAGTACTCCATTTAACAGCCCCAATTACCCCAAAAAGGAATGGAGTCATTAGCACTTATGGTTTCTAAATGGCACCCAGAATTATGTTGCACGAAGCACAATTTTACATCATTCTGGGTCCATTTGTGTGAAAACAAGGTCCAATCAGGCTGGATCGTTACAAGAAGGTAGAATCTATTGAGTTGTAAGTGATCTGAACGTTTCATGGTGATAGCACTTTCCTAAGGGGGTCAAACCATGTCCCAAAGGTCACCGAATCTGGTGTCAATTTAAAGTAGTCCAGTTAATCCTTTGTGGGCTTATAACTTGGCTTCTGAATGTCCTAGAGAGGTCAGGTTTGTTTTAGTGTACTCCAATCAACTGCCCCTACAACCACAAAAAGGAATGGAGTCATTAGCACTTATGGTTTGTAAATGGCACCCAGAATTATGTTGCACGAAGCACAATTTCACATCATTCTGGGTCCATTTGTGTGAAAACAAGTTCCAATCAGGCTGAAACATTACAAAAAGGTAGAATCTATTGAGTTGTAAGTGATCTGAACGTTTCATGATGATCGCACATTCCCATAGGGGGTCAAACCATGTCCCAATGGTCACCGGGCCTGGTGTCACTTTAAAGTAGTCCAGTTACACTTTTGTGGGCTTATAACTTGGCTTTTGAATATCCTAGAGAGGTCAGGTTTGTTTTAGAGTACTCCATTTAACAGCCCCAATTACCCCAAAAAGGAATGGAGTCATTAGCACTTATGGTTTCTAAATGGCTCCCAGAATTATGTTGCACGAAGCACAATTTCACATCATTCTGGGTCCATTTGTGTGAAAACAAGGTCCAATCAGGCTGGATCGTTACAAGAAGGTAGAATCTATTGAGTTGTAGGTGATCTGAACGTTTCATGATGATAGAACTTTCCTAAGGGGGTCAAACCATGTCCCAAAGGTCACCGGATCTGGTGTCAATTTAAAGAAGTAGTCCAGTTACACCTTTGTGGGCTTGTAACTTGGCTTCTGAATGTCCTAGAGAGGTCAGGTTTGTTTTAGTGTACTCCAATCAACAGCCCCTACAACCACAAAAAGGAATGGAGTCATTAGCACTTATGGTTTCTAAATGGCACCCAGAATTATGTTGCACGAAGCACAATTTCACATCATTCTGGGTCCATTTGTGTGAAAACAAGGTCCAATCAGGCTGAAACGTTTTAAGAAGGTAGAATCTATTGAGTTGTAAGTGATCTGAACGTTTCATGATGATCGCACATTCCTATAGGGGGTCAAACCATGTCCCAAAGGTCACCGGGCGTGGTGTCACTTTAAAGAAGTAGTCCAGTTACACCTTTGTGGGCTTATAACTTGGCTTTTGAATATCCTAGAGAGGTCAGGTTTGTTTTAGAGTACTCCAATTAACAGCCCCAATTACCCCAAAAAGGAATGGAGTCATTAGCACTTATGGTTTTTAAATGGCACCCAGAATTATGTTGCACGAAGCACAATTTCACATCATTCTGGATTCATTTGTGTGAAAACAAGGTCCAATCACGCTGAAACGTTACAGGAAGGTAGAATCTATTGAGTTGTAAGTGATCTGAACGTTTCATGATTATAGCAGTTTCCTAAGGGGGTCAAACCATGTCCCAAAGGTAACCGGATCTGGTGGCAATTTAAAGAAGTAGTCCAGTTACACATTTGTTGGCTTATAACTTGGCTTCTGAATGGCCTAGAGAGATCAGGTTTGTTTTAGTGTGCTCCAATCAACAGCCCCTACAACCACAAAAAGGAATGGAGTCATTAGCACTTATGATTTTTAAATGACACCCAGAATTATGTTGCACGAAGCACAATTTCACATCATTCTGGGTCCATTTGTGTGAAAACGAGGTCCAATCACACTGAAACGTTACAGGAAGGTAGAATCTATTGAGTTGTAAGTGATCTGAACGTTTCATGATGATAGCACTTTCCTAAGGGTGTCAAACCATGTCCCAAAGGTCACCGGATCTGGTGTCAATTTAAAGAAGTAGTCCAGTTACACATTTGTGGGCTTATAACTTGGCTTCTGAATGTCCTAGAGAGATCAGGTTTGTTTTAATGTACTCCAATCAACAGCCCCTACAACCACAAAAAGGAGTGGAGTCATTAGCACTTATGGTTTGTAAATGGCCCCAGAATTATGTTGCACGAAGCACAATTTCACATCATTCTGGGTCCATTTGTGTGAAAAAAAGGTCCAATCAGGATGAAACGTTACAAGAAGGTAGAATCTTTTGAGTTGTAAGTGATCTGAACGTTTCATGATGAACGCACATTCCTATAGGGGGTCAAACCATGTCCCAAACGTCACCGGGCCTGGTGTCACTTTAAAGAAGTAGTCCAGTTACACATTTGAGGGCTTATAACTTGGCTTTGGAATATCCTAGAGAGGTCAGGTTTGTTTTAGAGTACTCCAATTAACAGCCCCAATTACCCCAAAAGGAATGGAGTCATTAGCACTTATGGTTTCTAAATGGCACGCAGAATAATGTTGCACGAAGCACAATTTCACATCATTCTGGGTCCATTTGTGTGAAAACAAGGTCCAATCAGGCTGGATCGTTACAAGAAGGTAGAATCTATTGAGTTGTAGGTGATCTGAACGTTTCATGATGATAGAACTTTCCTAAGGGGGTCAAACCATGTCCCAAAGGTCACCGGATCTGGTGTCAATTTAAAGAAGTAGTCCAGTTACACCTTTGTGGGCTTGTAACTTGGCTTCTGAATGTCCTAGAGAGGTCAGGTTTGTTTTAGTGTACTCCAATCAACAGCCCCTACAACCACAAAAAGGAATGGAGTCATTAGCACTTATGGTTTCTAAATGGCACCCAGAATTATGTTGCACGAAGCACAATTTCACATCATTCTGGGTCCATTTGTGTGAAAACAAGGTCCAATCAGGCTGAAACGTTTTAAGAAGGTAGAATCTATTGAGTTGTAAGTGATCTGAACGTTTCATGATGATCGCACATTCCTATAGGGGGTCAAACCATGTCCCAAAGGTCACCGGGCGTGGTGTCACTTTAAAGAAGTAGTCCAGTTACACCTTTGTGGGCTTATAACTTGGCTTTTGAATATCCTAGAGAGGTCAGGTTTGTTTTAGAGTACTCCAATTAACAGCCCCAATTACCCCAAAAAGGAATGGAGTCATTAGCACTTATGGTTTTTAAATGGCACCCAGAATTATGTTGCACGAAGCACAATTTCACATCATTCTGGATTCATTTGTGTGAAAACAAGGTCCAATCACGCTGAAACGTTACAGGAAGGTAGAATCTATTGAGTTGTAAGTGATCTGAACGTTTCATGATTATAGCACTTTCCTAAGGGGGTCAAACCATGTCCCAAAGGTAACCGGATCTGGTGTCAATTTAAAGAAGTAGTCCAGTTACACATTTGTGGGCTTATAACTTGGCTTCTGAATGGCCTAGAGAGATCAGGTTTGTTTTAGTGTGCTCCAATCAACAGCCCCTACAACCACAAAAAGGAATGGAGTCATTAGCACTTATGGTTTTTAAATGGCACCCAGAATTATGTTGCACGAAGCACAATTTCACATCATTCTGGGTCCATTTGTGTGAAAACGAGGTCCAATCACACTGAAACGTTACAGGAAGGTAGAATCTATTGAGTTGTAAGTGATTTGAACGTTTCATGATGATAGCACTTTCCTAAGGGTGTCAAACCATGTCCCAAAGGTCACCGGATCTGGTGTCAATTTAAAGAAGTAGTCCAGTTACACATCTGTGGGCTTATAACTTGGCTTCTGAATGTCCTAGAGAGATCAGGTTTGTTTTAGTGTGCTCCAATCAACAGCCCCTACAACCACAAAAAGGAATGGAGTCATTAGCACTTATGGTTTTTAAATGGCACCGAGAATTATGTTGCACGAAGCACAATTTCACATCATTCTGGGTTCATTTGTGTGAAAACAAGGTCCAATCAGGCTGAAACGTTACAGGAAGGTAGAATCTATTGAGTTGTAAGTGATCTGAACGTTTCATGATGATCGCACATTCCCATAGGGGGTCAAACCATGTCCCAAAGGTCACCGGGCCTGGTGTCACTTTAAAGAAGTAGTCCAGTTACACCTTTGTGGGCTTATAACTTGGCTTCTGAATTTCCTAGAGAGGTCAGGTTTGTTTTAGTGTACTCCAATTAACAGCCCCTACAATCACAAAAAGGAATAGAGTCATTAGCACTTATGGTTTGTAAATGGCACCCAGAATTATAATGCACGAAGCACAATTTCACATCATTCTGGGTCCATTTGTGTGAAACAAGGTCCAATCAGGCTGAAACGTTACAAGAAGGTAGAATCTATTGAGTTGTAAGTGATCTGAACGTTTCATGGTGATAGCACTTTCCTAAGGGGGTCAAACCATGTCCCAAAGGTCACCGGATCTGGTGTCAATTTAAAATAGTCCAGTTACACATTTGTGGGCTTATAACTTGGCTTCTGAATGTCCCAGAGAGGTCAGGTTTGTTTTAGTGTACTCCAATCAACAGCCCCTACAACCACAAAAAGGAATGGAGTCATTAGCACTTATGGTTTTTAAATGGCACCCAGAATTATGTTGCACGAAGCACAATTTCACATCATTCTGGGTCCATTTGTGTGAAAACAAGGTCCAATCAGGCTGAAACGTTACAATAAGGTAGAATCTATTGAGTTGTAAGTGATCTGAACGTTTCATGATGATAGGACTTTCCTAAGGGGGTCAAACCATGTCCCAAAGGTCACCGGAACTGGTGTCAATTTAAAGACGTAGTCCAGTTAAACCTTTGTGGGCTTATAACTTGGCTTCTGAATGTCCTAGAGAGGTCAGGTTTGTTTTAGTGTACTCCAATCAACATCCCCTACAACCACAAAAAGGAATGGAGTCATTAGCACTTATGGTTTGTAAATGGCACCCAGAATTATGTTGCACGAAGCACAATTTCACATCATTCTGGGTCCATTTGTGTGAAAACAAGGTCCAATCAGGCTGAAACATTACAAGAAGGTAGAATCTATTGAGTTGTAAGTGATCTGAACGTTTCATGATGATCGCACATTCCTATAGGGGGTCAAACCATGTCCCAAAGGTCACCGGGCGTGGTGTCACTTTAAAGAAGTAGTCCAGTTACACCTTTGTGGGCTTATAACTTGGCTTTTGAATATCCTAGAGAGGTCAGGTTTGTTTTAGAGTACTCCAATTAACAGCCCCAATTACCCCAAAAAGGAATGGAGTCATTAGCACTTATGGTTTTTAAATGGCACCCAGAATTATGTTGCACGAAGCACAATTTCACATCATTCTGGATTCATTTGTGTGAAAACAAGGTCCAATCACGCTGAAACGTTACAGGAAGGTAGAATCTATTGAGTTGTAAGTGATCTGAACGTTTCATGATTATAGCAGTTTCCTAAGGGGGTCAAACCATGTCCCAAAGGTAACCGGATCTGGTGGCAATTTAAAGAAGTAGTCCAGTTACACATTTGTTGGCTTATAACTTGGCTTCTGAATGGCCTAGAGAGATCAGGTTTGTTTTAGTGTGCTCCAATCAACAGCCCCTACAACCACAAAAAGGAATGGAGTCATTAGCACTTATGATTTTTAAATGACACCCAGAATTATGTTGCACGAAGCACAATTTCACATCATTCTGGGTCCATTTGTGTGAAAACGAGGTCCAATCACACTGAAACGTTACAGGAAGGTAGAATCTATTGAGTTGTAAGTGATCTGAACGTTTCATGATGATAGCACTTTCCTAAGGGTGTCAAACCATGTCCCAAAGGTCACCGGATCTGGTGTCAATTTAAAGAAGTAGTCCAGTTACACATTTGTGGGCTTATAACTTGGCTTCTGAATGTCCTAGAGAGATCAGGTTTGTTTTAATGTACTCCAATCAACAGCCCCTACAACCACAAAAAGGAGTGGAGTCATTAGCACTTATGGTTTGTAAATGGCCCCAGAATTATGTTGCACGAAGCACAATTTCACATCATTCTGGGTCCATTTGTGTGAAAAAAAGGTCCAATCAGGATGAAACGTTACAAGAAGGTAGAATCTTTTGAGTTGTAAGTGATCTGAACGTTTCATGATGAACGCACATTCCTATAGGGGGTCAAACCATGTCCCAAACGTCACCGGGCCTGGTGTCACTTTAAAGAAGTAGTCCAGTTACACATTTGAGGGCTTATAACTTGGCTTTGGAATATCCTAGAGAGGTCAGGTTTGTTTTAGAGTACTCCAATTAACAGCCCCAATTACCCCAAAAGGAACGGAGTCATTAGCACTTATGGTTTCTAAATGGCACGCAGAATAATGTTGCACGAAGCACAATTTCACATCATTCTGGGTCCATTTGTGTGAAAACAAGGTCCAATCAGGCTGGATCGTTACAAGAAGGTAGAATCTATTGAGTTGTAGGTGATCTGAACGTTTCATGATGATAGAACTTTCCTAAGGGGGTCAAACCATGTCCCAAAGGTCACCGGATCTGGTGTCAATTTAAAGAAGTAGTCCAGTTACACCTTTGTGGGCTTGTAACTTGGCTTCTGAATGTCCTAGAGAGGTCAGGTTTGTTTTAGTGTACTCCAATCAACAGCCCCTACAACCACAAAAAGGAATGGAGTCATTAGCACTTATGGTTTCTAAATGGCACCCAGAATTATGTTGCACGAAGCACAATTTCACATCATTCTGGGTCCATTTGTGTGAAAACAAGGTCCAATCAGGCTGAAACGTTTTAAGAAGGTAGAATCTATTGAGTTGTAAGTGATCTGAACGTTTCATGATGATCGCACATTCCTATAGGGGGTCAAACCATGTCCCAAAGGTCACCGGGCGTGGTGTCACTTTAAAGAAGTAGTCCAGTTACACCTTTGTGGGCTTATAACTTGGCTTTTGAATATCCTAGAGAGGTCAGGTTTGTTTTAGAGTACTCCAATTAACAGCCCCAATTACCCCAAAAAGGAATGGAGTCATTAGCACTTATGGTTTTTAAATGGCACCCAGAATTATGTTGCACGAAGCACAATTTCACATCATTCTGGATTCATTTGTGTGAAAACAAGGTCCAATCACGCTGAAACGTTACAGGAAGGTAGAATCTATTGAGTTGTAAGTGATCTGAACGTTTCATGATTATAGCACTTTCCTAAGGGGGTCAAACCATGTCCCAAAGGTAACCGGATCTGGTGTCAATTTAAAGAAGTAGTCCAGTTACACATTTGTGGGCTTATAACTTGGCTTCTGAATGGCCTAGAGAGATCAGGTTTGTTTTAGTGTGCTCCAATCAACAGCCCCTACAACCACAAAAAGGAATGGAGTCATTAGCACTTATGGTTTTTAAATGGCACCCAGAATTATGTTGCACGAAGCACAATTTCACATCATTCTGGGTCCATTTGTGTGAAAACGAGGTCCAATCACACTGAAACGTTACAGGAAGGTAGAATCTATTGAGTTGTAAGTGATTTGAACGTTTCATGATGATAGCACTTTCCTAAGGGTGTCAAACCATGTCCCAAAGGTCACCGGATCTGGTGTCAATTTAAAGAAGTAGTCCAGTTACACATCTGTGGGCTTATAACTTGGCTTCTGAATGTCCTAGAGAGATCAGGTTTGTTTTAGTGTGCTCCAATCAACAGCCCCTACAACCACAAAAAGGAATGGAGTCATTAGCACTTATGGTTTTTAAATGGCACCGAGAATTATGTTGCACGAAGCACAATTTCACATCATTCTGGGTTCATTTGTGTGAAAACAAGGTCCAATCAGGCTGAAACGTTACAGGAAGGTAGAATCTATTGAGTTGTAAGTGATCTGAACGTTTCATGATGATCGCACATTCCCATAGGGGGTCAAACCATGTCCCAAAGGTCACCGGGCCTGGTGTCACTTTAAAGAAGTAGTCCAGTTACACCTTTGTGGGCTTATAACTTGGCTTCTGAATTTCCTAGAGAGGTCAGGTTTGTTTTAGTGTACTCCAATTAACAGCCCCTACAATCACAAAAAGGAATAGAGTCATTAGCACTTATGGTTTGTAAATGGCACCCAGAATTATAATGCACGAAGCACAATTTCACATCATTCTGGGTCCATTTGTGTGAAACAAGGTCCAATCAGGCTGAAACGTTACAAGAAGGTAGAATCTATTGAGTTGTAAGTGATCTGAACGTTTCATGGTGATAGCACTTTCCTAAGGGGGTCAAACCATGTCCCAAAGGTCACCGGATCTGGTGTCAATTTAAAATAGTCCAGTTACACATTTGTGGGCTTATAACTTGGCTTCTGAATGTCCCAGAGAGGTCAGGTTTGTTTTAGTGTACTCCAATCAACAGCCCCTACAACCACAAAAAGGAATGGAGTCATTAGCACTTATGGTTTTTAAATGGCACCCAGAATTATGTTGCACGAAGCACAATTTCACATCATTCTGGGTCCATTTGTGTGAAAACAAGGTCCAATCAGGCTGAAACGTTACAATAAGGTAGAATCTATTGAGTTGTAAGTGATCTGAACGTTTCATGATGATAGGACTTTCCTAAGGGGGTCAAACCATGTCCCAAAGGTCACCGGAACTGGTGTCAATTTAAAGACGTAGTCCAGTTAAACCTTTGTGGGCTTATAACTTGGCTTCTGAATGTCCTAGAGAGGTCAGGTTTGTTTTAGTGTACTCCAATCAACATCCCCTACAACCACAAAAAGGAATGGAGTCATTAGCACTTATGGTTTGTAAATGGCACCCAGAATTATGTTGCACGAAGCACAATTTCACATCATTCTGGGTCCATTTGTGTGAAAACAAGGTCCAATCAGGCTGAAACATTACAAGAAGGTAGAATCTATTGAGTTGTAAGTGATCTGAACGTTTCATGATGATCGCACTTTCCTATAGGGGGTCAAACCATGTCCCAATGGTCACCGGGCCTGGTGTCACTTTAAAGTAGTCCAGTTACACTTTTGTGGGCATATAACTTGGCTTTTGAATATCCTAGAGAGGTCAGGTTTGTTTTAGAGTACTCCATTTAACAGCCCCAATTACCCCAAAAAGGAATGGAGTCATTAGCACTTATGGTTTCTAAATGGCACCCAGAATTATGTTGCACGAAGCACAATTTCACATCATTCTGGGTCCATTTGTGTGAAAACAAGGTCCAATCAGGCTGGAACGTTACAAGAAGGTAGAATCTCTTGAGTTGTAGGTGATCTGAACGTTTCATGATGATAGAACTTTCCTAAGGGGGTCAAACCATGTCCCAAAGGTCACCGGATCTGGTGTCAATTTAAAGAAGTAGTCCAGTTACACCTTTGTGGGCTTGTAACTTGGCTTCTGAATGTCCTAGAGAGGTCAAGTTTTTTTTAATGTACTCCAATCAACAGCCCCTACAACCACAAAAAGGAATATAGTCATTAGCACTTATGGTTTGTAAATGGCACCCAGAATTATGTTGCACGAAGCACAATTTCACATCATTCTGGGTCCATTTGTGTGAAAACAAGGTCCAATCAGGCTGAAACGTTACAAGAAGGTATAATCTATTGAGATGTAAGTGATCTGAACGTTTCATGATGATCGCACATTCCTATAGGGGGTCAAACCATGTCCCAAAGGTCACCGGGCCTGGTGTCACTTTAAAGAAGTAGTCCAGTTGCACCTTTGTGGCCTTATAACTTGGCTTTTGAATATCCTAGAGAGGTCAGGTTTGTTTTAGAGTACTCCAATTAACAGCCCCCATTACCCCAAAAAGGAATGGAGTCATTAGCAGTTATGGTTTTTAAATGGCACCAAGAATTATGTTGCACGAAGCACAATTTCACATCATTCTGGGTTCATTTGTGTGAAAACAATGTCCAATCAGGCTGAAACGTTACAGGAAGATAGAATCTATTGAGTTGTAAGTGATCTGAAAGTTTCATGATGATAGCACTTTCCTAAGGGGGTCAAACCACGTCCCAAAGGTCACCGGATCTGATGTCAATTTAAAAAAGTAGTCCAGTTACACATTTGTGGGCTTATAACTTGGCTTCTGAATGTCCTAGAGAGATCAGGTTTGTTTTAGAGTACTCCATTTAACAGCCCCAATTACCCCAAAAAGGAATGGAGTCATTAGCACTTATGGTTTCTAAATGGCACCCAGAATTATGTTGCACGAAGCACAATTTCACATCATTCTGGGTCCATTTGTGTGAAAACAAGGTCCAATCAGGCTGGATCGTTACAAGAAGGTAGAATCTATTGAGTTGTAGGTGATCTGAACGTTTCATGATGATAGAACTTTCCTAAGGGGGTCAAACCATGTCCCAAAGGTCACCGGATCTGGTGTCAATTTAAAGAAGTAGTCCAGTTACACCTTTGTGGGCTTGTAACTTGGCTTCTGAATGTCCTAGAGAGGTCAGGTTTGTTTTAGTGTACTCCAATCAACAGCCCCTACAACCACAAAAAGGAATGGAGTCATTAGCACTTATGGTTTCTAAATGGCACCCAGAATTATGTTGCACGAAGCACAATTTCACATCATTCTGGGTCCATTTGTGTGAAAACAAGGTCCAATCAGGCTGAAACGTTTTAAGAAGGTAGAATCTATTGAGTTGTAAGTGATCTGAACGTTTCATGATGATCGCACATTCCTATAGGGGGTCAAACCATGTCCCAAAGGTCACCGGGCGTGGTGTCACTTTAAAGAAGTAGTCCAGTTACACATTTGTGGGCTTATAACTTGGCTTTTGAATATCCTAGAGAGGTCAGGTTTGTTTTAGAGTACTCCAATTAACAGCCCCAATTACCCCAAAAAGGAATGGAGTCATTAGCACTTATGGTTTTTAAATGGCACCCAGAATTATGTTGCACGAAGCACAATTTCACATCATTCTGGATTCATTTGTGTGAAAACAAGGTCCAATCACGCTGAAACGTTACAGGAAGGTAGAATCTATTGAGTTGTAAGTGATCTGAACGTTTCATGATTATAGCACTTTCCTAAGGGGGTCAAACCATGTCCCAAAGGTAACCGGATCTGGTGTCAATTTAAAGAAGTAGTCCAGTTACACATTTGTGGGCTTATAACTTGGCTTCTGAATGGCCTAGAGAGATCAGGTTTGTTTTAGTGTGCTCCAATCAACAGCCCCTACAACCACAAAAAGGAATGGAGTCATTAGCACTTATGGTTTTTAAATGGCACCCAGAATTATGTTGCACGAAGCACAATTTCACATCATTCTGGGTCCATTTGTGTGAAAACGAGGTCCAATCACACTGAA